>NC_140602.1:7685451-8300451 GCF_057381915.1 Diplotaxodon limnothrissa
ATGGTGGTGTTGTTGGCCAGAGGCGTGCCGGAGTGCATCAGAGTTAGTGACATGGGCTGAAGCAGCTGTAGGTCCAGGTTCTTGAACAGAGCCGACACGCTCAGCTGGACAGGGAGAAAAAGGAGGAGAGCTTCAGAGAAAAATACAGACAACAAGAGACTTCTTTTAAGCAAAAGCAACACAGCACAAGATGAACTGAAAAATCCACATCTACAGGAGGCTCATCAACAAAATTGACTACGTAATTATCAGCAGTAAAAAGTGCTGCCAATAAAAAAATTATTTGATCATTGTCAGTGTACTCACAATCAGCGTGGATTCTGTCGCAAGGACTACTTTAATCAACAGATGCTTTGGCAGTCGAGTCAAAATTACTTCTTTTTAAATGTCATTAGGCAGGATAAAAAAAAGTTACATATGACAGAAATAACAATGCAGCTGAACTTAAATATGCTACAAAATAAACCTCTTATCATGCGAAAATGTAGAGTAGTTTTATCCTGCGTGTGAGTTTCAACCCTGACCTGTCCCTGAGTGGTGGTGCAGTTGAATCCGAGGTTCTGAGCTTCGAAGTTGCAGTCCAGCGCGAGACGGTGAAGAATCAAAGCGGTGTATGGAGAGGGAGACAGGGGGTCCTGCTGCTCATATGCAAACACACGAAAAACGAATCAAAGTATGAAATGTCTAAAATAAAGTTTCCACTTTGTGAAAATCGTGTTTGTTTGTTTTTTAAATGTGTCTTTATACCTGGCTCTGGATGCTGCGGAGGTTCACCAGGTGGAGGTCGCAGGGGAGGATGGACTTGAGGGGAGCAAAGGTTTGTAGAGGAGGGATGCCACGTCTTTTGGGCAGAATGGGTAAGGCCAACACCTCATGGTTCAGCATGGCATTGGTCATGTGACTGAGTACAGATGGGAAGCTGGTTGTTGCACTGTCAGTCATCTGCAGGAGGGCAAAGTCAGATTTTAAAACAGTTGTGATAAATGACTGCAGAACTATTACAGCATCTTGAGTCACCTCTAGAGATGCTCTAGTGCCACTACATGAGGGACGGGCTCCAATTACTCTGTCCGAGCAGGAGGCGTATTTCTAATTCTAGTCCAGACAGACACGGTGCTAATCACAACTTTATGATGTGAACATTTAAATCACATGCATCGTCTCTGGCAACACTTCGCCCCCGTATGATCGACAGGTTAGATAGAGAGCCCGATGATAAAACTGCAACCGATGCCTTCCATTCTCTGCCAATGTGCATTCATTTACTTGATAAATGATATCATTTGTTTCTTTCAGTCGGGCTGTCATAAAGATGAACTGGTTTGGCTACAACTGTGAGGTGGAAGGAAGGGGAAAAAACTGGAGCTATGAGCCATAACTAAAGATACAGCTTTACCTCTTGAACTCGGTCACTCAGTAATGGAGAGAGAAAAGAACGTAACAAGGACGAGAGTTTGGCAAAGAAGCCATCGTGCTGAAGGTAGTGGAGTGAGGGGGGGAAAAAGAAGAAGAGAAGGGAAACAAAATTAGAGAGTGGAGAGGATAGCAAAAAGACAGATGGGCTGGTAATGAGTACTGGAAAACAATATGAGGAAAGGTGTTAACAAATCACACACTGCACCCGACAACCTTGCACAGTCTTTCAATTCCTTGAGCCAGCTATGGTGTGCTGGAAAGACCACCGCTGCTGTCATCTTACAGACCTTGTTACTGGCTGATCTCCTCTCCAGCAGCAGCCGGAAACGATTGGCCGTCTTCTTGTTGTCTTTCAAGCCCTGACCCAGCCCACGATTATCATCCTGCATCAGTCGTCGGTCCATAATCACTTCGAGCTGGCCTGAAGGGAGAGCGGACCAGAGACAACAGCTTGAGCTCAGGTATTGAACTTTCAGACTTGAGTCAATAGATGCAAACACTTTGAGCTATCTGTCATTTAGAAACATTACTAATGATGATAAAAGGACGGATTTAAACGGTTTCACTCTCTGAGAACCTCTTAAGGGAGAAGAGGGAGAGCTAAGTGCTTGAGTCCTAATGCACAGTAAACAAAGAAAAATACCACACGTTTCAAAGATAACTTCCATTAAAAGATTAAATGAAGAAAAATGGCACATTATTGAATAAAATGTAACAGGATACAAACCACTCTCCAGGCTGCTGACACCCAGAGCCTGAGCCGTGTGCAGCGTGAGGCGGTAGTTGCCATCCTGGATGTACGCCTGGCTGGGCATGGGATAGAAGTTGGCTTGCAAGGGCAGCTTCAGGTAGTGTTGGCGAGGCTGCATCTAATAGAAAACAGACGCAACATTTCAAATAAATCTGAATACAAGTTGTTATTTCTCCTTTACTCATGATGCTACTGACCTGGAAGCCATTGAGGTCTGTGTAGAAGACCTCTCCACTCTGGATGTCAGTGACCAGTCGCATGGCCAGCTCCTTATTGGTCTGATCTCTAATGTCCACCATGGTGGTGATGTCTATTGATAAACCATCCACCCCTGAAAATGCGAAACAAGTCAGAGGAAGATGGAAATGTTCACTAAAAACGAGACTTCCTCACGCTTAAAAAAAAGAAAGTCAACAGACTCAAAAAAAAAAAAAAAAATCTCATTAAATTCTAAATTGTCATTTTGTTAAACATATTGGCTGTTGTTGTATTCTACCATCTGGTGTCTTTAAACATAAAAAGCCTGGGCAAAGCCAATTTGAGCTCAATCCACCAAGCAGTTTTGAGTAGTTACTACCTGGCACATTGTAGATGCGGATGGTTTGTTGAAAGTGCTGGTAGTGTGCCACCACCTCAGAGAAAAGAGGCCCCTCAACAACTCGCACCACAGGTGGCTCTTTCTGGTGGTAAGGCTGAAAGAGTAAAAGGAAGGCGAAACAGTGCGATTTCAAAAATGTTCCTCAATGTAATACTGCAGATTTTGAACTTTTCCTCATCTATAGTAAATAATATCATCAAAAGACTCAGAGAATATAGAGAAATCTCTGTGCGCAAGCGACAAAGCCAACAACCAATACTGGATTTGTGTGATCTTCAGGCTCTCAGGCAGCAGTGCATTAAAAACAGGCACGATTCAGTCACTCAGTATGAGCTCAGAAACACTTCCAGAAATCGCTCTCTCTGAACACTGTGCCATCCACAAATACAGGTTCAAGTTTTATCATGCACAGTGTTGGGTTGTTGCTCAAACAATGTATCACATTCTTTACTTGATTCCTTGACAGAGAAGGTATTTGTTACACTACTTGTTAAATTACTTTCTCGTTATTCCATAATATTACCTTGGATGCATTGTCACGGTTGCCAGTTAACAGCATAAATCTACAGACCACAGTTGCACGCACACACACACCAGTCCCTAATCCTGATGAGGACACACTTAAGATTTTTCTTTTAGTTTTTACATACGAAGTCAAAGCTGACAACACAAAGTAAAGTCAAAAACCAACACAAAGAGGCTTCAAAGTGATCGCCACAGTGTTTGTGCTGCAGAAACATGAGCATACAGGAACGGAGGCAACCACCTGACTGCCCTAACCTCTAACCCTAACACTCTGCTGGGGTGGGCTGGGGTCAGCATTCACTCAACTTAAACATCACTCTGTGCTCTTGTCTAGCTTTGTGTTAGCATGTTGTCTCTGCAGATGTTTGCAAAGACATGGAGTTGTGTTAGAATTATGCAGTTGTTTTTGCCCTAGAGGCAGTTTGCACTCATCATTGTCATTTTGTGCAATGAAAATAAAAGCCATGTCCATATCTCCACACCTGAAAATCCAAGCCTTTCACCAGCTGAAAAGTTTTGGTCCATCATGAAATAAAAAAATAACATAAAGAAGACCCAGAACTGTTGAGAAGCTAGAGTGGGACAACATTTATCTCCCAAATGTGCAGAAACTGGTCATCTCTGGTTCCCAGACATTTATACAGGGGAGGCTACACAACAGTAAACATGGCCCAACTGTTTTGAATCCTGTAGTTGGCCTATTTAATTTAAAATAGGCCAATATCTCTTACGAAAGAGTAAAATGTCTCACTTTAAACATCTAAAATATATATATATTATGTACTATTGTGAATAAATTATAGGTTTATGAGATTTGCAAATCGTTGTATTCTGTTTTGGAATTGGGGTTGCAGATACAGTACAGCAACTAAGCTCTTACTGTCTTTAAATCAAGCAAAAATGAAGCAGTACCCAGTCTGCCTGAATTCCTGCCCCGAGCTCCCTGGGACGACACTGTGACAGTATACACAGGGGAGTCTCGATCAAAGGCTTTAGAGAGACAAGT
Source organism: Diplotaxodon limnothrissa (assembly GCF_057381915.1). Lineage (NCBI taxonomy): Eukaryota > Metazoa > Chordata > Actinopteri > Cichliformes > Cichlidae > Diplotaxodon > Diplotaxodon limnothrissa. The sequence continues at coordinate 7,689,748 of NC_140602.1, forward strand.
AAACGTGTGACAGAGTCAAGTAAATACCTTTGCTTTTCCATCTGGCAGAAAGAGGTAAGCGCCACTCTTGTCTTTAGAAGGACGAGTGCCGTACACCATGAACTGCATCTGAACCTTCACTTCCTGAGGATCATCCTTGCGTTTGATACTCTGCAGATGAAAACAGAGAGTGAGCAGAAAGGGAAAAACCAATTAGAGAAGAGATTAAAGCTTCTCTCCGCAACAACAAGACATAGCATGTTCACTTTGATCAAACGGGAAGGATTTGTTTACAAATCAAACTCACGGCCTTTTCCTCCACCAGATCAAAGATGAAACAGATCAGTGAAACTTTAACAGATACAAAGTCAAACAGAAGTAAGAGGAGAGGAAATACAAACCTCCAGCAGGCCGGTGGTTCCAGAGAAGCCTAGCGTTAGAGACTGACTGCTGATGTAGAAGGTCTGAGAGTCGGCTTGCTGAGAGCGGACAGGAAGCGGGTCCACAGCTCGGGCGGCAACACCCCGACCAGATAGCCTGAGTAGAGTGTCCGAACGTAGTGTCATGGGTGAGTCCGGAGAGTCATACAGATGGAAAACAGCCAGAGCGAGAGGCGGGAGACGAACCATGAATGTCGCCTGGATCAGGGATTGAGAAAGGTTTTAATTTTGAACAAAAATAAAACACAAACAGCTTGTGTTTTAAAATGCTGGCTTCGTTCTTCGTGTTACACAGGAATACAAACGTTGACCACAAGGCATTCATTAAAACTTAAAAGAATTTACATATCAGCAACAGTGCTATAATTAAAATCTTATGAGAGACTGTGCTTAAAATGAAAATTCATTAGCCTCTGTTGGTGGAAAGCATTTTTTGGGAAAAAAAAACCCATTTAAAATTCAATTACCTTAAGATTTAATAGATTGAGGCAGTTTATTTTTTATGTAATTTTCAATAGCTGAAAAAGAACATCTGTCCTAGTAACAACTTGCAGGTAAATAGAGAAAAAGAAGTAAAACTTTTATTTAGAAGACTAAGTGCTTTTAAAACACACATCATATACTTTACATACAGTACATCCTCTTGGATTTTCTCTAAAGCAACTTAATTTCTTCTTCAAGACACAAACACAGTGAGCAAAGCTGCACAAACCACCAACCTCACGAGTCTACCAAATGAGCTACAGCTGCCCCAACTCTATGACTCAGCATTTTGTCACAAAGACGACGGCATGTGCAAAAACGTGGCATTTAAAATTTGCCTTTTGTTTTTACTCATGTATGCAGTTATTATCTCGTGGAGTTTCATCCGCTGGCCAAGTTACAGTAAACACACACAGAGAATTAAACTTGTCTAACACTGTAAAATCTATTGTATAAGACTTATACTCACATAAAAGCAAAATATTCCCACTTTAAATGCACAAATGTCCACCTCCTGTATGTTATCAGATAGTAATCCGATCTAACTTGGCAGCTTTTCAATGTCTTTATAGCTATTCTCTTTTCAGTTGAGCATAATGACTTCGTATTGTGTTGTGAGTCTGTTCTGTGGTTCTAGAGAGTCTCTGTGTACTACTGTGCTACTGATATGCCAATATACGGCAGACGGTACAGAAGCCTGCAGACCAGGACCACCCGACACAGGAACAGTTTCTTTCCCCTTGCCATCTCCCTTCTTAATAGTTGACCTGTCACACTGCTCCCACTGCCAGACTGCAGCTGCACCTCATGTACATTTTGTAGTATTCATTCCACCTCATTCATTTCTGTATTTTATGTATATAAGTTAGATTCGTTATTTATAGTTGGTTTACACAGCTTTGTGTATGTATGTGTAATGTGTATATATAGACACGTGTGTGTGTGTGTGTGTGTGTGTGTGTGTGTGTGTGTGAGATTTACATTGCTGTGCTTGAGAGCCACCATCCACCGGAACCAAATTCCCTGTATGCGTCTGCACATATACTTGGCCAATAAACACGATTCTGATTCTGATTCTGATATCGCTATGCAGAAACCAGCATCCAAATGAAGTCAGTGCCTTACCTCAAACACCTCTGCACTCATCTGACTCGCAGAGCTCCACTGAGCACTCAGCTGTACGGGAAGCGTCTGTCCATCCTCAGTAAGCACCCGAACCCTGACTGTGTTAACCAACACGGTCACCGCGCATAGCCTCTCTCGCTCAACTGGGTTGAACATAACCAGGTACCTGATGGGGAGGGGGGAAAAAAGGGGGAAAAAAGGAAAAAGCAATTATGAGCACAGGATGGTGTAGGAGTAGGTGAAAGAGAAGGCGGGGGGGATGAAAGATGCAAGATGATGCAGATAATACCTTGGTCCTGCAGGGTCCAGCTCGATTAAAGTGCGCTGAGGCATAGAGTCTTGAGTAGCACGCCTGTCATCCTATAGAAGGAAAATATAACACAGAAAGCACAGTGAATATTCAAGAACACACAAATATACAGGTCCGTTTGTTTTTTGTACGTGAAGTTTGCATTTACCGTCTCCAGAAAAGGCTCCGTCTGGTAAAAGCGATAAAACTCTTTGTTCTTCATCACCAGGAAATGAGCAGCATTAATGATCACTCTCTTCAGACCAATAAGTGACCGCAGTAATCTAGGTAGGATGAGAAAGAATGAAAGTGCTGCACTTCAAGGAGACACCTTCTTATTTGCAACACATTTGTATCGAACAGGCCAGTCACAAGAGACTTAAGATTAAAAGCGAGATGGTAATTGTCCTAACTCCCTTCGTTTCTTACTTGGTGCCGTAGTCGATGACAACATTTTCTTTTGCTGTGCCAGTTATGGCGTCGTGATGCTGGAAGAGGCCAACGGAGCGCCTGGCATCCACTAGCAGGGAATAATCCGAAACCGGGTAACGCCCTGCCATGCCCGCATGCCTAGCATTTGCAACTGCCAGGCTGTAGAGGATCTCTGCCCCCCTGAAGGACAGTGACATATAGTTATCACGAGGGACACCTTTAAAGTACCTTTAGTCAGCTAAAGGTGCGTTCACATTATCTGACTACAGCAGTGGCCAAACTATAAGATCTCTACTGATTCATCACAAAAATTTCCAGTTGGACTTTAAGTTTTTGATGGTTTAGTGAATAGGCACAGTGATTGGTTAGAGAGCAAAAGGACCAATATTTTTTTCTTTTTTTTGACTGTGAGCAAGTGTCAACTGACATTCTCGATACAGAACTTGGTCAAAAACATTTGATGCTGCATTTTGTTCTGCAGGTTAATTTGTATAGCAGAAGTTAAAGACACAGGTAGGTCCCTTTACACTGGAGTCCACACCTTAATTTTTTTGCAGTGCAAAATAGTCCTTTCCAAAATTTGTCCAAATAACCAGTAGAGGATAACCAACACATCCCCAAATCTGAAGTCAGCAATATTAGTGATTAAATCTGCCTTACCTGAGATGGGACTCTATGACGCGGTCCATACTCTTGTAAAAGGGTCGGGAGGTAAAATAACCAGTCCAGTAGTGGTCTTCACGGTCTGCGTAGGCAAAGAAATCTCCACTGAGCACCGGGTAGCCTGCCGGCCTGGATCCCTGGGCCACGCCGTTTGTTTTGTATACGGCGTTGAAGTAGTCTGTGAGAGTCCCAAATTGTGCCTGAGGAGCCGATTGAAATGTAATTTAAAAAAATAAATAAATAAATAAAAAAAAAAAAAAATGGGCACTTTCAAACACATCTGAACACAAGAAATAAAAAGCCTTTCAACATTAGGCATGTGCCTTTCATCTTACATGACATCTTCTGCACCAGACATCAAGTCGTGACAGATTCTTTGTTCTGTCAGCAAGTTAAAATACCACTGCATGATTCATTACCATGAGAAAGGTTGAATGCTGAACTACTTGGTACACTACACACTGAGATGGAAGAAGAAGATGAAATACAGGAGGGAAGGGAAAAAATATTTCGCTATAAGATTTGTGACAGTTGACAAATAAATTTCTCACTTGTACATGCATCTCAGGGTGAGAATTCATGTAGTCAAACAGCTTCTGGTAGTTGATATACTGCTGATCCCACTCAAGGGCTTTATCATAGCGGAAGTCATCCCCCAGAGGAACAAGGAGCACCTTACTGCGGTAGAGTTTCGATTTTTTACGGTACTGATCCAGGAGCAGCTGTGCCCTGATTGAGGAAAAAAAGGCAGAGGGGACACTTAGGACATATTTCTTGGCATCCAAGCTTCTATGCTTTGCATAAGACACTTTTCTAGGAAATCACTATGACCTTGGAAAGAGGAAAGTGGAACGATGATCAAATTACCCCTGGAGGTATTCTCCACAGAAACACCTCTCTGAAAAAAATCTTTAGGTCCTTGAAAGGCTGCTTAATGTTACTGCAAGAGCATCAGTACTCCATGTCCCAGATTTGCTAAAGGTTGAGAGCCAAAGGAGCAACAGACACAGCATGGACAATCATTTTTACTCCTTGCCTTATTGCATATTGATTTTTTGTTCCTGTCAGGCTGAAAAATTTGAAGAGGAACTTATTTAAATAACTCAGGCAGGATGATTATTTCTAATTGCACTAGTAGTTAATGTAAGAGCTGTCTGTCTGTCACGTTCTCTCCTTTAACTTTAATCAATAAATGAATAAGTGCTTCTTTTAACTGAGATGGCAAAGCTGCAGTCATTTCATTTATGCCTAGTTAGTCGGGTTCAGGCAGTCAATAATGGTATGTTCCTCTATACATTCGGGTGGTCAGTTTTTAGATTTATATAGTTAATACAGTGTGTGTTACAAAAAATGTTTTGGGGTTGTTGTTTTTTTTTTTTATTAATCTTTGGATGACTGTTTTCTGACCTATCAGGATTTATCCAGCAAACAGCTATCAGCACTTCCAAGGCCACACCTGGTCCAACCAATTTCTGACCTAAGATTTTGCTCTAATGTGTCATAACATATGAACTCTCATTCCACTGTCATTCCTTGGTCTGAACTGTCCAGCTGTTCCCTGAGAGAAACATATGTGACGCAGCACGATAAACGCCAGCCAAAGACGCAGATTGAGGATCCCAGCTGTGACCAGGGCCAGTCAGCCAGTGAAATCTGCCCCATTGGATATCTATCTTTAACCTGTTGTGATGATGCTGTGTGGATTGTGATTGAATGAGTTGTAAACCCAGTTTCAATCGTTTACAAATGTGCTACAAATGAATATTTATCCATTTCTATCTTTACTAAACCACAATAACTAAATCTGTTTTAACATGTTAATCTACAGGTTTTACATTTTAAACATTTTTTTAAACTGGACTTTAGCCTGTTTTTTGTTCCGTGCCGCATCACATGGACTGTTTTGCTCATTACTGAAATTACTCGTTTTTAAAGTTTATTTAAAACTTTTCACTGTACTCTGAGCTTTTTGTACAGCTTAGTAAATCTGGCCCCATGTCTGGTTCCCTCTGTTCATCCAACCTCTCTGACTATTGTTACTGGCACAACTTCAAGCTGAGTTTATTTTTAAAGGGACCATTAAAGAAAATAGAGTTGCAACAACAGCGAAACAACCTGGGCTGTGTGTTGCTGGGCTGAAAAGCAGCACAATGTCAAAAGTTACATATTATACTCTAAACAAAAATGCTTGTTTTTTGCATGTTATGCAAAAAACAAGCATTTTAGTCTACTCCAATTTTTTTTTATGTAAAGGTCAGAACAATATACTGAGCAGAGTATGTTAGAGCTGTAATTTACAGCTGTCATGAACAGAGTTGGTCAAGTTACTTGAAAGTAATAATTAGTTACTAATTACTGATTACTTCTAATTAGTTACTCATTATTTATCTACTTTTTAAAAACATGATACACAACCTAAATATTAGGGGTGCAACGATACACAAAATTCACGGTTCGGTTCGATACTTTGGTGTCACGGTTCGATATTTTTTCGATACAAAAAAATGTTCATGCATTTTTAATTTGTCATTTATTAAAATTATAAATATATATTTTAACTCAAAAGTACAGTTTTTGAATTTAACCCTAACCCTTGTGCGTGTTTTTTATTTTGACAGTGAATGCGCACCTGCGGACCACTTATGTGCAGCCCTGGTTATTTAGCTCATCATATTGCAGCCACAGAAATTCTTTTGTCCATGAAACCATAAAGCTGCACTTTCTTTTTGCCTTATAGTCTGATTTGTCATAACTTCTCCGTTTTGTGGTAAGCTTTTCTTTGGCTGTCACTTCTTCACCCTGACCTGTCTTATTTGGCTCAGCAGAACTGAAATGCTTTTACACACTCACTCACATAAGCTCAGCGATTCTCTACACGATCAACCTCTCACATGTTTAAGCTTGCTGCGGGAGATTTCACTTGTCATGTTTGCATAGTAAGCTAACGATTAATAAGACGATGTCAGAGGAATTGGTGCACAAATTATCATCACTCACAGATCAGTGCTGTCGCTCTCTATACACAGTTCGCACGATTGCAAAGTGAAAGCAAAAAAACAAGCGCAAATTCAAACGCGACTTCAATATGTCACATATTGACAGTGGCTCACCGATGCCAATGACATAATTACCCAGCTACATTTCCGAAAGAATGCAAAAGCATTGACATATATTTTTCCTACAATAGCCCGACGGGCAGGGAAGAGATAGATTTTGGTAGCCCGACTGAAAAAAATCGCTAGCTCCGGGATGTCGGGCTAGCGATATTGCAAGCCCTGTATCTGATTGAGGAATCACTCATCTTTGGAAAAGAGAGTTTATTACAGAGAAATGTCTCTTTCCAAAATAAAAGCTATACTATCCGCTTCTTCTGGGCTATATTCTCAGCAGCATAAGGAGAATCATGTGCTAACAGCTGTCTAAATGACTCGGCTAAAGTTAGTAGCATGCTTGCTTTTTTTTGTCTGCTTCCACTTGTCTTTGCACTACGATGATGTCGGCGTAAATGTGCAGTCATATTCGTTGTGTTCCCGCTAGTGCTTTCAGGTTAATCTCGTTGAAATTACCTTAACGCCACAACACGGCAAATCTCCGTTAACGAGCTACCGCCGATCACTCCGTGCATGGGGCTAGACGGCCAACATGTTAACGAGCTAACTGCGCTAACACACTAGTTCACACCAATGTAATTGAGCATTGCATGGCACATTCAACATACTGTTTTACTTTAGTCCATGACTCGCTTACCTTCAGGGTCATACGTCACATGAAAACCAAAATAATTCCAAACGCCAGATCTGAATGAGGTTCAATTTGCCATGTTGCAAGGAGAGCTTAACTTCTGTCTAGCTTGCCCTGCGCTCTTCCTTCTGACTATGCTGTCTGTGTTGAGCGCTCAGTGGATCTGCGCTCGACAGTGCAGCCTAGGCGGAGTAGTCGAACGCAGATTCACTGAGCGCTCAACACAGACAGCATCGTCAGAAGGAAAGTTGATAAAATAAATTACAAATGTTGTATTGTTCGATACATATGCGTACCGAACCGAAAGCACTGTATCGAACGGTTCAATATCGATACGAATATCGTTGCACCCCTACTAAATATGTAATAAAGCAATGGACCTTTCAGCCCAGTTCTATTTTATTCTACATAATCCATCATATAAAATTAAATCAAATCAAAAAGTCTCTTTTCGAAAATTGTTTTATCAGTTTTAATCTTTTAACTTCATGCACATTGCATCAAGCAAAATTTAAATGATATGCAACAGTGTTTGACTTGAAGAAATTTGTTTTAACATTTATCAAACTTAAAGTAATGTCAGTACTGTTTCTGCCACGGACGTCGCATGCTCGAACGTCATAGTCGTGAGACACTCTCACAGACGACCAAAAAAAATAAATAAATAAATAAATAAATCACAGTTTAGTAATGCAGTAATGCAGCATGCTTATGGGAAAGTAAAAGTAATCCAATTACTTTTTTGCAACAGTAATCCCTTTACTCATTACTTGAAAAAGTAACCGGATTACAGTAACGTGTTACAGCCCATATATGGTCATGACTCACTCATATATTCTGCAAATCTCTGTCCATTTGTATACTGAGCCATTAAATAACAGCATGTTCATTATTGATTATTCTGCTAATACATCACTTGTCTGATCTACAGATCTAACCCAGAAAAAAATTAAGCATGAAATCTTTTGCTCCACGGTGAGCATCCACAAAGTGAAGACTTACCTCTCTGCTACGTTGGCTTCCACAATAGTTTTTGGTGGCACTTTCCAGGGACAATTTATCCTTCCGCCTGGTAGCCTCTTGAAGTCAAACTGGCAGCAGATCTTTGGATCAGGTCCACAGGTGTGAGGTACATCATAGCTATAAAAGGGCATCATGTGGCAAAAGATGTCTGTGTTTGACCCCATGTCTGTTAGGGTGGCAAAGTAAGGACAACAAAGCACTAGCATGAGAAATACTGACAGAAAGAACACATTTTGCTCTGCGCAAAGATGATCACACACATATCAGTGCTTCTAGAACTGCTATCAGTTTAATTTTCAAAACCTAGCACTGGTTAAACACTGGACAGTATTTAATTACAGAGCAAATCTCCCTAAATAGTGACAGTAACATATTGATATTATCTGGCATATCAAATTTTTCAAATTAAAATCTAATGAACAATAATCTTTGGCAGACATCCAGTTTAATCAGAAAAAATAATGACGGCAGCTCTTCTGAGGCCATTTTCCACTGGTTGTCCTTCCAAAAATTCCTCTTTCAAATGCCATAACGAGTGCCATGACTCATTCGGCAATGAGCTTAACAAAGACAAGCACATGAATCAGATGACATCAGCTGTTATGGTCCACTCACCCCATGCCTGCCTCCACATAAACTCCAGATTTCGGGTGGAGGCAAAATGTTTTTTAATGGAGTAGTGGATCCTCTGGATGAGCATGCTGGTCAGGTTGGCCCTCTTCAGTAGATAGGGCATAGTAGCACTGTGACCAAACGGGTCTACAGCCCACCCGCTGCAAGGAGTTATACCTATGACAGCAAGCAGGAAGCAAAGTATTTCAGGTTTATGCTTGGATAAAAGAGGAATACATCTTATGGGAAATCACTCTTCTCAGTGGGATGCAGTGAAAGTAGCACAAAGCATCTGAGCACCCACTGAGTTAGAGGCTACATCTGCTGCATGTAGGATGATGAGCTAGGATTTCAATACTAAGCAGTGTGAGGAGTGATAGAATTTTACATTTTTACTAGAATGAAGGCAAAAGCCCTTAAATTTCAGAGACAGTATGAAACTTTTTGAACTTTACATAAACATTACTCTGAATATAAATGATATCCGCTGAATAATAATAAAATGTCTTGAAGGATTGTTTACCTAGATTACTCTCCAGCCACTGATGCCCTTCAATGAGCTGGTCTATCATGGCAAAGTAATGGGCATTGGCTTCATCCGTCATCACCCAGCCTCCTGTCACAATCTCTAGCTGTCCTCCGAGGATCAGTCTGTTAAAAAGAAAGGATTAAGACAGCAAGGTGAGGATAATCCAGCCCTAAAGAAGGAGAGTCACATTAAGGAGATAATGAGCTATTTTTAAGATTTCACAGTCTAACATATTGTACTTAGGGCCAGTCTACATCAAAGAAATCTCACTGAATTCTCTGCCTTTTATTTTTACTCAAAAACAAAGCTGTGTGCTTCACAAAGCTATGACTAACTTGCGCATTGCCTCCTGTTTGTGTACATCTGCAGTCTCCCACCACTTGGAGAAGAATGAAATCTCAGACCAGATGAACTTCCTGCGAGGATCCTCAGCCAGCTTCACCACCATGTTGTTTAAAATATGTTGCGTCTGGTCTGTGAAATACTTGTCAAAAGTCTTGACCCAACCTAACAACACAAGAGGACAAATCTGGGCAATCTGCACAGCCACTGGCAAACATTCATACAAATTACACTGTGAAATAATTCACTCCTACCAATGCTTATCCAAACAGAGCTAATACAAAGCCGTGAAGAAAGCGCACGCAAAGAGACTCAGTGCTGGATTGTCACGGATCAAAAATAAAACTTATGTTTTATTCAACTAGAGCTGTTCGCCTCTACAACCTTTTTAGTAAAGTGGTTTCTAAGAAAAGTGACTAAAAAGCACTCTCTTTGCATTTTAAATGTGCAATAGTATACTGCAGCCCACAAAGCTCCTCTAGGATATCTCTTTTGCATGTTGTAATCTAATACATTTTATAGCGACTAAAGTTCCACATCATGTGGGAAATATGCAGAATCAGAAGAAATGCATTAGAGGTGAACAGAAACTTCCCTAGTTGACTGCTTACATTAAGACAATCGTTTTTTTGCATGAAAGGTTTTCTGAAATTTCTATGTCTAACTATGCGAATGAGACATTACCTATCAAGCTACGTGCCAATTTGCATACAGAAGAGAAATGTAAATATTGGAAACAGTCAGCTTCAATACTTCAGTACTGATTCAATACACATCTGTGTAATAATTTTGATCACATATTACAACTTAAAAGCCTTTTAAAGAGGTGATCTGAAATGAAGCTCATAAATCAGAAAGTATTGGGGAAAAAGTACTGTCACTTTTCGACACGAACATATCATTTTAGAGAGGAAATGCTCGCTAACATAGACCCTGGATGACATATGAACCTTTAAAATATGGAGAGGAATAAAACTGTAAAGTCTGGCATATGTGGAGTGTGTGAGTGGAGTATGACCAAAACAATGACCTTTAAAGCTACGCATTGTAAAATTTCATACATTTTTACTAGGAACTAGTATTTCAAATAGCAGATATCACTATGAAAATTCTCCATTTATCTACTGACATTAGGGCAGTTATTTTGTTGTATTACAATTTTTCTGAAATGTCATTTTGCAAATTAGGTACTATTCTATTCAGTATACACTAATTTCCATAAATAAGCAATAGACAAAGTGTTGACAAATAAACACATTTAGTGTTGTGGAAAGCAAACGAACACCGTTTCTTTCACATTGTTACTTTAAACTCTGGATTCTCCAAAGTGCAGGACCCTATCCGCTGGGTCACCTTGAGCGCAGCGAAAGAGTGCACTGCCTTCCTTCCTACTTTCTCCACTACTTTTAATTTAATTGATCCACAGCTCATTTCATACCGTGACTCCCTTCAAACTCAACTTTTCCATCCTAGTCATCACAGCAGACTAAACCTTCTTTTTATATATTCCTGGTTTCAAAAAGAACACCTCCATAATAATTTTTAAAAAGCTTTAACCTAGCACAAAATGACAACTTCCAAGAAAATCATGCGCTGCCTCCTGCATTCTCGCTACAGGAAGCTCCCTCACCAAGTGAAGCACAATATTCCCCGTTGTGCAAATGTGTTTGAAGTCTACTCCTTGCTGTGTGTTCCATGTGAAAAAGGATAATTGTAGAAAAAAATCCCAATCTGACTCTTACAAAACTGTTCAAAGTTCATTTGTGAAGCTTAAACAGCTTCAAGTGTTTGATATGTGCCTTTTACTCACTCTCTAAATTGGCATTCAGTCATCAAAACCTTCGCAAACCCCATTTTAAACTCTTAATATCAGTTTTCTGCTTTAAGAGAATTCAGATAAGATCTGCTTTCATGTCTCTTCAATAAGAGCTGAGATTATTTCTGTAACTAAATCACCAGTCTAGCTGGATACAACACATGTTTATAACTTTTCAGCAAAGTTTTAAATAATGCAATTCAGAATGAAACCTATTCCCACTGCTGATGGACAAAATTTCCAGGTCTTTCTGGCCTGTCAACATATCAATAACTGTCAAGTTATCAAGCATGTGGCACAGGCGGGTAAACAAACTTAATGGAAATGTCAGTCTAAAATATAATCTCAGCCAATCCCATCTATGAATTGTTCCAGTTTTCCATTGGCAATATCTTCCTAATTCCATTGTTTGTTGCTAAGCCGTCAATCATGTCAGCATTATGCTAATAATAATGAGAACAAATGAATCCAATATTGAATGAATTTTGCATCCCTACAAACTAGCCTCCCACTCAGTTAAGTCCTAAAGTACCAAACTATTGAAACAAACTGCTCAGACGTCTTTTAGACTGTCTCACAAAAAACAATCTGATGCAGAAGCGCTCGGTTATGTTCAGTAAAGTTTACGTAACTCACCTGGATCATTGTGCGAATGAGGGACCACAAATACTTGCAGTGGTTCGTTATCCCACTCATTAGGTTCATAAGTGATGTCAAAGCCCTGCTTCCATACACCACCATCAGGGTTGTCAAATTTGAGGAGGGAGTACACATCCAGCATCTAAAATAAAACAATTAGCGCTCCCTGTTAAGACCCCAAAAATATTCTTAAAGTTTTTTTTGTTTTTTTACAGTAGCTACAACAACACAAAAGTCCTGGCCAACCTGGACGTCTGGTTGATCTCTGTTGCCTACAGCAAACTGACAATCCTGCGGCTTAACAGCAAGGAAAGTGGGACGACCATCGAAGGGTAGGACCCAGGAACCGTTGGCACTTCTGAATGGCAGGTGGCCACTGGGAGAGACAGCTCCTGTGTCTGTGAGCTCCATTACAGAATCCTTTATGTGGCTGATGATTTGATGGTTTTCCTCCAGGAGCTGCTCCAGCTGCTCAATCCTGTTCTGCAGGACTGAAATTTGGCTCTAAAAACAGACACAAAAATATGGATTAACACAAGAGATCAAACTAGCATTCTTCTGCTCTATTAGTGTAGTCAAGTTATAGCTTTAAGAGTAAAAAGCAGATGATTTAGAAACGTCAACAAAGGAGTGTAGGACATTTAAAATATATCAACCAGTAAATAACTATATTATAACAAATGCATGATTGGAGGTGTCCATTTATATGTAAATTTAAAAAAAAAACAGGGTGAAACATATTTAGACTAATTAGCAGTCGGGCCTTAGAGGCAGGAATGTTTCTTATCATGACTTAAGGCTTGTAGTATATCACTGGAAAAAAAACAGTAAAATAAAATCAGGACAAATGTGCTATAATAAAAGCTGCAGAAAGGGTCATTACTCTTACCCGTGGAAAGTTCCCGCCGCTCTGTCGCCGTGCAGGGTCATGTTGGACTCGATCCAACATCAGATAAAGTGAGAACACAGCCACACAGAATATGGCCCCTCCACACACCGTCACCTGTTTCCTCAGCTTCATCCTCCTCTGAAGCGATATTCTTTCCAGGCTTTCAATTTTTTTTTAAAAATGACCTTGACTGAAGTTTAGGGTTTTTTTCAGTACAGAGGAAAAGGTCCAGAAAATTGGAATGCAATCATTTACAATAGAAAAGATAAAGAGGAAGAAAAAAAAAAGGTTGGAAAATAACCAACTAGACCAGTATTAATGGTTCAGTTCCACTCCTGTGATGCTTCCAGCCTCCACTCACCATGTTGGAGACCACAGTGAAGAGGTTACAGCAGCAGTAGCAGTGGACAAGGGTACTAAATCAGTAATAGCTGGCAAGAAGTCTGACAGCTCTGGCCAAACCACAGCCACCGGTGGTCTCCTTCAAAGTGGCCCTTGTGCTCAACCATCCAAATCAATGAGATTGCAGGAAAAGAAAAAAAAAGTGCCACACAGAAGCGGTTCAGACAGGGAACCTAGTGTACCCACAGCATGATGCGTGTTGCTGTGGGCCTGCTCTCTTGGTCCAGTCCCTTTTCCACGGCAGAGTCTAATCCACTACAGCTAGAGTCCCCTTTTTCTCAGTTGGCCCCAAGGGCCGTAACAGTTTGCACACTAGGCAGTGAAAGTGTAAAAGAGCAGGCTGTGGAAGAAAAGACCAACTTGGCTCTGAACAGCAACTTTGTTTTTTTCTAGGTTTTTTGTTAGCTTTTTTTAATCAAGCCCAAACTGTTCCCAAAGCAGCTCCAGGAATTACAATGAGACAAATGTCATTCCTCTCTCAGCAGCAGAGTCACTGCATATCCAGTGTGGCAACATGGACAGCGAGTCTGTCCTTGATCACAAGTGCCAAGTTGAAATCACATTAGAGGGTCTTCTTCAGCTGTTAGGGAAATTTTAGATTAATAAAACTTGCAAAATAGACATTTAGCCAAACTTTTTAAGAGACAGGGTGTCACTGAGCAAAAGAAGCACTAGTAAAGAGGTCTCTGTTAGAAGATATTTCTTTCTGGATCTGACAAGTAAAGCTAACAAAGGGGGAGAAAATCCATCCAAATAGAAAGCCCCAGGTTTCCTTACAGCGGTAACGGGTGTTGCTTTCCTCTGTGCAAATCCACGATCATAATCCGGTCCCTTTGTACGCTGGGACTATTTTAGAATTAGCGCAAGGACTTTGGATAATGACCTTGCACTTTTATTTGCTAAGACTGACTGGAAAAACAAGAAAGAAGATTCTTCCTTAGACTATCTGGGCCAGAGTACATCCCACATGAAAGGGTTTATTTATTGGGATGCCCGACGGAGCATACCACAGTCCCTCATTCATGTGACAACGTGGAAATGCAGAGCTGATCCTAAGGCTGTTCACATGACGACATATAAAGAGTTAGCTTCTAGAGAAGCCATCACAGTCTATGCGTGTATGTACATGTAAAATCAAATCCTCCCTAAATTGCACGTTTCGTTATACTGACTGAGGGTTGACGCGTGTGATAAGGTTTAACTTGAAAGACTTTTGCTATCCCCGGGCAGCTAGCCAAAAGACACTTGGTTGCTTTAAACTTAAGCGCAGTGAAATATTTGTATACGGAAATTATTTCCCACAAGCTCAGACAGACGACAGCAGATTCTTCAAAAAATAATTAATATTTTAGCCACTCTAACGGAGACTGTCAAACTTTAATTACCATACTTACTGCCTAACGTTAGAAATTACGAATAAAAAAAGCTAGCGCTAGCTGTCAAATGTACCATCAGGTTACGTCTACTAGAAGCTCTGTGAACTCGATTCAAGTGTCGGAAAAGGGTTAGTATGAGGACTGCAAAGGAAGCTACTGATAAATTAGGATAAACAGCTGTTACATCTGTCGTTTTGTTCCGCTGAACATTTATGTCGGTGATTACGGGCGATAGCAAGTATTGACTGATAACATTAAGACAATACGTGGCTGATATTTCTCTGCTAACCGATCACTTTTGCCCGAAACCTCGACTACCGTTTGCGTATGACCTTGGCACCTTGTCTCATAATGATAAAATCTGACGTTACCCATGAAAGGAAAGTATTCCGGAAGAGTGTAAAGCCCAGCAGTGTACGTGGATTTAGCTGCAGGCTGACAGATTACCTAAACTAGCTTAGCAGCTAGCGCCGCTGAGCAGCTGCTGCAAAGGCTGATGGGAGGAAAGGGGGTGTGTGCTGCTGACTGACCAGCATCTTGGGTAAAATAAACATTTAGAAAGTAGCTTTTTCTATTTTAAAAAATCCATTCATCCATACTCTTCCGCTTATCCTTGTCCACATAAATTAAAATATTTTTACATTTTATACTGTTGTACAGGTACAATTTTTGTAGGCTTTGATCCGTTATCTATTTAGCCGTATCTACTGAAATTAGATCCAGGGTCGAAATCAAAGACAGGTGCGATTTTAGGGAATCTTGAAACTGAAACTATACTGAAACTGGATTTTAAATGTACAGTGGTGTTTCCACCA
The DNA here is from genome assembly GCF_057381915.1 of Diplotaxodon limnothrissa. Taxonomy (NCBI): domain Eukaryota; kingdom Metazoa; phylum Chordata; class Actinopteri; order Cichliformes; family Cichlidae; genus Diplotaxodon; species Diplotaxodon limnothrissa. The sequence goes on from NC_140602.1 coordinate 7,705,343, forward strand.
TTTGCCTATAGCTTCCTGCACAGACAGGCACCTGCAGGTTTTTGAAGAATCATGGGGGAATCTCCAAACAGTGTTATAGTAAAACAGTATAGTAGTGATCATATATGGTGGACATAAGTAACTGAGGTTATACATAGGGTGCCTTGAAAGATAAAGCCTTAAAAGAAACAAGATATATGTTATAAGGGAATCCATGGCCCATTTCAAAATTGACCTGAACCTACACTGAAGGCACAGAATGTGAACAGTAGAAGGGCTAATAAGTCTGTTATGTGCTGCGCCAATGGCACAGGAATAAACTGGTTATGATAATACTAAAGTTTTTTTTTAATTACTCTTGCTTGTTATTACATTTTAAACATCACAGCAAACTAGATTCAATGATTTTTTTTACTGTTCCTATAAAAAGCAAGAATGTACAAGCGTTTCGTCTTTGCTCTAAACAAATTCAATTCTGAAAATTATTAATACCTTTTGAAAGACCTTTTCTACTAATGTATGTGAGAGACTGAAAAATGGAGGACAGTAGCTGTCCATTTCTCACCTACTATGTCTCAGTGGACTATGGCAGTAGAACCTTTTAAGCATAGAAATCAGACACTAATAATTAACAGTTGACTAAAAGCAAATCATCCCACATAGATAGTGCATTAAAGATAACTAGCATTCACCTGTTTTGTTTCCAGTGCTGTGCTTGTTTATAAGAAACACAGGCATTTAAAGAAAATGCAATAGAGAGTTCTTTCTGAGGTAGCTGGAAAGTTTTATCTCTATGAAATTTTTATAAAGCTACTGCAGTGGGACTGTTGTAACCCCTGCCAAAGTCCTATGCCAACAGACAAAGAGTCTTAGGCCACAGTGACAGCTGCTGAGAACCACAGTGCAGGTAAACAACAGTAGCAAAGCCCTGTGTGGAAAACATAATGGTGCATTGATGATGAGCTACACTGTTGTTTTTTGGTGGCTTATCGAAGTCTGTTTTTTGAAACAGAAGGTCTGCTGTCACTTCAGTTATTAATGAGCAGAATACGCAGGAAATTACAGGAAATGTGTTTTACTCCAGCCGCAACACACAATAACTTCTTATAAGGTCTCAAAAAATATTAAAAGTGGTTTGCTATGTTTAAGCTTTCTAAGTTATTTCTGTACTATGGTTCCAGAAAGTCCACCAGTAATGACAGCATAATTTTCCACAAAAGGAAGGAGCAAATGTTTATTCAGCTGTTGTTGATTTCAGGCCAGGCCTTTTTTTCTTTGGGACCCTGGTGCTGTTTTAGATTTCCTGCAACTAAATTATGTAAGAGACCTTACAGAAAAATCCAGGCAATAGGAAATATATACCAATCACCATGCTGGATATTCTTCTAAATTAACAAAGGTGCTGTGGTAATATAAGACCCTTAACAGGTGTACCTGAGCACAAGGACCAAAGGTGACAAACTTGTCTCCAAGGCGACAGAGGACACCGAACAATAGTGCTAGACAGTATTGGTAAAAGGAGATTTCCCATAGGACTGGTATAAGAAATGCAGTACACGTCCTTTAGTGTTTTTAACTGTGGAGTTCCACTGCAAGAGACAAAGCAGTAGTGCTGACCTTAGGTTAACATATTAATTTGCAATTATATTATTTTATTTTATTTTTTTACACCAAAATTCAGAATGCACTCTTGTTTCCAAAAAGTGAGACAACGTTTTCCTTGGTTCATAATAAATGAATCACTTCACTATGAGGTGCTTAAATTTTAATGTAACACATTATTTAAGTTGTTGTTCTTCTATGTATGACCTGAAGTACATATTTTGGCTGAACTGGCACTGTGGAACAACCCAGTTTGACATGCAAAACTTTTTAATTAACATCCACAAACATTTCAAATGGAATCCCTAGCACGTAACATATAAATACAACAACATGCAAACTGTAGAAGACAAACACTAGTTCCTTCTTCCTGTCTTGATCAAGTTTAGTATAATAAAAGACTGTATTGCTTAATAGCCTCCCCAAGTGGACAGTGTTCACATAAAAATGTTTAACATTGTCCTGCATCATACATAGGATACTTATCTAAGTTACTGACATTTATCAGTGCTAAAAAATTTGAAATAATTACAGTAAAAGATCAATTTATCTTTGAGTGGTACTTAGTTAATCAGACTTACGCATACACTTATACAGTTAATCAAAATAACTAGTTTCTTTTTTTTAAAGGCAATAATGACAAAAGTCATAACATTTATGTTAAAACTTCACATAAATGAATTCTTAAAAATATATCATTTAAAGCTGCTCTATTGATTCAATAACTTTGATCATTTGTGATTACATTTACAAAATGTGGCGAGTGGAGAACAACTCAGTCAGACGAGTGATTTTCCCACAACCTAACAACCCAAATGTTCTTATCATGTGTAATTCCTTTTTAAAAAATAGTTCTATATTGCTATATTACAGTTCTCAGACAGATATGGTGAATGTATGAAAAAAATGAACTGCTGGCTTTCACAACCCCTCTTTATGACATAAGTAGCCTGATATAACTCTCTGTGTCTGCATGGACTGAAGAAAGCCACATGGAATGGAAATATAACCAAATAAAGTGGAGATGGAGGCAGAAACGTTGTAGCTGTTCTCTTCCTTTTATGGTAATACAGCGTGGGTGAGAAGGGCGGTGCACGTCGTCAACGTGCTCCGACACCCGGAAGTGTAGAAAGATGTAACATGTTTGGCTGGAGTTAGCGGTGTTTGCGACCACGTATAGTAAAATAAATCTACATATTTGCATTATACTGTGTGCGACACCTTAAAGATGAGTGATACTGAAAAAGAAAAGGTAATGTAGAGAAACAATTCGCTACTTTTGCCTAGCTTAGCTAATTTCAGTCAAATACATTTGATCGAAGTTTCTCTGTGATCCCGCTGCTACCTTTCCCCCCGTCTTTACTTTAGGACCCCGCCGCCCTGAAAGAGGAAGGAAACACTCTTTTCAAGGCAGGAGACATGCAAGGTGCTGTTTGCTGTTACACCAAAGCACTGAAGCTGACTGACAGCCATGCAGACAAAGCTGTACTGTACCGTAACCGCTCTGCGTGCTACCTTAAGCTGGAGGAGTACAGCAAGGCAGAGGCTGATGCCTCGAAAGGTCGGTATGTTCTCTTGTTTATTCTCAACATCACTGAATAACTTCTCTTTCATCGCGGCCCACAACTTAGCTGAAATTAAAGAAAATAGTCCGTATTAGTGCTCAAATTAGCCCTATTTTACGCGGTTTAAAGTTCATTCATCATCCAAATAGTTTCACAATATGAATATTGGCTTGTGTTCTTTTTATCCATATTCGCCAGTCACATTAACAATTATGGATAAAAGTAACTTCCTGCCTGGAGGTTTTTGGATCCTGTCCAACCTTATAAAGGTTGCACTTGCACAATGACCATAATGATAACAGTCATCCTCCTGGAACCTCGCCATGTACACTTTTGAATAGCCCTTTATTGTCATTGTACATCCATCCACCCATTCGCTTCCGCTTATCCTTTTCAGGGTCGCGGGGGGCGCTGGAGCCTATCCCAGCTGTCATAGGGCGAAAGGCGGGGTACACCCTGGACAGGTCGCCAGTCTGTCACAGGGCTAACACACAGGGACAGACACACTCACATTCACTCGCACATTCACACCTAGTGGCAATTTGGATTATCCAATTAACCTATCCCCACAAGCTGCATGTCTTTGGACGGTGGGAGGAAGCCGGAGTACCCGGAGAGAACCCACGCAAACACGGGGAGAACATGCAAACTCCACACAGAAAGACCCCGGCCTGATGGTGGAATTGAACTCAGGACCTTCTTGCTGTGCGGCAACAGTGCTAACCACCGTGCCGTCATTGTACACGTACAATGAAATTGTGGGTGCTCCATGCCAACTATGCAGGAAACAAATATAAATAGTAAGACAACAAGAATAAATAAGAAACAGGAGTAATCTATAAAAGACAAGAGAAAGGCACGGAGGTTGCAAAGTGCACTTATATTACGATGTATGGGTTAGAATATGTAAAATCATAATAAATTCCACAGTCATATCAAGGCAAACAAAAAAGGTGCAGAAATATCTTATCAACCTGTACTTTGTGTATATGAGTAGTTAACAATAAGGTAATTTGCAATACCTCTGTAAATACATACAAATGAATCTATGCGCATAATGCACAAGCATATATACGCACAGATGGCCTTATATTTCATTCATTCAGATGCTAAAAAATAGAAAAGAAACCAAAGAAGCATGACAACTTTAAACTGAGCTACTAATCTGACAATTTTCTACAGATCAGCTCATCTGACTCATACTGTGTATATATTTTCTTTATACATATAGATTTAAATTGCTAGATAGATAAAGAGCCAAAGGCACTGGTCCAGCTTTCAAACTGCCCACATCCAAACCTATCACATGATTGAGTGGAACAACACTAATACATGAAGGCCCTCACGCTGCAATCCACAGTACCAAGAAAGGGTTATGCTGCCAATATCCCAGTACCAGACAGCAAAACTTCACCAGCCATCCTGTGACCATGACCTAGTAACTGTTTTGGTAGTAATGGGACACCTAAACCAGTGGTTTTAATGTTATGGTATATCTAGATTATTTTAAGTTATATTGAAAAAGTGAAAGTGTTTACTGACTTTTCTTACTTACTGTGAAGACACTACTTGATTGATACTCTGCCGCATGTGGTGCAAACTGAGAGTATTGTAAACAATGGAGTTTGAATGCGCTCTGCTGGCCAAACAGTGTGATGACGTCGATTACATACAAGCATCTTTTCCTGCAATATAATAATTAAACAAACAATGGACAACATAATTATAATGGTATATATGTCACCAGTATCATTATGTTGTCTTAACAAAAACAAACTTTTAGTTATTAGGTAGGTATTATAGACCAAAGAATTCTTATTGAGCAATAGTTACAGCAGAAATATTTTTTTTATAATGGATAACATTATTCACAACTTGTGATTTTCAGCATTCTGGACATTGTTGCATGAAATGTGTCTTTACACAGATGCTTTTGCAGCTTTGATGAATATTATTATTGTCTCTTTCCAGCACTCGATACTGACCAAGGTGATGTGAAAGCCAGATTTCGGAGGGCCCAGGCATTTCAGAAACTTGGCCGGTTTGACCAGGCCTTTCTGGATGCTCAGAGATGTGCCCAACTGGAGCCCAAAAATAAAGCTTTCCAGGATCTGCTCAGACAGCTGGGAGCACAGATTCAGCAAAAGGTGGTGTGATGTGGATAAAGGTGTGGATAAACTTATTTTCTAAATTGTATCTTGCTAATCAAAATCATTTCTCTTAACCCTTTAGTCAGCACAACTAAACTCCACCGATGCTCGTGTGCAGCAGATGTTCTCCCTCCTCTTAGATCCATCTACTAAAGAGTGCGATCGACAGAAGGTGAGAATAACTCAAAAGGCAGATGAATACATTCCTCTAATTCATTCTTGATGCGCCTGATATTTCTTCATTAATGCTAATGCGTCTGTAAAACTGTACGGCACCAAAATAATCAAATCCTTCAATCAATTTCAGGCTGCTCAGAATCTAGTGGTGCTATCTCGAGAGGAAGCAGGAGCTGAACAGATCTTCCGTAATGATGGAGTGAAGCTAATTCAGAAACTTCTGCAGTCAAAGCTGGAGGATGTTGTACTTTCTGCTCTCAGGACATTGGTTGGTTTGTGCACAGGACATCAGTCTAGAGTAAGTGTGACTGTTCCTTTGAGATTACTATTTGCTTCATCTTTAAAGTCACTTTTTGTATTTTTGTAGTTTGGAATTATAAAAAAAAAGGTTTATATGCATTCTGATTTCCATCCATCATTAATGTGAAGCTAGAGCAGGCTGTTCAATGTGCTTGTCACTCAGTTGTTTTGCAGTTCATTATTGCTGATGTCCATTCTTTGAATTTCCAGACTATGGCGATAGTGAATGAGTTGGGAATGGAGCAGCTGTGTGTGGTAATGGGATCAGGAGCTTCAAGTGTGTCTCTGGCTGCCTGCCATCTGCTACAGGTGATGTTTGAAGCTCTGACAGAGGGAATGAAAAGAGAGATCAGAGGAAAAGATGAAGCTATACTTCCTGGTGAGTTTAGATACTTATATTGGGAACTTGGTTACACTGAAGGTTAACCTTTAGCAAATGTTTTGTGTGTGTCGGCTCTGTGTTCTTTACATTTAATTGTTACTCACTATATGAATCTTAACACAGAACCATCCAAGGAGCTGCGGTCAATGTTACGACACCTTTTGGAAATGATGCCAGCATCAAATGTGTCAGGACCAGGCAGAGACAGCGCTATAAATCTCCTTGTCAAACAAGTACCCCGCAAATCCTTGAAAAACCCAGATAACTCCCTCACGTTATGGGTGGTAGACCAGGGTATGAAACACATCCTACATGTAGGCAAATAATTTATTAAACCATGGTGGATACCAAGGCATGCATTACCATGACACAAAGATGCATGTTTATTTTGTTCATTTTTCTATGTTAGAAAATTTATAACTGATGTTATCTGTTATCACTGTATATGAATTAGAGACTCATTGTTTTCCTACAGGGCTGAAGAAAATCCTGGAAGTGGCTGGGACTGTCCCAGAGATCTCAGAAGGGCCACCTCTTACAGACAACAGTCACATGAGCTGTTCAGTCTTGCTGAGCAAACTCTATGATGACCTAAAGAGTGACAAAGAGAGGGAGAACTTCAACAAACTATGTGAAGAATATGTTCAGTGAGTTGACCAAGGAAGCTTGTTTAAACTGTTTGTTCGTTTAGATCTTTTTTCCAGAACTGCATCACAAGTCCTTTGTGAGCATGAAAACTGATTGATTCTTCTAACATAATGTTGTTGTGGGCAGGCAACATTTCAGCCAGCCTGGCCTAGACGGCAAGCTGAGAGCCATCCAGACAGTATCAGTGCTTCTACAAGGGCCAAGTGATGTGGGTAACAGAACTCTGGAAATGTCAGGAATGATGGATGCCGTGATATCGCTGTGTGCCTCCGAAGATGTTACTCACCAGCAGGTAGCGGTTGAGGCTCTAATCCATGCTGCAGGCAAAGCCAAGAGAGCTTCATTTATCACAGCCAACGGAGTGTCCCTGCTAAAGGACCTATACAAGAAGAGCGAGAATGACAGGATACGTGTGAGAGCCCTAGTGGTAAGTACCACAGATAGTTTTAGAAAATAACACTTCTAAATAAAGATGAAAATAACAGCTATGTGTATGTGGGCTATTGCACAGGGTTTGTGCAAGCTTGGATCAGCAGGAGGAACAGATTTCAGCATGAAGCAGTTTGCAGAGGGATCTACACTTAAGCTTGCCAAGCAGTGCAGGAAGTATGTTGGCTTATATTGAATCTTAAGCCCTAGGTATAGATTAAGAGATGCAGCATGCTTGATGTACATCTGCAAAACCTGATCTAAATACCAGGTTTTGAGTGGATTACTGGATTTCAAATAACTGACAAGCTTTATCTCTTTCTCTGTAAGGTGGCTGTGTAATGAGACTCTCCCCCCAACTTCCCGCCGCTGGTCTGTGGAAGGTCTCGCCTACCTCACCTTTGATGCAGATGTAAAGGAAGACTTGGTGGAAGACAAGAATGCCCTGCTGGCCATGTTTGACCTTGCAAAGGTATAACTCATCATTATTTTCCTCATAGCTGAAAGAATTTAAACTGAAGTCTTATATTTTCTCCACTCTGACTTCTGTGGAGTTAACAGGGTCTGATTCTTCATAACCAAACGTCAGCATATTTGGCACACACCTTCACGGTGCATTAGATGGCAGTGTTAGTCCTGTCTATAGCACTGACCAGTTAATCAGTAGTCCTTTCCTGTCTCTCATTGGACTCATTTGTTCTAAATCTAAGTAACTATTGCTAACTATTTCATGTCACAGGACCAGATTGTCATCCATGCTTGAAATGCACTGATGCCCTTTTTGTGTTTTCTGTGTGTTTTTGCAGTCCGAGGATAAGACTGTGCTCTTTGCTGTGGGTTCTACATTAGTGAATTGCACCAACAGTTATGATGTGGAGAAACCAGACCCTCAAATGGTGGAGCTGGCCAAGTATGCAAAGCAGCATGTACCTGAGGAACATCCCAAGGTAATACTAAAATTAACCTTTTCTTTTCAAGTAGAACTAACATAGCACAATATTTATTTTATACAGCTTCATTTCAATTATTTTTGGTTATGATTCATATTTCTGCCTGCTTTTTTTTTATGTTAGGATGCACCTTCCTATGTAGAGAAAAGGCTGGTGAAGCTGCTGGAGGCTGGTGTGGTGTCTGCATTGGTTTGCATGGTCAAACAGGAGAGTCCTGCACTCACTGAGGCTTGTAGGGAATGTATTGCCAGGTAGGAAAATGGCAGTAAGTCTTGTTTTTTCTGTAGATTTTCTGGTTAATATAATCTTTCACGGCAGGGTGTTCTTGGCCCTAGTGGAGCGACAGGAAGACAGAGGCACAGTGGTGGCACAGGGTGGAGGAAAGGTAGAGTGTACTGATAAAAATTTCCCAAATTTCCCCTTGTGGGACAATTAAAAGATTTTTTTCTATTCTATTCTAAAATACACTCGGTTTAGCCTACACTCTTAACTAAGCACCACACTTCAGAAGGCTTAAATGATTTATGTCTGCTGCTCTCCTCCAAAAGGCTCTGATCCCACTTGCATCCGACAACACAGATGCAGGAAAAATCAAAGCTGCACAAGCCCTGGCAAAAATAACCATCACGTCTAACCCGGAGATTGCCTTTCCAGGAGAAAGGGTAAAAATGCAAACAGTAACACACAAGTTAACTTAAAAAAAATACAATAACTCTTTAACATTATCTTGCTTTTGTTTGTTTGTGTATTTTTTGGGGTCAGATCTATGAGGTGGTACGCCCACTAACCAGCCTTCTGAGGCTTGAGTGCACCCTGCTGCAGAACTTTGAGGCACTCATGGCTCTCACAAACCTGGCTGGCATCAACGATAGACTCAGGTTCGCCACTAGGGGGGAGTCTCTACTAAAAGTATTCATACAAAACAGTCTATTTTCATTCCAGAACATTACATTTAGGATACTTTTATTTATTTATTTATTTTACATTTTCTGCATTTTGCAAAGCTACTTTTGCAGATCAATACATGTGTCACTTTTATTGCTTAGCATAAAGTATTTAGATGGTGTGAAATCCTTCCATCAAACCTGTTTTTAAATTCTTCCAGGGTGACCACAAGTGACTGAGACTTAATATAGACTAAATCACAGACTTGATTAACATGCAGTAATTTTCTTGTATGGCAACTTTCCAAAGACTGAAACATTTAGAGTCTCTGTTGACCACTGAAATCCAATTTCCTGTCAAAGCTGTTTTCACTGTAGAAGCTGATAATTAACGCTGAAGTTGTGCAGTTATGCAAAGCATGCCTTGTTCTGTTTTATTTTTTACTTTTTTCAAAACTTACATTATATCTGCCTTTTAAAGCATCTTTTATCCTGATCAGCGCAGTTTCATAAGTGTTTTTCAGTTTTCTGAATTAAGTATACACTTTCACAGGCAAAAGATCATCAAGGAGAAAGCTGTACCTAAAATTGAAGGTTACATGTTTGAGGAGCATGACCTTGTACGAGCTTCTGCCACAGAGTGCATGTGCAACTTGGTTTTAAATACTGAGGTAAGGGATAATTTATTAACAAGTCTTTGAATACATGAATACCGGTTGAACTGACAGTAGCGGCTGTGCTGTGTGGCATCCTCAGGTGCAGAAGCTCTACCTGGCCACAGGAAATGATCGCCTGAAGCTGCTCGTGCTTTATAGCGGAGAGGATGACGGGAGGCTGCGGAAAGCTGCTGCAGGAACCTTGGCCATGCTGACAGCCGAACATCCTGAACTCTGCGCTCGCATCCCTGGAACTGTAAGAAAAGCACTCCAGTAGTGTCGCTACCATTATTTTATTTTTTTTTACTCTATTTTTGCTCACATGACTTCTGTTATCTTCTCAGACAACCCACTGGCTAGAAATTGTGCAGGCTTTGTTGCTCAGTGAAATACCTGACCTACGTCATCGTGGAGTGGTCATAGTTCAGAACATGATCCAGGCAGAGAAGAGTCTGGCTGAGAAACTCATAGAGAGCGAAGCTCTGGAGATTCTTTCCGTCCTTGCAAAGGGAGGAGAGGGCATGCCAGATGCCGTCTCGAAGATAGCTCAGAACTGCCTGGATAAAGCAATGGAGTACGGCATCATCAGAAACAGGGAAGAAAAGGAGAAGAGCTCAGGAACTGAACCCTGAACACAAAGTGCAGTGTGTGGATGTGCCACCTGACAGCGTTTCAGTTCTTTGAACATTATATTGGACCAGTGAAGTAATTTCATTTTTGCAGGAAATGGGCTCATATGTCTTAACAAAAAATGATTAAAAGCAATAAGGGATGTAGTGAAGAATGGTATCAAATGGAAGAACCAACAGCACAGAAATGATTTTTGACTGCTGTGTAACGTTGATTGTACGCTTGTTAAAGTCTGGCAAAAGTGTGTATTCCACCCAGAGACCAACATTTCTCCTCCATGTATTTCCACTAAAAATGACCATTCCTATATATGTGCAAATATTTCATTTGAGTGTCATTATTAGTCCCACAAACACATTCTTATTTTTATTGTGCACACTACTTTTCTCAATATTTTATTTTATATTCAGCAAAAATAGAAACATTTCATTTACACTATAAAATTTACTTTTTGTTTAAATGTTTGTTATCACTATTATTGACAATCCAACACATTCCCAGTGTGCTTTGTTGTTTTAATACGTTTTAACTGAACACATGAAAAAAATAAATAAAAATGACCAATCCTCACTTCTGTTTACTTTATTCCATATCCCACCTGGCTAGATGTACTTTATAATGGTGCTTTAGTGCTGGGATGCCCAACTATTTTTATCCCTCAGCCATGAAAGGCTGGCGGGGTATTGTCATCGCCCTACTGGGCAGGCAATATGGATACCCAACTCTTTGAATGCGATCACTTGACAATGAAGTAATGTAGGAGTTTCAAATTTATACCTTAAGTGTATGTACTGAAAATCTCCGATGAGTCTGAATCTGTTGGGTTTTTTTTTTTTTAAATATCGTGAATGAAATAACAGAAGAAAGGATTTTGAAACTGACATCATAGGTACATCTGCTAGGAGGATGAGGGGTGCCACTGACTGCTCTGAGAATTTTTATATTATTAAAATGGCCATTCTACAACTTTCCAAACTAAATAAGAAATGTGACACAAGTTGTCCTATCAAAGTTTGTGGCACACATTTTATAATTTATGGCAGGGGTTTCAAACTCAATTTAGTTTAGTGATCATGTACAGTCCAGCTGATCTGCTACGTAAGTGAGCCAGGCCACATAACAATCTGGATCAAAAAAGCCAACCCTTCCATGTCTGTACAACTTTTTATTGTACAACTGTTTATGCGCACGCACATTTTACACTTAGTGAGCCAGCTATTTATAAGACATTGTGAAAAGCCCGAGGTATATGCCTGATGCACAGCTTTTGTTCACAATAATCTCGGTGTAACGTGTAGTAACAGAGCAACCTTAAATACTGTCAATAAACATGAACTTGGTGTATGTCTCTTTAAAGACGATTTAAATGACATGCTCCTCCCTCGCCACTCGTCATCATCTCTCGCCGCTTGTGCTCCTGCTGTATTAAAAAAAAATAAAAATAAGCGCAATCGTAGGTTAGTTTTGCGAACAGCTTCTGTTGAGCTGCTCGGTGTTCAGATGCGCTGGTTTGGCTTCGGTTTCAACGCCTTTGGACAGATATGTGTCCAGGAAAAGTCAGGCAGAGGAGAAAGTAGCAGCGCGCCCCACCAAGTCAAAATAAGTCACCCAGCAGAGCTCAGCAGTCACGTGGATAGAAGTAGATGCTGCTTGAAGACAAGTCAGATCAGAGTGAGCTGGAGTCGAAGAGCATCTTTACATTTAGAGGGTGAGTGTATCAAAGACATCGCCTAAGTCCTGAGGATTAATACATCTATTGCTTTAGCTTAGCTCTTGTTTTGTTGTTTGTTGTTTCTGTCAGGAGACAGCTGCCTGAGCTTGGCAGGTTTTGGGGAATCGGTCTCCAGCGAGGACTGTGGTATTTCTAAAATAGAGAGCCGTGGTTGTAAGGATTTATTCATCAGTGAATCGCACTTGACCCTGGCCTTCCCAGACAGGATTGAGACCTGGGATCTGCAGAAGAGGGAGAAGAGTCCATCATGGAGCATGGATATAAAAACCGACGCAGAGGGCTCTGGTAATGTGTATGCTAATATCTTATCTGGCTAGACAGACATTAATAATGATGTATGAAATTACAGAGTCTCAATATTACTTTTTATTTATTTTTATAGATGTGAATTTGCCATTGGTCCCTGGAGGTTACATTGCCTTAAAGCCTCCCTTCTACTGCACCTTACCAGGACACCTGAAAGCCAGGAGCCTAGCACTGGGTGCAGAGCATGCTGTTCTTCTTACTGCCACTGGAGCAGTGTACAGCTGGGGACTGGGCAGGTGGAGCCACTCACACATATGTCTTTGTTGAACATGTGAGAAGCAGCAGTTTCATGCATAAACAACAAATAAGCATAAGTAATCTTCCTATGCATGCATGTGTTTATGTAACAGCCATGGTCAGCTGGGGCATGGAGGGCTCACCTCTGAGGAGGAGCCCAGAGCAGTGGAGGCACTCTGGGGGATGCCCATGACCCATGTGGCTACAGGAGGCTGGCACTCAGCTTGCATTAGTGGTAAATGTCAAATAAAGATTTGGACAAGTTACAATCAGTTTGAAAAGGATTTGAAGAGGATCTTTTTGTTCTTAGATGGGGGTGACCTTTATGTGTGGGGCTGGAATGAGAGCGGCCAGCTTGGACTTCCTTCTCGAGGTCTGAGGAAATCTCAGCAGAAAACTAGTCAACAAACAGGTCTGTCCTGAAATGTGCACCGCTTTAAAGAGTTCTATTGAAGAGGCAGTTTTTACATCCATTTTGAACCACTGACCTTATCAAACAGGAGAATTATGCTGTGATACCAGCACACCACCAGATGAAAAGCTAAAGGAGGAAGAGGAGCATGAAGATGTGTTCATATCAATCCAGGCGTTCCCCGCTCTGCTGGACGTCTCTTCATCATGTGAAATCCGAGCAGTAAGCTGTGGTTCCCGCCACACAGCTGCAGTAACAAGTAAGGAATCTCTTCTGACAGTTGTTTTACCGGGATGCACATTTTCTAGCAATCATCGTGTCACAATTTCTTATTTTCAGCCACTGGTGACCTCTACACTTGGGGATGGGGTGAGTTTTGGTTTTAGAAATGTGTTACATCTAAGTGAAATACTCAAAGCAGTATCATTCAAATCAAAGTGAACGCCAAGATTTTTGGCATCTTTGCCTTTATTACCTTTACAGGGGAATACGGCCAGCTTGGACACCAAACAGTAACTAGTTCGGATGAGCCGCAGCGTGTGGAGTTTTTCAGGGCTGAGCAGATGCGTGTGCTTGATGTGGTGTGCGGGACATGGAACACATTTGCTGCTGCTGTAAAGGAGGAAGTAGCTTGTGCTGAAAATAGCACAAAATGCACTTGTTAAGCACAGTGAACTTTGGACAACAGTTGTAAATTTCTCCTACAAACACAAAGAATTAACTAAATTTCTTTGTTCATTTTTTTTCTCTATAAAAACTCAACTCAATACTTTTTGGTGAAACTTTTATTTTTTCTTCAAACAGATGTTTAAAAAGGGTTTATATTTGACAAATTACATAAAACAGTTAAGGCAGCAAAATCCACAGGTAAATATAATTTAAGGCAAGTAATTAAAATTGTTCTGATTTAAAATTATACACTAAAATTAAAAAGGTGCATGCATCTCCAAGGTCCACTGGAAGTCTTCAGAGCACAATCTTGAAGGAACTGTGGATAAATCAAATGAGAATCAATTGGACACTTATAAATGCAAATAATTATTGGTGTTTGGAGCAGCTGGATTTCTAGTTACCTGACAAAATCTGGTGACCTTGAAATGACGTGCTGAAACTCTGAGAGGTTCACAGTTCCGTCCTTGTCGATGTCTGACTCTTCAAGAATCTAAACAACACGCAGACATGGAAAAGAAAGACATTGTTAGGCTTACTGACACATCAGTATACCATCCCACACGCAGTTTATAACCACCCCTTACAACTATAAAGACAAACTCAGTAATCTCACGTTGCTGATGAGCTGCTTCATTTCCGTGGAGGAAAGTTTTGCATCGTTTGTCTCACCAGTTAAGCAGTTAACCAGCTTCTCCAGATCAGCACAGTCAAGGGTTCCATCATCATCAAAGTCTGAAAGCAGCAGACTGGTTAGCATTTCGTAGACTGACATATTTGTGTGCAAAAATAACTATATCACTTTTTATCAACTTTTTTTTTTTTACCAAATATGCGGAATGCATAGTGGGATTTGATTTCCAGAGTAGCAGAGTCGCTGAAGGCACTCAGAAGATCCAGGAAGTCCTCAAAAGTGAGGCTTCCATCTTTTTGTTCAGAGGTTGAGAACACCTGGCAGATTCTTTCCTTGAAGGGGTTGGACTGTAACGGGAATGAGTACAAAGGTCAGAACAGATTACCAGCCACTGAAGCACTTCCTTCAGAGCATGAATTACAATATAATCCCATAAACATAGAAATCAAGCATTAACGCAAAAAACAAAACATAAAAACAATGTAATGCATATGCTTTGTTAAAATCTTTTCACCTTGAGCTCAGGCAGAGTAATAATCCTGCCTATTGGTACTCTGGCATCTATTTGTTCTTTTTCATGTTTCTCAAGCAGTTCTGTGAATCTCTTGTGAGCACTGCAAAAAAAGAGAAAAATATATCACACATTACAACAACCAGCAGAAGACAAAATTTTTGTTAGTATGATGACTTGCAGCTTGTCACTTACAGAAGAATTTCTTGTTTTGTCAGGAAGGTCAGCTCCTAAAAATATATGTAGGGATTAGTCCTTTAAGAAGTTGAAGAGCTTCTTGTTCAAATAAACAGGCATCTTCTTAATTTAACAAGAAAAATAAAAGCATATAAAAAGTGATACATTAAACAATAATAAACAGTTTTCAAACTGAGCTTTGAATGAACAACAAAACAAAGACAAGACAGCCCGGACCCACTCAGTGCGTACCTGATTTTAATTACTGAAGTTGTTCAAACAGGAGATAAAAGGATAACACATATATTTATGAATACATTTTCTCTGAGTTTAGTAACAATAAGCGCTTCTTTCTTCTTCCAAAACAAAGGCAAAGTAAATGTAAGCATCAGTGCAAAGACAACAATCACTTATTAACATAAATTTGTAACTTTTACCCTCAAACGGATGTTTTTAAAGAGTCTGAGCAACAGTATTGGTTGTTATTAGGCTAGTGACCGTAACTTGTTTTTAATAGTATTTCCGCAGACGTTACATATAATCAATACGAATTACATCAACTACAAATGTAAATAATACTGGTTATTTGAGCACCAGGACGCTTATCATTTTATTTCTCCTTTGAAACGTCAGGCTAACAAAGCTATTACGCTCTTCCTTTAACGTTATTACAGGGCGTAAAAAACACTTCCACTCGTCCATTAAGAAAATAGGTAAAGTTTGCCTGTGGAGACTTTGCTTTCGGGACTTACCTGATATTCTGAGAGCGACTCTTTCGAAAGTTGACTCGCCGTAGTTCCCATGTCGAAGTTTTCAACTTCAAATTGTACTTTGCCGTAGTTAACAGTAACCCGCAAAACTACTGAACGGCTAATGTTTTCTGCTTCGCTTACTTCCGGTTTCTGACTAGAAGCGTCCTCCCCTTGTCGGGTGTAACGTAGCGGTTTCTATAGTGACGTATATGCAAAACCTTAAAAAAAGTGGCCTTTTTTTCTTTGGAAAGTTTAAAAAAGGAAAAACTCAGTTTGGTTCCTGTTCACAATTTTGTCATCATTACTTGATTTTCGTTGAGATAACAAAATAAAAGAGGAGACCGACTGGAAGTGGGTAAAGGTCGTTGATATAAATAAGGATACTAAAAACACTTTTATAAGTAAGACGTGAGCAGTGAAATGTACTCAAGTACAAGGAGTAGCTTTTATTTTCGTAGCATAAAAATAAAGCCCTGCGAGTCCTATTATTGTGGGGTCTCTAGTGATAGAATCACTAGTATCACAGTAGATTGTATCACTCTAACCAGACCAACCCAGTTCCACATATTACCAAAGAAGACAAAATAATGTTTCCTTTCTTTATTTGTATAACTACGGTTATTCTTGACTTTCATAATCCATTAAATTACACAGCATCTTTTTCTGAAAAAACAACAACACACCCTCTAATACTATCACTGATCTGCAACCCAATTAATTATACTTGCAACCCCATAATCATAAATACAAAACAAACATTACAAACATTATGTTAAAACATATAAAATATTATTGCACAACATTTCTATGGTCCTGAGTATTTACTGGACACATTTATGTCATAATCTAAAAATAATAGTAATCCATTCAATCCTATTGTATTATTTAAAAATAATAATACTAAATTGTTTCCTTAGCTCACAAAGGCTTAATTCTCTTTGTAGTTGTTTAAATTATTACTTTAAAAGTGTATTTAAGCAAAGATATCAAAAAGATTAATTTGCAAAAAACATCACTATTTATTTTCAGTAGATTTAGAAAGTTGCTTAAATTAATATAAACCAAGACTTATCTGAAACTGAATGAGTATTCAGTATGAGGGTGACTACTACTATCTTCTCACAGTCCAAAGACATGCAGCATCAGTGGGGTTAGGTTAATTGATGATCTTTAAAGTAATAGTGTGTAAAATCTCACCACTAGATGTCTGTAGATTGCAGTCAAATGAATTCTGTTTTCTTACCCCTCCCAATCCAAGTGCATAATTGTAACTATGGTGGCTGCTATAATATGACAAACTTGTTTTAGTCAACCAATGGAGATCAGAAACTTAAAACTTAGACTGTACCATAATTTTAGTTTATAGTCGACTGTTGTTGTTTAGCTGGCTTATTGTCATCTGTCTGGACACAACAGGATTGCATGTCAAATCTGCTGACAAGAAGAAATTGTGACAATATGGTAAATGGTAAATGGCCTGTATTTGTATAGCGCTTTTCTAGTCCCTAAGGACCCCAAAGCGCTTTACACAACCTGTCATCCACCCATTCACACACACATTCACACACATATCAGAAATAAATAAGCACATTTATCCATGTTTTCATGTGTTTTCAGTTCAGGAGATGGGGCTTGAGGATGCTTATTCTGTTGTCTCTTTTCTTTGTGTTCTTGCTTCTTTGGTGAAGGGGACCCCCTCTCAGATGATAAAACATAGATACTTCATATCTTGAATCTGAATTTACCTCCATGTTTTCTTCTCCTCCATCTTTGGTGTATAACCTGACCTGGACAAATCTACTTTTTTCACGTTTTTTTTTAAATTTGTTTTTTGTATTTTTAATACAGAACGGAATTTTTTTTAATGTGTCAGTTCTTATTTAACCATTCCTAAACTCCTCCAGAAATAGTAAAATAAAAAGCAAACATAGATGTAGAACTATGGTTTTGAGATTAAAAGTGTTCTTGCTGGTTTTCCTACCTCCTATAAAGTAATATTGTCTTGTCTTTTGTCAGCATAAATAACATAGGTAAGAGAATTTTTATAAAGTCAACCCAAAGCATACATATATGTTTGTCCGACATGTTCAGAAAGAAAAAAAAAAAGAAGAAATCTTTGGCATAAATATGATGTACATGTTTAATCAGGTTACTTCCCTAAACAAAAGACAGAAAAGTACAGGGACATGAGACTAACTTGTCAACTCGTTATACTCTGACTCTCATGTCAGGCAAAAGACCAAAACATATCTGCATGTGTTTTATCCCAGCAGGGATAACCTTAAGCAATACAGAATTCCAGAGTCTCTGAATTTTTGTGTGCTGCCTGAAACTGTTTTCCTTTACATAAATAAAGACATTTGAACCATAAAGTTAGAAACTGATACATCATAATTCCTCAGAATGGTTGTTCACCAGCACGAGCTATTAATAATAACTTTTTTTTATTGCCTTCGTTTTACAAAATATGTTTTGATTTGAACTCAATCGACAAAGAACATCTTAAAACAAAATTGAATGTATTCTATTTTTATAAAAAAAAACAAAAAAAACCCCGATGAATATCTCCAAATTTCAGGAGATGATTATCTTAACGTGGGGCAAGCTAGGCTCCTGGATTTGTCTCCCAGTCTGTTGTATCTAAAGCAAAAACAGAGGTAAAACAGCATGTAAAAGTGTGCAAGTGAGGTTTTAACATGGATTTTTGTGAAAGAATTCTTGTAAATGGTAAATGGTAAATGGCCTGTATTTATATAGCGCTTTGTAGCTGATGGTGTGTTTAATCTTAAGTGTTACCTGTCATTTTTGTTCCCTCTCTGGTCTCAGCTGGAACCCCAATCCCGTACTCATTTTCTCCTGTGACTCTAAAGAAATAGATTCCTCCCTCCTCCAGGTCGGACACCTTGTAAGACAATCGGCGACACTTGTCAGTAAGTCTTATCCATCCCGTTCTGCTGATGTCTCGTATGTCTACAAGGTAGTTCTTCACGGGAGACCCTCCCTCATTCTCAGGAATGTCCCAGGTAACAGTGGCAGAGTTCTTAGTCACATCTTTAACTATTATATGAGCCGGGGGACCAGGTGAATCTAAAACCCTCACATTTAGGGTCAAAGAGGCAGATCCAGCAGCATTTTGCAGTTTGACAGTATATTTGCCAGAGTCATCACGTGTTGCTCGTTCCACTGTGATAGAGGTGGCAGAGCTCGTGGTGTTGATCATTCCTCTGACTCGCAGATCAACATCTGCTTTCTCCCATGACACACTGGGAACAGGTTTGCCTGTGAAAGGCACCGTCAATGTGAAGGAGCTGCCACATTTAACAGGCAGAGTCTTTCTCATCTCAGGGTTAATGTGAATCTCAGGCTTCTCCTCTCGCTCTGTAGCTACTTCGGGGTCTGTTTCTGGGCTAGGCTCACTAATACCAACTTTATTTATGGATCTGACAGTAAAAACATATGCTGTCCCCGATGTGAGTCCCTTTACTGTAAACTCTGTCCTATCTGTGTTCTGAACAGCAACAGTCCAGTCTTCTTCTGTTGATTTTCTGAATTCAACTTTGTACCCTGTAACTGCCGCTCCACCGTCAAACACCGGTTTGTTCCATGACAGAGTGATTGAAGATCTGGATGAATCAATTATAGTGGGCTTTACTGGAGGGGAAGGAAGAAACTTTGGATCCTCTGCCAAGGTGAGTGGGCATGGCAAACTTGGTTCACTTAGCCCAGCAGCATTCTCAGCAAAGACTCTGAATTCATACTCAGATCCCGGATGCAGACCAGAGGCTTTGACTCGTAGGTCATAGACTGGCTTCTTATTGACCCGGACCCAACGGATGCCCTGCTTCTCCCTTTTCTCTACAATGTAACCGCTGATGCGGCTGCCACCATCAGAGGCGGGCGTCTTCCAGCAAATAGTCATCGCTTCATTGGTTGCACTTGTGACCTCAACATCTGTTGGAGCAGATGGGATGGTAAAAGGATCCATGGCCTTGACTGGGTCACTTTCCAAAGTCTCACCCTCACCATATTTATTGACTGCCCTCACCCTAAACAGGTATTCGTTTCCTTTGAGAAGTTTGGTTATCTTGCAAGTAGTTGACATCATGTCACCATACACAAGGGTCCAGGCAACACGGCTGGTTTCACATTTCTCAACAATGTAGTACATGATCTCCGCCCCACCAGTCTCATGAGGAGTTCCCCATGAGAGGGTGCACTTTTCTGCTGAAAGTCCAGAAACTTCAAGGGGTCCAGCAGGTGGACCAGGTCTGTCTAGTACTTTGCAGGTGATAGCCTTAGATGTGGTGCCCCCTGTATTCTGGAGAGTAAGAGTATACTGCCCAGAGTCTTTCCTAACACTTTCTCTGATAAGCAGAGAGGTATGCGTTTTTGTTGCGGTTATTTCAACTCGTCCTGTGGTGCCAATATTTCTACCATTCTTCAGCCAAAACACTGTAGGGTTGGGGCGGCCTGAGATGACAGCTTCTATTCTTAGGAGGTCTCCTGCTTTGACAACCACTACCTGTCGAAATTTGTCTTCCAAGATAATTTTGGGTGGCTCTACATTGTGCTGTGCTGTGACAGGTCCGGTTGTTTCAGAGGGTGGACTGAAGAGCTCCGCTGCATTCTTTGCAATAACACGAAAGTTGTACTGTTCACCCTCTGTAAGGCCAGTCACTTCAAAGAAGGTGTCCAATAAGTTTGTGAAGTTACACTTAAGCCAGCAACTATTGGGCAGTTCTTTGCGCTCAACAATGTAACCAGTTATTTTAGCGCCACCATCATATTCTGGCTTGTCCCACGAGAGAGTTACTGAAGTGTTAGTTATATTGGTGACAGTGAGGTTGCCTGGGGGGTCACACTGGTCTCTAGCTGCTACAGGATCAGATGGCTTGCTACAGGGTCCAACACCTGCCATATTCTCTGCACACACCCGGAACTCATATATAAGACCCTCCTCAACACTTGTCACCTTATACTGGTTTTCCGTCACTGGGCTTTTGTTCAATTTTTTCCACAGAATACTGCTTTGATCTTTGCATTCAATATGGTACCCAATAATAGGGCTGCCGCCATCACTCTCCGGTTTGCTCCAAGCAATGACCATAACAGACTTTGAGGCCTGCACAACATGAAGATTGGGTGGTGAGCCAGGTGGCTTGAAGGGATACTGAGCAACAACAGGCTCTGACTCAGTGAATTGGCTCTTTCCATAGCGATTCTCTGTAGCAACACGAAACTGGTATTCAGTGCCTTGTGTCAGACGGGAAATTTTGATTGATGTTCTTGCAACTGTAGCTGATACACTCTGCCATAATGTACTGCCTGTATCTCTTTTCTCAACAACATAATTAGTGATTTGACATCCACCAGTGTAATGTGGAGGCTGCCATGACAGAGACACAAAGTCAGCACTGACACCATCAACACTGAGGTCTGCTGGAGGACCAGGCCTTTCAAAAACATTAACAAATATTTGAGCAGAGGTGGTTCCAATGGAGTTGTTCAGGGTCACCTCATAAACACCAACATCTATCCTGGTTGCATCTTTGATAATGATCTGAGATGACGTGTCAGATGTGCTCACATTTACTCTGCTTGTCTCTTTCAGTGCATTGCCGTCTTTTTTCCAGGTTGCTGTTGGTGGTGGTACCCCTTTAAATGGAACATCGATCTTTAAATCATTTCCTGCCTTCACACTGAATGTGTTGGACAGCAGACTGATCATAGGCTCAGTACTGGTATCCTTTACTATCACAGGTGCCAGCAGGCATTTTGGCTCACTCTTTCCCTTCTCATTCACTGCACACACTCTAAAGAAGTACTCTTTTCCTTTTGTCAGGCCATCAATAATTGCATCAAGCGCTTTACTCTCTGAACATTTTGTCCATGTGTCATCTCCCTTAGCTTGCATTTCTACAATATAACATGTGATTTTGCTTCCTCCATCATGGGCTGGCTTTTCCCAAGAGAGTCTTGCACTACTGCATGTGACATCGTTGAGTGTGATCTTGCCAGGAGGCAGGGGCACCTCAGAGACTTTAATAGCTTCCGTGGTTTCTGCTGGCAGCCCAGTGCCAAACTCATTCACAGCCAGGACACGAAAATAATAGAAGCATCCTTCCTGTAAATTGTCGATCTTATATGAATTCCTCATGCAGTTGCTAAAGACGCTTGTGAATGCTTTTCTAGTCTCCTCTCGCTTCTCTACAATGTAGTGCGAAATCTTTGCTCCTCCATCAATCAAAGGTGGCTCCCAAGAGATGGACACAGAATCCTTCTTTACATCCTTAACCTCCAAGTTTGTTGGTGCACTGGGAGAGTCCAGAACTTTTACATTGATGAATGCTGACTTGGAGCCACAGCAGTTCGAAGCCGTCAACACATACTTCCCAGTATCATTTCTGTTGACATTTTCAATGAGTAGCACAGTATAGGAGCTTGTTACCTCGATCTGAGCACGCTCACTGAGGGTGTCACCTTCCTTTGACCATTTAACTTCAGGCTCTGGCCTTCCTCTGATGGTAACAAAGAGATGTAAAGTGGCACAGACTCGAACGCTGACAATCTTCCTCAAGGCAGCGTCCAGCTCAATCTCTGGTGCCTCTACTTTTTCGGCTGCAACCACAGACCCAGGTAGATCCACATGGTCTCCGACTCCAGCAGCATTTATGGCGCGAATACGAAAATTGTACTCTGCATTTTCTCTCAGTCTTTTCACAGTGTAATTTGTGTCCTCTACACCTGCGCTTGGTGTGCATGTAATCCACTCATCATCTGTTGCTTCTTTCATCTCTACTACATATCCACTGATGGTGGCTCCTCCATCATAGATTGGTTTTGACCAAGTCAGAGACACAGTACTGCTAGAATAGTCTGTCATTTTGGGGTTGGTTGGTGGACCAGGTGGGTAAGTAGCTTCACATACTTTTATATATTCACTTGGATCACTGGGAGCACCCACACCAGCTGCGTTTTCTGCAAGTATTCTAAACTGGTAGTAATGCCCCTCTGTGAGCCCAGTACATCGGAAACGCAAATCATTTAGCCTTCTCTTGTTGCATTTAGTCCACCTGACACCCTCTTTGTCAAGTTTCTCCACAATGAAGCCATCAATCTCTGAACCTCCATCAGTCTCAGGCCTTTCCCATGTTAATGTTACCGAGTCACCGGTCACAGCTGTAGCTATAGGTGTAGAAGGTGCACTTGGTGGTGTGAAAGGATTTTGTGCAATTAAGGGGTCTGATTCCAAAAATTCACCAACACCATATTTGTTCACGGCAGCAATTCTGAATACATATTCTTTGCCAGGTACCAGTTTTGTTACTTTGTAACTGAGAGCTTCAACATGAGCTTCAACTCCTGTCCATGTAACACGACTGGTCTCCCTTTTTTCAATGATGTAATGAGAAACAGTTGCACCTCCATCATTTAAGGGGGGATTCCAGTGAAGACTGCATTTCTCTGCACTGATAACTTTTACCTTCAGTTGTCCATCAGGAGGACCAGGTCTATCCAGGACCTTCAAATTTACTGGGACAGAAGTAGTTCCACCAATGTTAGTGAGGCTTAAGAGAAAGTGTCCCCCATCTGCTCGTGTACAGTCCCTGATAGTCAGGGTTGTATGTGTGAGAGTGGTTTTGATCTCCATTCTTGGTGTGACTTTGTCGATTTCTCTTCCTTCTTTCAACCATGTTACTGCTGGAAGAGGCTTTCCAAAGTAATCAGCTTCAATGACGAATGTCTCTCCAGCCTGAACAACTGTAGTACTCTTGAACTTGGGATCAACTGATGCTGTGGGTCCTTCAATAACATCCTGTGCAATGATGGTTACACATTCTGAAGGTGGACTCCAAACACCAGCCCCATTCTTAGCAGTTACTCTAAATTCATAACTTTGTCCTCCTGTCAGACATGTGACTGTGAACTGATTCTCAATAACATTTGTAAAGTTTGCCTTCATCCACCTGCCATCTGGGAGCTCCTTTTTTTCTACTACATAGCCTGTAATACTGCTTCCACCATCATATTTGGGCTTTGCCCACTGGAGTGTAATGTTCTCTCTCGTAATGACAACGGCTTCAGGTTTACCAGGTGGATCACAGGGGTCTCTTGCCACATAGCATTCTGATATCCTGCTAGATGGGCTGAGCCCTGCAATATTTTCAGCAAAGGCTCTGAATTCATACTCAATACCTTCTTCAAGCCCACTTGTTTTGAAGCGAACATCCGGTATAACAAATTTGTTAAGTTTGGTCCATAAAATGCTGTTCTTTTCTTTGCGTTCAAGGTGATAGCCAATGACAGGACTGCCTCCATCTCTGACTGGAGGCTCCCATTCAACCACCATGCTGTACTTTGTAACAGTGGAAACAAAGGGGGTGCCCGGGGCAGCAGGAACACTGAATGGATATTGTGCAACTACAATGGGTGATGTGATTGCAGTACTTTTTCCATATCTATTTTCTGCAAACACTCTGAATTGGTATTCACTTCCTGTCTTCAACTTGGTAACTTTGATTGTGGTTCTTACTGTAGTTGCAGAAACAGTCTGCCACTCCATACTTGTAGATTCCCGTTTCTCCACTACATAGTTGTCTAGTTGACAGCCTCCTGTGTATTCAGGTGGCTCCCAAGAGATGGTAACATAGTCTGAACTGACTTCATCAATCGTGACAGGTCCCGTGGGAGGGTCTGGCTTTTCAAGAACAACCACGGTGATTTCCCCTGTATATTTTCCAGCACTGTTGGCTGCAGTGACAGAGTACTGACCAGAGTGCTCCCTGATAGCATGTCTGATATGAAGGACTGTTAATGACGGTGTGGTTGAAATCTCTAGCCTTGATGTCTCTTTTACTCCCTGGCCATCTTTTTTCCATTCAACTTTTGGTGCTGGGTTCCCCAAGACTGGGACCTCTACTTTTAACTCTTCACCATTCTTGACAGTGAATGTTGTAAAAGTAATCTGGAGTTTTGGCTTAATAGCATTTTCCTTATCTGTGATGGGGGTGGGTTGGACATTTGGGCTGATTTCTCCATTTTCTGCAGCAGAAGAAGGCTGGCCTGTAGTGCAGAATAACAAGCTATAATTACAATTTTATATATATATATATATATATATATATATATGACTGGAAATGACATAGGTATCTCCTAAAAGATAATAAGACGATGTACAAGAGGCATCATTGGCATATTTCTCAGCTTTTATGTACAATTTATATTGTACATTGAAGAAATGACAAAAATATATGTCTGAGGATTTTCTAAAACTAATCTACTGCTTTTACACTGTTAAAAACTAACACTGTGCTAGTTATTTAAGCTTATCTAAGGCATTTTAATCAACATATGAAACAAACTGATCTTGGGAGAAGCATCCTTCTTTTATATACTTCAATACAAAGACATGTTAATGGAATTTATTATTAATAATTTGTTGAACATTTTCTAACTTAACTTTATAACAAAGTACGAATACATGCAATCTATGCACCGCAGAGACAGGATGAATGTGCAACATACCTTCAACAATAACAGTGGAGGGTGACTGGGAAACCTCAGTATCCCGTGTCATGTCTATATTTAGAACGTGAGCTTCATCTTCTGCTTTCTTTCCTATCTATAAGAGAGAGGGGTAACTTTTAATGTTAGTGAAAATGAGATTAAATATATACATTTAAATAGGAAAATACATTTTACCTTGTTCCAAGATTATAATATTGATTTGGTTATTTGGTGGCTTAAAGTCTGTATTAAATTTGTTAAAGAAAGCCCTCTGAGTGAGTTTTAAACAAGAATAGAAAGTAGGCTATCTTGCTGAGTGAGATGTGTGTAACCGAAACACTTGAAGGTGTTAAAAATAACTACAGACATGGCCAACCAGACTGCCAACTGCTCTGACGAACACATTAAAGCTGTATTATTATTTAAGTCTTAAGGCTCCCATTTAACATGCAAACAACAACATGCACAGAAAAAAATAACTCAACTAAAAGGACATTTGAAGATCCCTAAATGCTTTCTGTACTATATTACAAAGACGTTTAAGATGACTTTCTTACCTCATTCTTGTTTTCTTCCATTGTTTCTCTTAGTTAAACTGAAAATTTAGATCCCTTGTTAATCAGTTTGTTGGTAAAGATGCCCAAAGTGCTGTGAGCCCCAAACGTTTAGGACACAGATACACAACTCTGCCAATCACTGCCTGCTTTATCTGCAAAAGCATTCAGTGACTAAAATAAGCATGGCGGTGGATTGGCCAGCTGCTAATTCTTTCAAAATTAGTTTAGCCTGCATGGCTCAGCTAGAGATAAATGGAAAACGTCTCATCACTTAAATATTGTCCACGTACCATTCCTGTTATAAGAGGGTTTTCCCTGTAACTTCATATTTAGGTATTAATACACACCTACAGGCAGGCAAAGAAAAGCTTAATAATCTTATTTTACTGACCTTTTCAATGTTCGTGACTGATAAATATTGTGGGTGTTTGACACTTTTTTTGGCTTCAGCTAAGATTTTTGTTGGATTAGAAATGAGTACAGTTCAGTTTGAACAGTTTGGAGACAAATTTAGAGAAGCAAGGCTGACATAGTTTGGAAATGTGTAGAGGAGGGATGTACTGGACAAAGGATATTGAATATGGAGCTTCCAGGCAGGAGGAGAAAAGAAAGACCAGAGGGGAGGTACATATATGTAGTCAAACAGCACATAGGGCTGGTATGACAGAATATGATTCTAGAGATAGAATGAGATGGAAGCAGGTGATCTGCTATACCGACCACAAAGGGAGCAGCCAAAAAAGAAGTATTAAAAAGGAAGAGGAAGCTTTAAACTTGGGTGTGCCAGGGAAAGTTTTAGATCCATTCTATTAAAGGTGTAGTGTGTAGAATATCACCACTAGATGTCAATAGATTGCAGATTGCAATCAACTGAGTTCTGTCTTCTTAACCATCCCAATTTAAGTGCATAATCCTAGCTATGGTGGCTGCTGTAGTGAGTGTAGGCTGTCAGTCCACTGTTTACCTTAGCTGTAAATATAGGTCCATATCTATTTACTCTGGAGGAGGCTGTAAAACTGAAAGCTGATGTGAGCTGATGAGTCAGTGAAGCTCACTTCTGCCTGATGACAGCATTGCTGAGGTGAGTTGCTTAGGATATCCTGAACTTCCTGTCGGTAAGTGCTGCAGTTTTTTGCTGTTGATAGCTGCCGTCAACTGGCGTTATTGAAACTTTCTTTGAAGTGGATCTAACATTGTTGGACTCAAACACACAGCAAATAAACTCTAGTATGATGTGAAAATGTAATCAAACTGTTTAATAGAGGGAAAGAATTATTTTTTGGACACCTGAACCTAAAATTATCTGGCATAATGTTGGGTCATCATAACCAGCTGGTTGTTTAGCTGGCTCGTTGTTAGCTGTCCAGAGATGGGACAGTCGTACGTATGATCTGGTGACAATAAGAAATTGGGACAATATTAGGACTAAACAAGCATGTTTTCATGTATTAGAGGGATGACTTCAGTTTCGGAGATGAAGCTGGAGATGAGAAGGAACTGGTTGAGGTGGAAATGTGGAAGGAGGCATAGGAGTGGTGGAGGAGGAGGCAGATGAATGGGTTAACCTTATATGTGGCTGGTCTCTAACCACATACATAAAATTTGATTAGGCAGAATTGTGATGTCCATCTTGACCAAGAGGGCGGGCCATATACAAATAGCATAAACAAAAAAATAACATCAAATGTGTTTTTAAAAAAAAGTCAAATTGAGTCAACCCCTTAAAGGAGTGCCAAAGGCTTTAGCAAATAAATATGTTTTATAAACAGTTGTAAACTCGGGGCAGACCATTCCACAGTGATCTGCCAGTCCAAAGACATGCAGTTAATGGGGTAAGGTTAGTTGATAATTCTAGATTGCCCTCTGATCTGAATGTGAGTGTGGATGGTTGTCTGTCTCTATGTGTTAGTACCGTGGCTCTCGCCCTATGGTAGCTGGGATACAATTGGTAACAGAGAATGGAGAATATAAAAAAATGCACCGTTGATAGCTGAAGAAATCTATTTTTGTTGTTCTTTATAAAAACAAAAAATTGAATAGCCTATATTCACTGTTCCTTTAAATGAACAAGAGACACCTTGAGAAAAGGGCTTGTTTTACGTTAAACTTGCATGCATTTTTTAGTATGTTTTCCATTTGGGCATAAAATCCACAGATTTCTTTTCAGTAATGCAAAAATCACTTTGTCAATAGTCTAAAAATACATTACAGTGGTACTAGCATAAAAATACAAATGTTAATACTATTATTTTAATGCTATATTAATATACTAAACTAACTAAACTAATTTGAAATGAGCGCTTTAGGTCTATGATTAGCTTCACAGAATCTTTTATTCTGAAACAAGGAGCCGGAAATGCACTAATACACACCAGCGAAGAAGAGCACGAAGCTAGCTTGCCAAGCTAACCGGTTGTAGACATCTGATTGAAGATGTAAACATGTATAAACCTTTCGATTGAATGGGAAAAATATTTAACCGTGTTGTTAACAGGCGTTGTAGCTGCTGTCGGTTTGTGATTTGACACGGTGTCAAATGTGAAGAGGTAAGGTCACTGTAAAATTCAATTCAATCATGCATGAATCATTAAAAGCCGTCCATTGAATGAAGTAAAATTGCTCTGTGAGGTGAATAGCAGGCTATACTGCCTCAGACACTAGTTTGATACCAGTGCACTGTCTGATAATAAAGCTGGAACTTTGTTCAAACTTTCCGCATGAAAATTACTTAATTAAGCCTCTGAGAACTGAACTTTTTGAAAGTTATACAATCACTTGTTTTAGCGTCCAGATGTTAATGTTTTTTCTAGTTTTCTTGTGTAACTATAGGTATTTCTATAGGTTTTTTGTTGGCATTGCCGGTGAAACAAACGTTATTTGCCAAATTATTGATATGACGTAAACTAAACATGCATACACGTGTCTGCCTGACCTAAATGACCGACCTCAGTGACTGTTATCAAATGTAATTCCTCTTGTTTCACTCATCAACAGATTCCAACATGTCCATCCAGTTTGTGTATAGCCATCAGCACTTCGTCACTGATGTGTATCGGATCAGTGGAAACAATTCCGCTAAAAAGTCTGCATCAACAAAGTTTGACACCGCCATCCAAGGCGGCTGGGCAGACAGGATGGCACGGGGCATATTTCGCTACCATCTGGGGGATTTAAAAACGCGGGTCCTGCTGGGTTCTCATGGCTACGTGGCTCAGCTGAATATCCAAAGAGGAATAGAGAGAAGAAAGCCACAGGAGATCATGAGCATTAAGCAGGAGTTTAATGCCAAGCAGTTTAACTTTAACAAAATTAAACACGATGAAATCATATTTGAGATGATAAAGGACAAAAAAGGAGGTTCACCTTTGACTAACAATGCAGAGTGTCCTCAACCCCAGAAGATGGTTGTGTTGGTCAATGTTAGCCCTCTAGAGTTTGGACATTGTCTCTTTGTCCCAGATCCTGCTCACTGTCGCCCACAGATCCTGACAAAGTTTGCAATCCATGTCGGCATTGAAGCTGTGCTTCTGAGCTCTGATCCCGGTTTCCGTGTGGGGTTCAACAGTCTGGGAGCATTTGCATCTGTCAATCATTTACACCTCCATGGATATTACCTAGACCATCCCCTCAAGATAGAGTCTAAGCCAGTTAAACCTTTATGTCCTGAAAAGGGATTTTATCGAATTTTGGATTTCCCGGCAGGCTTTTTGTTTTATGCAGAATCAGAGGAGGTGGAGAAAGTGGCCCAAACTATCTGTGAAGTCACAGATTTTCTTGTGAATGATAATATTGCTCATAACCTCTTTTTGACTAGAGGAAGCCCGCCGTGTGTTCAAACGCAAGGTGAAAAGGATTTCTGTTCAAGAAAAGGTGTTCGCGTTGCTGTGTGGCCCAGAATATCCTGCTTCGGTGCCAAAGAGGAGTCTGCCTTTAATGTTGCTCTATGTGAACTGGCTGGACATTTACCCTTTAAGAGCAAAAAGGACTTTGAGCGCATGACAGAGAAAGATGTCGTTGATGTAATCCAGAGCTATCTTTTGCCTGAAGATGAGTTTCATCAGCTGGAACAGCAGCTTACTGAACATTTATTGTGTTCATAATGTGCGGTCATTTTCATCAACTTACAGCTGGGCTGGAAGGGTCTTAGACTTTTGATGGCATAAATGGATGAATCTGGCCTCTGGATTTTGAATTAAATTGTAAAAACTGCAATACTGTACTGAATGTGTGTCAGAATCTTCCCTGTACAATGAAAGAGATTACACATGTTGAGATTTATGATATTTACAAGATAAAATGTGCTTTAATTGGTTAATGAATGTGTTTTAGCAAAACTGATATCAAATAAAATGTGACTAGAGAATGGAGTTTTGTGTCTG
This sequence comes from Diplotaxodon limnothrissa, assembly GCF_057381915.1. Classification (NCBI taxonomy): domain Eukaryota; kingdom Metazoa; phylum Chordata; class Actinopteri; order Cichliformes; family Cichlidae; genus Diplotaxodon; species Diplotaxodon limnothrissa. Next base: position 7,735,568 of record NC_140602.1, read on the forward strand.
TCTGTTTAATGAATTGCTGTTCTTAGCCAAGTTTAATCGGGTCAGGAGAAGCTCGGGTGTGGTGGCACAGAGCGATTGTGAATGCTATTTGTTACATGTGAGCATTTTATGTTTGGTGTAAAAGGAGCATGGTGATAGGATACATTTTTCCAAGCAAAGTATATAATAACAATAAGTGTCATTGGGTACAAAAGGTTTTGCATTGGTTCAATAGAAAGGAGCACATTACTGAGAATTAAGGGCTGTAAGTTCTGTGGAAATCAGGCATAGGGGCATTTTGAGATTTGGACATAATATTCTTGACATACTATATTCTTGTCTATTTGTAGTGAAAAGATGATCGTGCCTTATGTAAAAGCCAGCAGCTTGAAGGATGCATTTTGTCCTTGTGTTTTGGATACTGGGTATTTTCCACAGCTGTTATCCCAACACGTTCTCAATGTGACAAATCGTCAGCATGTTACGCTTTCAGTCACCCAACGCGTTCCTATGTTATTTAATGTTATTGGTAACATTACCTAAATAACTGTCACCTGACAGTTATCCTGGCTCCACCATAAATAAAACTGCACAACAAGCCCAAAGTTAGTTCACAGCTATTGTCAAATAACAACACTACATCGGGCATTATGAGTTTCAAAAACTCACTTCAGAAAGCCTGACAGTGGTTCTCAGATAAACATCAATGCTAGACATAATCTCTGAAGAGCAAATCATTTGCTAGAACGACATCACCAAGGTAGCAGCAGTAGCGAGAGGAGCTGTCTGCTCACCTGTTGTAATGAGGCTCCTCACTGGGGATCACTCAGTAGCACATTAATCTGTATGCTTGGCTGCCAACTTGCTCTTTTTCTCCTATAATGGTTCAAAATGGTTTGACAGTTTTAATATTTATTATATTTATTTAGCAGACAGGGCAAAGTATTTAAACAGATTAACGGGAGTTACTATAGTCCTTCTTTTGCTGGTCTATACCTGGATAAATGGGAACTTTGTGTTTAATCAGGAAAACATGTTTTTCACACAGATTATTTGCTGGGGGATTAATTAAAGATATTTGTTTGATTTGGTCTCGATCAGAGACAGAACTACAAGCTTTAAATAACATGCATTCCAATATTAAGCTATTGTTAGGTTATAGCAACACTATAGGAATTCCATATGTGGAAGACAACTAAAAAGGATATAGTGCTCATAACCTTGCTGAAAAAAATAAAGGCATTTTAATTTTATTTTGAAAAGACCTGAAGTTTTGGATATTTAATCCAAATTATTTGTTCCAATTTATTGATTCTTTATTTTACTCCGCTTTCATTGTTTCTGAGCACTAAGTGCAATAAAATGTTTTAATGTGAAAGTGAAAGTGAAATTGTTCTCTATAATTTGCTTGTATGAACCAGAAAAATGCACAAAAAACTGGACATTTGTTTCAACCTTAAACCCAATGATGGCTGTTTCAATCAAACCTGTCATGTATCTTAGACATTATTTACAGTTCATCGAAACAGCCCTGAGCAAGGAGAGAAGAATGTCCCCTGTAGCCATCTAGAAATAAGAAAACATTAACTGCAAGTTCTGTACAAGCCTCTATTATTATTGAAAAGCTTCATTTGTTTTCCAAAAATTGGCTTTTTGTCCTAAGGAATAAGTTAATCTCGCTGTTATATTACATGCTAAGCAAACATAAAGCCTAACCAACGAAATTTAAGGAACAACGTTTTTGCAGATTATTTAGGATGTGAATAAAGTTTGATTTGGTTTGATCAAAATTTTAGTAAAAACTGAAAATATGCTAAAATCAAAATTCAAAATCTAGATATCACTGAAAAGAGTCGCATGTGACTTGCAATTTGTAGGGAGAGTCTGTGGGTGTGTCCTCAGAGTCCCATCTTGAAAAATGCTCAGACCTTTAAAGCGTCTGTCACTTTTGCAGAGAGCAGCTCAGCAGAATAATTCAGAATTCAGATAATAAGGCATTGAGATAAAAAAAAAAAAACTAAAAAAACTATATACATATATGTTGTTGTTTTTTATTATTATTTTTATTTTTTAGAAAATCTATTTTAAGTAATCAAAAGCAATGGGAGCTTGTCAGAGCTTTAGGGAAATGTGTGATCGTGAAAAGAACACCAATGTTCATCTGAGTCTTCCAGCCGTTTGCATTGTGTGGCAGACTGCCATGATCATCTTGTTTGGGGTTTTTATGCGTTATGATCACGAGTCAGATGCGCACTGGGTAGAGCACAGAAAACATTCAAATTTAACAGACATTGAGAATGACTTCTACTTCAGATATCCAAGTAAGTAATTTCTTTATTTCTATCTTTCTTCACCAGTAAATTCTGTAATGTATCCATTTCTATGTACAATTAGATATTTGTTCTATAATTTTATCTCTGCTAGCAAATAGTTTTTTCCAGTCCAGTAAAAAGCTTCTGGTTGACTTACCAGTTTCAGACCTCATATTATGCTAACCTTACAAATTACCTTCACATTGCTGACAAAGATCTGACTCCTAGGTGAATTTTCCCCAAGGATTTGACTCCTCTAAGGCCTCGTCCTGTTAAAAAAAAAAAAAAGAAAAAGAAGAAGCTTAATGTCCATACTAAGCAATAAAGTGTGTCTAATTTTGATAATATGTTTTGTTTAGATTATGAGATTTTAAAGATCATGTAACATGGGGGGATATATTGGATGTATGGTTGTGGAAACTCTACAACACAGCCCACAGTGTCAATGTCAGGCTGTCGATAAGGCTAAGCCATCTGAGATGTGGTGTTGGATGTCAGATGAGAAGTTCTTTTCCTGATACACGTTAAAATTGGAGACTGAAAATACCCGGTTTTAAATTGATCAGTTTAACTGCAGGCAGTTTGCAACATCTCAGGCTTTGCTGGCTATGTTAGTTCGAAGACAGAAAAAAAGAACTTGTGCTAAAACATTTGCAGCTTATTGTTTCACAGTGCAGTGGCACCTATTGCGCCTCACAACGTGTGAGACAGTTGCAGTGTTATGTTGTAAATAATGCTGCTGTGCATGCTGGTATCTATGTATCCTATTTGCTAGTCATGTCAGGTACTGCCTGTCTCATGATTAAAGAACACTTCTTCAAGTGTGTAGCTGTAAATATAATCTCTAGATTTTTATACTTTTAATCTTGATTGATCTGAACTTCTAAGACCTGACAGATTTTTTTTGGCTTAATTTAATGGAGTTATGCAATTCCTGACAATTTATTAAATATAACTAACTTTAGTTAGATAGATATATAAATAACCTAATTTAAAAAAAAAAACCCAAAAACGTGTTGCTAGATCTACTTTAAATAATTACAATGATTTTGAGCAGGTGTTGTCCATACTTGCACTACAGACCCTCCAGATTCATGGAAACTGCCAAATCATCACTGTCATCGTTTTCCTGGTCTGCCCGTGTTACTTTTAAAGACATTTCCTGCAAACCCTAAGGGTTAGCACCTGCATAAGTAACTAGATGTAACTCTGCATCATCAAAACATGTCATCATCTAATCTGCAACAGTAAATACACACAGAGTCCTCGAGTCATCTTCACATTTTACCCCCTGTTATTTAATAAGCCCTCATGACTCCTGATGACATATTGTAAAAGTAAACTCCATGGTAGACAGAGCTCTGAAGGTGACAGTTTTTCCTCTAAATTCAAGAGTACACAATGTAACCTATAAAAGATCACAGGTTAATTAGTATCAGATTAAGAAAGAAAAAAGGACAACGATGGGTGTGATTAGCATTTTTGAAATCAAAAATATCTCTGCATACGATTTTATATAGTCACATTTAAAGCTCAGTTATTCTGAGAGAACGTGTACTTTAAATAGTACATACTTGGGGCAGAATCACCCCATTGCAAGAAGGTTGTGGGTTTGAATCCACCAGCCTGCATGCCCCCAGTTTGCATATGCTTCCTGTGTCTGCATGCGTTCCCTCTTGGTATTTTGGCTTCCCACAGTTCAAAGACATGCGTGTTAGTTTAACGGTGATTCTAAATTATTCTTATGTGCGAATGTGAATGGTTTTCTGTCTCCCTGTGTTTCACAGTGTGTGTGTCTCTGTCACAGCTGTGACAGGGAGTGGGGTGGCTCAGGTTGTAGAGCAGATCAGCTACTGATCAGAAGGTTCCTCAGCATACAAATATCCTTGGGCAAAATACTAACTCCAAATTACCCTCTGATGCATTCATCAGAGTGTGAATTAGTTGCACTTGAGTTTAGAAGTGCTTGTATGAGTGGGGGTGAATGAGGCATGTTGTATAGAGCGCTTTGAGTACTCCGGGAGAATAGAAAAGCACTATATAAGAATCAGTCCATTTACCATTCTATCCCAACTGAATGAACGAGCCGAAGAAAATGAATAGATCCATAACACATGCTTACTAAGACATAAAATATAGTCATGGTGCATGGAAGGCTGACTTGAAGTAAATGGATTACATGTAAAGTTTCCATGTAATTTTGTTACATAAGCACAATGTAAATGTTACATTTAATGGAATCTGGTCAAATGAAATTTACTGCATTTGGATACATGTAGAAATATCAAGCACATTTTACACAATGATTAATTATTATAATAAATAAACCTTTGATTTATATATTTCACTTTTATATTAAAAATGCTAATTTGCTGTGCAAATCATCCCTAAATTGTTTAAAGCCAGGTTTTCTTTTTTATTCTTTTTTTTTCTAGTTTTGTCTACATGAGCCCTCTTTTAGATTTTCCACTCTTTCCACAATTTTTGCATCAACCCTTCAGACACTTACTTTGTTTACTCTAGTTGTGTGTTGGCAGACTGTAAGTGACTATCCACAACATGAGTTTGAAAGTAAAAACGTTATAACCACTATGCCACCAAGCTGTCCCTACTACCATTCCTTTCCTTTTTTCTACTTCTATTCTGTACTGCTCTTCTAATCACATTTTTCTGTTAGGTTTCCAAGATGTCCATGTGATGATATTTGTTGGATTTGGTTTCCTCATGACATTTCTTAAGCGATACAGCTTCGGAGGAGTAGGTTTCAACTTCCTCATCGCTGCCTTTGGTCTTCAGTGGGCACTGCTGATGCAGGGCTGGTTCCACTGGCTGGACACTGATGGGAAGATCAGAATTGGAATTGAAAAGTAATAGTTCAGTTTTATTGCTCATGATTGAAAGGAATCACTTCACACACAAAAAAATCTTAAATGTATGACTTATAGATATTATATAACAGGTCATGTTATGAAATAATGTGATTCATGCTATGAGGTCTTGTCTTTGATTCAAATACTGATAAATACGGTCTCTCCTATGGGAATATGTTTCCACCTGTATCCAGAAGAAAAAAAGTGTAGGTGGAGAAACCAGTCTGAAAAATTGCCACAAAGATGTTTTTCAGCCACCCAAGAGTTTGTGTTTGTGGTTGGAAGTTAGACTGAAATTGGGGGTAATGGGAAATTATGCTACTTCTGAAGTGCTGCCAAAGATATGATAGCTGTGTTTGTGTGTAAAATAGAGATAGAGAAAGTGATCCACATGGGGTAATTCAAAACCGTGACCCTGTCCTGGCAGCATAGTTTCTACTGAAACACATTAAGATGTGTTTTCTTTTCATTTGCCACCCATGTGAATCTATGTTAAGTGTACAAAATGCAGCATTGTTAGTTCATTCATTTCCGAATAAGTGCACTCTTAGCCAAATAAATATGATGATCTTGCACAAGGCCAGTGCAGAGAAGTAATGCTCTTTTATTTCCTTGCTTGTCCTTTACATTTTGGCTGTTTTGCCTTCTTCAGCCTGATCAATGCTGATTTCTGCGTGGCTGGCTGCTTAATTGCCTATGGAGCATTGCTGGGAAAAGTCAGTCCAGTCCAGCTAATGGTTCTGACTTTGTTTGGGATTACACTGTTTGCTGTCGAGGAATTTATCATCCTAAGTGTTATACACGTAAGTTTTAACAATCAGATTATACTTCACCAAAAATATATAATAAAAATGCTATCTAATCAGACAATACATATAATTTCCAGTTGTAAAAACAGGAGCTCATTTAGTTCATGTCTGTGAACGATCCAGTGACTTTTTCACTGTCATTTTATTGAACTAAAACACACACACACACACACACACACACACACACACACACACACACACACATGCATCTCAAGTCCACGACCACACCTGCTCAGAATCTGCTTCTCATAGCAGACTGCAGAGTAGGAAATATAGTTTTGGCCTAATGCTATTCTTTTATTCCTGAAGGCCAGAGATGCTGGAGGCTCCATGGTGATTCACACATTTGGAGGCTATTATGGTCTTTCCGTGTCATGGATGCTCTATCGTCCTAACTTGCACCAGAGCAGTCGTCTGCAGGGCTCTGTCTACCACTCAGATGTCTTTGCAATGATTGGTAAGCTCTGTTTACTACCCACAACTGCACATGGTCATGTTTAGTATTGCTTTTGATTTATAAGAGTTTTTTTTATCTATTTAATCTCACAAAACTCCCTGTTCCTCGTGACTTATATCACTATGGCACAGGCACCCTGTTCCTGTGGATGTTCTGGCCCAGCTTCAACTCAGCTATCTGTGATCACGGGGATGGCCAGCACAGAGCCGCCATCAACACTTACCTTTGTTTGGCCTCAACTGTTCTCACCACTGTGGCCATCTCGAGCCTCTTCCAGAAGCATGGGAAACTAGACATGGTAACAAGTTACAAACACTTATTAGATATAACCTATTATGCACATGGACATGATTATGACAATAAGAGATGAATACAAACCAAAACAAGAAATCTATAAAGAGTTTAACAATCCTGCAAACAAATTTTTCAACAAGTGCACCCTTCAGATGATTATTTACCCAGGATACACATTTTTCTGCACCTGTTTCTCAGGTTCACATCCAGAACTCCACACTTGCTGGAGGCGTTGCAGCTGGAACAGCAGCTGAGTTCATGCTGATGCCCTATGGCTGTCTTATTGTAGGTTTCTGCTGTGGCATCATCTCCACACTTGGATATATCTTTCTCACGGTATGATATTTTTTTTCTTTTAATGCTTTCCTTCCAACTGCTGTCAGACTTTACACCATGGTCTCTGCTGATGACCACACACACACACACACACACACACACACACACACACACACACACACACACACACACACACACACACACACACACACACACAATTGTAACTTTATCCCTGACAAGTGCATTTATTCCTACTATAACAAAGCATTTTATTCTATTTTGTATAGTATGTTATTCTATTTTATCTTATCCTATTATATTTTGTTTTTCTTAAGTTTTGCTCTTTCTGCCATGACCCCAAAATTTCCCATGTGTGCAACAAATAAGGAGGGTAGACCGGGGTTGTATTTCACACTTTTGACCCTTGCATGAATTTCTGATCAATATAATGTTGTTCAACAACCCTTTCATCACTAAAGCAAAGCCTAGGATGCTGGCTCAAAATAGTTGTTTGCAATTAATTATAACAAAAATTAATTAATTATCAAAGATCTGACACTTTGTGACCCCAGATGTACCCCAATGTACAGAGACATCAGTATTTCTATATATAAACAGCACCCAATGCCCCTTGTATTTAAAGCATGAATTTGAGAAAGTGACACGTTTTGCAAATTATTCTACATATGAGCAATAAAACTAAGGAAGTTGTGGTGCTTTAGTAATGTAGCTTTTGCTAAATGCACAAAAATAACAGAAAACAGATTCCACATTCCATTACTGTATTTTGAACTGTAATTTTAAAAAGAACTTCTGAACTTTTAAAATTACTGATATGATTTTAAAAGTTCAAAAGTTCTTTTTATCTTTTTACAGACAAATAGTCATTTTATGTGAGATTTTTCAACAGGTAACCTGAACAATAGTGAGCAAGTCAGTGTAGATCGGTGGTAGAGCAACAATGAACTTCATCAATATCAAACTCACTCTGAACTGATCTCCATTTTAAGTCATGATGCATGCTCGACCATCCACGTAAGGAAATTTACCAGGATCTCCATTTTAAGGCTTTTAGTTTTGCTCTAGTAAGTCTGTGCCTCACTCAAAGTCCCACAAGTCAGTGATGACAAATGTATACTCGTGGACTGCCAGGGGTATCAGTTCTGCAGACAGCATATCTAAAACATACTCTCTTGCACTGGCTATTGGTGTATGGCTTAACACAAACATTCTGCTAATATAGAAACAAAAACAAAACAAAAAACAAAACAAAAAAAAACAAAAAAAAACAACAACACTGCCTTTACATGTCTAGCTGTAAAAACTATTTTAATACTTGGGGGCTTGGGTGTCACACATGTGAAAGGTTAATCAGGGGGCTTAAATACCTTGGTAGAAAGAAACAGCTGAAAACAGTCAAAGCAAGACAGGGGAAGTCAAACTCGACACAAGATACAGAAGACGCCGCCCTGAACTCTTTTATACCTTCCCAAAAACAAAGAACATCCACAACTCTCACATGTTGGCCCATCTCACGGGGGGGCTATATCTCCTCACTCACAGAGAGAATTATGATCTTGTTTTCTGCTTAGCCGTCACCTCCCTAAGAGCAGGACATCTGAATGTCTTCAACTTTACAACAGGGCCCCTACCTAAACATTTACATCCCTCTAGAAGTGTGTGAATGTGTGTGTGAATGGGTGGATGACTGGATATGTAAAGCGCTTTGGGGTCCTTAGGGACTAGTAAAGCGCTATATAAATACAGGCCATTTACCATTTAAGCAGGAGGACTCTCAGTATCTATATCTCTCTATATATGTTGCCTCGGGATCTTATTTTCAGGAACTATAATGTTAGTTTTCACTCATATGCTGACGACACTCAGATCAATCTTCAGCTGAAGGGAAACAGTTCTGCTTCACTAGAACCTTTATTTCAGTGTCTCGTGATCATTTTTGGTTGTAAAGTTGCAATTCTAGAACCTCACATTTTAATTTGCACAGTTTAGAACTTTTTATCAAATTGCATGCTAAAAATTTTGGGGTTATATTTGACAATAAGTTCACTTTTGCGAAACAGATTAGTTTAGTTGTACAGCGGTCTTTCTTTAAACTGAGGCTTTTATCCAAGGTGAGATCTTTTTTGTCTTTTAAAAACCTAGAACGGGCAATTCCTGCTTTCATCCTATCCCAACTGGACTGTTGTAATTCTTTATATGTAGGCATTAGTCGGCCTGTCTTGCAAGGCTCCAGCTGGTCCAGAATGCCGCTGCTCGTCTTTTGACACAGACGAAGAGGAATGAACATATCTCCCCTGTGCTTACCACGCTTCACTGGCTCCCTGTACGTTTTAGAATCAATTATAATATCTTATTGGTTATAAAGCACTGAATGGACAGGCCCCACGGTATCTGTCAGACCTACTGCAGTCTTATATGCCCCTTAGAGCTCTTAGATCGGGTGATCTTTTGCTCTTGGCCACACCAAGGTCGAGACTGGTTCTTAGAGGTGATCGTGCGTTTGCAGTCGTGGTGTCTAAATTGTCGAATGATTTGCCTCTTCACATTAGACAGGCTCCTACCCTCAATCTTTTTAAATCTTAAAAACACATTTCTACTTACCTGCTTTTAATACTGCACGAGAGTTATTTACTTATTTATTTGTTATTAGCTATTTGGCATTGATGTTGACTGATTTTGCTATTTTATTGCGTGTTATTTTATTATGTAATTTATATGTTTGTACAGCACTTTGGTCAACACCACTGTTGTAATTAAAAGTGCTATATAAATAAATAAACTAAACTAAACTGTTTAGTGTCTCCCTGTGATAACATCCCACAAGCATGCAAACTGGTGACAGGAGTGCTCTTACTCTACTAAAGTGAGAAAGTGATATTACTATAACTATGCTTGTGTAGTAAAATCAGACAAATCTTTCAGCCATTCATGGAGAAGCACCTGAAGATCCAGGACACGTGTGGAATCCACAACCTCCACGCTATGCCAGGAGTTGTAGGTGGCATTGTGGGAGCCATTACAGCTGCATCTGCATCTATTGAAGTTTATGGCCATGAAGGGTGAGTTTTCCTTGCCTACAAAAAGGAAACATTCAGCCAGACATTATGGCTGTGTTTCCCGTTTCAAATAAATGGCTTAAAGAGGAAAAAACAGTTGCAATACCTGTATTCTTTTCATTGAGCTCCCCTCCCCTTTTTAAAAAAAAGGCTGGTCAACACCTTTGACTTTAAGGATAAATTCAAAGACATGGTACCCACAACGCAGGGCGGTCACCAGGCAGCGGGCCTCTGTGTGGCGTTGTGCTTCGGCATAGGTGGAGGCATCATTGTTGGTAAGGAAATCAGTTTGACAGAATATATACACTTGTTAAAAACTGCTTTTCAGACAGTGATGATAATGACTTAGTTTTTCTCTTCCTATTAGGCGCTATCTTAAGGCTACCTATCTGGGGAGATCCTGCAGATGACAACTGCTTTGATGATGAGACCTACTGGGAGGTGAGAGATAAATCTTAACATCCTTACATTTATGAGGATGTAAGGATTTGCAATGTAAAATCAGAATTCAGTCGCTATTTCAGCACACAGAAAGTTTTAGGATGCACAAAAAGAAAAAAGCTTTATTGGTATCCCTGAGTGGCATCTTTAAGATATTAAACAAATCCTGATGAATTTTATTAAATGGTCATACCTATTTTTGAAGCACACGTTTGCTCCAATGTGTATATAAATTGACAAAGAGATTTTAAATTACAGTCTTGGTTTAATGCTACTTGTAGAAACATTTGTTGTTGTGTTTTGCTCATTATGAGGCTGTTTCTCCAACCCAGCGTTAACATTTGCAAATAGTCTGCCGTCATTCACTCTTCTTCTGGTACAAAAATCCAATTTACTCTTTAACTTTTCCCCAAATTTAATAAGAAACCGTGAAATCAGATATTCTGACGATAGTTGTTCATATGCTTGTTATCTTCCTGAGATCACAATGTTTGCCTTCTAATATCAACAGGTCCCAGAGGAGGAGGAGAGCATCCCAACAATCCTGCAGTACAACAACCACGTGCAAAACAAAGATATGTAAGTGTCTCCTACTTTTATCTGTCGAGGATTTGTGCTGTTTTCATACCAAACTAATGATGCAGTCATTGCCTTTTGTTGTTCAAGACTGTACTGCATTCAGTCTCCTCTCGATGGCAGCACAGCACAGTTTTGGGATTATTCACACATCTTGATGTAACTCCTGCCATTGTGTGAGGGATATATTTTCAGGGTGTTGAATACAGTGTAATCAGGAGGTGAGGTGGCGGATAACACGACACCTCAGAGACATAGACGTCTCCTACCACCCCTAGGTGTGGGTTTAATCATAAGATGCTAACGCAGATGCTGTGCTCTATGCTGCTAAGTTAACCTGTGCTCTCTGTTGAAACGGGGTTTTCCACAGAACTGCTTCACATGGTTAACTCTTCAATGTGACCTTGAAGTTATGCAACAACAGTCATGTTTATAGTAGAAACAAAAATGCAACTAGTAATTATTTTTTGGAATCTGCTTAGTAGAGTTAATATGTAATGACCACATGAATGTCTTCAGGCCAGATCTTGTAATTTGTGAAATTTGGTTTTCTAGCGCCGAGTCAAATTTCACCATGGAGTCGGAGTCCAGGGCTCGATCTTAATGGACATCTGCCTTGTTTCCTATCATTCTCCCACTGGACAAAAATGTTCATTTCGTGCAATTAATGACCACTTGTCAGCACCAGCTGTTTTTCATACAGTGATATGTTTGTCAGTATGTTATGACTGAATTGTATTTCAAAATCTCGTTTTTTGTTTGAGTTAAAAACTACTGGAGGAGTAATGTATCTTCTGCTAGCTGAACACATTATTCCATTTAAATCAGCTGACAGTAGGTCAAACATTCAGTGGGGGGAATTACCTTGATTTGCCTCATTTCAAAGTAAAGAGACCGGCAAATTGACTTATGTAAATTCTCGTGTCGCTTGTAATAATACCTCTAAAGCTGACCTAAACTACTCAAGAGAAAAGTTTTGTCTTATGCTTTGAACCACGTTGCGATGCATTTGTAGAATCTCCTATTCAACATTTCTCCTGATCCAAATCTAAATGATTTTGGTCTGTGTGATGTAATGAACTGCAGGTAAAATCTAAGAGTACACAACTTTTAGACAAACCTTTCTGTCAGCTTCCTTCATTGTCTCATTAGTTACATCTGAAAATGATATTTCCATTAGATGCATTTGAGTAGGGTTTTTTTTTCTTTTGGTGTGTATCTTCATGGAGAATTTTTACAATGAGACGGGTATTAATCTTGATACTGATTGATTTAGACCTAAGTTATCCTGTGACATTAAAGTAAATAAATGAATACATTTGGTAACGTGTTATCACCACCCTCTTATCAAGCATTACAAAGAATGATGGAAATGTAAATATGCAATCACACATGAGGAATTTTATAAAGTTAATATGCTGTTCTTTTTCCCTTCGTGCAGCGGCCTCTTCTTATGAGTACTTTTAGAGTTAGCAACAAAGACATTAGTCAACACCTTTTTGATTGTTGGATGATTCCAGCTAGTCACAATTTGCTAATGGTAAAATAGGCTATAGAAGGAATGTGTTACCAGATATGTTTATTGATATTACTGATCTGAAAATTGGTTTTGTCAGAAGTTGATATTTGTATTCTTAAACGTTCTACACTGATTGTATTGATCGTAATGTAATTTTGGAAATTAAAAGTTATTAAGAAAGTGTACAATGTCCTATGCCTGCTTTGTCTGTATGTGAATAATTAAGTTTGGATATATTTAGCAATTAAATAAATGTAGCCACTTTCACGTAAATTTTTGTTTGAAGCGGTGCACTTGAAATACAAATTTAAATGTGAGAGGGACTGTACCTCCTTCAACGGCTCCTCTTTAGTGGCGATGCAACTCAGGGTAAAGGTCGCACTCTTATTGCTCTCCCGGGACACTCTGGTGACCAAAACAAACTAGAGATCAGCCATAAGATCTTGACCTCATGTCACAAAAGGGCAATATCCCTGACAGGGTTGAACACACATGCTGGAGTTAATTATTTTGAATTCATTAGGAGAATTTCTGTGAAGTCATACATATTCCATATTGATATTATTTTTTCCACATGGATGGGTAAAAAAAATGCACAAGTGTGGGTTGTTCATGCAATAAATGTTAGATGATGCCTAGTCTGTCTATAATTGCTAAATATAGCATTGATTTGTGCATCGTCTATCCTTCATTTTCTGATGAAGGCTGGATTCACACATGCTCTGTCTTCTGCCCACACGTCTGTGGCATTTCACTGGTTGAAGGCGGAAGCAGCAGCAGCAGCAGCAGCACCAGCTCATGGCGGGAGTGTGGATGATTCCCACACATGAGTAGCAGCAAGGAATCCATCTCCTCATCCAGTCTCTTTGCTGACAAAAGCAGGCTTAGCGCTGTTTTCTTTTGTCATCAGTAACGTGTTTGAGTAAAGGAGGTAATGGTGCCACAAGTGCTCCAATTAAACGAGATGCAGCCCTGCTGGGAAGAAAGGCTCCCCCATTGCCCCCGATACCCCCCTATAATACATACACGCACATATGTGCACACACCCACACACAAACCTCAGCTCTTTTCATGCTACCCCCATGCAGTTCCCGCCCCAACTCTCCTCATGTTTATTCATCAGCCACTTAAAGGGCAAATGCAGAGGCCTGTTAAAACTAAATCAGGCTTACTTTTAAATGATGCCATGCCGTCCCCTCTGAGGTTAAGGCAGCCGGACCTTAGGGGCTTCCCAAATTCAGCATTTAAAGAAGGTCCTTCGGATGGACGCTGGCCACACGTTCATTCCTGAGAGCAAAGTGAGAAGGTGAGTTGGGGAAAACCTGTGGGGGGCATGAAAGAGGGAGGCATGGACAGAGAATGAGGCCTCACTTTCATTGCTGATGACCCACTGCCTGCCATCCAGGCTCAATCATGATCTCTGATTGACAGGTCGAAGGAAGGAGAGGGTGGGAACAGAAGGAGCTTAGAATGAGAGCTGCACAAAACGTACTCCCATATAGGGGGCTGTGGAGATGCTCATTAATGATAAAGAACATACCAGGCAAAGCATGTTTTCTCTGCATGCCAGCAATGTTGTTTGTTGGTTGAGATTAGTTTGTAATCTCCTAAAATGTACAGAACACTACATTACTACAACACAACGTGGGAGGTCGTGTTGGTGCACCTGATTGTGGACATTTAGCTTTTAGTTCTGCAACCCTAAACCCTTTTTGTTGTATTTTTCATTTCTTGATGAAACATTCCAAATGTTTTCAGTTGGTGAAAGGTCTGAACTGCAGGCAGGCTAGTTCAGCACCTTCTGTTACAGAGCTATGCTGTTGTAATAGATGCTGTATGGCTTCTTTGCATGATGGGGCTTTAATTTGCATCTGTGGATGGCACAATGAGCTGTGTTCACGTACAAAACTTTCTGGAAATGTTGCTGACTGACTCCACACAGTGATTTCCATGACAGAATCGTGTATGTTTTTAATGCAATGCTGCCGGAGGGCCCGAAATTCACAGGCATCTAATACCGATTTTTGGCCTTGACCCCTTGCGGACAGAGATTTCCCCAGATTCTCTGAGTCTTTTGATATTATGCACAGTAGATGATGAGATGTTAAAAGTCTCCACAATTTTACGCTGAGGAAAATTATTCAGAAATTGTTTTACAATTTGTGGAAACAGGGTTTTTTTTTCTGAAGCTCGGGCCATATTAATGAATATGAATAAAATATGGTTATATGAGGTTTGCAAATAATTGCATTTAGTTTTCATTTACTATTTACACAGAATAACATCTTTTTTGAAATTGGGATTGTATTTGTTTTTGCCACTCCTCAAACTAAACAGCACAATATGGTATTTTTTTTTATTTCTGTGTGTTCATGGGATTGTTTTATAGATATAGATACACGCCATCCACACTGCAGTAAAACCGCAATGAATTCCCTTTACAGTTACAAGCACCTACAGTGGTTAGAGTAGTATTCAGGAATCTATGTTCACTCTCTTATAGAGAGAGCTGTAAAAGCCCTTTTGAAAGCAACCACGAGTCCATAAAACTGTTCATAAACTATTCAAGCCCTTAGTCTTTTCTCTCTGTGCCTAATCTGCTCACATTCTGTTTGCAGTTTCAGTGTCCCCTAAAGGTGATCTCACAGCAGGCATTTCAAAACTTTCCTGACCATTAGGATCTGGACTGTCTTTGTGATGTCTAATCCTGGGACTAATTGAGTCCTATATTTCCCACCATCACTCCTGTCCAATGTTTTCCTTTGAGGCATTTTCAGCTATTTTTTTATTCCATTACATTTGAGAGAGAGTGGCATGTTCCAGAATGAGTTTGTAATTTTTTCTTGCAAAAAAAAAAAAAAAAGTTCAGTCACTTCCTGATTTTGGATATTATCACTTGGTTATATTAGTGGCACATGTTGTGCAAGCCCAGGTAAGGTGGACCTGTGACTGAAGTGATGCTGCCAGGCTCTCATCAAGTTCACGTCTTTACTCAAGGGTAAATGTGGCCCTTATGAGAACAGATTTTGGCCAGATTTGGCCACAATTGTATTTGGCAGGGCGATATAAAGTACTTCATATTAGTTACATACAAATGTATCAGTACAAACAAACTATTGTTGTTTTATAACAATGTATGTATTACAGGGTATCTTGGAAATATGACCAGTTCCTACTTTTTCACCAGCTCCTTGGGGAGGAAACATTTTCCTGATAATACTTTTTAAAAACTTTTTTTTTTACACAGGCAAGAACACTGGACTTTAAATGTACTTGTTATTGAGTTTTCTTATAATGTTGTTTATTTAAATTATGCTAAATAATTGTCTTTGGACCTATGCCCATTAGTGTTTGCAGCCTGCTCTTGAACCTCCCAGTTTTGTCCACTGTAGGTTTCTCCAGGCCTCCCCACGCCACAGAGGCTGCTTAAGTGTCCCTATCGGACCACAGTGGAGAGGAACAGCAGATTAACCATGATCCTATCCGCTCACCGCTAGCCCCTTCATACGCTCCGTTACACCAGCATTTAAAAGGAGGAGGGGACACCATTCAGGCCCGTGATATGAATCCCAGACGTGGGGACAAGAACAGAGCTTTCACCCCTGTCTCACAGCAAAGACCTCTTTCTGGCACCCTCTAATTCTGGTTGCTATGGGCTCCTGGGTTCAATGGTGGACTCCCGTTGTGAGGGGACAAAGCCTCTCAGTCATCCGGCGAGGGTTGCCAGGGGAGGCTGAATGTATGGGGAGGGACAGGCTGCCGTTGTCCCAGACGAAATGTCTCTCTTAAGGCGGCTGAGATCTGGTGATTGACAGGTGGCTACACGCTCCACTGCAGATCACCCGGGAGGTCTGGAAGGGGCCTTATAGCTGTGACCGTGAATGCATGGTTGTGTGTCTGCAGAAGTGTGTGTCTATGATTACACTGGCAGGGAGAACACATGAGAAGCTATAAAAGTGTCACCGTTGCATACCTGAAGAGGGAGCTGCTTCTGCGCCTGCATGTTCATTCACCCTATAATAATCCAATAAAGCCTGTAAAATGCATGTGGCATGTTGTTGAAGTAAAAGAAGTACAACAAATAAAAAAAAGTTTTGTAAGTGTTGCTGGAAGCCCCAACCCATGTCCAAAATCTGCCTGCTTAATAGATGTTTCTGACTTCAAGTACACTTTCTTTTAGAAAATTAAATGTAATTAATTGCTCTGTTTTATAGCTTCACAATACAGCTGTGAAAGCTGATCACTGTACAGTTAAACAGCTGTTGCAAACCTGAAACCACAATCAATATTTGCATGTTCACAGAATTTCTAATTTTTTAAAGGAAGGATCAAGAATAGATGCAATTTTAGGTAGATCACTGAACATATGGCTGGAGTGTGTCATTGCATAAAAACACAGACGTTAATTGCAATGATGCAAAAAAAATTGATTGCTGTTATCTGAGATTTTATAATATGCATGAATGTGTGCATAAGGATCTTTTTACTGCTGAGTACGGTTAAGTACACGGACCCGTGTGTTCTCAGATCAAGATGTTATTAGAAACAAATTTCTGCTACCCAAATTTGTATCATTGTCTCTTTTGTGAAATGGCATAATTTTACATTTTTGTGCTTTTAACATTAAAAAATATATTTGGTGGATCTTTCTTGGTAAGAAACTTTAAGTCGTGGCTTTTTAAATTAAAAAATTACAAAAATCAGATGCATTGATTAAAAAAAAAACGCAAAACACTGGTATAATGTACAATGTTATGAAAATGCAACAGAAGAAAAACACTTTCGAATGACACAGTGAAAAGGGAGAAGAGTAATGCAAGAAACACTGCACATCAAGCTTTTTCTAGTTTAAGCAAAAAAATGAGACTTAAAGATGTTAGTGTGTGTCTATCTGATTCTCAAGGATTAGCAATATAAAGATCTGTGTCCCTCCCAAACACTCCTCCAGTGGGTGAAACATCACCCTGCTGGTGTCTAGGCATCAGAGGTCTCACAGAGGTGAGTGGGAACAAACAGGGCATGGATGTGGGGATCTAAAGGGGTTCTCTCACTACACTGAGTGTGCTTAGATAGACGTCTGGGACTGTCTGGGTCCTGCACTCCCAGACAGGGGCCCTTTCCACCCATCAGATGCTGTCCACGCCCACCCCCCTCTTCTCCTTGACCTTGACTCTCTGTGACTGTGGCCCTCCAGACAGTCTGGGGTCAAAGGCTAACACAGCAGCCACACATCAGACACGGTTTGAGTCCCCTGTGCGTGCATAAATGCTGAATGGCAAATCACCCTAAACCCCGCCTGTTGGAATGTGGCCCTGAATTCCTTCAGAGATGGATCCTGAGACATGAGGGAGAATTATTGTGGCAACATATGAAGTCCATAAAAAACAAAATGCTTCGTTCTGTGCGCCCCACAGAAAAAAATTGACTTAATTAAAGCATCAATTTGAAGTTCAAACAGATTTTTTGTCAACATTTACACACTGATTCAAAAATCCACATCGACGCATCTGCCGTGAGTAGCATTTGCAAGCAGCCGTGGTACAGCTTACCTTTCACCTTCGACTGCTGACTCACACAGTCCTCAGCCAATCACAACCAAGCTGCCAGCATGCCACGAAGAGCGGGGAATGGCTGAAGCCTCACGTGGCTTTTTGAAAGATGCCAACCCACACTGCGTGCACCTCTAATGAGCCTTTCCACGCCTCACTGTGAGCATGCGCACTGACTCAATATGGGTTCATCATCCCCCCCCCCACACACACACACACACCACCCACTCTTTTCTTCCTTCAGACTCTTGAAGCTTTTGGAATTAATTTCTGTTATAAATCAACACACATATTCTGATCTTCATTGTCTCTCTGCAGCCTAAATGCGTAAATCACCTGATTTCTTCAGCAGACATGCTGAAGATTAAGAGCACTTAATCAGCCCCACAAGAGGGAACAAAGCCAGCAGTGGCAGCAGAAGGTTTATCTCTCATTGATTACTGGTCGCAGGGACACAGTAGACATGGACAGTGAAATGTACACATGCAAAATAAGCAAAAAGGCAAAAGGAACATAAAGAATGTATCTCTCTTTCACCCACACACATATAGAAAACTTCGTCACTCATACACTCAGGGAGGGCAGACAGCAGCCATCTTAATAACTGATGCCCCTTCCTTTTATTTCTGTTTTTAAGACCAAAGCTTCTACATAAATTTTGCCTGAATCTGTTTAAAATCATGCAACTGTGAAGTAAAGACGAACGTCCTTTGGATAATTATAAAACACGGTGACTGAATCAGAGGCAGCAGGGGCTCAAACAACTCAGCGATAGGGTAAAAAAAATAATAATTCATAACAAAAATTAGTCTACATCACATTTGGAAATCAATTTGTTAAATAACTTTGTCTTAGTATTGATTTCTACATTCTTGCGAGGCTTTGGTTTTATTTCATTTTCGATAAAAGAACCAAATATTCGTTACTCTGAAATCAATTTTATTTTTAAAAATGTTGCCAAAGATTTTAAAAGCTTAATTATTTATTGTGGATTATTTGTAGAGGAAAATACACAGAGGCCTGTATGAGAAGAGAGTTATTGTGTTGTTGTAATGTGAAAATGGGGGTGGGGGTGAAATTATTTTTGCACTAGAGTTTTAGCAATTAACCATCCAAGCGATCTAAGCACAGGAAGCCTTTAAAATACATAATAATAATGATCATAATATTGCATTTAGCTCCAACTCTTTTGTTTTAAATTCATGTTATTGCCTTCCACTTCAACTCCCACCTGACGAGCATTTACGCAGCACGCAGAGTGTAACAAAAGACTGATAGATTACAGAGCAGGTAGAGGCTGGCTCTCAGAGGACCCACACTACATTACACAGTTCGTCTATTAACTGTATTACAGCACGGGAATGAGCTGCAACAGGAGGCGGGACATGATGGTCTTACGCACCAATCAAGAGCAGCACTGCAGCTGCAAACACTAATGCCAAGTCGAACCTGACGTCAGTTACTAACTAACAACAACAATTTAATGTGCTCAAATACAATATGAGCACATTAAATCCTTAAAAAAAAGAAAAAATAAGAAATAAACCTAAGATTTCGTTTTTTGTTTTTGTTTTTAGGTTTTTAGGTGTACAGTTTATAAATGAAAGATTACAATCAGCTAATAATTAGCTAATAATTTTTTAAACTATTACCATAATAATAGCAGGACTGTTGAGAGATTCTTGCAGCAGCCTGATGCAGCAAACCCCCCAATAAATGTAACAATAAGTTTAACGGAAATAAATAAATACAAACAAACACAAACCATTTGAGTGAAGGCCTTCGTTTTTTTACATAAGGATTTATGAGCGATGTATTATGTATGTTTATTTTGATATTATGGCTTGAAAACATTTTTACTTCCGGGAGCAGTGCGCCTGGTCAGTGCGCTCCTCTGCACTGCTGAGCGTCATTTATTGCGTCGATATTTGATACAACCCCACAGGCTTACTGCATGATCCAGATTCAGAGGATTATTTTTCATTGCGTTTAAATTTTATTTAAAAAATTTTTTTAATTGTGTTAACTGAACCTCAGAGTCTCACTTAACTTTGGTGAGAAATTATTTAGACACACGCATTTCATACAAAACAATACACAATGCTTCAGATGGGCTGCCAACCAAGAGCTAAATAAGTTGATCTTAACGACTAAAAGCACATTTACGGCGACTGGTAGTTAAGTATAAATCACGTGCTGCATAAATCAGCCCACTTGACATTGATGCCACGCACATGTTATTACTCTGCTCATGTTATGCTGTATATAATGACACGGATGTACAGTAATGAGTAATATTTCGATGTTTTTCAATGTTATTTACAAGTTTATTGTAGCTAAATATGTGGTAGAAAAAAATATAATAAATAAAGTATACTGTTGAAGTGTGAAGAAGTTTTGCTTAAATAAAATAGTACCTCCATATTCTCGACTATCTGAGAAATCCAAATCAGTTTGGTTGAAGCATCAGCTCCTTGGAGGAGGAACCAATTGATTACAAAGCGACTCAGACACTTTGGAAGGAGAAAGGGCCCTCTGTTGTTTCAAACCAGCTCCTTTAACTTCCCAGAGTGTAGGGGCCCAGAGACAGGGCTGTGTGTGCTTGCAGTAAATGGCTGCACAGTGACTCCTCTGAAGCAGCGGTGGGGTGGGTGGCGAGGAAAGACTTTTAGGATACATTAAATCAGCCTGATTAGAAGTTTAGGCAAGGGCGAGGCTCGGGTCTGGCTGAAAGGCTGCCGGGTAGCCCCTTGAGTGATACTATTCACATCCTGGGAGAAAGGTCAGTGTCAGAGAAGTTCACAGGCCCCATCTCCTTTCTTATGCTAAAGGATCATACACATAGGGCTCATTCACAGGCTGGAAAGGCATAAACAGCTCCTACCAACTCTAACTTTCCCTCCAAAATGTTTGGATTCCTCATCGTGAGCAGTGAAGTCCTGCATCACGGCTTCTCTCCCTTAAGAGAGCAGCATGTGAGAATGTTGCTATGAAATAAAGGTTAAATATGTTGTTATTTTTATGGAAATCTGCTGAAAAAATATAGAATTTATATCTTTAATCTTTATATTTTATTTTCTCTTCTAACATGAGGGGGACAGGCTGTTATTTTTATTGTATAGTGCTCAAATTCCTTTTTTGTGTTAACATGATTTATTAACTTCTTCATGCATTTCATTTTCTGTCTCAACTCCACTGGTCACTTGGGAATAGCAGGAAATAGCCACTTAATTAGCGGCCCTTGACCTTTGGTTCTGGCCAAAGCTTTTTTTGACCTCAGCATCTCTCCGGCCTGTTTATTGTCCTCTGGGGGACTGCCCAGATCGTGACCCCTGACCCCTGCTGACATGGGACTTCACCAACAGGTCCCTGACCGGCTGTGCCACCTCACAGGACATTCATCAAAAAGCAATATTTACACCGAGCAACAGATTAAAGCAAGACGTTACCTCTGCAGAAGGATGATGTGGATACTGAATGTGCCATAATTATTCTCTGAGCTCTCTAATGTTTGTTTGCAGGGAGGAAACATAAAGCACACATTTGCAGGGCATGTAGGGTAAACCCAGCAGAATATGAAACATTTTTAATGATGAAAATCATGGCAGTGTAACAGTTTTTACAACATCATTTGAACATTTGTGCTTTCCTTCCATCCAGGCTCTACAGAGGCTGATTTTGCTAATTGGGTTCCATTCATCCAGAGAGGGGGAACTAATCACCAAAATCAGCCGCTGTAGTGTTTAGATTGATTGAAAACATGCTGACTCCTGCGTGGGGCTCCATGAGTGAGAACTGCACTGCCATGTGATGTTAGATTTGAGGAGATGGGTAAGAAAACAGCGCTGTCACAAGCTATTCACAAGCAAGTAACTGTGTAATTACAGAGTTTACTGCAAGATGTTTGTATCCGCACTTTAGTCTATTTGTTTTCTCACACTAGTCCATACATTATTGATTAGACTACCTCTATTTTTATTTTCTAAGTGTCATGTTTAATATATACAATATAAATAGATGATTTATTATATGGGTTAGAAGCAGGTATTCTGGCTTAGCAGCTTAGCTCTGTATTGCTGTTTATATTTCTGCTGCTGTGACACCTGCATATAGGATCAATAACTTCTTTAAAACATACAATTAAAATCAAGCTTTTTTTTCTTTTTCTTTTTTCAGTCTTTTATGAATTTTAATTGTTTCATCACTGCTTTTTAAATTGAAAAAAGTGTCATTCATTCATCCACTTTAAAACAATAATAGTCTGGTAATTTCAAAAGATTATATACATATTATATCGTTTTAAAATTTGTATTAGAAAATAATGCAATGTAATACAGTCAGAAGATTAAAATGAAAGGCGAATGGAGCAATGATGTTATTCATGTTTATTTAGTTATTAGTCAAGTACATTAAATTGCAAAAAGAAGTTATTCACAACTCAGTTGTTGAAACTAATGAGCATGTCTGTATTTTTTCTTTTTTTCTGTCACTTCTAAGCGTTTTGTTTGTTACACAAAGCGTGGAAATAATCCCCTGCTGACCCCGCGCGTGTCCATCTGTTGTTTGACTCCGGACAGAGATCAGTCGGACAGTGATTGAGGTCCGACTGACACCCGGACGGCTTGTAATCCCCACACCCATCCACCCACCCACCCACCCAAAAAACTGATTAATTGTCCAAACGTGGCTGTGGCCTTCACTCACACTTAAAACTCAGACTCGCTTAAATTTATACTTACATTTTTATTGCACTGATTTAGACCTTTAACTATTCTTAGAACACAAGGCAAACGTGTGGGTGAAATGTTTCAAATAAAATCCACTTGATAAATAAAATATGAAGGCTATTATTATTATTATTATTATTACATTGTGTTTAATAGCGGACAGGGTCGTTTTGGCAACTGAGGTTTTCGGCTGATGAACTTTTCATTCCCACACACGGTGCTTTGTCTGCTCCTCCTAATTAAAACTTAATGCGGGGTCACTCAAACACCTTCTCACGAGAGAGAGCGAGCGAGCGAGAGAAAGAGAGAGAGGGACATTATAAATATGTGTGTGTTTCGTGTTTTATTTTCCCAGCTCTGTAATAATCCAGCCTCACAATATGGTCCTTCCTCGCCTATCGGATCACCAAAATAAAGCACGGTGTTGCTCGAAAACAAGAATCAAACACAGGGGTAAAGTTTTCATATTATTTTATTATATTATTTAAGTAGCTGTTACTGACAAGATATTAATAATAAAATAATCTATATTTATTAAAAAATACACTTTAGACATATTAAAATAAAATATTTAATTAATTTAAAAAAAGCAGGCATTTACTGTGAAAATATACAAACATAATTTAGTGGGGAAAAAAGTGATTTATTAACAGTTTTTAAACAATTTAAACAAAAGACATCAGTATAAACATATCAGATCATATATGGCATTACATTCACAATGTCTTAAAATAGGGTTTTGTTGTTTTTGCTTAACCGAGGCCTTGATCTTGAATAATGTGTTTCATAGTAAACCTGCTGTTTCTACTTTATTTCGATGATACACTCAGGTTTCAGTTTCGTTAAATTTTATATTCTGTTAGGACAACAGTCTGATGAGTTTTCTTCCAGGCCTTCAGAGTCCTACAGAGTGCAGAGATGCAGGTCCTGTCCCATCCTGAGGAAGAAAGCATGGAGGGAATCATTAGCATGAGAATCGAACTTGGCTCCATAAACTCTTCTGCCCTGAATGAGAGTAACGTTTCACATTTTGGGTGCAAAAAGCAAAGTGAAGGTATTCTTGCAAACAGTCTCGATTTAGGAACACATTCCACTGACAACATAATATGAAAATGTGCTAGTTTTGTCATGAGCTAGTACGTTAAGCATTCATAATTAAAAGCTTTATTTGTAGAGCATTTTCTTGAGCTTACAAAATGCTGAGCAGTCATTAAAAACAGCAAACATTTACAATGAAACAAATTAACCCAAAGAACAAAGGGCCACCGGGTAAAACAACACATAAAAAGGGTAAATAACATCCCCATATAAAAACGAGTCTGTGGGGAAACGTTTAAGAATAAAATCTGAAAACGATTCTGCAAACCGAAGCAGCTCTTTGGTTATTCCAAAGGTTGATGAGTCTGTTTTGCCAATAGTGAATTTGTTGTGCATGATTTCTTTTTTCTTTCTTTTTTAATTTATACATTAAAGATTGTAAGCAGTGTTTCAGAAAAACAAACTTCCTTTTCATGCACTGTTAAAAAAAAGAAAAAGACCCCTGTGCTCTGCATGTTGTTCTTCTCTTCCATTTGCAGGCTGTATGCATGAAGGGATCTTAAGGCTTTTATCCCTACAGGGAACCAGCCCGAACTCTTTCTCTGTCAATTTCCACCCACTCCCCAATTCAGATGAGCCCTTTCTCCCACCAACCCCACAATGAAGGATTTGTCCTCGTTCTCTTTGTCCACCTCTGATATCTTTTTTTTGACTGCTCCCTCTCTGCAGACAGCATGCAGCGTATGCAAATAGGAGCTCTTTTATTCGTGAGACCCCTCCCCTGAATGAATGCAACCTTAAATGAGGCCACACTTGCGCACGCTCACAGAGGGGGCACGGAACATGCACATAGTACAATCAGTGGATTTGCATGCCCACTCTGACACGCAGTCACTCAAACATCAAACACTGACCATTTCAAATGAGCAGACACAGAAATATACATCGCAACAGATTATTTTATCCACAGGTTTATCCAAAGAGATCAATAACTCATGGGTTGAGGTTGGGGCCACAGAAGATGATTTTCACCGTTATTAATTACATCACAGTCCTACATGCAAAGTTGGAGATTGCATTGCACAGATATTGCCTTGTAAGAACAACAATAGTGAGGCTTAAGCGAAACGGAATCATGCACTATGTGCATGTGTATAGTGAGTTTTCTGCTCACAAGCGATGCTTTGTTTGCTGTGTAATTTCACTATTTGACAATACGCTGGATATTTTTTGTTTTTTAGTGAAATGTTTTCTCTGCGGACTTCTTCTGACTGCAGGGAGCACGTTTTATCTGAAGAGCTCTGTTTGCAACGTAGGATTGGTTTCCTTTCTCACAAGTGCTTTATCACAGTATTTGTATATTAGGTGACATGCACACATGCGCACGCTAACACACACACACACACACACACACACACACACACACACACACACACAAACACACACACACACACACACACACACACACACACACACACACACACACAATGAGACAGAAGAAGTCTAACAGAATGTGCAGAGGAAGAGGTGGAGACTCAAAAGATTGGATGAATTATAACAGCGTCTGATGAACATAAAGCATTCTCTCACAACGAACATTCCCAAGCTGGCCCGTGCCATCTGTGAGTGTGTGTGAATGAGTTAGAGCTTGTGTGCATGTGTGTGTATCATTGGGGGAGGGGGGGGGGGGTTGACGTCTGCTGGACAGCTCTGACAGTTCGGCCTTTTCAGCCTTACATTACTGAGCCGACCAGCCTCTTTCCCATAGCAACACTAACAGAGGTCAAAGGCTATGTACCCCGCACCCACCACCACCACCTCCTCCTCCTCCTCTTGTACTCCGGGGTGGTCACAGACACTCTTAACTCCCTGACCGGCTGCAGACAGAGCGGTCGCAACCATGAACTTGAACTTGAATTGATTTCTGACACAGAGTTGGGGTCGTACAGCCATTTTGCATCAGACGCTGTACTCTGCACTTTCTTTGTCTCTTTTTGCTTTTGCCTGTATCAAACTCGCACATGGTACTACTGAATAAAATTACATTCACAAAATAAAAAGAGGTCACTCCAAGGATTCAATGTAATTCTCCTCAACCCAGAACCTCATCTACTGATATGATTACAAAGGGCCACTGTATTAAAGGCTCAGTCACCTAATTCTCCCCTGCTTTCATTGGAGCATACAGGACCCCTACTCAGGGATGCCATGGCTAACAGACGTAATCTGCAAAGCCTTGGATGTAGAAACTTCTCTCCATCTTGCTCTAAGATACTTAGCATTGGGCTTTGTGCAAGATTAGTCTCTGCCAAAGTTGCATTAAAGAGTCCCAATGAGCCTCGCTTGACCCACATTGGACCTCATCCAAGACTATGGGCGGCCCATGAGCTGTGCTTTATACACCACAGCAGAGGCGTTAAAACATTAATACTGTCCACACATAGTGAAGAGGTAACCCAGGAGCTATACGGTATTAACATTTTATCGCTACTATGGCTACGGCGCTGAACTCACACAGAATAGGAAGTGAGCACCGGGCTACTGTCACTTCATCATGTCATACATTATAATTTCCCTGCACTGAAAATCCCACATAGGAAAAGCAATACATAGTTAATAATGAATAACAGAAGGAGGAAAGGAAGGAAAGGTAATCATCTCTATTCTGCCATTTTCTTGAGGGGAAATACATTTTTCTGTCAAATTTAAAGTTATGTACAAGTAGAAGGAATGAAAGAATGAAAAATGAATATTTAAGTATCTACAGTGTGCCGAGGAAGATTCGAGGACCTTTATATCCTAAATCCTCCCGACACCGTGTCAGAGCTGCTGACCTCACTCTTCAGCTGCTCTCATTTTAGACCATCTTGATTGAAAACTCTTTGTTTCCGAGACGATTAAAACCACGCGAGTCTTAAGCGGTTTCACTATCTAAATCAACATTTGCATTTTTTTTCCCATCACTTATTTTTTGCTCATTTGCAATCAACTCATGCTATCCCCCCTCCACACCACATTGCGTTTAGTAAGAAATACAGCTCTTATTAACCATTAGACAAAGAAATATTCTGTGTGCATTTGTACATGCTGCTCATTTTTAACACCCTTCAAGTACTAGTAAAAGCTCTTTACATCTACAGCACTTTTGGTATTAAGCGCAAATACATTTTCCTGACTTATTTGCTTCAGTCACCCCCTCTATTTGACCACGCTGTCTGTGCCGACTGCTGCGGCTATCACATACAAATTGATAGCCCTCCTTACTCTTTTCAAGCACACACACGCACACTCTTCCGTCTTCGATGCCCAGCTCCTCGCAGCTGCAGATGGCTTTAATGTGGCACTGCACAGGCTAGCACAAGCTAACTTCCTCAGTAAATGCAGATGGTGGGCTCAAACATGGCTGCCCATGTGCTACACCTGCTGCCTCCTTTTCATGCACGCATATACATTTAGCTCCAGTGTCTTTAACCTTCTCTTGATAACCCAATCTTTACCTTTGTTTTTTTTATTTTTTTAAAAAAAACCCAATTTCATCATCATTCCCCTCCTTGCTCCTCTGTTTCCCCTAATGTGTCATGGAGATGTGCAACGGAGACATAGCATTAAGCAAGCTATAATGTCTCCAAAACGATTTTTTTTTCACAGTGCTTCCTCTCTTCTGTCAAACCTGCCTGAAGCAATATGCTGTATATCACAGATGAGCAGCACAAATGCAATTGTAAAGACAGCTCTGAGTCTTTTATATGAATAAAGAGAGGGAATAATCTTTTGACATGTGGGCTGCACATGCCTTACACATCTTGTGGAGGCACACGTACAGTATGAGGCTCATTAATAATCATTATCCGCGGGTTACATCATTCAGCTTTCGAGAGCACACCCATCGCCTTAGCTGAGTCATTCGCCGTGATATGTTGTGCCACCAATTGTCTTGTATGATTTCTTTTTTCTTTTTTTACAATCTGAGAGCAGCATGAGTTTGGAGACGGTGTTTGCATTAACTCTCATCCAGATAGGAAAATTGAGATAAGATAAAGGAGTGCAAGGCAGAGGAAGTGACACACTGTGAGGGTTTAAATCTTTAATCAAATCAAATTTTTAATGTAAAAAAATTAATAAATATGAAAATTAATTGTTGCCTCCAATAGGATCTAAAGACAGGCTATGGTTTTACATGTGACAGCGTATAGGCCTCATGCTTGGGAAACCCCTCTCATTTAGCACAAAATACAGCATCTCCATGTCTTTCAGACATGGAGAGGAGGCTGAATAGACTAATGAACAGTCAGGTGGCACTCCAGGGCCTGAACTACACCCCCACCCCCCATCACACACATATCAAACCCACATACACTTGCACACACATTAAAACTCAGTGGCTCGTCCGACCCCGGTGATCTGCACGACAGTCTAATGTCTCAGGCATCTGCTCATGTCTAGTCTGGAGGGTCTTTCCCACCCTGCCCCCCAGCCCAGGTCCACCGCACCACCAGTTCCCACAATAGTGGGAAAGCAGGCTTTTCGAGGGGGAATGGGTAGGGAGTGGGGGGGGTGGCAGCAGCTATTGAGGTGGGGTGGGGTGAGAAAGAACGGGGTTGAATGATAATGTGAAAACGCACGGTGCTGTTCATTAACACACGAGCACTGCAGCTGCACATGTTGGCCCTGCACACACACGCTCACGTGTCTCTTTTTCTGCTCCAGGTCGCTGCCGGAGTCACCGGGGGTACAGGGCAGCTCTACGCCACGATGAGGACGCTTTTCCGGGCGTGCGCGTGTAGGGTTACAGGCTTGGAGCTGCTGACGATTTGGATTGCTCTGCACTTACACTGATATTTAGCAGTGTCATTTTGCCCTTGCCAGATTTTGGAAGGCGTTTTTAGCCTTCCTGTTAACTAAAGTTTCTAATCACATGCAAGCACCGAAGCAGTACAATTACACCAGAAAGAGCTGTAATCAGTATTAAACGCTGAGCGCTAATGCTTAAATTTATATATGAGCTCTTCAATCAGCGTTAACAGTTATAATAAGGTATGTTCACTGCCCCATTTCTTATTTCTCAAAACTTACATGCAAGCGCAGTGTCTGCACTGCAACATGAATGATAAAATATCAGTATTACACACAAGGAACTGCTTCGTGAACCCGAACATTTTCAGACTGTAAATTTAATTGTTAAACTCTAATGCTTTTACTTTTAAAGACAGTCGTGTGATCACCCACAGGAGAAATATCAGGATCCCTGCTTGTCTCCTCCTCAGATTTTCGCCACACTAAGACGCTTAAAGATACTGTGGTAAATATCACGATGCAAATTTCCTAACAAAAGCCGTTTTGCATGAATTAATCTCCGAGGTTTGTCAGGTGGAAACACGCCGTACACCACTGCCTGGTGTGCATCAGGGAGTAAAGAAGCACCATGACAGGAGAGGATGGCAGGTTTCCTTCAACCAGTGCCAGCTCATTAATTTTGTTTGCTACCCAGCAACCCCCCCCACCCCTCCCTTCCACCATCAACTACCACCACCCTTCTTCACCCACCACCCTCACATCACCCCTTAACTGCTAATTAGCAGGAGCTGAAGAAAGCAGAAAAGGGAGAGGCCATGTGTGACTGGGGAGGAAATGGGAAACTCTTCTTTCCCCTCATCCCTCATCCTTCGTCCTGTTCCCTTCCCCCATCTCTCTCACACACACAGACACAGTCACACTTCCCACCTCCTGGCCACCATCACCACCACCATTACCACTGGTACCCAACAGAAAGCTATGATGCAGCTCACCTCGTGTGCCAGCCCAGCCATTTTAGGTGTCACGGCAAACATCTCTCAAGATGGCTCCTCTGTGCAAGCCCTTACTCCGCAGGGTATCCGGCAGGGTCTTTGTCCCCCTCCTGGCACAGGCCAAGCGCCCACATTGGCAGTGCAGATGGCATCAGGGGCTCTCGGGCAAAAAAGGGGTGAAGGTGGGAGAGGGGAGGTCCTTTCTTTTTATTTTCTTCTAATGGTGGATCCTTTCAGGAATCCCACAGCTTTCAGTGTTATTCAGAAGCCTGCAATACGAGCAGAAAAATAGAAAAGAGAGGAGTAAAATATGAAAAGTGCTTTACACATCTTAAGGTATCACTATAGCTAAACACGGCCTACTGTACATACTGTAAACAAGCATAAATCAGTCAGCTATGGAAACTTTAAAAGCTCTCACCAGCTTTGCTTCTTCATAGCCCAGTCCCATCTCTTGTCATGCTTGTGTGTTTTTGTATGTTTTTGCCATAAAACCACCAAGAGAATCCTTCATATTATACAAAGTTCAAAGGTTAAATCAAGAATTCCTTGGACCGTCCCATATATAAAGCCTCAAGTGTTTTTATTCCCTTTCACTAAGAAGGCACGTCATGTTCACACGCTACCTATAACAGGGAAAGCTCTGGAAAAGACTTGGACCACGGCCTTTTCACATATCCAATATCTCGTTGTGAAACGAAGCAATTAGCCGCATTTGACCGCAAGCTCTACAGCAATAGGTAGTTAACAGAATGAATGAAAACTCATCTCACTTTGGTGCTCTTTAGGCTTTAGAGGCATTCTCAGGGTTGAGCGTATGCACCGAACAGCGCTGAAGTACCAAGTTGAAAAGTTCAGCTCCTGTCTACAGGATGGCCCTGGCCTTCTCATTGAGGCGAGACACAATGTATCCCAAAGGCTCTGAGATTTGCTACAGCTTTAAATACAGACACCAAGTGTTTTTATTAGCAGGGTGCTACACCACTCAACGGCATTATTAGCAGTCCTGCTGGAACAAAGCATTAGCTTCCCCTTTCTTTCTCCTGAATGAAGTTAGAATCGGAACTGCATGTTGTGTTTAAAATAAATGGCAAATACTCTTCAGCGAAGGAAAAAAGTAAACGAATGACAAAGTAGAGGGTAAATTGTAAAAGATCACAACCCACTCGCTATAGGCTTCCAGGGGAACATGCCAGTGTATCCTGAAGCAGGTACTTTAAGAGGAATATTGGAGGTCCTCAAGAATGAAAATAATAATAATAAGTGTGACCTGTTCGCCTGTTCACCTTTCCTGCTACGACTTCCCTTCTTATTAGACTGGATTTTTAATATACTGTTAATTAATTTTTGGCAATAAAGTTTTTCTCACATGATGCTTTACTGACATCAGTGGACCAATGCCTGCGAATGGTGAAATTTTGGGTCTTTGAGTCTCTACTGCTTCCCATCCAGCCACTGGGTGACCTGCTTTACATTCAACACCATGTTGCAAAGAACGTGAATAGACAACCCTGAAACAGGCTCAATTCCTAAAGCTCATATGAACCCTTAGGTTACACTGAGGGGCATAAGTTTAAAGGTAAAAGATGCCTGGGGGTAGAGTACTGATTGAGATGTTAGATCATTTTATTTGCACTTGTGGCTGTTTTTATATAGTAGGTTAAAAAATTAAAATATAAATTAAAAGTAGTATTGTTAGAAATTTGTTTTTCTACTCTTCTACCATAAAATAAAGGTTGTACGAAGCTGACATATGCTACAATGGAAGGCCCACAAATGCACTGGTTATCGGTGAGAGAAACTCTTTATAAATATAAATTCAGCACTAAAATCTTACTTTACACACTTCTAGTAAAACATTTTGTTGCCTATCTAATTCACGAATATTAACACCAGCCTCAAAGCAGAACGTTTTCTTACCTGTTGGAGGTGAACTTCAAAATCCAACTTGGTGACTCTACAGCCGGAGCGCCCTTTTCTTTCGGGTACGCACACACGGCTACGGAAGTCATTTCTACTTTCGGTTATCTAGCTTTATGACAGGTATTTAACACTCATACAGCTAGATAACCAAAGACAAAAACAGACCCCCTCGCTCACACTCTCTGATGCTGTAGCCCGACATGATGCTGGCGTGATATCTAGAAGGAGGTGAAGCTGCATTAGTAGGCCCGTAATATTCAAAAATACACTCCCAGATCATTTCTGCATCTTTATATTAAAATAAAAAAGGAGCAAAAGCTATCGTCTCTACATGGAGTAAAAGATGCATGAAACGCCGCATGTTCACGATACGAAGATATGCACTGTCTTTATGCTGACATATGTTGGTGGTTTGAGAAGCCGACACACATTTCTTGTCCTGCCGTGATAAGGTGTCTGTTTGAAGGCCTGCTGAATACAGAGATCAGCCTGACCTAATTGTACTCTACATGTGTGCAATTGTCATGCATCTAAAATGTAAAATAATAATAACAAATAAATAAATATTAACTCATTAGAAAAATCAAATCAGGCGTTTTGTACACACAACAGGCTATAACGCTTACATTAGCATATCTTGCAGGTAACACCCCTGTATTGCAGCTACACAAATCACAATATTTAGCATACAAATTCTCATACTTTTTAACTTCAAAATTTCTAGTGTAAACCCGTGCAGGAGCTGTTTGAAATATTACTTTAAGCATTTAGTTAGATTAAAAAAAAAAAAAATCAACAGTGCTGAAAGATACTTCGATAATAACCTACAGTTATTTAGTTCATTTTGTAGGACAGACCTGTATTCTGCACAACACAACATCTTAACAATAATAACAAAAACAATTTAAGGCGAGATAAAAAGTATCACTATATGACTTGTAACAAACGACTGCCAAGGATAATTATTATTATAATTATCCATGGTCAAAACTTGGCATGTCGTTGTAATAAGATTAGGACTGAATATATATATATATATATATATATATATATATATATATATATATATATATATATATATATATATATATATATATATATATATATATCGTCCTTAAAGCATGACCGTGATCCTGACACCGCGCTTATGCAGAGGACTAAAATGATGCTAGTTCAAGATCAAAAGCTGACTCTCGTAAAATGAAATAAATAAATAAAAACCTTCTCAATCTAAATTGAGCTGGGGTTTGGTTGGAGGGGGTGGGTAAGATGTTTTAATTTGCTCTCGGCTCGTTAGGGCTCCTGGGGGCAAGGGCAGCCTACTTTTAATGAGAGTTGCGATTGGCCTACTTCTTCTAAAACTAGACACATCACAAGGATTATCCGCATAAACTAACGCATGAAACCAATTTGTTCCTTATCATAACAACAGGCAGAGGGGTGTAGCAGTCTATATTATTCTGGTAATTTAGAGAATAAGATTTTTCTTTTCTGTTTAAAGATCATAGCCTGCACCTGCTTTCGCAGAAATAGAATGAAACAGGAGGGCGTTTCTGGTGGTTAAATTACATATTTCTTCCCCGTGGATATTAACCAGCAGGTATACTAAGCAGAGATTGCCAGTGTCCCTAAATCCTCTGCGTAAGCCACATGGACATGACATTTGGAGAGATTCAGAGCCTGAAAAAAAAAAAAAAAGATGTGATGCTCTGCGTGCAAATCTTCCCTGTTTCCACCTCAATTTCTTACCTGCTTCACAAGCAAAGCGAACTCTGGAGGCAAATGTCCCCAACTTTAGCTCGCTGAATTTTCCAGACTCATTTTTCTGCATTCACGTCGGGCCCTCGGTGAGAATCAGCGCCGCCGCTCACGGATGAGTCCGCTTTCATCCTCGGTGCTCCAGCTTCTGCCTCTCCTCCAGCCTGCGCGCTTCCTCTACCGTCTGATTACTCGCTCCCGCAGTGACGTCATGCCAGGACCAGGGAGGCTTCCTGACCAATCACGGCGGCCGTTGGCACCAAAGAGGGTCCGATATCAGGAAGACGTCTCACTCCTGGCTCTTTCATAACTCCATTTACACCCCCCCATATTTTCTTCTCTACTACCACCTGCAGCAGTCGTAGTAGTAAAACTACACTAAAAGGCACAGATGGATAAAATTATCTCACTTCCAGATCCGTTTAGTATTTGTTTTCCTAAGAGCTTTCCACAATATCACACCAGCTTAAGGAGCAAAGGACTTCTTATTCACGCTGTTTCCAAAAATTTGGTGTTGGCCAATTTCTGTCCCTGTTCCTCTGCAATGGGAAGACTTGGAAACAAGAAAAAATAAAATAAAAAGAGCATGTCTTGCAATCCTTTTAAAAATATTTCTTTATTCTTAAACCAAGATCACGTCAGTATTATATCTCTTAAATATGCTGTTATATTAGAGTACCGTGCTCTCCGCAAATCAATGTATATACGTATATATGAACACATTTTCATTTTCAGAGTTATGGCCCTAACATTAACGTTATATATATGGTTAAAAATCATTTTAAACAAGTCACACTTTGCAGCTTGCAAAGTCATAAAGCAACTATGGTGACCGCATGCAGCCACATTGTTTGCTTTGAATTTTTCCACTTCAGAAATGAAGCTTTTCGTAGATGCAGACCAAAAATCGCGCCTTTTGCAGAGTGTCTTTGGAGGGCTGGAATAAGGGGTTAGCTTTCTTGGTCCAATAAAGGATCTTTGATGGTTTGTGTGGGAAGTGTGGGAAATGAGCATCAGGGGCCATGGCCAAAAGCAGAACGAACAGTTCCCTAACACGGTTAAAAATCTTTTTTTGTTTACTTCTTTAAAACTAAACTACACCATAAATAATACACAAATTGAATGTGCTTTAGTTGTGTTTACAGCAAATAATGTTAACTCAACCTCTCTCAATAATTGATTTCACTCTAACTCCCTCTGCATTTCAGTTTCCTTCCAAATTTTACGGTCATTTATTTTTCAAAATACTTTGTTGACCTATGCAAAGACCAAGCACACTGAGCCTAAAAAAAAAGACAGTCTATTAAAACTGGCTGATAATGGCCAGTGTAAATTATGTATATATGCATTAAATATTTATTAGTAATGCAAAAATCCAATAGGTTATGTGTGAAAAACATTAATAAAAAAGTTTGATTTGGTTCACCCTGATGCGCCTTGGCCTACCTTGTGACAGTCTTTGAGGTGTGGTGTTAAATCATGAGCAATAACTGTAATATGGATTAATCTTTTATTAAGCATAGCAACACCAATCCACAGACAGGATGTGCAATAAACAGTTCACAGCATTAAACGGAGCTCAACATAGCACACAAAGCCATTTGGGAACATGCGGTCTGTGGAAAGTGGAAATCTTGGGGAAGAGGCAGCTTACAAGTGTGTGTGTGTGTTGTTGGGGGGGGCATTATAATATTCCAAAGATGATATCTGGCTGAAAGACAGAAAAAAAATAGATGCACTTCATAAAATTAATGTGAAATGGCATGTTAACAGAACAACAGCAGATGCTACATGATGCAGCCAGTCACTCACACGCTGGGGGAGCTGCTGTCCCGTGAAAGAGCGGTTGTCTGGAGGATGGCCATCCTGCCCGCCTGCCTTGCAGCGTAGGTAGCCATAAAGGTTAGCAGCTTGGAGGGAAATGCTAGCTACCACCACAGACTGAGGAAGGCAGACAGATGAGTCTGAGAGAGACAATATGCAATCTAGCACATATGCAGAAAAGCAAGCAAAGGGAGTCTCACCAGCCATTTAATCTTCAGAGAGAAGAGGGAGGTGAAGAAGAAGAAAGTCCAGATGAGAGGACAGATGATAAGGCCCAGCCAGAATATCCTTTCCTCTGCTTCAGTTCCAGTGTTACTATTCCGGGACTTATACACACAGATAAGAAAGCAAACACTATAGGGTTAACACATCAAAATCGCTAATTTTTATTGCTCAAAATGCACAAAACACCCTCTTACTTTTTTGGCCTCAAATACCCAGAGGCTCTTTCCATCCTCGTCAATCTGATTCCACCAGCGCAGCCCCACCAGCAGACGGCCGGTCACATTCTGAAAACAAGCGTGAGCAATTAAATCCTGCAAAGTTAAAGAAAGCCACAGAAAAGTAACTAGATCACACAAACTGTTTGATGTCTTACCTTCACAG
Source organism: Diplotaxodon limnothrissa (assembly GCF_057381915.1). NCBI lineage: Eukaryota > Metazoa > Chordata > Actinopteri > Cichliformes > Cichlidae > Diplotaxodon > Diplotaxodon limnothrissa. The sequence continues at coordinate 7,771,389 of NC_140602.1, forward strand.
ACCAAAAGTCAAACGAGAGCAGAGCTATGATCAGGAGAAAACAGGACGCAAAGCTCTTGCTGATCCACTCACACAGCAGATAGACAACGATGGCAACCACTCGGAAGAACAAATGGAAAAAGGAGGCCATGGGGTGTCTAAAATTGTAGGGATTGGAAATGAGAAGCCTGATGTGTCAGCAGATAGCTTTCAAACAGATACAGGTGAGCATGTATGGAAACATAAAATGATAGTGTGCATGCAAAATGAGTTAACCTGCAGGATAGGTTTTATTCTGTGAATAGAAGGTCTGTAAACATTATCCCACCTCCAGTTTCAATTTAGTATTTATTTGCTTTGACCTTTGTGATCTCCAGTTAATGTTTCCAGTAGTTTTTCTGACACCACTTGTTTGTGTAGATTTAGCCTTTTCAACCTTCACAAAAAACTTCCACTACTAGTGATTTCTATGACTTCAGAGCTGTTTTCCTTAAATCAAGCAAAGAGATTCAGATCCATAACTGAGGTATCCACTGATGATCCCTCAGGATGAAATGGATGTATGCTTTGGAAGCATCATTTTAGGTACTTAGACAGCTCATGAATCCAGTTACATGATCACCTTTATCGGGTGGGAAGGTGTTCCTCTGGTCATTTAGGCCTTCTTCTACCACTTACTGCTGATCTAAAATTTTAGACTGTTCCACATTAGTTTTATGGCATCGTAAAAAGCGCACTCCGCATGCTTATCCACATTTTTCTGCCATATTCATGTCCACTTGTAATGTGCTCAATGAGCTGAGTGTTGAAGAGTCCAGGCATGAGTTCTGTTATAGTCTGAACTGATACTTTTATGCCTGGTACTCTAACAGCTAGTGATTTATATTTAAACTAAAGCTCTATCAGCTACACAGCCCCCAAAGTACAACTGCATACAGAAAATATCTGTTTTCGTTACATGCTGGACGGGATTAAAAACAGGTGTCGACTATGTTTCTACCCTCTGAAATCCTGAAATTAGAGTTTGCCAAATGAGAAGACCAGGGGCACCTCCAGAATTGCTTCATGGGGTGGCCATAATAAAAATATTGGGGTGGCACACCAAAAAAGAATTTCCAGTTTTACTACGCTGTTTTCAAATAGGTTACCTGAAAATTATGGCAAAAAAAAAGAGACAATAGAAGAAGAAAATAATTAGTTAGCCTAGTTAATCTCCTGATTTTAGAGTTGATACAACTGAAAATGGGTACTGATGAAAACCATATTATTTTAAAATCCATAATAGTCTATTTCAATTGATTGATTGATTGATTGATTGGCTGGAAGTCCTAACCATCGCTTTAATGATTCTCAACAGAGCTGAGGAGAAGCTACTCAACATTCACTCTCCCAGAATGGAGTTAACTTTAAGAGTAAACCTGTTCAGGAAAGACAAATAAGTATTAGATCATGTAAGAGTGTCAACTGTTTCCTGTCTCTATGTTGGCCCTGAGATGTACCAGTGATCTTTCCATCTGTCCAGGGATTTGCACCAGCTTTTTTTTTTTTTTTTTTGCTCAACAAGTTTTCAAAAAAACAAAAAACCTAATAATGCAAAGCTGAAAAGACACTATGGAAGATAAAACAGCTGTTGTGTTGATATTTCCTGCAGTGCACCTTATGACTGCGCTTCTCCGCGCCCTCTCCTGCTCGTCAGCTGCAAAGTCCAGCTCGACATCCTCAGTTGCATCCGCCATCGTCTGCTAAAAACTGTTTAAATCACCCGAGGGTTTGTAATACAATCTCGACAAGGACAATAATCAAAAAAGATCTCCACTGGCACCGTGATCTGAGATATGTACAAATCAAAATCTACCAAGCAAATACCAGTTTTGCATGGCTGTATTTGAACACTGAAACGAGCCAGGTGTTGCAGTGAAATAAGACCGACAGCGACACTGGCTACTTTTTTAAATCCACATCAGGAAACTGGGCTTAAAATATCTTTGATTCTTCACATACCTTACATATTTTGTGTTTTTCCGATACATTTTGACAACTACGCTACACTTCAATTAAAATAGCAATTCCGAATGAACAAAACAAACAAAAATATACGACCGCGGCAGGACTCGAACCTGCAATCTTCTGATCCGAAGTCAGACGCCTTATCCATTAGGCCACGCGGCCCATATTGCGATCTCATTATCAGTATTTTGCATTTTTAACATTTTCTTCATAGTCCCTGTGATATTCGTGTATAGCACTTTTTAAAATGAATATTCTAGCGCTATCCATGCTACGTAATCGAATCGCTGTCCGCTGTGCTCATTCAATCAGTTCTTTCTGACATACCACTGCTAGAAAAATAAGTCATCCAGCCCGCACGGTGGCGCTAACGATTTGTTTGGCTTTAGGCATACAACCCCACGAGAAGGAATGCTAAGGTAGCTATAATTCATTCTGTAATGATTTCAAAAATATGTTTTCGGATACATAACACGATAAAACAGATCAGCTGGGTTGCTTTTGTAATAAAACATAGTTAGATTAAAAACTGCCTTTTGCTAAATTACTGAAACGTTAGCGTAGCGTCATGTGTTCGCCAAGTAAACATGCGTTGAAGGGTCGGTAGTGCAACAGCTACAATAATATGAAAAGGTGAGGCAACCAGCATTCTACGTTTATCATTCGGTGGGTAAAATGATAGAATTAGCTACGTAGTTCACGTTTCATCTGTGTCTAGCAGCATTATTGCAAAAGTTTAGTTAATTTATACACATTTTAGTAACACCTGAGTGAAATATCAAAGTGCAAGCAAGTGATAATAGAGGCTCACAAAACCACAGAGAAGGCTGTAAGACACTCAGCAGTAGGAAAGTACACATTTAATCGTGTATAGAGGCTCTGTGGTGCCTAGATAAAGCTGCATTACGTCTCAGTTTGCCTCCGTCACGCTGTCTTATCACGATTGATCAGTGTCATGTCAATTAAGTTTTGAATCAATGTCTTCCAGCTCGAGTGAGAAGTCCACATAAGGTGATGCTGCATGTGTTACGCTGTCCTCTGAAGAGGACTCGTATCTCTTTACAATGGATGAGTCTACGTGGCTTCTGCTCCACCAAGCCTCACATACTTCAGGGCGAGGACTCCACACAAACCCGCCTGAACCCCCTTAACATCCAGATGCTGTCAAAAGGTCTTCACGAACAGATCTTTCGAGGGCTGGAGCCAGAATACAGAGAGGAGGCTGTACAGCGCAGCATAAGGCACTTACAGAAACACCAGCTGTGGGGAAAGGACACCTCACTGTTGCCCGATGTCGACCTGAAACTCCCCAAAATGTATGGCAATGACATTGACGAGCACTTCTGTCACTTGGCCCAGACACAGAGCCTTCCCTACCTTGAGGCTGCCACCAAGCTGAAACTGGCAGATCTACCACCCATGCCTCAGGAATGGAGCTGGGAGGTCGGCTGGACACGCTATGGGCCCACTGGGGAGAGTCAGAAAGTAGATTTTCCAGATGAGTCAGCTCTCGTGTTTGATGTGGAGGTGTGCACAACAGAGGGACAGTGTCCCACTCTGGCTGTTGCTGTTTCTCCAACCAACTGGTAAGAAATGAGCAAAAATGGGACAGGGTTGTATAGAACAATCCATTCATTTGCTTTATTCTTATGTTGTTGTAGTTGTTTCATACTTAAAACATTGTGTCTTCCATTCAACAATTGCTAACAATAAAAAGTTTTAAAGATAACTGGTACGTGCCTCAGTGATCTCTGTGTCCTATTTTTCTAGGTACTCATGGTGCAGTAAGCGTCTGATTGAAGAGCGATACTCCTGGTCAAACCACCTGACCCTTGCTGATCTCATTCCGCTAGAGACACCTTTCAACTCTGCTCGCCCTCCAGGGGGTAAATGGAAGGAGAGACTGATTGTGGGCCACAATGTCAGCTTTGACCGGGCTCACATTAAGGAGCAGTACCTATTAAAGGTTTACATCCTATTCCTCACATGTCGTTTTTACTCCTCACTTTATAAAATCCTTTGGTCACTTCTTTTTGTATGAATCACTATAATGCCCAGTAGCTTTTGTATGTTTGTATTCGCTTCCATAAGGGTTCAAAGGTGCGCTTCATGGACACCATGAGCCTTCACATGGCCATTTCAGGGCTAACCGGCTTCCAGCGCACACTGTGGATGGCCAGTAAGTTGGGTAAAAAGAGGGGTCTTCAGGAGGTCAAGGAACACATTAAGAAAGCTGGGAAGAAACACGAGGGCCCAATGGTTTGTCCTTTTCTACTACAGTTCACCTACGTAATATTTTGAGGCTATCATTTGGTATTTGGAAGGCTCTTGGCATAAGTGTGACATGATGTTGTGTGCACAGATCGGCTCCTGGGACTGGGTGAATATTAGCAGCATTAACAACCTGGCTGATGTCCATGCTCTGTATGTGGGAGGGCCGCCACTGCAGAAAGAAGCCAGAGAGACCTTTGTGAAGGGGAGCATGACGGATGTCAGAAACAATTTCCAGGTCAGATATGTGGCAAAATGTGTGTCTGATTAATGTGAACCATTTGTTAGATCTTGCATTTGGCCTGAATGGACACTTAGGCAAAATAAATGTGATTTTGCTGACACCTACAGGAGTTAATGCAATACTGCGCCCTTGACGTTAAGGCCACACATGAGGTCTTCACAGAGCAGCTGCCCCTCTTCATGGAGAGGTCAGCAAATCCCAACCCAAAGCTATTTTATAGTCATCTTTATCTTCTGTGTACAAATGTACACAACACAGCATTGTATAATTGTGTTGTCTCTGCTGTGTTTTTATAAGGTGCCCTCATCCAGTGACGCTTGCAGGGATGCTGGAGATGGGTGTGAGCTACCTTCCTGTCAATCAAAACTGGGGGCGATACCTGGAAGATTCTCAAGATGTTTATGAAGAGCTTCAGAGAGAGATGAAGAAGTCTCTAATGATTCTAGCGGATGATGCATGTCAGCTTCTGGAGAATGACAGGTGAGACCAGCACTGATTTATGTCAAGCTTTGAAGGTTCTTTTAAAAGCATTTACACTGCATAAGGTTTGTGTGTTTATACTAAGATACAAAGAAGACCCCTGGCTTTGGGATCTTGATTGGGACGTGCAGGAGTTCAAGCAGAAGAAAGTTACAGCCAGCAAGAAGAAAGGCTCCAAAAAAGCAGATGACAAACAAATCGCCACTCCTCTTCCAGACTGGGAGGAAGGTCTGAGCTCAGACACTAATTCAGAATATTTGTGTAATTGGTATGATATATCTACTAGGGGTGCAACGATACACAAAATTCACAGTTCGGTTCGGTTCGATACTTTGGTGTCACGGTTCGATATTTTTTCGATACAAAAAAAATGTTCATGCCTTTTTAATTTGTCATTTATTAAAATTATAAATATATATTTTAACTCAAAAGTACAGTTTTTAAATTTAATGTTGCTGAAACAAAAGTAATTAAAAAAATAAATATATCTCAGGGCTCTCAAAATTTCAAAATCCCTGGTAGCCCTTCGGGCAGGGACTCTTCAGTTTTTGGTAGCCCAAAATAAATGTAAGTAGCCCGAATAAAAAAGAGAGCAATTTTTTGATTTATGTTTTGTTTCCTTTACAATATTATACTTTAATGTATAATATTGTAAAGGAAACAAAACATCAATCAAAAAATTGTTGAAAAACAAATTACAACATGTATAAAAATTACAATCATCAACTCAAATACTTGGTTCTAATTGAACAGAAATTTCTATGAACTTGTAAGAACTGTGTAGGACATGAATCAGTCTGTGTCAGATCCTGAATTTGAAATTTCCGCTGAAGTCACGGGTAAGAAACAAGTGGAACCAAGATCTAGGCCATTTGCTTTTTGAAGTTTGCAAAGACTGCTAAATTTTGCCAGTGGTAGTTCACTCTTTGCAACATAGTACGCTGTTCTAAACAGATTTTTCAGGTTTGTTTTTAGTATGTTATTTGCAATTGGTGTTTGTTCTGGGAAAGATATTGCAGACTGAGCAATAATGCATTTCTTGCATTTCTCATGGCTTCTAATGGGGGCCTTTCTTAAAATGACTGGTCCCAGTAACAAAGGCGCTTGTCGACTCAGAAATCGAGAGAAAACCAACAACACACCCGGCAGAACATTATGTTATTTACACGGGTGCACATAAGTGGTCCGCATGTGCGCATTCGCTGTCAAAATAAAAGACGCGCGCACCAGATAAGAAGTTGCAAGACGCGTTTGCGTCCATATAAAAAGCACTGTTTTTGTCCGCTAGAGTGGGATTTTCACGGCACATTCTGCACCACATCTCTGTGCGTTCATCATTTGTTTGAAGCCAGCTCACCTCCTGCAACCACTTTTCCGAGAATACGCGCTTCTTTTGTGGTTCGGACTCCTTCTGACATTTCTTTGGAGGTAGAGAACACCAAAGTAATTGCTTAAAGGAGCTTCTTCGACATCTTTAAGAGTTTTAAACAAATGTCTGTCCTCCTCCAGAAAATCTTATGTATGCAAACACGCGTTGCAACTTCATATCTTGTGCGCGTTTTTGGGGGTTTTTTTGACAGCGAATGCGCACCTGCGGACCACTTATGTGCAGCCCCGGTTATATAGCTCGTCATATTGCAGCCACAGAAATTCTTTTGTCCATGAAACCATAAAGCTGCACTTTCTTTTTGCCTTATAGTCTGATTTGTCATAACTTTTCCGTTTTGTGGTAAACTTTTCTTTGGCTGTCACTTCTTCACCCTGACCTCTCTTATTTGGCTCAGCAGAACTAAAATATATATCCTGCTGCTTTTACACACACACGCATAACGGTCAGCGATTCTCTGCGCGATCAACCTCTCATATGTTTAAGCTTGCTGCGGGAGATTTCACTTGTCATGTTTGCATAGTAAGCTAACGATTGATAAGACGATGTCAGAGGAATTGGTGCGCAAATTATCATCACTCACCAATCAGTGCTGTCGCTCTCTATACACAGTTCGCGCGATTGCAAAGTGAAAGCAAAAAACAAGCGCAAATTCAAACGCGATTTCAATATGTCATATATTGACAGTGGCTCACCGATGCCAATGACATAATTACCCAGCTACATTTCCGAAAGAATGCAAAAGCATTGACATATATTTTTCCTTCCTACAATAGCCCGACGGGCAGGGCAGAGATAGATTTTGGTAGCCCGACTGAAAAAAATCGCTAGCCCCGGGACATCGGGCTAGCGATTTTGCAAGCCCTGTATCTGATTGAGGAATCACTCATCTTTGGAAAAGAGAGTTTATTACAGAGAAATGGCTCTTTCCAAAATAAAAGCTATACTATACGCTTCTTCTGGGCTATATTCTCAGCAGCATATTGTAGCGGGTCAGGGCTGTTCGGGGTTCTGTTTGTACAGTTATGTTTTGTTTATGTTGCCATAGTGACGGGTGACGCGCTCTCGCTGCGACGGTGTGTCCTTCCGGGGTCAGAGGGCGCCCTGTGTGTTGTTGTTGTTGTTGTGCGGTTGCCGCGCTGAGCAGTTAGCTAGCGGCAGTGTTCTTCTGCAGATGTCAATAAACGGCTGTGCTCCCTGGCTAGCTCACGGGAAGCAAGACCAAACGACACATCCGTCTCCTCGTTGTCTGAGCTCGCCACATTGGTGTCAGAAGTGGGATGATGGTGGCACCCCATGTTCTGACCCGAGTGACTTTCCCCCCGCCGGTCGTGACCGGCCGGTGCGCCAAAAGAAGGCACCTGGACATTTGCAGGACTTTGTGTGGGGCAATGGGGTCGTCGGGGACGACTGACCCCTTAGGTGGGGGCTGTGTAGCGGGTCAGGGCTGTTCGGGGTTCTGTTTGTACAGTTATGTTTTGTTTATGTTGCCATAGTGACGGGTGACGCGCTCTCGCTGCGACGGTGTGTCCTTCCGGGGTCAGAGGGCGCCCTGTGTGTTGTTGTTGTTGCTGTGCGGTTGCTGCGCTGAGCAGTTAGCTAGCGGCAGTGTTCTTCTGCAGATGTCAATAAACGGCTGTGCTCCCTGGCTAGCTCACGGGAAGCAAGACCAAACGACACATCCGTCTCCTCGTTGTCTGAGCTCGCCACATTGGTGTCAGAAGTGGGATGATGGTGGCACCCCATGTTCTGACCCGAGTGACTTTTCCCCCGCCGGTCGTGACCGGCCGGTGCGCCAAAAGAAGGCACCTGGACATTTGTAAAGTGAAAGCAAAAAACAAGCGCAAATTCAAACGCGATTTCAATATGTCACATATTGACAGTGGCTCACCGATGCCAATGACATAATTACCCAGCTACATTTCCGAAAGAATGCAAAAGCATTGACATATAATTTTCCTTCCTACAATAGCCCGACGGGCAGGGCAGAGATAGATTTTGGTAGTACGACTGGAAAAATCGCTAGCCCCGGGACGTCGGGCTAGCGATTTTGCAAGCCCTGTGTTACAGGCATGGCCCTTTAAGGATGAAGCCTGATGGGAAATGTATTCGGGATGTGTGTAGCGGGACTGCCTGGTGTGTGTGTAAAGAGAGAGAGCGGAGAAGGGGAAAAGTAACGGTTAGCTACAGAAGAGACGAAAAGAAAATAAATAAAAGGAATATAATAACTCCCTCGACAGCCAGAGTTGTGTCGGCGATGCTCGCTGTGAGTAAACTGTTTCAGCCCACTGTACGCGGTGTTCGTGCCTTAGAGAAGAAATAAAGTTCGGTGAAGCAGTTTCCTACGCCTCCTTCGATCTTTTTGCTAGCGGAGTTGACCTGTATAGTAAGCTGTTGCCGGCTACGAGTCAGTTACGGAACCTTCAAGTAACTGCCAGAGGTTTCCTTATTACGGTTCGGGGCCGCGGATCTGGCGCGGTAACACCTGTATCTGATTGAGGAATCACTCATCTTTGGAAAAGAGAGTTTATTACAGAGAAATGGCTCTTTCCAAAATAAAAGCTATACTATACGCTTCTTCTGGGCTATATTCTCAGCAGCATATTGTAGCGGGTCAGGGCTGTTCGGGGTTCTGTTTGTACAGTTATGTTTTGTTTATGTTGCCATAGTGACGGGTGACGCGCTCTCGCTGCGACGGTGTGTCCTTCCGGGGTCAGAGGGCGCCCTGTGTGTTGTTGTTGTTGTTGTGCGGTTGCCGCGCTGAGCAGTTAGCTAGCGGCAGTGTTCTTCTGCAGATGTCAATAAACGGCTGTGCTCCCTGGCTAGCTCACGGGAAGCAAGACCAAACGACACATCCGTCTCCTCGTTGTCTGAGCTCGCCACATTGGTGTCAGAAGTGGGATGATGGTGGCACCCCATGTTCTGACCCGAGTGACTTTCCCCCCGCCGGTCGTGACCGGCCGGTGCGCCAAAAGAAGGCACCTGGACATTTGCAGGACTTTGTGTGGGGCAATGGGGTCGTCGGGGACGACTGACCCCTTAGGTGGGGGCTGTGTAGCGGGTCAGGGCTGTTCGGGGTTCTGTTTGTACAGTTATGTTTTGTTTATGTTGCCATAGTGACGGGTGACGCGCTCTCGCTGCGACGGTGTGTCCTTCCGGGGTCAGAGGGCGCCCTGTGTGTTGTTGTTGTTGTTGCTGTGCGGTTGCTGCGCTGAGCAGTTAGCTAGCGGCAGTGTTCTTCTGCAGATGTCAATAAACGCTGTGCTCCCTGGCTAGCTCACGGGAAGCAAGACCAAACGATACCTCCGTCTCCTCCTTGTCTGAGCTCGCCACAATATTAAACATATCAGGTCCCCATAAGGAGAATCATGTGCTAACGGCGGTCTAAATGACTCGGTAAAGTTTGTAGCATGCATGCTTGTTGTTTTTTGTGCTTCCACTTGTCTTTGCACTAGGATGATGTCGGCGTAAATGTGCAGTCATATTCGTTGTGTTCCCACTAGTGCTGTCAGCGTTAATCTCGTTGAAATGACGTTAACGCCACAACACGGCAAATCTCCGTTAATGAGCTACCCCTGCGTGGGGCTAGACGGCCAACACGTTAACGAGCTAACTGCGCTAACACACTAGTTCCCACCCATGTAATTGAGCATTGCGTGGCACATCCAACATACTGTTTTACTTTAGTCCATGACGCGCTTACCTTCAGGGTCATACGTCACATGAAAACCAAAATAATTCCAAACGCTTGCCCTGCGCTCTTCCTTCTGACAATGCTGTCTGTGTTGAACGCTCAGTGGATCTGCACTCGACAGTGCAGCCTAGGCGGAGTAGTCGAACGCAGATTCACTGAGCGCTCAACACAGACAGCATCGTCAGAAGGAAAGTTGATAAAATAAATTACAAATTTTGTATTGTTCATATATATGCATACCGAACCGAAAGCACTGTATCGAACGGTTCAATATCGATACGAGTATCGTTGCACCCCTAATATCTACAGTGCACACAGACTATTAATAAAGTAACAGAGATAATTCAGTTGTGTTATATTAGACCCAGGTCCACCATCTGAAGAAGAGATGGAAGGCCCTCGCCCCAGCCGGCTAGCTGTTGAGAACCTAAAAGAAACAGTGAATCGACTTCCAAAGAGAAGGCAGCATCTACCTGCACATCCAGGGTAAGATCGCTCTCACACACACCACGGAGCCATTTCCAGTTCTGTTTCCCACTGATGGTGTAAGTCAGTTCTTTTTCCTCGTTTTCTTCTTTAGGTGGTATCGTAAGCTGTGTGAGAAGATGTCTGACGACAGCTGGTCACCTGGAGCCAGTCTGATCAGCCTGCAAATGCGACTGACACCTAAACTGATGGGTTTGACTTGGGATGGTTTCCCCTTGCATTACACAGAGAAACACGGGTGGGGGTATCTGGTACCTGGACGCAGGGATAACCTTGATTCCCAGGAGGAAAACGCCGGGCCCGTGTGTCCCCACAGGTGAATCACATACTGCTCTCAAAGTAAAAACATGGCAGGGTGCTTTCACATCATGACCTGATCTTAGCAGGACGATCATTGATGGCTGGAGATTTTTAACAGTGTATTAAAGTTTTGTTGTTTTTCACAGAGCTATTGAAAGTGTGTACAAAGAGTACTGTGAGCAGCATAGCAAGGAGCGACCGGACTATCTGGACTCAATCCCTTCAGATGACCTCATGTTAACAGACAGCACGGTGTGGACAAAGGTACATAATATACCATCATGTTTGGAGAATTTTGCATAGAATATTGCAACATGCTTCAAACAGATACCACATGCACTACAGACTGTTAGAATTTGCAAAAATCTTTCATCAAATTTAGACCTTTTCTTCAGTATCAACAGTAATACATGTGATTGCGGTTGGAGTTGATTCATCGGGGCTACGTGCTCTGAACGGATAACACATCTACCTTAATAATGTTTTTTTCTTATTGTCATGTATAGGTGGAGGAATTAAGTTCCCTGGAAAGCCAGATGGAGGAAAACGCCCTCAGAATGAGAAAAAGTGCAGAGAAGAACAAAAACAGGGTGAGTGCACAGGCTTGTAAGTTTAAATTACACCTATCGTGTCAGGTTTAGTGTTTCACTATGATTTGTTTATAACATACTTTGTATTCTTTACCAACAATAGTCTACAGATCCACATTATATGAAAGAGGGGAGTCATTGCCATTATCACCATGGAAACGGCCCCTACAATGATGTCGATATACCAGGTTGCTGGTTTTTCAAATTACCTCATAAGGTGAATTTATATTATTAATATATATCATAGGCACAGTGTTGTTCCACCAAGCTATTTTTACCTTGTGACCAATTATTTGTGTTTAAAGGATGGCAATCACAACAATGTCGGCAGTCCGTTCTCCAAGGACTTCCTGTCCAAGATGGAGGATGGCACTCTGAGAGCAGGAAGAGGTGGCACCAATGCAACACGAGCTCTGGAAATCAACAAAATGATGTCTTTCTGGAGGAATGCCCATAAACGTATAAGGTACTCCCATCAGAGTTAATCAAAGTAATTCAATAACAAATAAACTTTAGTAATGCTAAAAGGTCTTCTCGTAGTTCTCAGATGGTGCTGTGGCTCAGAAAAGTAGAGCTTCCCCGTTCTGTCAGCAGGTTTGTCTAATATTTTTAAAAAAAGAAAAGATTGATTGATTAGAGATAAAGTAATGAGGGTAATGAATGTAACATTTCCCCAAAGACACAAAGATTTTGATGAGGAGGGCCAGTATGGTGCCATATTACCTCAGGTCGTTACTGCTGGAACGGTAACACGTAGAGCTGTGGAGCCGACGTGGTTGACTGCCAGTAATGCACGGGTAAGAAGCAGAGCCGACACGCTAATCTGGATAAGTCTGAAAATACTGACCAGACACTAGAGCAATTCTGTATGGGCTTTATTCTGTGTCAACAGCGGGATCGGGTAGGCAGTGAGCTAAAGGCCATGGTGCAGGTACCACCTGGATATCACCTGATAGGAGCAGATGTAGATTCACAAGAGTTGTGGATTGCCGCAGTGCTTGGAGAGGCTCACTTTGCAGGCATGCACGGTATGACAGGTTTGGTTCTAAAGAAATCTACAGAAGGAGACTTTGTTATGTGTCTTCCTTTAATGATAATGCTGCATATGTCTCTCTGTGGTTTAGGTTGTACAGCATTTGGCTGGATGACCCTCCAGGGAAAAAAGAGTGAAGGCACTGACCTGCACAGCCGTACCGCTGATACTGTGGGCATCAGCCGAGAGCACGCAAAGGTGTTTAACTATGGACGCATATATGGCGCAGGGCAGCCCTTTGCTGAGAGGTTGCTCATGCAGTTCAACCACCGCCTCAGTCAGACAGAAGCTGCCAGTAAGGCCAGACAGATGTATGCCCTAACAAAAGGTATACGCAGGTAAGTTCAACGTAGGGGTGGGTTTTGATCATCAGTTTTCCGATTAAACTCGATTCTAGCTTGAATAACGCGATAACGATTCATTAAAATCCTGAATTGATTCTTAAATATAAATTTATTTTGTCCGAAACGCCAGAATCTCAGGTTAAACCTCACAAAATTTTGACAACCACCAAACAGCTAAAAACGCAAATGAGAGCAGGTACACGGATTCAGCATGAAGACCTAAACACAAAGTGCGGAACCGCCGACGGATAAGAATCAGTGAGATTTTGGCTTTCTCACCCGACTGTACGTACACGCCGTCATGCCGACAGCTCACAGATTCTGATGCGTCGGTGGGTCCGTGCATTGTGTTTACGTGGGTTTTTTTTGCGGTAGATTCTGGAGCTGTAGGCTTTGTCTCTCTCCAACCAAATTTGACTGAACCAGCAGCAAAAGAAGATCCAAACTACGCTTCACATTTCGCTTCACATAAACATCGTCATGTATTCCCTCTTACTTTTGCTGTTTTGCTTCCGCCACGGTAAAATGACACTTCGTGCACAGCTCTCTCTCTCTCAGTGCACTTCAAGAACAGTTTCTTATCTAAAAATCTGTTTTCTGCATTATTCGCTTGCTTATTACGCACAAGTCTACCGTTATGTACAGCGCTGTCGGCCGCTGTTTTTTGTTTTTTTTAATTTAAATTTGACTTCCGACAAGAAAGCCTCATTTCTGCTGTTCAATATTGAAGACATTTAAACTTTTAAAAATTTTGCAAAGTTGCAAAACACTTAACTGTGTCTCTAATTAAACCTGCGTAACTTTGCTCTGCTTCACTTCAGCAGCATCAGGTAATGTTTATATGTTGATTAATGGTTTTCTTCTGTTTTTGTTCTACTGCACAATGTTTAAGGTGGTAATCTGCTATAAAAAGACAGGTGTTTGTATTTGTCAGATATCATTTGTCAGAGGACGGCGAGTGGCTGGTGAATGAACTGGGTATAGATGTGGAGCGGGAGGAAGATGGAAGCGTCTCCCTCCAAGAATTGCGGAGGATCACTAGAGTGGCTTCACAATCGTGAGAACGCAAAATACAAACATTCACAAGTGCCTGGCTTGCAATAACCCATTTACTGTCCCTGAATATCCTCCTCTCAGGTGCTCTCCTCTTTAATTTTGCTTTTTTTGTGCTCCTGACACCATCTCAGTTCTCGACGGAAAAGATGGGATATTGTTGGGAAGCGTCTGTGGGCTGGAGGTACTGAGTCGGACATGTTCAATAAGCTGGAGAGTATAGCCCATTCAAAGAACCCGGCCACTCCTGTTCTAGGCTGCAGGATCAGCAGAGCACTGGAGCCCAATGCGGTTAAAGATGAGGTGATTGACTAAAGCTGGCAACAGGAGTATAATATATATATATATGATTTAATCTGAGTATTTAAAGGGATATGCATGTTTTGCCAATACAACAAACGACCAATGCATTACTCAAGAGGTCAGTCAGAGTGCTCTAAATGGCAAAATAAACTCTTCATTAATGTCTCCTTTCAGTTTATCACCAGCAGAGTGAACTGGGTGGTTCAGAGCTCTGCAGTGGACTACCTCCATCTGATGTTGGTGGTCATGAAGTGGCTCATTGAGGAGTATAACATTGATGGCCGCTTCTGCATCAGCATCCATGATGAGGTGCGGTACCTGGTCCGCAGTGAAGACTGTTACCGAGCAGCTCTGGCACTTCAAATCACAAACCTCCTTACAAGGTGTGCTCTTAGCTGACCGTATATTCTCACTGACAAACTGTGTGCTCTATAATGGATGGTTACTGTGTTTCTCTTCCTGCAGGAGTATGTTTGCTCATGCTTTAGGCATGCAGGACCTTCCCCAGTCTGTAGCCTTCTTCAGTGCAGTTGACATTGATCAGTGTTTGAGGAAGGAGGTCAACATGGACTGTGTGACTCCCTCTAACCCCACAGGTGTGGAACGAAAGTATGGTCTACCGCCTGGTGAGTTCTGCACACCATCACCAGCCTTCTTCCAACATTAAGAGTAGTATATTTATTATACAAATGTTTCTTATACAAAGTGCACAGGAAAGACAGGACAGCTTGTCTCATTACAAAATCTAAATGTAACAAATTCAGACGCAAGAACATGCAATTTAGCTCTAGCACTTAAAGCTACAAAAATGCTCGTGTACAGACCAATTTGTTTTAAAACAACACCTTACAAAAGTTGGACTAAACATCTCTTTAAAATACAATAATGTATATGGAAAGTAATTAAATCCACCTCTTAGCATGACCACACAGTATTCAGTTAGTCTTCAAGAATTTTAAGAAAATCAACAGCACAGCTTGTTTATCACGAGAATTCCTGAAAGGAAGTAAATCAAATAAGTTTCAAATTTCTAAATAAGCCAAATTAGAAATGACTATTTTAATGTAATCAAGACAAAGACAGATATAAACTGTGGTTGGAAATGCAAGAAGGCTTTTTGATAAAGTGAACTTGAGGAACACAATCAGAATACTAAATAATGTGTGCAAACTTTTCACAGGTGAGGCCTTGGACATCTACCAAATCATCGACATCACTAAAGGCTCTCTAAACAAAGGGAGATAGCTCTTTGTGGACCAGACAGCTTTTATTCCAAACATACAACTGCCAGGACTCCATTCACCCGCTGCTGCAGTCTGGACGTGTGTGCGTGTGTGTAGCAGTGGTGCCCAGTATGACCTCACTGTTTCCTCTTCTTCTGTTTGGGTTCTTGTGTCTCGGTGGTGTCCTGTGACTCTGTGGTCTGAGAGCAATGGAAGAACAAAGACAAACAAACAAAGAGATCGTGTTGAAGGGAAAAATGATCTACTTTTAGCTCAGAGCATTCAAAGCATCAAGCTACATGCACATTTCAACCGTGGGAACAGTGTGGATATGGAGTCAGTTTTATGGACTCGTATAATAAAGTAAAAGTGGAGAGAAGAGGCTGTTGTGTATGTTGAACAGTATTGAAGCTCCTGTGGAGCTGAGCTAGCGCTTACCACCTGACTGTCATCCTGTTCCTGCAGGGCTGCATCCAGAGTAGCGGCATTGATGCGGAAATCTCTCGAAGTGCTCAGCTTCATATACTGCATCAAGTTTACCTGGAAAAACATGCAGCTAGATTTTACAGTGTCCAGAGGCCTGCAGAGTTTTAAAAAAATGTATATATTTTTTCAATATTTACACAAACCTTTGATTTCTTTGAGAGTGTGATGAGATACTTCTCATACTGCTCAATGCTGAAGATCAGGTTGGGGATAGCTTTAGTCTCACGCAAAAGTTTTGCCTTCCAAGAGGAAAAACATAACAGACTTGTTTATATTTCTTTGTATGCATATATTTCATTATTCTAAAAAAAAATTTGTATTGTTCAGTCCTCATTCATTAAATTTACAAGAGGCCTTACAGAAGCACCGGTGTTCACGTCATTCCTTCTCTTTTTCTTTTTGTCATCTGCACCTCCACCACTGATGTCTCCACTCTAAGAGGAATAAAAAGCATCTTGTGTCATTTCTGTAACAACAAAACATTAATGCAACGGAGCTGGACAAACTGAACCATGCTAATACCTGAGCATATGTGATAAAAGAATAGCACTGTGGTGTTAGGTGGGAGCCAGATAGTTTGACCTGCAAATATGAAAGAGTTAGTATGACGTTAGATCTATACAGGAAAATTTGAGCTAGGTGACAGTAGCTTGGACTCACCAGCTTCTCAAAGCGAGCTGGCAGCGACCCGTGCTGGCTGGCACACACCTGGATATACTAAAGTAAAATGAAGATAATGTAATGTTACACTCTGCAAGCTGCCCTGACATTTTCACTCAGAACATCAAGTTGACAAATACACACATATTTGACCAGCGTGGTGAGGATGGTATACGTGCGGGTCAGTTCTCTTAACAGTGTAACGGTGCAGGTGCCCAGCAGCAAGGCCGTCTGGACCAGCTCACTTAGCGCTGTTAAGAGAGTCCCAAGCTGCAGCGTCACTGCTTTCTCAACTGGGTCCTGCCGACCTGCAGTCTGTGTGGCTTCACCTACACATTTATGAAACACAGCATCACTTGCATTTTAGCCCCACTTGCTGACAAATGCATCTCTTCCTCCTCAGCATTAATCAAAGTGAGCATCAGTGTGAAAGGCTTCTTACCACAGCCCAATTTGTCAGAAGCTGTCTGACTTTTCTTCCTGGCAATAAGCCAGTCCACTTCATCAAGCACTCTGTCAACCTGAGACAGGACCAGCAGCTGGGACAAGACATTAACATGAAGAAGAAGGTGAGCAGGATAAGCAAAGGCATAACTCTCACAGCCAGTCAGTCAGAAAACCAACACTTACTGCTGCTGTTGAAGCAGTTTTCATGTTGACAATGGCAAAATTGGACTGCTTTTCCACCTCCACATCCTGAGACAGGAAAACAAAAGAAATCAGTTCACAAATGCACTTTAATGTGGGTGTATGAAGGTTACAGTCATCAGTGTACTGTGGGAAAGAAACTTGGATTTAAAATAGTCTTGTTTAACTTGTTTGATCATTAAATTCTTTCATATGAACTTGAGTGACATTTCATTCTTAATCCATAATGTCTGAAATGATGTTGGCCCAGCTTTGCAGCTATAACAGCTTCACCTCATCTGAGAAGGCTTTCAGAAGGTTTGGGAGTATGTTTATAAGAATTTTGAGCATTCTTCCAGAAGTGGATTTGTGAGGTCAGACACTGATGTTGAACAAGAAGGCCTGCTCGCCATCTCTGCTCCAATTCATTCAAAAGATGTTCTCTTGGGTTTAGGTCAGGACTCTGAAGGCCAGTCAGATTCTCACCAAACTGGCTCATCCATGCCTTTATGGACAGGTATGGAGTCATGCTGGAACAGAAAGGGGCCAGCCCCAAACTTTTCCCAAAAAGTTCGGAGGATGAAACTGTCTAAAATGTCTTGGCATGCACCATACCACCGCCAAACCCAGACTTGTCTGATGGATTGCCAGACGGAGAAGCCTGATTTGTCACTCCAGTGAACACGTCACCACTGCTCTAGATTCCAGTGGTGACGTGCTTTACACCACTACATATGATGCTTTGCATTGCACTTGGTGATGTAAGGCTTGGATGCAGCTGTTTGGTCACTGAAACCCATTCCATGAAGCTCTCTACAAATCTTCCAGAGCTTATCTGAAGTTTGGAGGTCCGTAGTGATCAATGTTGAGAAAGTTGCCGACCTCTGCGCACTATGTGCCTCATTATCCGCTGACGCTGCTCTATGATTTTACGTGGCCAACTACTTCCCAATCCCAGTCATTTTTTGATAAAACACCAGTAACAGTTCACAATTGAATATATGCTGGCAAGGAGATTTCACAGCTGGACTTGTTGCACGGGTGGCTCCTGAGAGCAACCCTTTCTCTCACAAATGTTTGTAGAAGCAGTCTGCATGTCTAGGTGCTGGATTTCATACAGCTGTGGGCGTGGAAGTGATTGGAACACCTGAATTCAATGATCTGGATGAGTGAATGAATACTTTTGGCAATATAGTCTGTCGATCAACTCTAGCTGTGTGTGCAGTTTTATATAATTAAATGAGTTGCAGTAATAACAGTATCAGTATAGTTTAATGCCAAATTGTGCTCTGAACACTGCAAAGAAAAATTGTTCGTACCTGATCAATATCTCCCAGTACGCTGTGGATGTCTTGGCAGAGCTCCAGCAGTAGGCCTACAGGACTCTTATAAAGAACATGAAGGTTGAAGAGGAGAGAGAGCAGCCCCTTACAGAAGGCAGAATCCTCTAAAGGGAGAGAAAACCCCCACACACATACACACACATCAGGAAATGGCACCTAATATGCACCTAATATAGACACAGAGGTTAAGTAAACTATAACTTACCAAAACTGGTCTCTTTGCAGATTTTCACAGTCCACGTGATCATCTGAACAAACTGTTAATTAGATAATAGTGAATTAGAACAGGAGTATGTTAATTTGTTCGGTGGAGTGCATTTAAAAATAAATTTACCTGCTGGGAGGAGGGCTTTAGCTGGCGCGAGAGTACGCTTAGGATGCTGATCAGAAGCTGAGCCTCTTTGCTGTTAAAGTCTTCCTCACCGCCACTTAACTGTGTGAACAGCGCCCTCTGTTGACGGGCAAAGAAAACTGGATTTTAGCAAACATGTCATACTTAATAAACACAGTTTTCTTGTATTATTTAGTGTTAAATCAGAAGCACCTGAAACTGTCGGATGTAAAAGTAGTTCATCTCTACAACATCGCCTTCGTCATCTTGCTCTGTGCCATTTTCTGCATCATTTCAAAGAAACACATAATGATTAATTCCTGTATATTTTTTGTTGCTACAAAATGTACTGCTTTTTCACTGCTTGTCCAACCCATGGTAGAGAGCAGCTGGGCCATCTTGTTTGGGTAGCGTTGTTGGCAGGTTGTGAAGATCCTGAGCAAACCCTCCAGACACAGCTGAGACAAACTGGAGCGCTTCTCCTTCTTTCCCCCCTCCTCAACCACGCTGGGGATGTTCGTGTAACGCCACATCAGGACACTATAAAGAGACATAGACAGAGATCGTTTATTCTCATTTTTGGTCCTATAAGTATTATAATAAACAAATCGTGTGCTGTCATTTAGCCCAAGAGATTTCTACCTGGTCATGTCACAGAGGAAGCGGAAAGTCTTGTCTGCGTTCTGTCCATCTGGGCCGTCTGTGTGTCCCGTTTCATCCAGCTGCTGGATCTTCTGCACAACCACGCTCAGTATATAACGCACAAACTCTCCATTTGAACGAAGTACTGAGAGAGCCTCCTCTCTGCTCTGAGTGTTATCCCTGCAAAAGAAGATTTGATCTGATTTACCATTTCTAATTCTTATCCATGGAATTTGACTTTCCAAGTTTGCATAGTATTTCTAATTAGCATTTTAATGAATAGATTTAAACAATCAGAGTGCCTACAATTAGCTGCAAACTATAAATAACTGATTTTATTAAATTCCACAGATCTAGTAGTAGTCCATGTAAGCAACGCTAAAGAAACCATTTACCTGAAGAGCACAGTGATTGATGTTGATATGATGCCCATTGAGAATAAACTGCGGGGGGTCTTGTGTGAGGGCACCCGACCCTTTCCAGACTTCTCCTTCAGGATCTCAGACAGCTTGTGGTAACGGCTGAACAGCTCGATGATCTCCTCAAAGCACCTTTTACTGCAAGAAACGGGGGAAGATACAATGGTAAATTATAAAAAGAAATCCTCGCTGCATAATATGGCATATGTTTTGTATGATGCATAATTAAATTAGGATGATTAACTTTGTTAAACTTTTATTTTGGTAAAGATCCAAGTATTTTTGTGTTACTTCAATGAAATCAGCTATAGGGGGAGTGCTGGCTCTGTGTATCAGTCAGTAAACGTAGTGACCTGAACAGTTGCTGTGGGTTTATAAATTCAACTGTGTAACACAACAACACTTTCTCAAAATGCACAATTCAAAAACAGGTGCTTGTTACCTGTAGTTGGCTTTGATAAAGTTGTACTCCATGAGGACCTCATACACTCCCATCACCAGCACAGCATAGATATTATTCTTCACTCCAACACTGGATCCCATTGAAAACTCAGCCGACTTGTCCTGATCAGTATACACACATTATAAGACTTAGCAATATTGGAACAGACCAAGGTTCAGAGCCAACGTAAAAGCAAGGAAGAGCAGAATAATCTGAAATCTGCTAAGGACAAAGAAGCTGCTTGCTCTTGATCTCAAGACATACCAGTTCAAAGTCTTCTAGTTCGCACTTGATCATGCGTCTTGTCATACTCTCTAGAATAGCATGTAGGTCCGACCGGTATCCTTCCTCCTCTTCCTCATCACCATCACTGTCATCGCCATTGGGGTTGGCTGACTGGCGTGTGTTTTGCAGCCACATCAAGCAATGTACAGTACAGCTCAGCAGATGGGCCTGAAACATAACACTATTTATAGCTCGCATATCAGTCGAAATAAAACAACTTGCAAATATGGTACAGTGCACACAAGAGTACCAGAGGCTCCTGGAGGTAGACTTGGTCTCCGTGAGCAGTGATGCATGGTTCCAGTTTCACTGGGGGCAGGAGGTCTTGTTCAGGCTCGTAGTACCGCTTCAGCTAAGGACAAGCAAGCTTCTGATACATCATCAAGTCCATTATAACTAAGACAGCATGCAGTTAACTCATACATATACATACCTGTGACAAAAGGGTCTGCATGATGGAGCTTGCAAGTTGCGAGTTACGACGAAGAACATCAAAAAAACCCTTAAAAACCACAAGAATTTTCTTTTTCAGTATGAAAGTAACATTTTTACAGCTAAACCATATCTATACACATAAATAACGAAAGAGTAGAGGTTAACTCAGATTCGTTTTTCCCTTTAGGGATCACCACAGCAGATCATCTGTCTCCATCTTAGCATCCACCTCTTTCACACCGTCCCCCTTCATGTCCTCCTTCACTACATCTATGAACCTTCTCTGTAGTATTTCTCTTTTCTTATGCCTGCCAGCTTCATATTCAACACCCTTTGTAAAATGTATCCACTAACTATCCCAGGTTCACGTCTCTAGCCCTTTCTTCACACTGATAAACATAATAAGACATGACATTAAAAAAATGCTTCTGACCTCATAGAGCATGAGGCGCACATCAGCCTGCTGGCTGAGGCAGCGACGCAGACTGCTGAGGATCTCCAAGCAGAATGCTTCATTGGCAGCTGAGTTGTATCGCGAGTGAACATCCACTTGGATCTATGAATTGTAACAGAAAGACAAACCAAAAAATTAGACGGTTCCACACCTGCAGAGTGTTTCTAGCACACTTTCTAGAATCAAGTATGTAAAGTATACAGAGTTTTACTGCAACTGTACCTGACTGGAGGAGATTGCCTGGCTACACTGACTCGAGGCCAAGCTGCCCAACACTTTGAAGTTCTTCAGAAGCAACAAGAAGCCTGTAACTGCAGACTTCCGACCATCCAGTTGGCTAGTAGAGTCAAGTAAGGGGGTTGGTTAGTATAAGCCACCCTTCTTTAATTGCACTTTAAAGCTGTGTTAAGAATAAAGTAACACAAACCTGGAAAACATGGCCTTGCGAAGAACTAAAATTAAAGCATCTTTTAAGGACATGCTGACCTTGAGCAGGGGCTGAAGATTAAACAGAAACCAACGATTACACAATAGAAACCTCTAGAGCATTTATGTGTATCTGTTGGCCTGTTTAGGTACCTGGACAGCTTTGAGTAGACCTTGAACGGTGGCCAAAGGCAGGTATGACAAGTGGTCAAACGTCTCTGTCACCTTAGAGGATGACTCCAGAAGGATCATTGGGGCAGAGACCACAATATCAGAGAAAAGGTCTGAAGAAGAAAAAAAAACATTAAAACACAAGAATAAAAAAAAAACAAACAAAAAAAAACTGTCAAAACATAGTCTATAAAGTCAAAAAATGCTGCTGTGCATCTATAACTTAACCCTGCTGTCTAGAGGTTGTGTTACCTAAGAAATGACTGACAGGTGAGGCTGTCTTTGTGACTAGTCGATTTAAGACCTGCTCCAATATCTCTCCCCTGATAGGCTCATGCATCTGTTAAAGACATAAAATACACAATATTTGCATGACATTGAAAATCCTTTATTTACAATACTTCATAGCATAAAATTTTAACAAAAAATGTTACCTTAAAGCCCTGGAGTAGCACCTGTCCTCCTAGCTTACACGCTTGTTGAGTTGGTGTTCGGGCTACAGCTAGAGAGCCTTCTGTGGTCTTGCCAAATGGTCCAGGTTTGGGTCCAAATGCATCCATCAGGAAGAAGCCCAGCTGCACTAGCCCTTGGGTAACATGATCCCATCCGAACACACTATACGGATGGAAACGTAGACCTCATGTGAGAGGTTAAAATACAAATACTGTTTGTGTTGTACCATGTCATTTATTTTTGTTGAGGGTGTAGCGCGGTGTGGTCTGCGGTGCCGCTGCAGGGGAGGCGGATAAACTTGAGGGGCATCCGCAATCACACCTCGTCGGCATAAAGAGTCTGTACTGGGTCCTGTCAGTTGTTGTTGTTGGTATGTGTTGGGCTGTGAGCTGCGGAGCTGCAGCTGACTGTGTGTGTGTGTGTGTGTGTACAGCAACCGCGAGAAAAGTGGTGAATAAAGTATGCTGAACAGCATGTACATGTCACCGTGTGCTTGCTACAGTGCCTTTATCCGGGGAGCCTGAACAGCCCGGCCCTCCTCCACTCCCATGCCGTCGGGGAATGCTGGTGGGGGTCGCGGCGGTGTCAGCCAGGACCAGATCCAAGATTCTCAATCACCTGCACCCCACGCTCGATCCGGTCCTGGAGTTCTTCCTGTTGGCGGCGTGACACTGCCGCCTGCTCTCGCTGTGTGGCTGTCAGCTCTGGTCCTGGGTCTGCCGTGGCCCCCCTCCTGGGTTTTGGCAGGCTGTGAGCTCTGCAGCTCACAGCCTGACACATACCAACAACAACTGACAGCACCCAGAACAAACTCTTTATGCTGGAGAGAGGTGATTGCAGATGCCGCTCAGGTGCGTCCCCCTCCCCTGCATCGGCACCACAGACCACGAGCTGCCACAGAGGGGCATTACCTTATTTTGAAAGAAATCATGGAGAAAGAAACACATCAAGTTTTTCTGTTGAAGGTATCAAATAGAATACATAAATCAACATTTTGCTCTTCTTACCTGTTCTGGACTGTATCCAGTATCATCTGAGCCACACTGCAGTGCCCGGGTAGGAGGTCCTGTAGTAACTTTGACCCCTGTTGTAGCTGCTCGTCCTTGAAGCTCTTGATGATGGCCCCTTTCAAAAGTTCAAATACCTTCCAAAAAAATCATCATCATCAAAAATGAAATGATTAACACAAATGAATAGGAAAGATAACATGAATTAAGACTCTACTGAGTACGGGAAGTAGTGTGTAGTGTAGATTTCTAACCTGCTCTTCATAACGCTGGATACGTGCCACTGAGAGCAACAGGGCAACACTGAAAGGACACAAGTCTGCATACGATGTCTGCCAAAATGAAAATCAATATCTATGACACAGACTATCCGTACAAATATAACAAACAATTCTCAAACTATTAAAGCAACAAACAGATGAGCGATATTATACATAACCTTAAAGCCTTTAAGAAATTCCCTTGCAAGCTCATGGTCTAGTCTTATAGCAAAGACTATGTGGAGGATAGCAGTGCCCTCTACATGCCTTAGCTGGTCCTGTGGAATAGACTGAACCTCTAGATCCAGGCTGCTGAGAAGCGGATGTACAAGTTAAAAAAAACAAACAAACAAAAAAACAGACAGTCAGTAAATGGAAAGTTTACAGAAAGATGTATTGTGACTATAGTAAATCCCACTTGCAGTATATGAAACACTCACTCTCCATGTTTCTGCTCCTCTTCTTGGCGAGCGTCCTGCTCCTTAAAATAACCTACGATTCCGTCCAGGACTTGTTTCTTACAACCCTAACAGACAAAGAACAAGACCGGCATTTAGATGACTAACACAAACAGAAATATAATGTGTTGTTGAAGACACACTGTCACACACCTTTGCAGACAAAAGCAGCAGCTGGTAAACCAGCGGCGGGATCTCCTGCAGATCTAGTTTGTTGAACATCCTCAATACTTTCTCCACCACAAACTGCAACTCCTCTGATGACAAAGGCACATCCCTAAAATGAGGCAGACACAGTAAAACATTTTAAAAGGAACTAAAAAAATGTAAAATACACCAATATTGAAATAAATTCTATTATGATGGAAACAGAAATATGTTAAAGCATGCAATGAACTTAAAATAACAAAGTCCTACCTAAACATGGTTGTCAAGTGGATGACACACTGTGGATCCCATCTGCATGAAAAAGACCATGTAATGTAAATAAAAATATTTTTCAGTCATCTGCAAATCATTTCATCTCTACATCACAAACTGGTAATTGGACTAAAACAGAACATAAGACGTTGGCACTGAGGTACTTCATCATAATCCCTTTCATTACATGACCATGTAATTTCTAATAAATTAGGCATGAAGGCATCTAAATAATAAAATACTGCCAAAATACTACAATATATATTAGCATATCACTATATATATCAAATGCGACATGTCTTCACCTGCTCGAGCAGAGGCTGTTAATCAGCTGCTTCTTATACTCCTCACCACTGAGTTCCCCTAAAGTTATAATAAAAAATTGTGTTTTAGACCTTATAGATTGTGACATATGTGATATTAGGTTAGACAACAATGTTGATCACAAAGTACCTTTGCCATAAGACAAGGCTTCACATGCTGCAAGTGCAGTAAGAACTGTAGGAAACAGTTCCAGAGATTTCCCACTGCTCATTTTCCCCACTTTGATGGCATCAACAAAAAGAGACCCCAGTGTTGCAAGAGATGGCCCGGATAGTGTATGAGTCTGTGTATTAGATTAAAACAATCATTCTCATTCATATGAAAAAAAGAAAGTGTCACAATATATTTCTACTTATCTAATTCAAGTAGTTATAAATGATAGGATTGCAAGTCAGATCAGGACAAAAAAAACCTGTTACAAGCACAAAAATCAAGTAGACCCAAAAGCGTAGTTCCAAAACACACTTATTTGATTTAATCAACCAGTTACATGAAATCAACATATTTGGATATAGCGTACATCAAATCTATAATAACTTCTGTATAACATAAATACCTCCAGCATAAGCAACCCAATGATATCTGCTGCCACCTCAGTCTGAAGATCCCCAGACTCACACAGAGGGATGCAGTGCTGATACAGGAGAAGTCTACGATTTGCCCCAGCAGTGGAGCTGGGTGGAGAACCTAAACAACAAGCACAAACTATACATTTATTACATACCTTATCATCAAGCAGAAGTTATGCATATATGTTAAATGATTCTGACATGGTGTATGAGTGAATTATATTACCTTAGCTATCTTGCGATGTTTCACTTACAAGAATGAATGTGTACAAACCTTTAAATATGCCTTTTATTATGGTCCCAACCTTCTTGCCCTTCAGTGCACTATTGGTAATCGTGTTGGTGAGCTAAACATTGTGTGATAGATAGTAAGAGTATTTTATAGGTAAAACAGACATGACTTTGGAATTCCAAATGTGTCGCCCTTAGTTTGTAAAATAACTTACCTGGTCATCGGTCAGGGTTGAAAGGTATTTCTGTAGTTCGGGGATATTTTCTTCATCTGACAGTGAGACAATTTTATCCATTTCTGCTTTCATTGTCCACCCACAGATTGACACAAGTGGCTAGCAACTGTAGAATAAGCTAGAAATCTATCTCGTAAATCTCAGTAAGTTTATGAACGTTATTATTTTTATTTTACTTCTACTTATCGATTATCTAGTTGCATTTAATCCTGGGCATCCTGTTTAAATTAGTTGAAGGTAAATTACTCCGTAATATTATAACTTTATCGCTGTTGTGTTTCTAAAAAGTTTCAAGCGAACTTCCCGCCAGACGACACTTCCTGTTTTGCTTTGTGGTTGCCATGTTCAACTCAGACTCCCTCAATCACGTTATAATCCAGGTCACATTCCCCTGTACGGCAAAATGCGTATAATGTAAAAAAAAAATAGTTTTCCAGTAACTTGGAATAATATGCTAGCATAACACAATTTCCATATAGTTTCATATCTGAACGGAAGGAGTAGTTTGATCAAACTTACATTTGGCGGAAAACAGTCATCACTTCAGCCGTGGCAACCACGTTTGCAACCACGAGGTTTATAAATGGGTTACTTGTCGGTAAATATTTGGACATACGCTTACTGTTTATGCATTCCAGTTAAATATCATGTGTCGTTGTTTTGGTTAATGTCTTACACGTAATGTTTGGTTTCTGGAAATAAATCTCGCTAGGATCTTTTAACTTCAAGTCAGGAATAACCAACGCGGCCTGTTTCTTAGTGTTTCTTGAAATAGTGACGCGATAATGATTCATACCAGATCGGGCCAGTGGCGCAATGGATAACGCGTCTGACTACGGATCAGAAGATTCTAGGTTCGACTCCTGGCTGGCTCGTGAAATCTTTTTCGGTTTTGTGAAATTAAACTTTTGCTCCCCTGTTTGCTAAATGTGTTGCTAGTTTAGTGGCTGCATTGAAGTAGCGAATGCCATTGATTCAAACATCTAAAACCATGTATAATTATACATGTATGAAAATTATAAGACCATGTATTGTCCACAAAGGTATTTTGCGTAAAAACTATATAATTGGGATACTTTAAAACCGGATAATATGTATAGATTATTATTTTGTATTGAACACCATATTTTCAACCTGTATCATTTTCTGAGGCGCGAGGAGCCCGATGTTAAAATGTCCACCTTTAGAGTTTAAACAAATATGTTTGGTTTTTTTTTTTTTTAAAGGTAACACAGTTGTTTTTATTGTATTAATGCCGAATTATTAATTGTGTCACTTTTGGCTACTCTAATAAGGTAGGTTCTCTGTAGCAGTCTTGATATATAATGAATAAATAAAAAACTGGGTCACATCCTGCAAGAAACACTATCTGTCTCTATGTGACAGATAAAAGGAGAAAGCCTCATATGATGAAGCACTCTTTCTGTCTCTTGGCTCTTTGCTCACATTTCTGAGAATCTGTGTGGTGTTGTGTCGAGTGGACCATGAAGTTCTATGCAAAGCAGACTTTCTCTTTTCTGATATCAGTTTTATTCCTCTGTGTTATTGCAGATCTTCAGGGTAAGTAGGAGAAAACCTTTTTTTAGGAAAATGACCGCTGTGACAACACTTAAATGATGTCAAATTTACGCCTTTGTATTTGTTTATCCTACATATAGTGCATGTTTTTCATTGTTTGTTTGTTTGTTTAAAAAAGATCTGTTTAAATCTAGCACTAGTAATAAATCATCACTCAGTGGTATTATGACAATAATATGCATAATACCGCAAATAAGAATGAGAACAATGTCTCTCTTTGAAAAAGATCCTAACAGCATTATTTATTTAAATCAAAAGATATCAAACAATCATCACTCAGTGGTTTTATGACAATGACAGTCATAATAAACTGACCATTAAATATCACATGTACTTAATGTTAATCAGATTGTAGCTATATTTTCTGTTTAGATATGTAGCTCAAAGAGGAATGAACAAAAAGTTGTGAGTTTTTTGTACCTATTCTCATTTTGAGGGGTTTAGGTGATATCTTTCCCATTATAGCCTATTTATTGTTTAGATAAAAGATAGCAAAGAATCAAGCAGGGTGTACCCATGGGAGAGGATGGAAGATAAACTCTTTTAGTAGGACACGGTACAAGTGTTGCAGAGATTATATACAACAAGGGACATTTACTGTAAAAAAAAAAAAAAAGGCAGAGAAGTGGAATTTTTCCCCAGTAATAAATTATGTATTAAGTATGACACTTCAGATTAGATTTTTTAAACCAATTTAAGCCAAAAAAAAAGGGTGCTGAAATTCTAATCAGAGTGTGTGTCTGTAATCTGAGCAGCACAGCACCCTGACGGGTGAAAGAGCACGTTTCCTATTGCATGCCATTCTGAACATGAATAAAGCTTTAAAGCAGCGGTTTGAGACTTTCCCTTAATACTGAATTTATTTAAATAACACAGGTCAACATGTCATAATCATCACAGGTATTTTTATTTGGGATTTGTAGTTCTTTTCATGCAGATTTCAAATTTGGGTTAAATTTTTTGTCCAGTTATTTCAGTACCTTGCTCAAATATTTCCGCACCGCAAAAATGAAGGTGCATCAGCACAAAGACTGACAGACTCAAGAATAGTTTCTTCTTAAAAGCCACACTCAAGGTCACCTGGTCCAGCCCTAACTATATGCTTTAGCAAAAAGGAAAGTTTTAAGCCTAATCTTAAAAGTAGAGATAGTGTCTGTCTCCTGAATCCAAACTGGAAGCTGGTTCCACAGAAGAGGGGCCTGAAAGCTTTCCCTCCCATTCTACCTTTGAATACTCTAGGAACAACAAGTAGGCCTGCAGTGCAAGAGCAAAGTGCTCTAATAGGGTGATATGGTACTACAAGGTCATTAAGATAAGATGGGGCCTGATTATTTAAGACCTTGTATGTGAGGAGCAGGATTTTGAATTCTGGATTTAACAGGAAGCCAATGAAGGGAAGCCAATACAGGAAAAATATGCTCTCTCTTTCTAGTCCCTGTCAGGACTCTTGCTGCAGCATTTTGGATTAGCTGAAGGCTTTTCAGGGAGTTTTTGGGACATCCTGATAATAATGAATTACAGTAGTCCAGCCTGGAAGTAATAAATGCATGAACTAGTTTTTTAGCGTCAGTGTCTAAATGGATATCAATTTTACTAAAAGTAGCTGTAGATAATATTACATCTGTGAGATGATTATTGTTAATTTTTTCTCTAATGATTAAAATTTTAATTGTGAAGAAGTTCATGAAGTCATTACTAGTTAATGATAAAGGGATGGTTGGCTCAATAGAGCTCTGACTTTTTGTCAGCCTGGCTACAGTGCTGAAGAGAAACCTGGGGTTGTTCTTATTTTCTTCAATCAGTGATGAATAGTAAGATGTTCTGGCTTTGTGGAGGGCTTTCTTATAAAGCAACAAACTATTTCTCCAGGATAAATGATGATCTTCTAAATTTGTGACACGCCATTTCCTCTCCAGTTTACGAGTCATCTGCTTTAGGCTACGTGTTTGAGAATTATACCACAGAGTCAAGTACTTCTGATTTGAGGCCTTAGTTTTCACAGGAGCTACAGTATCCAGAGTCGTACGTAGTGAGGAGGTAAAATTATTAACAAGATATGACTCATGACTCCTTCTGTGACTGCTATAAGGCCACAGATACTCTAAGAATGTTCACACTTCAATGTTAGACTTTTTCTACGGTCTGTATATCATATCATCTTGTCATAAGTCTTTAATATTGGAGGCATTACAGCAACAGCTCGCTTTTCCTCATGTTGTGAGGAAAAGGCTCCGATCAAACTGAGGCATGATGGTGATCATGTATTAGGGTGGGGTCTGGTATAAAAGGTCATCTGCTTTAAAGACATAAATAAAAGTGTCTTATAAAAAGATGTTTCAGTCAAAAAAATGCATTTTGATCTATCAGCGCTGGAGATGAGCACATTTCAGGGAACTTTGGCCTGCTGGACCAGGTTGAAGCTCTCAAGTGGATCCAGCAGCACATTCACAACTTTGGAGGAGACCCAGGATTAGTTACTATATTTGGAGAGTCTGCTGGTGGAGTGAGCGTGTCTCTTCTGGTAAGAATCTACAGTTAGAGGAACTTTATATAAACCTTTTCACTCTAGAACAAAAATTAATATTTGATATGTTACTTGAATCACCAGCTCCTGTCACCACTGTCTGATGGGCTGTTTCACCGTGCCATTGCTGAGAGTGGCACAGCTGCTGTGGATACAGTTGTGGCAGATAATCCTCTACCAATGGCGCAGGTTAATTATCAATATTCTTCCTTTTTAGAGTGTGTTAAAAACATTTTTGTTGCAGAATAAGGTAACTCTGGCAATGGATTTGTTTTGACAAATATTTGACATTTCTATTTTATATCTGACCTCGGGCAGTTGCAAATGCATCTGGCTGCAGCCTTGAAAGCACAAAGAAGATCAGTGACTGCATGAGAAACCATGATATTGATACTATGGTGGGTTTTACACAGGTGAGGTAATGGGTGCAAACATGATAGAGAATGATTATTATGTCTTCTACAATGTTTATTTGAAGATTTCCATTTCTCCCTCAGCTCTGTTCATGCTATCACATCTTTCACTTTTGTACATTTTACTCTCTTAGGGATCCAAATTTGAGATTTCAAGTAAATGTTGATGGACATTTCCTGACTAAACCTGTGGATGAGCTGTTTCGTAAACATGAACTCCATGCTGTTCCATTCATGACTGGTGTCAATAATGATGAAGGTGGATGGATGCTTGCATCAGTAAGTGTTGTAGAAGCCTGTGAATAAAGAGCCCAGTGGTCACAAACAGAACTTATGCCAGCAATTGTGAAACTTTAATAGTGGCTTTGTATTTTTTTTAGTTTTTTGCTCCCCAAAACTGGACAGAAGGACTAGATCGAGAATTTCTTTTGAACATGGTTTCCTTCTTCTACCCCGACGTAAGGCAGACACCACTTGATGTTACAATATTACTGTCCCCGACCTGCTCGAGCTTCTTTGATTGATGTGTTGCTTATTTCTTTAAGCCTAAAGCAGCATTTATCAGCGATGTGATAGCTGATGAATATATTGGAAATGGTGACGACCGTGTGAAAAACAGAGATGGGTACACTGAGATGCTTGGAGATTTGTTTTTCACCATTCCAGCGATCAAAGCTGCTAATGCTCACAGAGGTAATTTAATTTGTTTAATAAAAGATTATACAAATCTGTTTAAAACCCAACACTTGATATTTACTGTTACATACATTCATTAACAAATATCACACACATTCGTCTAAGTATAGATGCAGGTGCTCCTGTATACCTGTATGAGTACCAACATCCTCCCAAATTCCTGCAGCAGAAAAGGCCGAGCTTTGTTGGGACTGACCATGCAGATGAAATGTTTACGGTTTTTGGACTTTGCTTCACAACTACCCATGTAAAATTAGCCAGTAAGAATTCTCTGTAAAAATCTCTGTCTCAACACAGTACTGCATTTGTTTTGTTTTCCCCGTGTTTGAAAAATATGTTTTGCAACATGATCGTTTTAGATCCGTGCCCTGAGAATGCGGAACAGTTGAGCAAAATCATGATGAGCTAATTGGGAACTTTGCTTGCACAGGGTAGGAATGTCCAACTATTGTACATTTCACACATTTAATAACTGAATAACAAATGTATATCTGTTCAGATCTCCTGATGGGAAAAACCTAGTCCACTGGCCAAAGTATGAAGCAGAAGAAAATACCTGGCGATTGGTTTAAAAAAGCAGGTAACTGCTCAGCACCTGAAGAAGGAGCGCTTTGTCTTCCTGACTCAGACCGTCCCAGAGAAGATCAAACAGCATGAGGAAAATGCAGAACGCAGCGATTTGTTGTCACAGCTCTTTTGTCTTTTTTATAGTTTTAAAAAATAATCCAGCCCGTTCTCATTCCCGAGGCGTTGCAGCATCAGACCAAGCCATGATTCAGTTTTTAGATACTGCAAAATATTAGTTAGTATGGACCAACAGTGTCTCTTTACTAATCCTTATACTAAAATAAAATTAATATTAAGTCATGCTTATATTGTGTGTGTTTTTTTTAAATGTCAGTCTTACTGGATATACAATCCTAAACACAGATATGTAAAATAATCCTTTGCAATGACAACAGTAGTTTGATGATGGGTACACCAATGCATTTTTTACATGTAACTGTGGAACTGAAATAAAATAGGAGTGAAAGGAGAAATCCTCCTTGTGGCTGATAGTTGAGTCCAGCTGTCTTGTATTACACTGATAGAAAGCAAAAGGCCTGCTTAAGATGAAATGAATTTAGTAAGTGGCCAAAACATGTTGAGATCCTTACTTACAAAAAAGTAAGGAAATTTGTGTTTGGTTTTGGTATCCAGAGGTGCAATAGTATCAGCATCAGCAAAGAATCTATTTCATTCAGTTTAGTTTTACTCAATACTTTTCAAATTATCCCCATCCCACCAGTTGGGCCCGCCCCAAAGAAACAATGGTTTATACTGACTGTGACAAAGAAAGTTAATTTATTTCACTGTATTGTGTAATACAGAATGTTGCGTAAACAGAAATTTATTAGGTTAGAATCAAAATGTAAATTATATAGATATTAGGGGTGCAACGATACTCGTATCGATATTGAACCGTTTGATACAGTGGTTTCGGTTCGGTACGCATATGTATCGAACAATACAACATTTGTAATTTATTTTATCAACTTTCCTTCTGACGATGCTGTCTGTGTTGAGCGCTCAGTGAATCTGCGTTCGACTACTCCGCCTAGGCTGCACTGTCGAGCACAGATCCACTGAGCGTTCAACACAGACAGCATCGTCAGAAGGAAGAGCGCAGGGCAAGCTAGCGAGACAGAAGTTAAGCTCTCCTTGCAACATGGCAAATTGAACCTCCCCCACCCTCATTCAGATCTGGCGTTTGGAATTATTTTGGTTTTCATGTGACGTATGACCCTGAAGGTAAGCACCTCGTGGACTAAAGTAAAACAGTATGTTGGATGTGCCACGCAATGCTCAATTACATGGGTGGGAATTAGTGTGTTAGCACAGTTAGCTCGTTAACGTGTTGGCCGTCTAGCCCCACGCAGGGGTAGCTCGTTAACGGAGATTTGCCATGTTGTGGCGTTAACATCATTTCAACGAGATTAACGCTGACAGCACTAGTGGGAACACAACGAATATGACTGCACGTTTACGCCGACATCATCCTAGTGCAAAGACAAGCGGAAGCAGACAAAAACAACAAGCATGCATGCTACAAACTTTACCCGAGTCATTTAGACCGCCATTAGCACATGATTCTCCTTATGGGGACCTGATATGTTTAATATTGTGGCGAGCTCAGACAAGGAGGAGACGGAGGTATCGTTTGGTCTTGCTTCCCGTGAGCTAGCCAGGGAGCACAGCCGTTTATTGACATCTGCAGAAGAACACTGCTCAGCGCGGCAACAGCACAGCAACAACAACAACAACACCACCACCACCACACAGAGCGCCCTCTGACCCCGGAAGGACACACCGTCGCAGCGAGAGGGCGTCACCCGTCACTATGGCAACATAAACAAAACATAACTGTACAAACAGAACCCCGAACAGCCCTGACCCGCTACAATATGCTGCTAAGAATATAGCCCAAAAGAAGCGTATAGTATAGCTTTTATTTTGGAAAGAGCCATTTCTCTGTAATAAACTCTCTTTTCCAAAGATGAGTGATTCCTGAATCAGATACAGGTGTTACCACGCCAGATCCGCGGCCCCGAACCGTAGTAAGGAAACCTCTGGTAGTTACTTGAAGGTTCCGTAACTGACTCGTAGCCGGCAACAGCTTACTATACAGGTCAACTCCGCTAGCAAAAAGATCGAAGGAGGCGTAGGAAACTGCTTCACCGAACTTTATTTCTTCTCTAAGGCACGAACACCGCGTACAGTGGGCTGAAACAGTTTACTCACAGCGAGCATCGCCGACACAACTCTGGCTGTCGAGGGAGTTATTATATTCCTTTTATTCATTTTCTTTTTGTCTCTTCTGTAGCTAACCGTTACTTTTTCCCCTTCTCCGCTCTCTCTCTTCACACACACACCAGGCAGTCCCGCTACACACATCCCGAATACATTTCCCATCAGGCTTCATCCTTAAAGGGCCATGCCTGTAACGCAGGGCTTACAAAATCGCTAGCCTGACGTCCCGGGGCTAGCGATTTTTCCAGTCGTACTACCAAAATCTATCTCTGCCCTGCCCGTCGGGCTATTGTAGGAAGGAAAAATATATGTCAATGCTTTTGCATTCTTTCGGAAATGTAGCTGGGTAATTATGTCATTGGCATCGGTGAGCCACTGTCAATATGTGACATATTGAAATCGCGTTTGAATTTGCGCTTGTTTTTTGCTTTCACTTTGCAATCGTGCGAACTGTGTATAGAGAGCGACAGCACTGATTGGTGAGTGATGATAATTTGCGCACCAATTCCTCTGACATCATCTTATCAATCGTTAGCTTACTATGCAAACATGACAAGTGAAATCTCCCGCAGCAAGCTTAAACATGTGAGAGGTTGATCGCGCAGAGAATCGCTGACCGTTATGTGTGTGTGTGTGTGTAAAAGCAGCAGGATATATATTTTAGTTCTGCTGAGCCAAATAAGAGAGGTCAGGGTGAAGAAGTGACAGCCAAAGAAAAGCTTACCACAAAACGGAAAAGTTATGACAAATCAGACTATAAGGCAAAAAAGTGCAGCTTTATGGTTTCATGGACAAAAGAATTTCTGTGGCTGCAATATGACGAGCTATATAACCGGGGCTGCACATAAGTGGTCCGCAGGTGCGCATTCGCTGTCAAAAAAAAAAAAAAAAAAAAAAACGCGCACAAGATATGAAGTTGCAACGCGTGTTTGCATACATAAGATTTTCTGGAGGAGGACAGACATTTGTTTAAAACTCTTAAAGATGTCGAAGAAGCTCCTTTAAGCAATTACTTTGGTGTTCTCTACCTCCAAAGAAATGTCAGAAGGAGTCCGAACCACAAAAGAAGCGCGTATTCTCGGAAAAGTGGTTGCAGGAGGTGAGCTGGCTTCAAACAAATGATGAACAGACAGAGATGTGGTGCAGAATGTGCCGTGAAAATCCCACTCTAGCGGACAAAAACAGTGCTTTTTATATGGACGCAAACGGGCGTTGCAACTTCTTATCTGGTGCGCGCGTCTTTTATTTTGACAGCGAATGCGCACATGCGGACCACTTATGTGCACCCGTGTAAATAACATAATGTTCTGCCGGGTGTGTTGTTGGTTTTCTCTCGATTTCTGAATCGACAAGCGCCTTTGTTACTGGGACCAGTCATTTTAAGAAAGGCCCCCATTAGAAGCCATGAGAAATGCAAGAAATGCATTATTGCTCAGTCTGCAATATCTTTCCCAGAACAAACACCAATTGCAAATAACATACTAAAAACAAACCTGAAAAATCTGTTTAGAACAGCGTACTATGTTGCAAAGAGTGAACTACCACTGGCAAAATTTAGCAGTCTTTGCAAACTTCAAAAAGCAAATGGCCTAGATCTTGGTTCCACTTGTTTCTTACCCGTGACTTCAGCGGAAATTTCAAATTCAGGATCTGACACAGACTGATTCATGTCCTACACAGTTCTTACAAGTTCATAGAAATTTCTGTTCAATTAGAACCAAGTATTTGAGTTGATGATTGTAATTTTTATACAATGTTGTAATTTGTTTTTCAACAATTTTTGGATTAATGTTTTGTTTCCTTTACAATATTATACTTTAATGTATAATATTGTAAAGGAAACAAAACAGGAAACAAAACATCAATCAAAAAATTGCTCTCTTTTTTACTTACATTTATTTTGGGCTACCAAAAACTGAAGAGTCCCTGCCCGAAGGGCTACCAGGGATTTTGAAATTTTGAGAGCCCTGAGATATATTTATTTTTTTAATTACTTTTGTTTCAGCAACATTAAATTTAAAAACTGTACTTTTGAGTTAAAATATATATTTATAATTTTAATAAATGACAAATTAAAAAGGCATGAACATTTTTTTTGTATCGAAAAAATATCGAACCGTGACACCAAAGTATCGAACTGAACTGAACCGTGAATTTTGTGTATCGTTGCACCCCTAATAGATATATATAAACATGTGGTCTTTTTGAGCTTTTCTTTAATTACTAAAGAAAGACACAAAGCTAAACAAAAAAAGCAAAATTAATCAATGTTTCAACACCCTATAATGATATGAAATATTTATATAAGCAGTCGTACACAAAATTGGTAGACAGCTGTTTTATGTATAATTCATTATATTGTCCATATAATGGTACACTTGTAGTAAAATAAACCTTATCACTACATATCACAAGCATATCTCTACCAAGCACAACAAGATTTATGTCATACTTTGTGCTACACTGAGCAGAGTCTTCATAACATGTAGCTATATCTCTCATGGTCAATATAAATAGAAAATCTACAAGGAATAAGATTGCAGGTATAAAGCAAGGCAAATATTGTGTAAGCTATTAAAACATCTCGTGGCATGAAATAACTAAAGTGCTTAAGCTGTACAACTGGGATACTTTAAATACAGATTATCATTAGTTGGATACATTTAATTTCAATTTTTAAAAATGAATTCTTTCGCTTTAGGAAGTATTAGGTGTGAAAATTTGTTTTTCTTATTTTGGTTAAAGTTTGAAAGATGAAAATAATGGCTAAAAAAATCAGTAAGAATGTTCTCTAAAGTTTGTTAGAGAGTTTACTCCTTTTCTCCTTCACAAAATTCAATGTTTCAATGTGGAGCTGTCACAAACGGGAGGAAATCTCTGCCAACTGACTTACTGTTAATTGATTTCGTATGATATTAATACCATTCCATGTCAGTGTTTTGGGGTAAATCTTCTGCTACCATTACAAACATTAAAGGTGAAATAGCATATCTTTGTCTTATCTCCCCTTTTGATTTCAAACCTTGACCTAAATGTACTAAGCCATCTATTACATTCTGATTAACTTGAGGAACATATGTCTGCAACCAAAGCGAGGCAAGTTTTTATTATGAAAAGTTGATCAACACAAAGGCTTTATAAAAATCCATAATTAAAATAAATCCCCCTTCATTAAAAAAAGCACTGTAGTCAAGCAGGTCTAAAACAAAGAAGGAGAAGGTGTTCTGGACACACTTCACTGTATGGTTGGACTTTAGTCCTGTGTCAAACTGAATGAATCACGTCACATCCTGTAAGAGAAACTAGCTGTTTCCCTATGTGAAAGAGAAAAGGAAAAAGCTTAACAAGAGGAAGCACTCTCTCTGTCTGTTGGCTTTTTGGCTCACATCTCTGAGAATCTGCCTGGTTTTGTAATCCAGAGTCGACCATGAAGTTCCGTGTGCAGCAGACTTTCTGCTTCTTGATGTCCGTTTTATTCCTCTGTGTTGTTGCAGACCTTCAGGGTGAGTAGGTGAAAACAGTTCTTTGCAAAATGACCTTTGTCACAACACTTAAGTTATGTGTAATTTATGCTTTTGTGTTTGTGTATCGTACAGGCAGTGCATGTTTTTATTACACGAGTCTCTCTTTGAAAAATATCTGCATAAATCTGGCAGCTGCAATCAATCATCCCTGAGTGGTATTATGGCAGTAATAATTATAATAAAAACAGAAGCAGTTCGGACCACACTGTTAATTTCATTACACTGTAGCTGTATATTAGACATGATTTAAAATAAAATGAACATAAGGTTAACTTTACGTTGCACCTGCACTTCGTTCAAAGGTGAAAGATTGGAGATAACCAGGCTAGGTGTGCTGATAGGAGAGGATTGAAGATAACTTTTCAGTAGGACAGGGTGCAAGTGTTATTAAGCAAATTTCTTTTTTGCTGACTTCATGCTGTTAAAGAATAAATGGAGTATTGCAGTGACTGTGAATAAACAGAAACAGATCTCATGCTCAACTCTGCTTTTTTACCAGGATAATTGTAGACACCACCCAACAAAGAATGTTTATGGTAAAAATAAATAAATGAATTAGCAAGTAGCCTTTTTCAAATTAATGATGACATATCACAGCTGGTTAGATTATTTAAATGTCTGGTTTAAACCAAAACATTATCATTTAGTGCTTTAGTTAGCGCCCTCACTATAAAGATGGGGATTAATTGTCCACAGCAAAAGCTAAACTTTTCCCTTGATTTCTAAAAGTATTGAATTTACTTACACAAGTGACCAGTTAATAAACTTTCTGACTTTTTTCTCTTTTGATCACCTACATGATATAGTGAACTCTGAGTTTTAGTTCTTTCACATGGTTTCATATGACTGTATCACATATAGTCTTCATAAAAATAAGGTACTGCCAGGATTCAAATATTGAATATTTTGAGGAATTTAGTTATAATTTTTAAGTGCTTTTTCTCTAAGTATTTTTAAACCATTCATCAAATTGTTGACTAGTTTTTCTTTTGATGACGTTACCAGAACCAGATATTGCATATTTTGAGAAATTTGGTATGTCTGTTATAATTTCAAAGCACGTTTGAATGGAAGATTTAATTTTTTTAATTATAAAGTTTTATGTTATGATTCTCAATGATTTCTGATATCCTGACAGCACCTGTAGTCCACACAAAGCTCGGGAGCCTGAAAGGTGAGTATGTGAGTGTGAAAGGGAAGGAGACTGGCGTCCATGCCTACCTGGGTGTCCCATTTGCCAAACCACCCCTCGGCCCTTCCTTGAGACTGGCTCCACCTCAGCCTGTAGGAGGATGGGAAGGAGTAAGAGATGCCACTAAACAGCCACCAATGTAAGAAACATGTGGTTCAACACACTTTGAGAAATGATTGGCTTTATTTGTATCATTAACATTGTCTCTCTTTAAGGTGCATTCAGTCTAAAGAAGCTGTTTTGGATATGCTTAATAAACTCGGTGCACTGCTGGCAGAAGTACCAGACATCTCTGAAGACTGTCTTTACCTCAACATATACACTCCTGCTAAAAGAGCTAATAATGCCAAGCTCCCAGTAAGAATCTTTTGCTGTAGGTTTTGACTGTTGCCTAATCACAGTCTCAATAAAGACACCATTCTTTAGAACTCAGTTGTTAATTGTATCATCTAAAATGTAAACTTGAGTGTTTTTGTTTGTTTAACATTTAAATTACTTTTTGTTATTAGTTATTAGATTAGTTATTGTAACTGACACTCCAAATGGTCCTCTAAGCTTTGAAGAAATGGTATTTTATTGTTCTGTCCAGGTCATGGTCTGGATTCATGGTGGGGGTTTTACGCTGGGATCAGCTTCAACATATGATGGCTCTGCCTTGGCTGCTTACCAGGACGTGGTTGTGGTTCTGATCCAGTATCGCTTGGGACTTCTGGGTTTTCTCAGGTAAATAAACTCCATCCATCCATAATCTCTCCAACAGGTCTGCCCTGTGGCCTCCTCCTAGTGGGAGACTGTGAGTACATATCGCCTCACCCAGGTGTCCAGGAGGCATCCTAATCAGATGTCTGAACCCCCTTAACTCAAACTCCTTTAGATGTGGAGCGGCTCTACTCTGAGCCCCTCCCGAATGGCCAAACTCCTCACCCCATCTCTAAGAGAGAGTCCAGTCACCCTTGGGAGAAAGCTCATTGCCACAGCACCAATCTGTCCATAAAAATTATGAACAGAATCTGTAATAAATGCAGCCCTGGTGGAGTCCAGTACACATGAGGAACAATTCCGATTTATTGCCGGCATTGCAAACCAAGCGCTTGCAACAGTTGTAGAAGGACAGAATGAATAAAAACAACGGGACTGATACCCCATACTCCTGAAGCATCTCACACAAGATCTACTCTTACAGACACAATCAAATGCCTTCTCCAAGTCCACACAACAAATGTAGGCTGGTTGGGTG
The DNA here is from genome assembly GCF_057381915.1 of Diplotaxodon limnothrissa. Lineage (NCBI taxonomy): Eukaryota > Metazoa > Chordata > Actinopteri > Cichliformes > Cichlidae > Diplotaxodon > Diplotaxodon limnothrissa. The sequence continues at coordinate 7,811,416 of NC_140602.1, forward strand.
AACTCCCATACACCCCACCATATCCTTGAGATGATAAAGAGCTGTGTTGCGCACCCAGGAGGAAAACCACATTGTTTCTCCTGTACTAGAGGTTTGACTAACTCACAGACTCCTCTTTCCAGCAGCCTGGCATAGGATTTTCTGTGGAGGCTGAGGAGTGCGATTCCCATATAATTGAGCACACCCTCTTATCCCCCTTCTTGAAGATGGGAAGCACAACCCAGGTCTGCCAATTCAGAGGTACAGCCCCAGATCTCAACGCAACACTGTAGAGGCATCTCAACCAAGATAGCCCTACAACATCGGAACTCAGGGTGAACCTCATCCACCCCAGGGGCCCTACCACCAAGGAGTTGTTTAACTGCTTCAGTAACCTCGCTCCTGGTTATAAGATAAGATAAGATAAGATAACCTTTATTAGTCCCACACGTGGGAAATTTGTTTTGTCACAGCAGGAAGTGGACAGTGCAAAAGTTATGAGGCAAAAATTAGAATACAATAAGAATAAATACAGTACACAACTGTACAGAATAGAATAAAATAAAATACTATATACAGTAGAATAAAATAAAATAAATATACAATAAGATAAAAATAGAATACAAATACAAATACTATATACAACTGAGTAAAAATACAACGATGACAGAAAGGATTATTGCACTTAGTATTACTGCATATGTATGGATGTGTGTGCTTGATCAGTTAAAGTCTTTATTATGGAGTCTGACAGCAGTGGGGAGGAAAGACCTGCGAAATCTCTCCGTCCCACACCGTGGGTGCCGCAGTCTCCCACTGAAGGAGCTGCTCAGTGCTGTCACAGTCTGCTGCATGGGGTGGGAGATGTTGTCCATCAGGGATGACAGCTTAGCCGCCGTTCTCCTGTCACTCACCACCTCCACTGGGTCCAGAGGGCATCCTAGAACAGAGCTGGCCCTTCGGATCACCCTGTTCAGTCTCTTCCTGTCCCCAGCAGAGATGCTGCCGCCCCAGCAGACCACGCCATAAAAGATAGCAGAAGCCACAACAGAGTCATAGAATTTCTTCAGGAGTGGGCCCTCCACTGCATGAGTATCTTCAGTCGAAGTCAGCAACACTCCACCCACACTATACACAGTGTTGGTAAAGCTCCTGTCCAGGATACTGGTTCCAGAGCCCAAGATATGCATTGAGGTGAGCCTGACTTTATCTGTCTGGTACCTCTCAATCTCACACAATATCTCAGGCTCCTTCCCCAATACAGGCGACGTTTCATGTCTCCATCGCCAGCCTCAGTAGACAGGCATTGGTCTGCCAGTGTCTCCACCCTTGGCCACCACTGGCACACATTGCACCCGACCCCTACAGTGCCTCCAATCTCCCTTGTTCAGGCCGCCCCAAGCTGACCCCATGTGCTGAGGCCCAGCCCCCAGGTTCCCACCATCAGGTGCCATCCCCAAACCTGGCTCCAGGGTGGGGCCCCAGTAACCCACTCCCAGGCAGGGTAAACTGTTGGCTCACAGTGTATAAACATAGCTTAATAATTTTTTTTACTCCCTTACCCTGTCAGTCAGGTTCAACAAATATGTGGAAGTGGGATATGCTACTATTCCCCAAATGGACAAATGAGATCCAGTAGCGAGTTTCAGTAGTGACTTACTGGCAGGAGCTGGTAGTGCCAGCTGCTGCCAATAACCTACAATAAAAAACCTACAATAGAATTGTCTTGTGAAAAGATATTTCATTTAGGAAAAATACATTATAAAAATGGCATTTTGATCTATCAGCACTGGAGATGAGCACATTTCAGGGAACTTTGGCCTGCTGGACCAGGTTGAAGCTCTCAAGTGGATCCAGCAGCACATTCACAACTTTGGAGGAGACCCAGGATTAGTTACTATATTTGGAGAGTCTGCTGGTGGAGTGAGCGTGTCTCTTCTGGTAAGAATCTACAGTTAGAGGAACTTTATATAAACCTTTTCACTCTAGAACAAAAATTAATATTTGATGTGTTACTTGAATCACCAGCTCCTGTCACCACTGTCTGATGGGCTGTTTCATCGTGCCATTGCTGAGAGTGGCACAGCTGCAATGAATGTACTTATGGCAAATGATCCTCTACCAATGGCGCAGGTTAATTATCCATATTCATCTTTTTTGGAGGGTGTTAAAAACATTTTTGTATCACAGAATAATGAGAATATTAAAATGGATTTGTTTTGACAAATATTTGACATTCATATTATACATTTCACCTCAGGCAGTTGCAAATGCATCTGGCTGCAGTCTTGAAAGCACAAAGAAGATCAGTGACTGCATGAGAAACCTTGATATTGATACTATAGTGGGTTTTACACAGGTGAGGTAATGGGTGCAAACATGATAGAGAATGATTATTATGACTTCTACAATATTTCTTTGAAGCCTTTGATTTCTCCCTCAGCTCTGTTCATGCTATCACATCTTTCACTTTTGTACATTTTATTTTCTCAAGGATCCAAATTTGAGAATTCAAGTAAATGTTGATGGACATTTCCTGACTAAACCTGTGGATGAGCTGTTTCGTAAACATGAACTCCATGCTGTTCCATTCATGACTGGTGTCAATAATGATGAAGGTGGATGGATGCTTGCATCAGTAAGTGTCACAGGAACATGTAAATAAAAAGCTCCATGATCTCAATGTAGTTTGTTGTTGTTTTGTAATGTTGAAAAAAAAGTAATTTGGCTTGGTATTTCCTTAGTTTTTTGCTCCCCAAAACTGGACAGAAGGACTAGATCGAGAATTTCTTTTGAACATGGTTTCCTTCTTCTACCCCGACGTAAGGCAGACACCACTTGATGTTACAATATTACTGTCCCCGACCTGCTCGAGCTTCTTTGATTGATGTGTTGCTTATTTCTTTAAGCCTAAAGCAGCATTTATCAGAGATGTGATAGCTGATGAATATATCGGAAATGGTGACGACCGTGTGAAAAACAGAGATGGGTACACTGAGATGCTTGGAGATTTGTTTTTCACCATTCCAGCGATCAAAGCTGCTAATGCTCACAGAGGTAATTTAATTTGTTTAATAAAAGATTATACAAATCTGTTTAAAACCCAATACTTGATGTTTACTGTGACACACTTTCATTAACAAATATCACACACATTCGTCTAATTCCAGATGCAGGCGCTCCTGTATACCTGTATGAGTACCAACATCCTCCCAAATTCCTGCAGCAGAAAAGGCCGAGCTTTGTCGGGACTGACCATGCGGATGAAATTTTTACAGTTTTGGGATTTTGCTTCACAACTACCCATGTTAGGTTATCTGGTAAGGCTTTACAAAAACTCTACCTTAGTGCTCGATCTGTTTTGTTTTGTTGATTGAAAAATGTTTTGCAACATGATCGTTTTAGATCCGTGCCCTGAGGATGAAGAACAGTTGAGCAAGATCATGATGAGCTACTGGGGGAACTTTGCTCGCACAGGGTAGGAATTTCCAAATGTTGTAAATTTCACATTTCACACTTTTAATAACTGAATAACAAATGTATGTGTGTTTAGATCTCCTAATGGGCACAACCTTGTCCACTGGCCAAAGTATGGAGCAGAAGAAAAGTACCTGGCGATTGGTTTAAAAAAGCAGGTAACTGCTCAGCACCTGAAGAAGGAGCGCTTTGTCTTCCTGACTCAGACCGTCCCAGAGAAGATCAAACAGCATGATGAAAATGCAGAACGCAGCGAGCTGTAGAAAACTCACATCTGGTCTCTGCTCCATCAATTTTAAAGTAATTACACTAAACCAGGGGTAGGCAAATTTAGGCCTCAAGTGCTGGTGTCCTGCAGGTTTTAGATGTGTCCTTGATCCAACACAGCTGATGCAAATGGTCAAATGACCCCCTCAACATGTCTTAAAGTTCTTAGGAGGCCTGGTAATGAACTAATGGTTTGATTTAGGTGTGTTGACCCAGGGGGACTTCTAAAACCTGCAGGACACCAGCCCTTGAGGCCTGGAGTTGGCTACCGCTGGACTAAACCATAATTCCCTTATCAAAAGGTCTTGTGAGGACCATCCATATTCTAATATGATTTCTTTTTTTTCAATTAATTGAATCCAGGGTATCAGGGTATTTTAAATCTAGTACTGTGAACATACGTTTTGTAAAACATTTATAAAATAAAAAGTTTTGACAAACCAATTTTGTAGCATTTTGTTTGTTTGTGACCTGTGCTTCTTTTACCTGAAAACTTAGCACTCCATTCCCTCAAACATCCTATCAGATTAATTAGATAAAACGTTACTTTTTTGTCCAGTTATTTCAGTACCTTGCTCAAATATTTCTGCACCGCAAAAATGAAGGTGCATCAGCACAAAGACTGACAGACTCAAGAATAGTTTCTTCTCAAAAGCCACACTCAAGGTCACCTGGTCCAGCCCTAACTATATGCTTTAGCAAAAAGGAAAGTTTTAAGCCTAATCTTAAAAGTAGAGATAGTGTCTGTCTCCTGAATCCAAACTGGAAGCTGGTTCCACAGAAGAGGGGCCTGAAAGCTTTCCCTCCCATTCTACTTTTGAATACTCTAGGAACAACAAGTAGGCCTGCAGTGCGAGAGCAAAGTGCTCTAATAGGGTGATATGGTACTACAAGGTTATTAAGATAAGATGGGGCCTGATTATTTAAGACCTTGTATGTGAGGAGCAGGATTTTGAATTCTGGATTTAACAGGAAGCCAATGAAGGGAAGCCAATACAGGAGAAATATGCTCTCTCTTTCTAGTCCCTGTCAGGACTCTTGCTGCAGCATTTTGGATTAGCTGAAGGCTTTTCAGGGAGTTTTTGGGACATCCTGATAATAACGAATTACAGTAGTCCAGCCTGGAAGTAATAAATGCATGAACTAGTTTTTTAGCGTCAGTGTCTAAATGGATATCAATTTTACTAAAAGTAGCTGTAGATAATATTACATCTGTGAGATGATTATTGTTAATTTTTCCTCTAATGATTAAAATTTTAATTGTGAAGAAGTTCATGAAGTCATTACTAGTTAATGATAAAGGGATGGTTGGCTCAATAGAGCTCTGACTTTTTGTCAGCCTGGCTACAGTGCTGAAGAGAAACCTGGGGTTGTTCTTATTTTCTTCAATCAGTGATGAATAGTAAGATGTTCTGGCTTTGTGGAGGGCTTTCTTATAAAGCAACAAACTATTTCTCCAGGATAAATGATGATCTTCTAAATTTGTGACACGCCATTTCCTCTCCAGTTTACGAGTCATCTGCTTTAGGCTACGTGTTTGAGAATTATACCACAGAGTCAAGTACTTCTGATTTGAGGCCTTAGTTTTCACAGGAGCTACAGTATCCAGAGTCGTACGTAGTGAGGAGGTAAAATTATTAACAAGATATGACTCATGACTCCTTCTGTGACTGCTATAAGGCCACTGATGCTCTAAGAATGCACACACTTCAATGTTAGACTTTTTCTACGGTCTGTATATCATATCATCTTGTCATAAGTCTTTAATATTGGAGGAATTACAGCAACCGCTCGCTTTTCCTCATGTTGTGAGGAAAAGGCTCCGATCAAACTGAGGCATGATTGTGATCATGTGTTAGGGTGGGGTCTGGTATAAAAGGTCATCTGCTTTAAAGACATAAATAAAAGTGTCTTATAAAAAGATGTTTCAGTCAAAAAAATGCATTTTGATCTATCAGCACTGGAGATGAGCACATTTCAGGGAACTTTGGCCTGCTGGACCAGGTTGAAGCTCTCAAGTGGATCCAGCAGCACATTCACAACTTTGGAGGAGACCCAGGATTAGTTACTATATTTGGAGAGTCTGCTGGTGGAGTGAGCGTGTCTCTTCTGGTAAGAATCTACAGTTAGAGGAACTTTATATAAACCTTTTCACTCTAGAACAAAAATTAATATTTGATGTGTTACTTGAATCACCAGCTCCTGTCACCACTGTCTGATGGGCTGTTTCATCGTGCCATTGCTGAGAGTGGCACAGCTGCTGTGGATACAGTTGTGGCAGATAATCCTCTACCAATGGCGCAGGTTAATTATCAATATTCTTCCTTTTTAGAGTGTGTTAAAAACATTTTTGTTGCAGAATAAGGTAACTCTGGCAATGGATTTGTTTTGACAAATATTTGACATTTCTATTTTATATCTGACCTCGGGCAGTTGCAAATGCATCTGGCTGCAGCCTTGAAAGCACAAAGAAGATCAGTGACTGCATGAGAAACCATGATATTGATACTATGGTGGGTTTTACACAGGTGAGGTAATGGGTGCAAACATGATAGAGAATGATTATTATGTCTTCTACAATATTTCTTTGAAGCCTTTGATTTCTCCCTCAGCTACACTCAACAAAAATATAAACGCAACACTTTTGTTTTTGCTCCCATTCCCCATGGGATGGACGTAGAGACCTAAAATTCATTCCAGATACACAATATAACCATCCCTCCCAAACACTGGTCACAAATCAGTCCAAATGTGTGGTAGTGGGCACATCTGCTATATTGAGATAATCCATCCCACCTCACTGGTGTGCCACATCAGGATGCTGATCTGACATCATGAGTAGTGCACAGGTGTACCTCAGACTGCCCACAACAAAAGGCCACCCTGGAATGTGCAGTTTTTTTGCGCTATTGGGGGTCTGGGGACCCAGAACCGGTCAGTATCTGGTGTGACCACCATTTGCCTCATGCAGTGCAACACATCGTCGCATGGAGTCTATCAGATTGTCAATTGTGGCCTGTGGAATGTTGGTCCACTCCACTTCAATGGCTGTGCGAGGTTGTTGGATATTCGTGGGAACTGGTACACGCTGTCGTATACGCCGGTCAAGCACATCCCGAACATGCTCAATGGGTGACATGTCCGGTGAGTATGCTGGCCATGCAAGAACTGGGACATTCTCAGCTGCCATCTGCCCTGAACAATGTGAACCATGATTCATCCGTGAAGCGCACACCTCTCCAACGTGCCAGACGCCATCGAATGTGAGCATTTGCCCACACAAGTCTGTTACGGCGACGAGCTGGAGTCAGGTCAAGACCCCGATGAGGACGACGGGCATGCAGTTGAGCGTCCCAGAGACGGTTTCTGACAGTTTGTGCAGAAATTGTTTGGTTGTGCAAACCAATTGTTCCAGCAGCTGTCTGGGTGGCTGGTCTCAGACGATCTTGGAGGTGAACCTGCTGGATGTGGAGGTCCTGGGCTGGCGTGGTTACACGAGGTCTGCGGTTGTGAGGCCGGTTGGATGTGCCGCCATATTCTCTGAAACGCCTGTGGAGACGGCTTATGGTTGAGAAATGAACATTCAATGCACGGGCGACAGATCTGGTTGACATTCCTGCTGTCAGCATGCCAATTGCACGCTCCCTCATTGCTTGTGGCATCTGTGGCATTTTGCTGTGAGACAAAACTGCACATTCCAGGGTGGCCTTTTGTTGTGGGCAGTCTAAGGTACACCTGTGCACTACTCATGATGTCAGATCAGCATCCTGATGTGGCACACCTGTGAGGTGGGATGGATTATCTCAATATAGCAGATGTGCCCACTACCACACATTTGGACTGATTTGTGACCACTGTTTGGGAGGGATGGTTATATTGTGTATCTGGAATGAATTTTAGGTCTCTACGTCCATCCCATGGGGAATGGGAGCAGTAACAAAGGTGTTGCATTTATATTTTTGTTGAGTGTAGTAATACACCAAATAAGTTAAGGCCTCAGGCCGGACACATTCCTAGATTATATGTATTATATGTACTGTAAGCATCCATTGCAGTTATCCTTCTATGTTCTAGTTTCCCTCAGCATGTATCACCTGGACAGTCACGCCAGTGAAGCTTAAGACCCTTAATGAACCGAACATCAACTCAAAATAAGCACAGATATGCAATGTGTATAAAATACTTCTAACCGTACTTGTAATAAAAGTTAACATAATGGAAGGATCCTCAAATGGACATCTTCAATAAACAACTGTAATGCAGTATCAATACTGTGAGAAATATTATTAGATGAAATAATGCTGTAAAGAATGTTATTAATGCAATTATAATGATGCAGATTATATGGCAGCAATAAAAGAATTTCTGTATCTCCACAAAATAGAAAATCTACAAGGAATAAGATTGCAGGTATAAAGCAAGGCAAATATTGTGTAAGCTATTAAAACATCTCGTGGCATGAAATAACTAAAGTGCTTAAGCTGTACAACTGGAATACTTTAAATACAGATTATCATTAGTTGGATACATTTAATTTCAATTTTTAAAAATGAATTCTTTCGCTTTAGGAAGTATTAGGTGTGAAAATTTGTTTTTCTTATTTTGGTTAAAGTTTGAAAGATGAAAATAATGGCTAAAAAAATCAGTAAGAATGTTCTCTAAAGTTTGTTAGAGAGTTTACTCCTTTTCTCCTTCACAAAATTCAATGTTTCAATGTGGAGCTGTCACAAACGGGAGGAAATCTCTGCCAACTGACTTACTGTTAATTGATTTCGTATGATATTAATACCATTCCATGTCAGTGTTTTGGGGTAAATCTTCTGCTACCATTACAAACATTAAAGGTGAAATAGCATATCTTTGTCTTATCTCCCCTTTTGATTTCAAACCTTGACCTAAATGTACTAAGCCATCTATTACATTCTGATTAACTTGAGGAACATATGTCTGCAACCAAAGCGAGGCAAGTTTTTATTATGAAAAGTTGATCAACACAAAGGCTTTATAAAAATCCATAATTAAAATAAATCCCCCTTCATTAAAAAAAGCACTGTAGTCAAGCAGGTCTAAAACAAAGAAGGAGAAGGTGTTCTGGACACACTTCACTGTATGGTTGGACTTTAGTCCTGTGTCAAACTGAATGAATCACGTCACATCCTGTAAGAGAAACTAGCTGTTTCCCTATGTGAAAGAGAAAAGGAAAAAGCTTAACAAGAGGAAGCACTCTCTCTGTCTGTTGGCTTTTTGGCTCACATCTCTGAGAATCTGCCTGGTTTTGTAATCCAGAGTCGACCATGAAGTTCCGTGTGCAGCAGACTTTCTGCTTCTTGATGTCCGTTTTATTCCTCTGTGTTGTTGCAGACCTTCAGGGTGAGTAGGTGAAAACAGTTCTTTGCAAAATGACCTTTGTCACAACACTTAAGTTATGTGTAATTTATGCTTTTGTGTTTGTGTATCGTACAGGCAGTGCATGTTTTTATTACACGAGTCTCTCTTTGAAAAATATCTGCATAAATCTGGCAGCTGCAATCAATCATCCCTGAGTGGTATTATGGCAGTAATAATTATAATAAAAACAGAAGCAGTTCGGACCACACTGTTAATTTCATTACACTGTAGCTGTATATTAGACATGATTTAAAATAAAATGAACATAAGGTTAACTTTACGTTGCACCTGCACTTCGTTCAAAGGTGAAAGATTGGAGATAACCAGGCTAGGTGTGCTGATAGGAGAGGATTGAAGATAACTTTTCAGTAGGACAGGGTGCAAGTGTTATTAAGCAAATTTCTTTTTTGCTGACTTCATGCTGTTAAAGAATAAATGGAGTATTGCAGTGACTGTGAATAAACAGAAACAGATCTCATGCTCAACTCTGCTTTTTTACCAGGATAATTGTAGACACCACCCAACAAAGAATGCTTATGGTAAAAATAAATAAATGAATTAGCAAGTAGCCTTTTTCAAATTAATGATGACATATCACAGCTGGTTAGATTATTTAAATGTCTGGTTTAAACCAAAACATTATCATTTAGTGCTTTAGTTAGCGCCCTCACTATAAAGATGGGGATTAATTGTCCACAGCAAAAGCTAAACTTTTCCCTTGATTTCTAAAAGTATTGACTTTACTTACACAAGTGACCAGTTAATAAACTTTCTGACTTTTTTCTCTTTTGATCACCTACATGATATAGTGAACTCTGAGTTTTAGTTCTTTCACATGGCTTCATATGACTGTATCACATATAGTCTTCATAAAAATAAGGTACTGCCAGGATTCAAATATTGAATATTTTGAGGAATTTAGTTATAATTTTTAAGTGCTTTTTCTCTAAGTATTTTTAAACCATTCATCAAATTGTTGACTAGTTTTTCTTTTGATGACGTTACCAGAACCAGATATTGCATATTTTGAGAAATTTGGTATGTCTGTTATAATTTCAAAGCACGTTTGAATGGAAGATTTAATTTTTTTAATTATAAAGTTTTATGTTATGATTCTCACTGATTTCTAATATCCTGACAGCACCTGTAGTCCGCACAAAGCTCGGGAGCCTGAAAGGTGAGTATGTGAGTGTGAAAGGGAAGGAGACTGGCGTCCATGCCTACCTGGGTGTCCCATTTGCCAAACCACCCCTCGGCCCTTCCTTGAGACTGGCTCCACCTCAGCCTGTAGGAGGATGGGAAGGAGTAAGAGATGCCACTAAACAGCCACCAATGTAAGAAACATGTGGTTCAACACACTTTGAGAAATGATTGGCTTTATTTGTATCATTAACATTGTCTCTCTTTAAGGTGCATTCAGTCTAAAGAAGCTGTTTTGGATATGCTTAATAAACTCGGTGCACTGCTGGCAGAAGTACCAGACATCTCTGAAGACTGTCTTTACCTCAACATATACACTCCTGCTAAAAGAGCTAATAATGCCAAGCTCCCAGTAAGAATCTTTTGCTGTAGGTTTTGACTGTTGCCTAATCACAGTCTCAATAAAGACACCATTCTTTAGAACTCAGTTGTTAATTGTATCATCTAAAATGTAAACTTGAGTGTTTTTGTTTGTTTAACATTTAAATTACTTTTTGTTATTAGTTATTAGATTAGTTATTGTAACTGACACTCCAAATGGTCCTCTAAGCTTTGAAGAAATGGTATTTTATTGTTCTGTCCAGGTCATGGTCTGGATTCATGGTGGGGGTTTTACGCTGGGATCAGCTTCAACATATGATGGCTCTGCCTTGGCTGCTTACCAGGACGTGGTTGTGGTTCTGATCCAGTATCGCTTGGGACTTCTGGGTTTTCTCAGGTAAATAAACTCCATCCATCCATAATCTCTCCAACAGGTCTGCCCTGTGGCCTCCTCCTAGTGGGAGACTGTGAGTACATATCGCCTCACCCAGGTGTCCAGGAGGCATCCTAATCAGATGTCTGAACCCCCTTAACTCAAACTCCTTTAGATGTGGAGCGGCTCTACTCTGAGCCCCTCCCGAATGGCCAAACTCCTCACCCCATCTCTAAGAGAGAGTCCAGTCACCCTTGGGAGAAAGCTCATTGCCACAGCACCAATCTGTCCATAAAAATTATGAACAGAATCTGTAATAAATGCAGCCCTGGTGGAGTCCAGTACACATGAGGAACAATTCCGATTTATTGCCGGCATTGCAAACCAAGCGCTTGCAACAGTTGTAGAAGGACAGAATGAATAAAAACAACGGGACTGATACCCCATACTCCTGAAGCATCTCACACAAGATCTACTCTTACAGACACAATCAAATGCCTTCTCCAAGTCCACACAACAAATGTAGGCTGGTTGGGTGAACTCCCATACACCCCACCATATCCTTGAGATGATAAAGAGCTGTGTTGCGCACCCAGGAGGAAAACCACATTGTTTCTCCTGTACTAGAGGTTTGACTAACTCACAGACTCCTCTTTCCAGCAGCCTGGCATAGGATTTTCTGTGGAGGCTGAGGAGTGCGATTCCCATATAATTGAGCACACCCTCTTATCCCCCTTCTTGAAGATGGGAAGCACAACCCAGGTCTGCCAATTCAGAGGTACAGCCCCAGATCTCAACGCAACACTGTAGAGGCATCTCAACCAAGATAGCCCTACAACATCGGAACTCAGGGTGAACCTCATCCACCCCAGGGGCCCTACCACCAAGGAGTTGTTTAACTGCTTCAGTAACCTCGCTCCTGGTTATAAGATAAGATAAGATAAGATAACCTTTATTAGTCCCACACGTGGGAAATTTGTTTTGTCACAGCAGGAAGTGGACAGTGCAAAAGTTATGAGGCAAAAATTAGAATACAATAAGAATAAATACAGTACACAACTGTACAGAATAGAATAAAATAAAATACTATATACAGTAGAATAAAATAAAATAAATATACAATAAGATAAAAATAGAATACAAATACAAATACTATATACAACTGAGTAAAAATACAACGATGACAGAAAGGATTATTGCACTTAGTATTACTGCATATGTATGGATGTGTGTGCTTGATCAGTTAAAGTCTTTATTATGGAGTCTGACAGCAGTGGGGAGGAAAGACCTGCGAAATCTCTCCGTCCCACACCGTGGGTGCCGCAGTCTCCCACTGAAGGAGCTGCTCAGTGCTGTCACAGTCTGCTGCATGGGGTGGGAGATGTTGTCCATCAGGGATGACAGCTTAGCCGCCGTTCTCCTGTCACTCACCACCTCCACTGGGTCCAGAGGGCATCCTAGAACAGAGCTGGCCCTTCGGATCACCCTGTTCAGTCTCTTCCTGTCCCCAGCAGAGATGCTGCCGCCCCAGCAGACCACGCCATAAAAGATAGCAGAAGCCACAACAGAGTCATAGAATTTCTTCAGGAGTGGGCCCTCCACTGCATGAGTATCTTCAGTCGAAGTCAGCAACACTCCACCCACACTATACACAGTGTTGGTAAAGCTCCTGTCCAGGATACTGGTTCCAGAGCCCAAGATATGCATTGAGGTGAGCCTGACTTTATCTGTCTGGTACCTCTCAATCTCACACAATATCTCAGGCTCCTTCCCCAATACAGGCGACGTTTCATGTCTCCATCGCCAGCCTCAGTAGACAGGCATTGGTCTGCCAGTGTCTCCACCCTTGGCCACCACTGGCACACATTGCACCCGACCCCTACAGTGCCTCCAATCTCCCTTGTTCAGGCCGCCCCAAGCTGACCCCATGTGCTGAGGCCCAGCCCCCAGGTTCCCACCATCAGGTGCCATCCCCAAACCTGGCTCCAGGGTGGGGCCCCAGTAACCCACTCCCAGGCAGGGTAAACTGTTGGCTCACAGTGTATAAACATAGCTTAATAATTTTTTTTACTCCCTTACCCTGTCAGTCAGGTTCAACAAATATGTGGAAGTGGGATATGCTACTATTCCCCAAATGGACAAATGAGATCCAGTAGCGAGTTTCAGTAGTGACTTACTGGCAGGAGCTGGTAGTGCCAGCTGCTGCCAATAACCTACAATAAAAAACCTACAATAGAATTGTCTTGTGAAAAGATATTTCATTTAGGAAAAATACATTATAAAAATGGCATTTTGATCTATCAGCACTGGAGATGAGCACATTTCAGGGAACTTTGGCCTGCTGGACCAGGTTGAAGCTCTCAAGTGGATCCAGCAGCACATTCACAACTTTGGAGGAGACCCAGGATTAGTTACTATATTTGGAGAGTCTGCTGGTGGAGTGAGCGTGTCTCTTCTGGTAAGAATCTACAGTTAGAGGAACTTTATATAAACCTTTTCACTCTAGAACAAAAATTAATATTTGATGTGTTACTTGAATCACCAGCTCCTGTCACCACTGTCTGATGGGCTGTTTCACCGTGCTATTGCTGAGAGTGGCACAGCTGCAATGAATGTACTTATGGCAAATGATCCTCTACCAATGGCGCAGGTTAATTATCCATATTCATCTTTTTTGGAGGGTGTTAAAAACATTTTTGTATCACAGAATAATGAGAATATTAAAATGGATTTGTTTTGACAAATATTTGACATTCATATTATACATTTCACCTCAGGCAGTTGCAAATGCATCTGGCTGCAGTCTTGAAAGCACAAAGAAGATCAGTGACTGCATGAGAAACCTTGATATTGATACTATAGTGGGTTTTACACAGGTGAGGTAATGGGTGCAAACATGATAGAGAATGATTATTATGACTTCTACAATATTTCTTTGAAGCCTTTGATTTCTCCCTCAGCTCTGTTCATGCTATCACATCTTTCACTTTTGTACATTTTATTTTCTCAAGGATCCAAATTTGAGAATTCAAGTAAATGTTGATGGACATTTCCTGACTAAACCTGTGGATGAGCTGTTTCGTAAACATGAACTCCATGCTGTTCCATTCATGACTGGTGTCAATAATGATGAAGGTGGATGGATGCTTGCATCAGTAAGTGTCACAGGAACATGTAAATAAAAAGCTCCATGATCTCAATGTAGTTTGTTGTTGTTTTGTAATGTTGAAAAAAAAGTAATTTGGCTTGGTATTTCCTTAGTTTTTTGCTCCCCAAAACTGGACAGAAGGACTAGATCGAGAATTTCTTTTGAACATGGTTTCCTTCTTCTACCCCGACGTAAGGCAGACACCACTTGATGTTACAATATTACTGTCCCCGACCTGCTCGAGCTTCTTTGATTGATGTGTTGCTTATTTCTTTAAGCCTAAAGCAGCATTTATCAGAGATGTGATAGCTGATGAATATATCGGAAATGGTGACGACCGTGTGAAAAACAGAGATGGGTACACTGAGATGCTTGGAGATTTGTTTTTCACCATTCCAGCGATCAAAGCTGCTAATGCTCACAGAGGTAATTTAATTTGTTTAATAAAAGATTATACAAATCTGTTTAAAACCCAATACTTGATGTTTACTGTGACACACTTTCATTAACAAATATCACACACATTCGTCTAATTCCAGATGCAGGCGCTCCTGTATACCTGTATGAGTACCAACATCCTCCCAAATTCCTGCAGCAGAAAAGGCCGAGCTTTGTCGGGACTGACCATGCGGATGAAATTTTTACAGTTTTGGGATTTTGCTTCACAACTACCCATGTTAGGTTATCTGGTAAGGCTTTACAAAAACTCTACCTTAGTGCTCGATCTGTTTTGTTTTGTTGATTGAAAAATGTTTTGCAACATGATCGTTTTAGATCCGTGCCCTGAGGATGAAGAACAGTTGAGCAAGATCATGATGAGCTACTGGGGGAACTTTGCTCGCACAGGGTAGGAATTTCCAAATGTTGTAAATTTCACATTTCACACTTTTAATAACTGAATAACAAATGTATGTGTGTTTAGATCTCCTAATGGGCACAACCTTGTCCACTGGCCAAAGTATGGAGCAGAAGAAAAGTACCTGGCGATTGGTTTAAAAAAGCAGGTAACTGCTCAGCACCTGAAGAAGGAGCGCTTTGTCTTCCTGACTCAGACCGTCCCAGAGAAGATCAAACAGCATGATGAAAATGCAGAACGCAGCGAGCTGTAGAAAACTCACATCTGGTCTCTGCTCCATCAATTTTAAAGTAATTACACTAAACCAGGGGTAGGCAAATTTAGGCCTCAAGTGCTGGTGTCCTGCAGGTTTTAGATGTGTCCTTGATCCAACACAGCTGATGCAAATGGTCAAATGACCCCCTCAACATGTCTTAAAGTTCTTAGGAGGCCTGGTAATGAACTAATGGTTTGATTTAGGTGTGTTGACCCAGGGGGACTTCTAAAACCTGCAGGACACCAGCCCTTGAGGCCTGGAGTTGGCTACCGCTGGACTAAACCATAATTCCCTTATCAAAAGGTCTTGTGAGGACCATCCATATTGTAATATGATTTCTTTTTTTTCAATTAATTGAATCCAGGGTATCAGGGTATTTTAAATCTAGTACTGTGAACATACGTTTTGTAAAACATTTATAAAATAAAAAGTTTTGACAAACCAATTTTGTAGCATTTTGTTTGTTTGTGACCTGTGCTTCTTTTACCTGAAAACTTAGCACTCCATTCCCTCAAACATCCTATCAGATTAATTAGATAAAACGTTACTTTTTTGTCCAGTTATTTCAGTACCTTGCTCAAATATTTCTGCACCGCAAAAATGAAGGTGCATCAGCACAAAGACTGACAGACTCAAGAATAGTTTCTTCTCAAAAGCCACACTCAAGGTCACCTGGTCCAGCCCTAACTATATGCTTTAGCAAAAAGGAAAGTTTTAAGCCTAATCTTAAAAGTAGAGATAGTGTCTGTCTCCTGAATCCAAACTGGAAGCTGGTTCCACAGAAGAGGGGCCTGAAAGCTTTCCCTCCCATTCTACTTTTGAATACTCTAGGAACAACAAGTAGGCCTGCAGTGCGAGAGCAAAGTGCTCTAATAGGGTGATATGGTACTACAAGGTTATTAAGATAAGATGGGGCCTGATTATTTAAGACCTTGTATGTGAGGAGCAGGATTTTGAATTCTGGATTTAACAGGAAGCCAATGAAGGGAAGCCAATACAGGAGAAATATGCTCTCTCTTTCTAGTCCCTGTCAGGACTCTTGCTGCAGCATTTTGGATTAGCTGAAGGCTTTTCAGGGAGTTTTTGGGACATCCTGATAATAACGAATTACAGTAGTCCAGCCTGGAAGTAATAAATGCATGAACTAGTTTTTTAGCGTCAGTGTCTAAATGGATATCAATTTTACTAAAAGTAGCTGTAGATAATATTACATCTGTGAGATGATTATTGTTAATTTTTCCTCTAATGATTAAAATTTTAATTGTGAAGAAGTTCATGAAGTCATTACTAGTTAATGATAAAGGGATGGTTGGCTCAATAGAGCTCTGACTTTTTGTCAGCCTGGCTACAGTGCTGAAGAGAAACCTGGGGTTGTTCTTATTTTCTTCAATCAGTGATGAATAGTAAGATGTTCTGGCTTTGTGGAGGGCTTTCTTATAAAGCAACAAACTATTTCTCCAGGATAAATGATGATCTTCTAAATTTGTGACACGCCATTTCCTCTCCAGTTTACGAGTCATCTGCTTTAGGCTACGTGTTTGAGAATTATACCACAGAGTCAAGTACTTCTGATTTGAGGCCTTAGTTTTCACAGGAGCTACAGTATCCAGAGTCGTACGTAGTGAGGAGGTAAAATTATTAACAAGATATGACTCATGACTCCTTCTGTGACTGCTATAAGGCCACTGATGCTCTAAGAATGCACACACTTCAATGTTAGACTTTTTCTACGGTCTGTATATCATATCATCTTGTCATAAGTCTTTAATATTGGAGGAATTACAGCAACCGCTCGCTTTTCCTCATGTTGTGAGGAAAAGGCTCCGATCAAACTGAGGCATGATTGTGATCATGTGTTAGGGTGGGGTCTGGTATAAAAGGTCATCTGCTTTAAAGACATAAATAAAAGTGTCTTATAAAAAGATGTTTCAGTCAAAAAAATGCATTTTGATCTATCAGCACTGGAGATGAGCACATTTCAGGGAACTTTGGCCTGCTGGACCAGGTTGAAGCTCTCAAGTGGATCCAGCAGCACATTCACAACTTTGGAGGAGACCCAGGATTAGTTACTATATTTGGAGAGTCTGCTGGTGGAGTGAGCGTGTCTCTTCTGGTAAGAATCTACAGTTAGAGGAACTTTATATAAACCTTTTCACTCTAGAACAAAAATTAATATTTGATGTGTTACTTGAATCACCAGCTCCTGTCACCACTGTCTGATGGGCTGTTTCATCGTGCCATTGCTGAGAGTGGCACAGCTGCTGTGGATACAGTTGTGGCAGATAATCCTCTACCAATGGCGCAGGTTAATTATCAATATTCTTCCTTTTTAGAGTGTGTTAAAAACATTTTTGTTGCAGAATAAGGTAACTCTGGCAATGGATTTGTTTTGACAAATATTTGACATTTCTATTTTATATCTGACCTCGGGCAGTTGCAAATGCATCTGGCTGCAGCCTTGAAAGCACAAAGAAGATCAGTGACTGCATGAGAAACCATGATATTGATACTATGGTGGGTTTTACACAGGTGAGGTAATGGGTGCAAACATGATAGAGAATGATTATTATGTCTTCTACAATATTTCTTTGAAGCCTTTGATTTCTCCCTCAGCTACACTCAACAAAAATATAAACGCAACACTTTTGTTTTTGCTCCCATTCCCCATGGGATGGACGTAGAGACCTAAAATTCATTCCAGATACACAATATAACCATCCCTCCCAAACACTGGTCACAAATCAGTCCAAATGTGTGGTAGTGGGCACATCTGCTATATTGAGATAATCCATCCCACCTCACTGGTGTGCCACATCAGGATGCTGATCTGACATCATGAGTAGTGCACAGGTGTACCTCAGACTGCCCACAACAAAAGGCCACCCTGGAATGTGCAGTTTTTTTGCGCTATTGGGGGTCTGGGGACCCAGAACCGGTCAGTATCTGGTGTGACCACCATTTGCCTCATGCAGTGCAACACATCGTCGCATGGAGTCTATCAGATTGTCAATTGTGGCCTGTGGAATGTTGGTCCACTCCACTTCAATGGCTGTGCGAGGTTGTTGGATATTCGTGGGAACTGGTACACGCTGTCGTATACGCCGGTCAAGCACATCCCGAACATGCTCAATGGGTGACATGTCCGGTGAGTATGCTGGCCATGCAAGAACTGGGACATTCTCAGCTGCCATCTGCCCTGAACAATGTGAACCATGATTCATCCGTGAAGCGCACACCTCTCCAACGTGCCAGACGCCATCGAATGTGAGCATTTGCCCACACAAGTCTGTTACGGCGACGAGCTGGAGTCAGGTCAAGACCCCGATGAGGACGACGGGCATGCAGTTGAGCGTCCCAGAGACGGTTTCTGACAGTTTGTGCAGAAATTGTTTGGTTGTGCAAACCAATTGTTCCAGCAGCTGTCTGGGTGGCTGGTCTCAGACGATCTTGGAGGTGAACCTGCTGGATGTGGAGGTCCTGGGCTGGCGTGGTTACACGAGGTCTGCGGTTGTGAGGCCGGTTGGATGTGCCGCCATATTCTCTGAAACGCCTGTGGAGACGGCTTATGGTTGAGAAATGAACATTCAATGCACGGGCGACAGATCTGGTTGACATTCCTGCTGTCAGCATGCCAATTGCACGCTCCCTCATTGCTTGTGGCATCTGTGGCATTTTGCTGTGAGACAAAACTGCACATTCCAGGGTGGCCTTTTGTTGTGGGCAGTCTAAGGTACACCTGTGCACTACTCATGATGTCAGATCAGCATCCTGATGTGGCACACCTGTGAGGTGGGATGGATTATCTCAATATAGCAGATGTGCCCACTACCACACATTTGGACTGATTTGTGACCACTGTTTGGGAGGGATGGTTATATTGTGTATCTGGAATGAATTTTAGGTCTCTACGTCCATCCCATGGGGAATGGGAGCAGTAACAAAGGTGTTGCATTTATATTTTTGTTGAGTGTAGTAATACACCAAATAAGTTAAGGCCTCAGGCCGGACACATTCCTAGATTATATGTATTATATGTACTGTAAGCATCCATTGCAGTTATCCTTCTATGTTCTAGTTTCCCTCAGCATGTATCACCTGGACAGTCACGCCAGTGAAGCTTAAGACCCTTAATGAACCGAACATCAACTCAAAATAAGCACAGATATGCAATGTGTATAAAATACTTCTAACCGTACTTGTAATAAAAGTTAACATAATGGAAGGATCCTCAAATGGACATCTTCAATAAACAACTGTAATGCAGTATCAATACTGTGAGAAATATTATTAGATGAAATAATGCTGTAAAGAATGTTATTAATGCAATTATAATGATGCAGATTATATGGCAGCAATAAAAGAATTTCTGTATCTCCACAAAATAGAAAATCTACAAGGAATAAGATTGCAGGTATAAAGCAAGGCAAATATTGTGTAAGCTATTAAAACATCTCGTGGCATGAAATAACTAAAGTGCTTAAGCTGTACAACTGGAATACTTTAAATACAGATTATCATTAGTTGGATACATTTAATTTCAATTTTTAAAAATGAATTCTTTCGCTTTAGGAAGTATTAGGTGTGAAAATTTGTTTTTCTTATTTTGGTTAAAGTTTGAAAGATGAAAATAATGGCTAAAAAAATCAGTAAGAATGTTCTCTAAAGTTTGTTAGAGAGTTTACTCCTTTTCTCCTTCACAAAATTCAATGTTTCAATGTGGAGCTGTCACAAACGGGAGGAAATCTCTGCCAACTGACTTACTGTTAATTGATTTCGTATGATATTAATACCATTCCATGTCAGTGTTTTGGGGTAAATCTTCTGCTACCATTACAAACATTAAAGGTGAAATAGCATATCTTTGTCTTATCTCCCCTTTTGATTTCAAACCTTGACCTAAATGTACTAAGCCATCTATTACATTCTGATTAACTTGAGGAACATATGTCTGCAACCAAAGCGAGGCAAGTTTTTATTATGAAAAGTTGATCAACACAAAGGCTTTATAAAAATCCATAATTAAAATAAATCCCCCTTCATTAAAAAAAGCACTGTAGTCAAGCAGGTCTAAAACAAAGAAGGAGAAGGTGTTCTGGACACACTTCACTGTATGGTTGGACTTTAGTCCTGTGTCAAACTGAATGAATCACGTCACATCCTGTAAGAGAAACTAGCTGTTTCCCTATGTGAAAGAGAAAAGGAAAAAGCTTAACAAGAGGAAGCACTCTCTCTGTCTGTTGGCTTTTTGGCTCACATCTCTGAGAATCTGCCTGGTTTTGTAATCCAGAGTCGACCATGAAGTTCCGTGTGCAGCAGACTTTCTGCTTCTTGATGTCCGTTTTATTCCTCTGTGTTGTTGCAGACCTTCAGGGTGAGTAGGTGAAAACAGTTCTTTGCAAAATGACCTTTGTCACAACACTTAAGTTATGTGTAATTTATGCTTTTGTGTTTGTGTATCGTACAGGCAGTGCATGTTTTTATTACACGAGTCTCTCTTTGAAAAATATCTGCATAAATCTGGCAGCTGCAATCAATCATCCCTGAGTGGTATTATGGCAGTAATAATTATAATAAAAACAGAAGCAGTTCGGACCACACTGTTAATTTCATTACACTGTAGCTGTATATTAGACATGATTTAAAATAAAATGAACATAAGGTTAACTTTACGTTGCACCTGCACTTCGTTCAAAGGTGAAAGATTGGAGATAACCAGGCTAGGTGTGCTGATAGGAGAGGATTGAAGATAACTTTTCAGTAGGACAGGGTGCAAGTGTTATTAAGCAAATTTCTTTTTTGCTGACTTCATGCTGTTAAAGAATAAATGGAGTATTGCAGTGACTGTGAATAAACAGAAACAGATCTCATGCTCAACTCTGCTTTTTTACCAGGATAATTGTAGACACCACCCAACAAAGAATGCTTATGGTAAAAATAAATAAATGAATTAGCAAGTAGCCTTTTTCAAATTAATGATGACATATCACAGCTGGTTAGATTATTTAAATGTCTGGTTTAAACCAAAACATTATCATTTAGTGCTTTAGTTAGCGCCCTCACTATAAAGATGGGGATTAATTGTCCACAGCAAAAGCTAAACTTTTCCCTTGATTTCTAAAAGTATTGACTTTACTTACACAAGTGACCAGTTAATAAACTTTCTGACTTTTTTCTCTTTTGATCACCTACATGATATAGTGAACTCTGAGTTTTAGTTCTTTCACATGGCTTCATATGACTGTATCACATATAGTCTTCATAAAAATAAGGTACTGCCAGGATTCAAATATTGAATATTTTGAGGAATTTAGTTATAATTTTTAAGTGCTTTTTCTCTAAGTATTTTTAAACCATTCATCAAATTGTTGACTAGTTTTTCTTTTGATGACGTTACCAGAACCAGATATTGCATATTTTGAGAAATTTGGTATGTCTGTTATAATTTCAAAGCACGTTTGAATGGAAGATTTAATTTTTTTAATTATAAAGTTTTATGTTATGATTCTCACTGATTTCTAATATCCTGACAGCACCTGTAGTCCGCACAAAGCTCGGGAGCCTGAAAGGTGAGTATGTGAGTGTGAAAGGGAAGGAGACTGGCGTCCATGCCTACCTGGGTGTCCCATTTGCCAAACCACCCCTCGGCCCTTCCTTGAGACTGGCTCCACCTCAGCCTGTAGGAGGATGGGAAGGAGTAAGAGATGCCACTAAACAGCCACCAATGTAAGAAACATGTGGTTCAACACACTTTGAGAAATGATTGGCTTTATTTGTATCATTAACATTGTCTCTCTTTAAGGTGCATTCAGTCTAAAGAAACTGTTTTGGATCTGGTTGATAAACTCGGTAAAGCACTGGTGGAAATACCAGACATCTCTGAAGACTGTCTTTACCTCAACATTTACGCTCCTGCAAACAGAGCTAAAAATGCCAAGCTCCCAGTAAGAACCTTTTGCTGTAGATTATGAGGGATGCCTAATCACAGTCTCAGTAAAGACACCCATCTTCAGAACTCAATTGTACATTTTATCATCTAAAATGTAAACTTAAGTTTACATTACAGTTTTCTCTGTTTAAAGTTTAAATTCTTAAAGATTAGTTTTTGTAGCTTGACTGAGACTCCAAAAGATCCTCTAATCTTTGACAGAATGCTCTTTTATTGTTCTGCCCAGGTCATGGTCTGGATTCATGGTGGGGGCTTTGCGCTGGGATCTGCTTCAATATATGATGGCTCTGCCTTGGCTGCTTACCAGGACGTGGTTGTGGTTCTGATCCAGTATCGCTTAGGACTTCTGGGTTTTCTCAGGTAAATAAACTCCATCCATCCATAATCTCTCCAACAGGTCTGCCCCGTGGCCTCCTCCTAGTGGAAGACTGTGAGTACATATCGCCTCAACCAGGAGGTGTCCAGGAGGCATCCTAATCAGATGTCTGAACCCCCTTAACTCAAACTCCTTTAGATGTGGAGCGGCTCTACTCTGAGCCCCTACCGAATGGCCAAACTCCTCACCCCATCTCTAAGAGAGAGGCCAGTCACCCTTGGGAGAAAGCTCATTGCCACAGCACCAATCTGTCTATAAAAATTATGAACAGAATCTGTGATAAATGCAGCCCTGGTGGAGTCCAGTACACATGAGGAACAATTCCGATTTATTGCCGGCATTGCAAACCAAGCGCTTGCAACAGTTGTATAAGGACAGAATGAATAAAAACAATGGGACTGACCCCATACTCCTGAAGCATCTCACACAAGATCTACTCTTACAGACACAATCAAATGCCTTCTCCAAGTCCACACAACAAATGTAGGCTGGTTGGGTGAACTCCCATACACCCCACCATATCCTTGAGATGATAAAGAGCTGTGTTGCGCACCCAGGAGGAAAACCACATTGTTTCTCCTGTACTAGAGGTTTGACTAACTCACAGACTCCTCTTTCCAGCAGCCTGGCATAGGATTTTCTGTGGAGGCTGAGGAGTGCGATTCCCATATAATTGAGCACACCCTCTTATCCCCCTTCTTGAAGATGGGAAGCACAACCCAGGTCTGCCAATTCAGAGGTACAGCCCCAGATCTCAACGCAACACTGTAGAGGCATCTCAACCAAGATAGCCCTACAACATCCACATCATTAAGGAACTCAGGGTGAACCTCATCCACCCCAGGGGCCCTACCACCAAGGAGTTGTTTAACTGCTTCAGTAACCTCGCTCCTGGTTATGCATGAGTATCTTCAGTCGAAGTCAGCAACACTCCACCCACACTATACACAGTGTTGGTAAAGCTCCTGTCCAGGATACTGGTTCCAGAGCCCAAGATATGGATTGAGGTGAGCCTGACTTTATCTGTCTGGTACCTCTCAATCTCACACAATATCTCAGGCTCCTTCCCCAATACAGGCGACGTTTCATGTCTCCATCGCCAGCCTCAGTAGACAGGCATCGGTCTGCCAGTGTCTCCACCCTTGGCCACCACTGGCACACATTGCACCCGACCCCTACAGTGCCTCCAATCTCCCTTGTTCAGGCCGCCCCAAGCTGACCCCATGTGCTGAGGCCCAGCCCCCAGGTTCCCACCATCAGGTGCCATCCCCAAACCTGGCTCCAGGGTGGGGCCCCAGTAACCCACTCCCAGGCAGGGTAAACTGTTGGCTCACAGTGTATAAACATAGCTTAATAATTTTTTTTACTCCCTTACCCTGTCAGTCAGGTTCAACAAATATGTGGAAGTGGGATATGCTACTATTCCCCAAATGGACAAATGAGATCCAGTAGCGAGTTTCAGTAGTGACTTACTGGCAGGAGCTGGTAGTGCCAGCTGCTGCCAATAACCTACAATAAAAAACCTACAATAGAATTGTCTTGTGAAAAGATATTTCATTTAGGAAAAATACATTATAAAAATGGCATTTTGATCTATCAGCACTGGAGATGAGCACATTTCAGGGAACTTTGGCCTGCTGGACCAGGTTGAAGCTCTCAAGTGGATCCAGCAGCACATTCACAACTTTGGAGGAGACCCAGGATTAGTTACTATATTTGGAGAGTCTGCTGGTGGAGTGAGCGTGTCTCTTCTGGTAAGAATCTACAGTTAGAGGAACTTTATATAAACCTTTTCACTCTAGAACAAAAATTAATATGTGATGTGTTACTTGAATCACCAGCTCCTGTCACCACTGTCTGATGGGCTGTTTCACCGTGCTATTGCTGAGAGTGGCACAGCTGCAATGAATGTACTTATGGCAAATGATCCTCTACCAATGGCGCAGGTTAATTATCCATATTCATCTTTTTTGGAGGGTTAAAAACATTTTTGTATCACAGAATAATGAGAATATTAAAATGGATTTGTTTTGACAAATATTTGACATTCATATTATACATTTCACCTCAGGCAGTTGCAAATGCATCTGGCTGCAGTCTTGAAAGCACAAAGAAGATCAGTGACTGCATGAGAAACCTTGATATTGATACTATAGTGGGTTTTACACAGGTGAGGTAATGGGTGCAAACATGATAGAGAATGATTATTATGTCTTCTACAATATTTCTTTGAAGCCTTTGATTTCTCCCTCAGCTCTGTTCATGCTATCACATCTTTCACTTTAGTACATTTTATTTTCTCAAGGATCCAACATTAAGATTTCAAGTAAATGTTGATGGACATTTCCTGACTAAACCTGTGGATGAGCTGTTTCGTAAACATGAACTCCATGCTGTTCCATTCATGACTGGTGTCAATAATGATGAAGGTGGATGGATGTTTGCATCAGTAAGTGTCACAGGAACATGTAAATAAAAAGCTCCATGATCTCAATGTAGTTTGTTGTTGTTTTGTAATGTTGAAAAAAAAGTAATTTGGCTTGGTATTTCCTTAGTTTTTTGCTCCCCAAAACTGGACAGAAGGACTAGATCGAGAATCTGTTTTGAACATGGTTTCCTTCTTCTACCCCGACGTAAGGCAGACACTACTTAATGTTACAATATTACTGTCCCCTGACCTGCTCGAGCTTCTTTGATTGATGTGTTGCTTATTTCTTTAAGCCTAAAGCAGCATTTATCAGAGATGTGATAGCTGATGAATATATCGGAAATGGTGACGACCGTGTGAAAAACAGAGATGGGTACACTGAGATGCTTGGAGATTTGTTTTTCACCATTCCAGCGATCAAAGCTGCTAATGCTCACAGAGGTAATTTAATTTGTTTAATGAAAGATTATACAAATCTGTTTAAAACCCAACACTTGATGTTTACTGTGACACACTTTCATTAACAAATATCACACACATTCGTCTAATTCCAGATGCAGGCGCTCCTGTATACCTGTATGAGTACCAACATCCTCCCAAATTCCTGCAGCAGAAAAGGCCGAGCTTTGTCGGGACTGACCATGCAGATGAAATGTTTACAGTTTTGGGATTTTGCTTCACAACTACCCATATTAGGTTACCCAGTAAGACTTTATAAAAACTCTGCCTTAGTGCTTGATCTGTTTTGTTTTGTTGATTGAAAAGTGTTTTGCAACATGATCGTTTTAGATCCGTGCCCTGAGGATGAAGAACAGTTGAGCAAGATCATGATGAGCTACTGGGGGAACTTTGCTCGCACAGGGTAGGAATTTCCAAATGTTGTAAATTTCACACATTTAATAACTGAATAACAAATGTATATGTGTTTAGATCTCCTAATGGGCACAACCTTGTCCACTGGCCAAAGTATGGAGCAGAAGAAAAGTACCTGGCGATTGGTTTAAAAAAGCAGGTAACTGCTCAGCACCTGAAGAAGGAGCGCTTTGTCTTCCTGACTCAGACCGTCCCAGAGAAGATCAAACAGCATGAGGAAAATGCAGAACGCAGCGAGCTGTAGAAAACTCACATCTGGTCTCTGCTCCATCAATTTTAAAGTAATTACACTAAACCAGGGGTAGGCAAATTTAGGCCTCAAGTGCTGGTGTCCTGCAGGTTTTAGATGTGTCCTTGATCCAACACAGCTGATGCAAATGGTCAAATGACCCCCTCAACATGTCTTGAAGTTCTTCAGAGGCCTGGTAATGAACTAATGATTTGATTTAGGTGTGTTGACCCAGGGGGACTTCTAAAACCTGCAGGACACCAGCCCTTGAGGCCTGGAGTTGGCTACCCCTGGACTAAACCATAATTCCCTTATCAAAAGGTCTTGTGAGGACCATCCATATTCTAATGTGATTTTTTTTTTCAATTAATTGAATCCAGAGTATCAGGGTATTTTAAATCTAGTACTGTAAACATAAGTTTTGTAAAACATTTATAAAATAAAAAGTTTTGACAAACCAATTTTGCAGCATTTTGTTTGTTTGTGACCTGTGCTTCTTTTACCTGAAAACTTAGCACTCCATTCCCTCAAACATCCTATCAGATTAATTAGATAAAACTTTACTAATCCCTAAAGTGGGTTCTTCCCGGAAAATTCAGTTCAGTTTTTTCTTACATTTTCTCTTGTGTGCATTCAACCTTCAGAAGTCCTCCCGAGCAACTGTGGCAACACCTCTGTGTCTGTGTGGGTCATGAGAAATGCAATGCAAGCAAAAACAACTGCACTTGTATTAATTACTGTATCATAGTTCAAGAGCCTGTGACACAGCATGTGCTCATATGAATAAACTTGTAACCAAATTCACATTTTGAGCTTTTCAGACAGGCAGACGAAAAAAAAAAGGATTGCAAGAAAAAGTTGGTCATTACGATAGCGGCGAAACTTTTCTGGATTGAGTCCTGAATCGATCCTAAAGCTTAGACTTTAGATTGGACTTTAGTCCCGTGATGGTTTGGCGTCAAACTGAATGACAGCATATCTTGCTAGAGACACTATATTTTCCTCTTTGTGAAAGAGAAAAGAAGAAGCCTTCATATGAGGACGCACTTCCTATATCTCTTTGTTCTGCGCTCGGTTCTTGAAAAATCTGCAGAATTTAGCAATCCACAGAGCTGACCATGGAGTTGCATGCAAAGCACAATTTCTTCTTCTTTGTATCCGGTTTATTCCTCTGTGCTGCTGCAGAACTTCAGGGTAAGTAGGATAAAACTGTTCTTAGCAAAATGACCTTTGTAACATCACCTAATTTCTGTGTAATGTGTGTGTTCTTTAAACCTAAGTGTGTGTGTGTTCCTTAAACCTACGTGTAGTGCATGTTTTTCTTCTTTTCCTTTTTTTTTGCACAGTCGCTTTTTGAAAAGCTTCTTTTTAAATCTGGCTGTAGTATCATCTTCAGTGGTATGATGGCTATAATAGTCATAATAAATGCTGATAATTAAACATCAACTTTTGTGTTCTAAGTCCAGGTGACTTTTTACCTACAAACTGTGTTCAAAGGTGAACGATAGCAAAGAACCAAGTATGGTGTACCCATGGGAGATGGTAGTATGTCAGCATATGTATATGTGTATATATATATATATATATATATATATATATATATATATATATATATATATATATATATATATATATATATATATAGATAGAGATAGAGATATAGATAGATAGATAGCTTTTTTTTTTTTGCTAACTTCAGTGACTGTTAATAAACAGAAACAGATCTCATGGTCAACTCTGCTTCTTCACCAGGATCACTGTAGACACAACACACAACAAAGGAAGTTTATGGTAAACAAACAACAAAACAAAAAGCCATTTGAGCAAGTGGCTTTTTTCAAATAAATGATGAACTATCACACTTGCTCAGATTTTTTAAACCATTTTAAACCAAAATAATAAAAAAGCTTATTTAGTGTAATGGTGCTGTAGCTTAAGCAACTTAATCCACCAAATGGTCTGCATCAATAAATTAATTAAATTAGAATTTAATCAATATTAGGATAGGAATTAAATTGTCCACAGCAAAATATGAAATTGTATTCGTTTCCTGAATGTGGTTATCTCAAATCCTGAGGATTAATATAGTGGCGAACCAGAGTTTTCTTGATATTGAATTCATTTTCATAATTAACCAATTCATAAAATTCCATTCAGGCTGCTCATGTATTTGACTTAGTTATACAAACAGTATTGTAACACTGTTTTTTAACATGGCTTTATATGACTGTGTCACATGAAAAGTTCTATAAGGAGCAATTTTAAACTTGTCTGATGAACATAGTCTGCATAAAACTGAGCTATAGAGAGCAGTCAATTATTGCATGTTTTGAGCAAAATACTTTTCACTGGAAGATTTATTTTATTTTTAAAATATAGAATAGAATAGAATAGAATAATCCTTTAATTGTCCCACAATTAAAGGGGGACGATGTGAAGTTTTATGTTAAGATTTTCAGTCATTTCTAATATCCTGACAGCACCTGTAGTCCACACAAAGCTCGGGAGCCTGAAAGGTGAGTATGTGAGTGTGAAAGGGAAGGAGACTGGCGTCCATGCCTACCTGGGTGTCCCATTTGCCAAACCACCCCTCGGCCCTTCCTTGAGACTGGCTCCACCTCAGCCTGCAGAAAGATGGGAAGGAGTAAGAGATGCCACTAAACAGCCACCAATGTAAGAAATGTGAACTTCAACATACTTGGAGGAATTATTGGCTTTATTTGTAAAATTAGCATTGTCTCTCTTTAAGGTGCATTCAGTCTAAAGAAGCTGTTTTGGATATGCTTAATAAACTCGGTGCACTGCTGGCAGAAGTACCAGACATCTCTGAAGACTGTCTTTACCTCAACATATACACTCCTGCTAAAAGAGCTAATAATGCCAAGCTCCCAGTAAGAATCTTTTGCTGTAGGTTTTGACTGTTGCCTAATCACAGTCTCAATAAAGACACCATTCTTTAGAACTCAGTTGTTAATTGTATCATCTAAAATGTAAACTTGAGTGTTTTTGTTTGTTTAACATTTAAATTACTTTTTGTTATTAGTTATTAGATTAGTTATTGTAACTGACACTCCAAATGGTCCTCTAAGCTTTGAAGAAATGGTATTTTATTGTTCTGTCCAGGTCATGGTCTGGATTCATGGTGGGGGTTTTACGCTGGGATCAGCTTCAACATATGATGGCTCTCCCCTGGCTGCTTACCAGGATGTAGTTGTGGTTCTGATCCAGTATCGCTTGGGACTTCTGGGTTTTCTCAGGTAAATAAACTTCATCCACCCATAATCTCTCCAGCATGTCCTGGCTCTGCCTCAGGGCCTTCTCTCAGTGGGACACTGGGAGCCCAGGACACCTTACCCAGGAGGCGTCCAGGAGGCATTCTAGTCAGATGCCTAAACCACCTTAACTTGCTCCTTTTGATGTGGACGAGTAGTGGCTCTATTCTGAGCCCCTCCCGAATGGCCGAACCCCTTACCATATCTTTTAGGGAGAGGCCATCCACCCTTGGGAGAAGGCAGGTGTTGCAACACCAATCTGTCTGTCGATCTCCCACTTCCCTCTCCCCTTACTCATGAACCCTCCCCAGGCCTGGCTCCAGGGTGGGACCCCTGGAACCCTATCCCAAGCAGGGTAAAAGGTCACTCGATGTTTTAATCATAGGAATGTAAATGAACTCAAGTTATGAAAGTAGAACATACTATGGTTTTGTTTTTCTGTGTTTTTATCTGATTTTATAAGACAAAAAATTGAAAGTTTGCTTTATTTATCACAAGGTATAAACATAGCTTGGTAAATTTTTTACTGCCTTACCGTGTCACTCAGCTTCAGCAAATATGTGGAAGTGGCATATGCAGCTACTGCCCAACTGGACAAACAGAATGCAAAAGTGGTTTTCAGAATCCTCTACTAGCTGCTGTCAATAACACATGAATAGAAGTGTCTTGTAAAAAGATGTTTCAATAAGGAAAAATACATTATAAAAATAACATTTTGTTCTATCAGCACTGGAGATGAGCACATTTCAGGGAACTTTGGCCTCCTGGACCAGGTTGAAGCTCTCAAGTGGATCCAGCAGCACATTCACAACTTTGGAGGAGACCCAGGATTAGTTACCATATTTGGAGAGTCTGCTGGTGGAGTGAGCGTGTCTCTTCTGGTAATCTACAGTCAAAGGAACTTTAAAAAAACCTTTTCACTCTAGAACAAAAATTAATATGTGATGTGTTACTTGAATCACCAGCTCCTGTCACCACTGTCTGATGGGCTGTTTCACCGTGCTATTGCTGAGAGTGGCACAGCTGCAATGAATGTACTTGTGGCAAATGATCCTCTACCAATGGCGCAGGTTAATTATCCATATTCTTCCTTTTTGGAGGGTTAAAAACATTTTTGTTGCAGAATAATGAGAATATTAAAATGGAATTGTTTTGACAAATATTTGCCATTTCACCTCAGGCAATTGCAAACGCATCTGGCTGCAGTCTCGAAAGCACAAAGAAGATCAGTGACTGCATGAGAAACCTTGATATTGATACTATAGTGGGTTTTACACAGGTGAGGTAATGGGTGCAAACATGATAGAGAATGATTATTATGTCTTCTACAATATTTCTTTGAAGCCTTTGATTTCTCCCTCAGCTCTGTTCATGCTATCACATCTTTCACTTTTGTATATTTAATTCTCTCAAGGATCCAAATTTGAGATTTCAAGTAAATGTTGATGGACATTTCCTGACTAAACCTGTGGATGAGCTGTTTCGTAAACATGAACTCCATGCTGTTCCATTCATGACTGGTGTCAATAATGATGAAGGTGGATGGATGCTTGTATCAGTAAGTGTTGCAGAAACTTCTGAATAAAGATCTCAATATAATTTTAAAATTGCAAAACAACAGCAAAGATAAAAAGTAATTTGGCTTGGTATTTCCTTAGTTTTTTGCTCCCCAAAACTGGACAGAAGGACTAGATCGGGAATTTGTTTTGAACATGGTTTCCTTCTTCTACCCCGACGTAAGGCAGACACTACTTGATGTTACAATATTACTGTCCCCTGACCTGCTCGAGCTTCTTTGATTGATGTGTTGCTTATTTCTTTAAGCCTAAAGCAGCATTTATCAGCGATGTGATAGCTGATGAATATATCGGAAATGGTGACGACCGTGTGAAAAACAGAGATGGGTACACTGAGATGCTTGGAGATTTGTTTTTCACCATTCCAGCGATCAAAGCTGCTAATGCTCACAGAGGTAATTTAATTTGTTTAATGATAGATTATACAAATCTGTTTAAAACCCAATACTTGATGTTTACTGTGACACACTTTCATTAACAAATATCACACACATTCATCAAATTCCAGATGCAGGCGCTCCTGTATACCTGTATGAGTACCAACATCCTCCCAAATTCCTGCAGCAGAAAAGGCCGAGCTTTGTCAGGACTGACCACGGAGATGAAATTTTTACAGTTTTGGGATTTTGCTTCACAACTTCCCATGTTAGGTTACCCGGTAAGATAACATAGAAATCTGCCTTAGTGCTAGATCTGTTTTGTTTTCCAAGTGTGAAAAATATGTTTTGCAACATGATCGTTTTAGATCCGTGCCCTGAGGATGAGGAACAGTTGAGCAAGATCATGATGAGCTACTGGGGGAACTTTGCTCGCACAGGGTAGGAATTTCCAACTGTTGTAAATTTCACACTTCACACTTTTAATAACTGAATGGTAAATGGTAAATGTCCTGTATTTGTATAGCGCTTTACTAGTCCCCAAGGACCCCAAAGCGCTTTACACATCCAGTCATCCACCCATTCAGACACACATTCACACACTGGTGATGGCAAGCTACATTGTAGCCACAGCCACCCTGGGGCGTACTGACAGAGGCGAACTTAATAACAAATGTATATGTGTTTAGATCTCCTGATGGGCACAACCTTGTCCACTGGCCAAAGTATGGAGCAGAAGAAAAGTACCTGGCGATTGGTTTAAAAAAGCAGGTAACTGCTCAGCACCTGAAGAAGGAGCGCTTTGTCTTCCTGACTCAGACCGTCCCAGAGAAGATCAAACAGCATGAGGAAAATGCAGAACGCAGCGAGCTGTAGAAAACTCACATCTGGTCTCTGCTCCATCAATTTTAAAGTAATTACACTAAACCATAATTCCCTTATCTAAAGGTCTTGTGAAGATTATCCATATTCTAATATTAAATTAATATTTTGTTTTTTTCTTTTGTTTCTTTTAGTTGAATCCAGGGTATCAGGATATTTTAAATCAAGCGCTGTAAACATAGGTTTTGTAAAACATTTATAAAATAAAAAGATTTGATTAACCAATTTTGCAGCATTTTGTTTGTCTGTGACCTGTGCTAGTATTAACTGCAAACTTAGCACTCCATTCCCTAGAATATACTTTCAGATGCAACATGCCTTTTTTTCATGTTTTAATTCTAACATTTCATGTTGTGTACATTCAACCTTCCGAAGTCCTCTTAAGCAACTGTGTCAACACCTCTGTATCTGTGTGGGTCATGAGAAATGCAATGCAAACAAAAACAACTGCACTTGTATTAATTACTGTATCATAGTTCAAGAGCCTGTGCACAACATGTGCTCAAATCAGTAAACTTGTAACCAAATTCACATTTTGAGCTTTTCAGACAGGCCGACGAAAAAAAAGGATTGCAAGAAAAAGTTGTGAATTTGTGAATTACGATAGTGGCAAAGTACGCAGGACATCCGAAGCAGAAAGTGTTCTGGAGTGAGACCTGGAGTGAACCTAAAGTTTAGACTCTAGAATGGACTTTAGTCCTGTGATGGTTTGGCTGAATAACGTCATATCTGCTGCAGAAACTACCCTTTCCTCTTTGTGAAAGAGAAAAGGAGAAAACTTCATAAGCGGACATACTTCCTCTTCTTGGCTCTGCGCTCAATTATTGGGAAATCTGCAGAGTTTCGCAATCCACAGAGCCAACCATGAAGCTGCATGCAAAGCAGTCTTTCTTCTTCTTAATATCATTTTTATTCATCTATGTTGTTGCAGATCTTCAGGGTAAGTAGGATAAAACAGTTCTTAGCAAAACGGTCTTTGTGACATCACCTAATTTCTGTGTAATGCGTGTGTTCCTTAAACTTACATGTAGTACATGTTTTTCTTTTCCTTTTTTTGCACAAGTTGCTTTTTGTAAAACCGGTGTTTAAATCTGACAATATTAATCAATCAGTAATCAACGGTATTATGGCAGTAATAGTCATTTTAAAAGCTGATAATTAAACATCAACTTTTGTGTTCTAAGTCCAGGTGACTTCTTACCTGCAAAGGCTATTCACTCTGTTCAAAGGTGAATGATAGCAAAGAACCAAGCATGTGAGACGATTGTAGGTCAAATGTTTTAGAAGGACAGGTTGCAATTAATCAGACTTTGTTTTGTTTAAATTGGACCGTACAATTTTTAATTATTTTTATTTTTATTATTTTTCTTTGGCAAAAAAAGCTGTTTAAAAACAAACAAACAATATTTTTTGCTAACTTTATGCCGATAAGGAGTAAATGGAGTATTGCTGTGATTGTGAATAAACAGAAACAGATTTCTGCAGATTTCAACTCTGCTTCTTTACCAGGGTCACTGTAGACGCAACACACATCAAAGGAAGTCTATGGCAAAACAAAAAACCAGAGCCGTGTGAGCAAGTAGCTTTTTTAAAAAAAAAAATAAATGATGAAGTATCACACTTGGTCAGATCATTTAAACCACTTAAACAAACAAAAAATAATAGTAATAAAAATGGTCATGTAGTTTAAATGCCAATGTACAGCTGTGTGTCAGGATGTAGGACCTAAACACAGCACTCAAGCACGAGATGTTAACTGAAAACGGCAGCTTTATTGCTGGATATAATTCTATGCTTTTACAGAAAACCAAACTGAAAACAAGGAATCAGAAATAAGAAAATAAAACCAAAAAACTAAGGAACAAGGAAACTAATGGCTTAAAGCAGCAAACAGAGAACTAGGAATTTCCTAGGAGCATTGGTGTAACACACAGCAAAGAGTGTGTACGACGCAAAAACGGACAGAGGAAAAAACAGGGCTAAAATACACAAGGGAGTAATAAGGGAACTGACAACAGGAGGGACACCCAGCTTGAACTAATCAAACATAATGAGACAAAGGGCAAGCAAAATGAAAACACTGAACACCAGACAACAGACTATCAAAGTAACAGGCATGTCTCTGTAGCTTGAGCTCGATTAACATAATCCACCAAATGGTGTGCATCAAAAATGTAAAAATCAGAATTTAAATAATCAATAATGACAGGAATTACATAGTCCACAGCAAAATGTGACTTTTTATTGTTTGTTTTTGACAACAAGCTGTAGACAGCAATCAGATATTGCATGTTTTGAGAAAAGTACTTTTCACGGGAAATTTTATTTAAATATAAAGTTTTATGTGAAGATTTTCAGTCATTTCTAATATCCTGACAGCACCTGCAGTCCACACAAAGCTCGGGAGCCTGAAAGGTGAGTATGTGAGTGTGAAAGGGAAGGAGACTGGCGTCCATGCATACCTGGGTGTCCCATTTGCCAAGCCACCCCTTGGCCCTTCCTTGAGACTGGCTCCACCTCAGCCTGCAGAAAGATGGGAAGGAGTAAGATATGCCACTAAACAGCCACCAATGTAAGAAATGTGAACTTCAACATACTTGGAGGAATTATTGGCTTTATTTGTAAAATTAGCATTGTCTCTCTTTAAGGTGCATTCAGTCTAAAGAAGCTGTTTTGGATCTGGTTGATAAACTCGGTGGACTGCTGGCAGAAATACCAGACATCTCTGAAGACTGTCTTTACCTCAACATTTACACTCCTGCAAACAGAGCTAAAAATGCCAAGCTCCCAGTAAGAATCTTTTGCTGTAGGTTTTGAGGGATGCCTAAACACAATCTCAGTAAAGACACCCATCTTTAGAACTCAATTGTACATTTTATCATCTAAAATGTAAACTTAAATGTTCTTGTCCGTTTAAAGTTTAAATTCTTAAAGATTAGTTATTGTAGCTTGACTGAGACTCCAAAAGATCCTCTTATCTTTGATGGAAAGCTCTTTTATTATTCTTTCTAGGTCATGGTCTCAATCCATGGTGGGGGCTTTACGCTGGGATCAGCTTCAACATATGATGGCTCTGCCTTGGCTGCTTACCAGGAAGTGGTTGTGGTTCTGATCCAGTATCGCTTGGGAATTCTGGGTTTTCTCAGGTAAATAAACTCCATCCATTCATAATCTCTCCAACGGGTTGCCCCCAGCTGCCTTCTTCCAGTGGAACACTGGGAGCCCAGAACTCCTCACCAAGGAGTTGTCCAGGAGGCATCTAGTCAAATGCCTAAACCACCTTAACTGGCTCCTTTTGATCTGGAAGAAGAGTGCTCCTAGTCCATCCTGAATGGCCAAACTCCTCACCCCATCTCTAAGAGAGAGGGCAGCCACCCTTGGGAGAAAGCTCATTGTCACAGCACCAATCTGTCCATAAAAATTATGAACAGAATCTGTGATAAAGGGCAACCCTGGTGGAGTCCAGCACCCCCGAGGAACAATTACGATTTATTGTCAGCAATGCAAACCAAGCTCTTGCAACAGTTCTATAAGGACAGAATGAACCATGACAATGGGCCTCACGCCCCCATACTACTGAAGCATCTCACAGAAGAATACTCTGAAGGACTTAACTGAAGGCCTTCTCCAAGTCAACACAACCAATGTAGGCTGGTTGGGCGAACTGCGATAGACCCTCAAATATCCTCGAGACGATAGAGAGCTGTGTTCCGCACCCAGTAGAAAAACCACATTGTTCCTACAGTTCTAGCAGTTCAACTAGCTGACAAACTCTCTATTCCAGTACCCTGGCATTGAATTTCCTCTGAAGGCCGAGTAGTTTGATCCCTATATACAGTAGCTGGAGCACACTCCAGTCCCCCTTATGGAAGATGGGAAGCACAATTCCAGTCTGCCAATCCAGAGGTACAGCCCCTGATCTCCACGCAGCATTGTAGAGGCGTCTCAACTAAGACAGTCCTACAATATCCATAGCCGTAAGGAACTCAGGACGACCCTCATCCATTCCAGGAGTCCTGCCACCAAGGACATGTTTAATCAGAATCAGAATCAGAATCAGAATACTTTATTGATCCCTGGGGGAAATTATTTTTTGTTACAGTGCTCCATTTTAAACCAACATTAAGACAAGACAGACAATACGCTAACTAAGAATAGTACAATATATACATATATATACATACATACATACATAAGTCACTTATAAATAAATATTTGGAAAAGAAACATGTGTAGCTGTAGCAGCAAACAGTGTGTTAAGTGGATGCGTTGTACAGGGAGATGGCCACAGGCAGGAATGATTTCCTGTGTCGTTCAGTGGTGCTTTTCGGTAATCTCAGTCTCTCACTGAACGAGCTCCTGTGACTGACCAACATGTCATGGAGTG
Organism: Diplotaxodon limnothrissa; assembly: GCF_057381915.1. Taxonomy (NCBI): domain Eukaryota; kingdom Metazoa; phylum Chordata; class Actinopteri; order Cichliformes; family Cichlidae; genus Diplotaxodon; species Diplotaxodon limnothrissa. Next base: position 7,848,028 of record NC_140602.1, read on the forward strand.
GGTGGGAGGTGTTATCCAACATTGTCTTTATCTTGGACAGCATCCGCCTCTCCGACACCACCTTGAGGGAGTCCAGCTCCATCCCCACAACATTGCTGGCCTTACGGATCAGTTTATTAAGTCTGTTGGCATCTGCGACCCTCAGCCTGCTCCCCCAGCATGCAACAGCATAGAGGATCGCACTGGCCACCACAGACTCATAGAAAATCCTCAGCATTTTCTGGCAGATGTTGAAGGACCTCAGTCGCCTCAAAAAATAGAGACGACTCTGGCCCTTCCTGTAAAGTGCTGTGGTGTTTTTAGCCCAGTCCAGTTTATTGTCAATGTGTACTCCAAGGTATTTATAGTCCTCCACAATGTCAACACTGACCCCCTGGATTGAAACAGGGGTCAAGTGTTTCCTGGTCTTCCTGAAGTCCACGATCAGTTCCTTGGTCTTTGCCACGTTGAGCTGCAGATGATTCTGTTCACACCACGTGACAAAGGAGTCGACCACAGCCCGGTACTCTGTCTCATCATCCCTGCTGATGCATCCAACCACCGCAGAGTCATCAGAAAACTTCTGAAGATGGCATGTCTCTGTGCAGTGGCTGAAGTCTGTGGTGTAGAGGGTGAAGAGGAAGGGGGAGAGGACAGTCCCCTGAGGTGCCCCTGTGTTGCTAACTGCCTCAGTGCCCCACTTGTCCCCAGACTTTACTTCTGCTATGGACGACTTGTCAGTATTCCTTTCACCCCCGACAATATCGTCAGTTGAAGTCAGCAGCACTCCACCTGCAATTTACACAGTGTCGGTAACGCACCCCTTTCCCCTCCTGAGCTGCCTGATAGTGTTCCAGAGGCTAACAAAACCTAATAGGACTTCTTCAGCGCGATGACTCCCTTCAACTCTGGTAAACACTGTCTAGTTCTGGGGTTAGCACCATGACAGGCACCAAGCCCCTTCAAATCAAATCAAATCAAATCAAATCAAATCACTTTTATTGTCACATCACATGTGCAGGTACATTGGTACAGTACATGTGAGTGAAATTCTTGTGTGCGAGCTTCACAAGCAACAGAGTTGTGCAAAATACAATAATGTAAACAAGCAAAATACAAGAATGGCTACATCTGAAACTAATAAATATATGTACAATATATAATAGTATATGCATTTCTGGATGTGTATACTAAATATTTTTCTACGTGTGTGTGTGTGTGTGTACACATATTTTACAAATTAAATAGAGTAAACAATAAATAAAATATATAAAAATATACAGAGTTGAGACATGTGCAAAACAGTGGCATTACTGTACAGTATGGAGTGCATAATGTTAAAGTTCCAGTAGTGAAGCTGAGGTGTCTATGACGTGTTCAGCAGTCTGATGGCCTGGTGGAAAAAGCTGTCTCTCAGTCTGCTGGTACGGGACCGGGGCCTTGTCAGGTGTTCCCAGCGCACCCTCACTATACATTTGGGTGGTTCAGGTCTGTCCACCGTCATCCCCATGTGATCCAACTCACCACGAGATAGTGATCATTTGACAGTTAAGCACCTCCCTTTACCAAAGTGCCGAGAACATTCGCCCGCATATCTGATGATATGATTACAAATTCGATCATTGACCTGCAGCCTAGGCTTTCCTGGTGCAACCTGTAATTACATACACTCTTATATTTGAAGATGGTGTTCATTATGGAGAAACTGTGGTCCAGTAACAGAACACCACTTGGTTTTGTGTTAGGCAGGCTGTTTCTCCCACTCACGTCCCTCCAGGTGTTAGTAGACACACGTGTTGAGGTCTCCCAGTAGTATGACAGAGTCCCCCAGTTGGAGCACTCTCAAGCACCCCACCCAGGGACTCCAATAATGCCAGGTACTCTGAAATGTTGTTCAGCGCATGGGGGCAGATGATAGACAGTACCCATTCCCCAACCCAAATGTGCAGGGAACAAACCATTTCATCCACCGGGAAATCCTCAATGTGCAGGCAGCAAGCCAAGGGGATACCAGGATACCCACCCCAGCCCGAAGCTTCTCACCAAGGGCATGTCCAGACTGGGAAAGACTCCAGCCCCTCTCCAGGAGACTGGTTCTAGAGCCAAAGACACGCCTTCAGGTGAGCCTGACTATATCTAGCCAGTACCTCTCAACCTCCCACACTAGCTGAAACTTCTTCCCCACCAGAAAGGTGACATTCCATGTCTCTATCACCAGCTTCAGTAGTGGGCATCAGTCTCCCAGGGTCTCCATCCTTGGCACACACTGTAACCAACCCCTACGGTGCCTCCCATGTCCCTTGTTCAGGCAGTAGGGCCCCAGTCTTCCCAGGTCTGGTAAATTGTTCCCTCGATGTTGGACCCATGGAAATGTAAATGAACTCAAGTTATCAAAGTAGAACATACTATGGTTTTGTTTTTCTTCTTTTTTATCTGATTTTATAAGATAAAAAATTGAAAGTTGGCTTTATTTATCACGAGGTACAAACATCCATCCATCCATTCGCTTCCGCTTATCCTTTTCAGGGTCGCGGGGGGTGCTGGAGCCTATCCCAGCTGTCATAGGGCGAGAGGCGGGGTACCCCCTGGACAGGTCACCAGTCTATTGCAGGGCTAACACACAGGGACAGACAACCATTCATGCTCACATTCACTTGCACATTCACACCTAGTGGCAATTTGGATTATCCAATTAACCTATCCCCACAAACTGCATGTCTTTGGCCGGTGGGAGGAAGCCGGTATAGAGTGCATGTTGGCCTAAAGCTATGTTTATAGGTATAAACATAGCTTGGTAAATTTTTTACTACCTTACCATATCACTCAGCTTCAGCAAATGTGTGGAAGTGGCATATGCAGCTACTGTCCAACTGGACAAATAGAATGCAAGAGTGGTTTTCAGAATCCTGGCTCTATTAGCCCTGTCAATAACACATGAATAGAAGTGTCTTGTAAAAAGATGTTTCAATAAGGAAAAATACATTATAAAAATAACATTTTGTTCTATCAGCACTGGAGATTAGCACATTTCAGGGAACTTTGGCCTGCTGGACCAGGTTGAAGCTCTCAAGTGGATCCAGCAGCACATTCACAACTTTGGAGGAGACCCAGGATTAGTTACTATATTTGGAGAGTCTGCTGGTGGAGTGAGCGTGTCTCTTCTGGTAATCTACAGCTTAAATGAACTTTAAATAAACCTTTTCACTCTAGAACAAAAATTAATATTTGATGTGTTACTTGAATCATCAGCTCCTGTCACCACTGTCTGATGGGCTGTTTCACCGTGCTATTGCTGAGAGTGGCACAGCTGCAATGAATGTATTTGTGGCAAATGATCCTCTACCAATGGCGCAGGTTAATTATCCATATTCTTCCTTTTTTGGAGGGTTAAACATTTTTGTTGCAGAATAATGAGAATATTAAAATGGATTTGTTTTTGAAGAATATTTGCCATTTCACCTCAGGCAATTGCAAATGCATCTGGCTGCAGTCTCGAAAGCACAAAGAAGATCAGTGACTGCATGAGAAACCTTGATATTGATACTATAGTGGGTTTTACACAGGTGAGGTAATGGGTGCAAACATGATAGAGAATGATTATTATGTCTTCTACAATATTTCTTTGAAGCCTTTGATTTCTCCCTCAGCTCTGTTCATGCTATCACATCTTTTACTTTTGTATATTTAATTCTCTCAAGGATCCAAATTTGAGAATTAAAGTAAATGTTGATGGACATTTCCTGACTAAACCTGTGGATGAGCTGTTTCGTAAACATGAACTCCATGCTGTTCCATTCATGACTGGTGTCAATAATGATGAAGGTGGATGGATGCTTGCATCAGTAAGTGTCACAGGAACATGTAAATAAAAAGCTCCATGATCTCAATGTAGTTTGTTGTTGTTTTGTAATGTTGAAAAAAAAGTAATGTGGCTTGGTATTTCCTTAGTTTTTTGCTCCCCAAAACTGGACAGAAGGACTAGATCGAGAATTTCTTTTGAACATGGTTTCCTTCTTCTACCCCGACGTAAGGCAGACACCACTTGATGTTACAATATTACTGTCCCCGACCTGCTCGAGCTTCTTTGACTGATGTGTTGCTTATTTCTTTAAGCCTAAAGCAGCATTTATCAGAGATGTGATAGCTGATGAATATATCGGAAATGGTGACGACCGTGTGAAAAACAGAGATGGGTACACTGAGATGCTTGGAGATTTGTTTTTCACCATTCCAGCGATCAAAGCTGCTAATGCTCACAGAGGTAATTTAATTTGTTTAATGAAAGATTATACAAATCTGTTTAAAACCCAACACTTGATGTTTACTGTGACACACTTTCATTAACAAATATCACACACATTCGTCTAATTCCAGATGCAGGCGCTCCTGTATACCTGTATGAGTACCAACATCCTCCCAAATTCCTGCAGCAGAAAAGGCCGAGCTTTGTCGGGACTGACCACGGAGATGAAATTTTTACAGTTTTGGGATTTTGCTTCACAACTTCCCATGTTAGGTTACCCGGTAAGATAACATAGAAATCTGCCTTAGTGCTAGATCTGTTTTGTTTTCCAAGTCTGAAAAATATGTTTTGCAACATGATCGTTTTAGATCCGTGCCCTGAGGATGAGGAACAGTTGAGCAAGATCATGATGAGCTACTGGGGGAACTTTGCTCGCACAGGGTAGGAATTTCCAACTGTTGTAAATTTCACACTTCACACTTTTAATAACTGAATGGTAAATGGTAAATGTCCTGTATTTGTATAGCGCTTTACTAGTCCCCAAGGACCCCAAAGCGCTTTACACATCCAGTCATCCACCCATTCAGACACACATTCACACACTGGTGATGGCAAGCTACATTGTAGCCACAGCCACCCTGGGGCGTACTGACAGAGGCGAACTGAATAACAAATGTATATGTGTTTAGATCTCCTGATGGGCACAACCTTGTCCACTGGCCAAAGTATGGAGCAGAAGAAAAGCACCTGGCGATTGGTTTAAAAAAGCAGGTAACTGCTCAGCACCTGAAGGAGGAGCGCTTTGTCTTCCTGACTCAGACCGTCCCAGAGAAGATCAAACAGCATGAGGAAAATGCAGAACGCAGCGAGCTGTAGAAAACTCACATCTGGTCTCTGCTCCATCAATTTTTTAAAATAATTAGAATAAATCATAATTCATTTAGCGACCATTCTTTACACATGAAATATTAGTTACAGTGAACAACACTTTTTGGTAAAACATTTGGTGTTACCTTGATCATTTCCATTCTAACATATATTTTTTTAGAATCCATGATTGTGTTCTTTAAAAGCGCTATTCTCACCTTTCCACAAAACCCACGTCTCCCGTTTATAACCAGCACTGTAAACATAGGGTATGTCAAATAATCCTCGTTAATGACAAGAGCAGTTTTTGTATAGTTTAAGACATTGATCATCGATAAACGAATGCAACTGTTTTTACTTCACTATAATCAAAGTGTAATTGTGGAAGTGAAAGAAAATAGTAGATAAAAGGTTGCTAGTTGAGAGCAGCTGTCATAACATAAAAAAAACCTTGTTAAAATAAACAGATGTGACATCCTGGTTCTTTTCAGTTTTTATTTTTTTCTCATAAGAGGTGTTTAAGTTAACTGCTGTGATGACCCTTTGTGACACCAGCCAAAAAGAGCCTCCTATTAGTAAAGCTGCATTGTAATTGTAGGCCAACATGCACTCTATAAATTTTGTGCCCCTTGATGAAATCTGGATTATATGCCCTATAGTTTAGGTATATTATTCTACTGCAGTACTCATCTTAACTTCATGCCTTGATAAAACTTTAGGTGTTGTGATTAGCTTACATGTTTTCATGGCTGATGCAAAACTGCTTTTCATCTTTACACCTATCCTACTCATATAGGAGTGGATGTTTCTTTTACACAGCACAGTGATTGTGCTAGTGATTAACATTAAGCACTATGATTGGTGAATGGTGATGCTGGCAGGTCGCCTGTTAGGCATTACCTCTACTAACAGTGTTTGTATTTTATGTGTATTTTTGATAAAATTGTCTGGAATGAAATATATTTCAGTAGTCCATTTAAGAAATCTGAGCAGTTGTTTAGCTATGGGGATTTTATGCGTATTTCTAGTGTTACCTGATAACTTAGCATTCCATCTCTTAAAATATGTTAATCTTTTGGGTTGGTATTGGTACTAATTTAAAAATATATACCTCAAACGTGCACTATGAAAAATGTCTGAATATTTTTGTGTTGGCTGTCATGTCTTTTCTGTACATATTTTATATATTTTATAGCACATTTAAACAGCAGAGGTTGACCCAAAGTGTTTTAAAGACCGGCACATTTACATTACAATGTATTTACGTGAAAAACTGAAAGATGTGTTTTGCTGCGAAAAGTAAAAATCACAGTGATTTAATGGTCATTAAACTGGTTTCAAAATTTGGCAAACGGATAATGATTCGCTGCTCTCGTCTACATAACCTCACTTTATTGGTTAAAAGTATTGGTATTGATACAGCTCAATCTGCCTCCACGCGTCTGCTTTTGGATACTGCTTCCCTCAACACGCAGCCGTCTGCGTAACCTACAGGCAACGACACTGACTGACTTGACAGCAGTGGGACAGACAGTTTGCTGTACTTTGATCGCTTTTTGCTGTGCCTTAAAATCAGTGCAATCCAGTTACACCCCGCAGGATACAGTACATGCGCTTACAAGGAGACTGCTTCATATGAGGAAGCCCTACTTCTCTTGGCTTTTCTCTCACTTTTTGCACAATCGTGTGTCGTAATCTGCCCCAACACCACCATGACGTGCCATGCCAGGCAGACTTTTTGCTCTCTAATGCCAGTTTTATTTCTCTGTGTTGCTGCAGACCTGGACGGTGAGTAAGAGGAAACACTTCTTTGAACATTGACATTCGTGCTTTTGCGTTTGTTGATCTATAGAGCACATTTCATTCATAATGATGTAAATCCAAGCCCATCATGTATTCATGATTTGAATCCTGGGTTGTGCGAAATCCTAGAAATACACCTTAGACAAAGTGAATCTGTGAACTAAGGTGTAGGTCTGTTAGGTTATGTTGTGGTGATCGTCGGGTTGGGGGATTTGTGTTCATACTGGAGTTCAAAATTAAAAGCAATGGAAGATGGACAAGAAAAGTTCAAAGCCATCAAGTCCCCAGTTTAGAAAAAAGAGAAAAGAAGAGGAGGAGAAACGAGCAAAAGATGCAGGTAAGCAGGCTAGGACCGCCACTGCATCTATACCAGGGGTGGGCATGGTGTCCCTGCAGGTTTTAGATGCGTCCTCGAACCAACACAGCTGATTTAAATGGCTAAATTAGCTCCTCAACGTGTCCCGAAGTTCTCCAGAGGCCTGGTAACGATCATGTGATTCAGGTGTGTTGACCCAAGGTGAGATCTAAAACCTGCAGGGACTCCGGCCCTCGTGGACTGAGATTGCCCACCCCTGTCGACCTTTTTTTTGCTCATAAATACCTTTATGAAAAGTGATCACCCTCGCAAAAAAAAAAAACATAGATTTATCCAGGTAGTAAAAACAATTTCCGCGTTTAACTCATCCTAAATGGAAGAAGTGAGATTGTTTTTCTGTTGATTAAAATTGGTGGAATCACGTGACACCCTGCACGCTATATTAAGTCTTAAGTTACGCGGAGGAATCTGCATGAGGAGGGACTGCCTCTCCTGGCACTTAGTTTTTGCAAAGTCGCCGATTGTTGTAATGTGTATCAAGACCACAATGAAGTCCAATGCAAAGCTGAATTTCTGGTTTTCAATGTCCGTTTTATTTCTCTGTGTTGCTACACAGCTGAGAGGTAAGTTAAAGTGAAACGCTTCTATGAACAATGACATCTGTGCCCTTGTGTTTATCTCTGGACCGTGCACCTCCAGCTGTATGTCCATAACTGGATCAAGGACACACATGGTTTATATTAACTGGCTCTAGTATTTCATTACTGATCTTCACATAGCTGGGTGACTGTAATTTGATGGAAGCTACAAATAAATAAGTAGTTCTTTTTCCCCCTGCTTTTTACAACTATAAGTATTTTTGAAATCTGAAATATTAGATTTCATAAATCATGAAGCTTTATGTTATGATTCTCACTGATTTCTAATATCCTGACAGCGCCTGTAGTCCACACAAAGCTCGGGAGCCTGAAAGGTGAGTATGTGAGTGTGAAAGGGAAGGAGACTGGCGTCCATGCCTACCTGGGTGTCCCATTTGCTAAACCACCCCTCGGCCCTTCCTTGAGACTGGCTCCACCTCAGCCTGCAGAAAGATGGGAAGGAGTAAGATATGCCACTAAACAGCCACCAATGTAAGAAACATGTGCTTCAGTTGTTGTAAAACACAGTTTGAAAAACATCCAGCATTTATTAAATGTTTTTATTTTTCAGGTGCATACAACCTGAGCGATTTGCTTTGGCACTGCTTGATAAACTCGGTTTCTTGTTGGCTGATATCCCAGACATCTCTGAAGATTGCCTTTACCTCAACATTTACACTCCTGCTAAAAGAGCTGATGATGCCCAGCTCCCAGTAAGAACCTTTTGCTGTAGGTTTTGAGCCTTGCTGGTCATTGCTGAAGAAATTTTCAGTGACAGTTGGTTTCCTTTTAAGGATTTTCATATGACAAAAAAACACCCCCTTTTAGAGCCAGTTGCAATGGGTTTGCCTTTATACCCAAATATTTTTTGTTTATCTTAAACATTAATTTAATACTTATTAATTGAGACTCATGCAGTGTGCTTAGCAGGCACAAAAATTGCTTTGAAGGAAAAATAAGAATGAAGAATCAAAAATATCTTTGATTTTTTTTTTTTTTTTTCCAGGTCATGGTCTGGATCCATGGTGGAGGCCTCACAGTAGGATCAGCTTCAACATATGATGGATCTGCCCTGGCTGCTTACCAGGACGTGGTTGTGGTTCTGATCCAGTATCGCTTAGGACTTCTGGGTTTTCTCAGGTAAATAAACTTAAGTTACCAAATTAGAACATACTGTTGTCCTGTTCTTTTCCATTTTCAAAGACTGCTCACCTTCACCAACTCTAAATTTAGCTTAGTATGCCATTCAACTCTTTGTTTTATCAGCACCGGAGATGAGCACATTTCGGGGAACTTTGGCCTGCTCGATCAGATTGAAGCTCTCAGGTGGATCCAGCAGCACATTCACAGCTTTGGAGGAGACCCAGGATTAGTTACTATATTTGGAGAGTCTGCTGGTGGAGTGAGCGTGTCTCTTCTGGTAAGAATCTACAGTTAGAGGAACTTTATATAAACTTTTGCTGTGGAAACCAACCTTTAATATGTGATGTGTTACTTGAATCACCAGCTCCTGTCACCACTGTCTGATGGGCTGTTTCATCATGCAATTGCTGAGAGCGGCACAGCTGCTATGGATTTACTTGTGGAAAATTATCCTCTACTAAAGGCACAGGTTTATTATGTTATTCTGGGGGATGTTAATCATTTTTCATTGTAAAACAGTAAGAATAATGCAACAGGTTTGCTTTTCTAAATTGATATCTTTTCACCAGGAGGTTTCAAATGCATCTGGCTGCAGCCTTAAAAGCACAAAGACGTTTGCTGATTGCATAAGAAGCCTTGATATTGATACCATAGTGGATTTTACCAAGGTAAATTACTGGGTGGAAACCTGATGTGGATTTCTGATTGGCTGAACAGTCTCATGAGGTCTCTTAAATAACTCAAGGGAACTATTTTTACTTATTTACTTATCTTTTACTGTTTTACGCTATTGGAATTTTTACTTTTGTGCATTTTATTCACAAGGACCGACGGTTAAGATGTCCTGTAAATGTTGATGGGCATTTCCTGACAAAACCTGTGGATGAGCTGTTTCGTAAACATGAACTCCTCACTGTACCATTCATGATGGGTGTGAATAATGATGAAGCGGGATGGATGCTAAAAAATGTAAGTGCCCATCAAAATTTGATATCTTATTTTTGTTTAAACCGGCAATGTTAAGTGCAGCAAGGTTTTTATTCTTTCTTTTAGTTATTCATTAGTGTTCCACAAAATTGGGCAGAAGGAATGGATCGGGCACAAGTCATCAATGCAATGGCCTTCTTCTATCCCAATGTAAAGCACACACTGCCTGATATCACAAAATGAACCCAACCTGCTCAAGCATCTTTCACTGATGTGTTCTTTATTTCCTTAAGCCTAAAGATGCATTCATCAAAAATTTGATAATTGATGAATATATTGGAAACGGTGCCAACCGTGTGAAAAACCGAGATGGGTTCTCTGAGGTTACTGCAGATATTATATTCAATATTCCAGTCATTAAAACTGCTAATGCGCACAGAGGTAACTTTTATAGATTAATGCACATTTATCTAGAAACAATTATTTCATATTTACCGCTCTTACTAAGTGTGACACTTGTTTTGTCTAATTCTAGAAGCGGGTGCTCCTGTATACCTGTATGAGTACCAGCATTCCTTGAAAATGGTGCAGAAAAGAAGACCGAGCTTTGTTGGGAGTGATCATACAGATGAAATTTTTACAGTGATGGGATTTTGCTTCACAACTACCCACGTTAAACTGCCTCGTGAGTGAAACCTAAAAAGTTTAATCTGAGCATGAGATATTTGGTTTGTTAGTTTTTGGGGTTTTCTGGGGTTGGAGTGCAGGATTTTTTACAAGATTATCACTTTAGATCCATGCTTTGTGGAGGAGGAACAGTTGAGCAGAACCATGATGAGCTACTGGGGCAACTTTGCTCGCACAGGGTAAGCTTACATATTTTAGTATACTGGGAGATAATACCACATTGTTATATCGTGTATATCTGTCTGCGTGTAGGTCTCCTAATGGGCACGACCTTGTCCACTGGCCAAAGTATGAAGCAGATGAAAAGTACCTGGCGATTGGTTTAACAACGCAGGTAACTGCTCAGCACCTGAAGAAGGAGCGCTTTGTCTTCCTGACTCAGACCGTGCCAGAGAAGCTCAAACGGCATGAGGAAAATGCAAAACGCAGCGAGCTGTAGAAAACTCGCATCTCTTCTGTTACGTCAGTTTTTGATATAATTACCAAATAATAAAATGCATAAATTAATCACTTATGACTTAATTGCCTGCCTTTCCATTCTACATTCACACAACTCATACTAGCCAGTAAACTATGGTTAATAGATGTGCGATTCAGTTCTGCTGCTTGTAATCGGGGTTTAAAGTGTTTTAATTAATTTCATTTTCATAGCACCAAATCAGAACAACAGTTTTCTCAAGGTGCTTTATAATGCAAAGTAAATGCCTCAGAATAATCAGATAGCCAGATGATCACCTTATGAGCAAGCACTTTGGTGACAGTGGAAAGGAAAATCCCTTGTAACAGGAAGAAACTTCTGGCAGAACAATGGCTCAGGCAGGGGTGACTATTTGCTGGATCGGCTGGGGGTGAGAGTAGATGACAATACACATGCAAAACGGTGTGAAATAAACAGATGTGACAACCTGGTTCTTTTCTCTTTTTTTTTTTTTTTTTTCCCCTCTTTTGTTTATTCATTACTGAGAAGAGCGCTTAAGCTGAAAAGCTCCCTGAAGTCTGATGTGAGCAGTTCAATAGGTCAAACTTAGTTTTCCACAAATTCAGGCATATGGCATTTAAAATAGTACAAAGCAACACTTTTAAAAGGCAAATTATTCAAACAGCTGGGTTACAGAGAAAATAACTTATCAAACAAATTCACTAAAGTTGAGATGGAATTTAATGGAGGGACAAAAAGGAAACACAACAACGCTTTAGCAGATATCTATTTTTTGCAAATATTAGTAAAGCTGCAGTCTGATATAAAAGTGCTGGCCAGTGGTTTTCAAATGATTCAATATATTGCCCAGAAAAGTGCACTTGGAGTAGGAAAGCTACTGGGCATCACCATCAGGCCATAATGAGACATACAGACACTTACTTGGTACTGCGCTGTTAGATCGTATAATGTTCAGCTACTAGGTCTAGAATTTAAAACAACTGGGAAACCTGTAGGGAATAACTTTGCAGGTATAAAGCCAGGCAAACACTGTGTCAGCCATTAAACGAACAAACTCAATACATTTCAAAGGTAAGTGAAGCTTCAGTTTCATACCATAGTTACAGAAGCACAAACTGTCTAACGCTGATACTTTGAATAAATCCAGATTATGTATCTGTTATCGTTGTCACATTACAATTCCTTTTTCCATCTTACATAATAATTCAGGTGTGGTGATAGTAAGCATGTCTGATGTTGCTGAAGGACATAAACGTCTGACCAACGCTGGTTGATGTAAGTACCGTGTTTGATAAGACGGCGGGTGAACAGTTAGAAAATTGCCCGCTTGTAAAACATATTCAGCAATTCTATTTGACACCATACAATGAATGAAACTTAAAACACGTTTGTTGTACTTAATACTCGTCTGTCCTTGTATCACTAATGTCGGGCAAAGAGAAACACCTGAGATGCTGTCTTTTCTAAAGTCTGGATGTCTCTAAAGGAAAAAACTGAGGGGGAAAAAGGCATGCTGCTTTATTGAAAACAAAACTGGTTCAGATAGTGGTTATGAGTGTAAATAAATGCAGCATGCAGTTTAATATGTTGGGCACTGAACTCAGTATAATACTATATTATATAGTAGAATACATTGGACACCTTTGTCTTCTTCAAGCACTGCCAAGTACAGACATGGATTTAGAATCAGAGGCACATACAGTTTGATCTATAATAAATGGTGTCATTCCTTTGTTTTTTTTGTTTTTTTTGTCCTACAGTGAATAAATCAATTTGTGACCTGTTATCATGCTGCACTGGAGGATTAAAGTCATACGTTAGGTGAAGACAAACAGTGACACGGGCAGCCTTTCAAAGAGTTTGGATTGGAACAAGCTAAAGTTAGATGGTAACACCTAATGCCTTTCAAACTCTTAAGTTAATCATGATAGTATCGTTGCCAGCAGAAGACAGAGGTGTAATTGTGTAGAATGGTTGTTATGATGGCTATTACTGTGGGAGGAGACTTAAAGCTTGGTGCATCAGGATGTCCAGGACTGCATGTTGCGCAGCATGGCCTCAAATCGCTCCAAGTCGGGGGCATGAGCGTGAGGTAAGTTGTCCGTCAGGCGACTGTACAGACTGAAAGACTTCAACTCCAGCCAGATGAAACCAAACCGGTCCTTATCAAACAGCACAAAGAGCCCCGGGGTGCGCTCCGGACTTGTAAAGCCATGCCCAGCAATCAGGCCTGTCCCATAGAAGCTGAAAGAGAGATACGTGTCCTCATCGATTAATACATTTTGTTACATATATTGACTGGTTCATAAACGTACACTATGCACAGGATATTAAAAGCAATAGTGAAGACGTCTTGATGCATTCTCAATCATCCAGGAAAGTAAATCTCCAAAAAGTTGATTCTGTTCATCTGGACGTAGCGTTTTGTGGACGTAGCGTTCAGTCTCGACTGAAGAAGTCACTTGGATGAGTGACGAAACGTTTCTCCCACAAAATGCTATGTCCAGATGAACAGAATGAACTTTTTGGAGACAATAGTGAAGACCAGTATTTTCCTTCATTGATGAATTAATTGTGACCATTACCTTAATATCATTGCCCTTTATGGTAAATGCCTTTCAAAATATTTTGAATTCTGTAACAAAAGCCTGTTAGCCAAATCCTCACCATTTTCTGCAGGTGCGAGGGTACTCCTCGTTGCGAGCCATGACCCCCATAGGCAAGACAAAAGGCTGTGTTTCAGGATTGGATCTGCTACTGTGACTAGAGTCACAGCTGTCTGAACAAGCACCGTGATCTGACTCCATCTCCTCTGCTGCGCTGGAACCACCACAGGCCCCTTCAGCTGCACATCTACCTGTGGCAGAAGTGCCATTTTCCTTTTGTTCCTGCTCCCTCTGTACTTCCTCATGCACTCCCATTACTAGCCGTGACAGCTCCTCAATGTTACACTGTTGCTCCAAGTCTGGGAGGACCACAGGCCGACACAGGTTAACATCCAGTGTGAGCTGCCCTGCAGGAACATTGGGATCTCCCTGCAGGAAACCATAAAATCAGAGTATGCACCATGAGTAGATTTACATGCAATTTAAATCCACAGTCTTGAAAAAGAAAAACCCATTTTCAGTTCTAAGGTTTTATGTATCACAACATAATTGGGAAACAATAGAATAGAATAGAATTCAACTTTATTGTCATTGCACATGTCAGAGGTACAAGGCAATGAAATGCAGTTTGCATCCATCCAGAAGTGCTTTAGCCATAATATAGATATATAAACAAAAAAAAAACACCAAGTCTTAACCAGGTCTGAATGTTATTTAAAGACTATCTCAGATTAACAATACCACATGATACCATTACACAGCATCTTATTTATTTAACAAAAATACAGAAGTGGCGTGTGAAAAAATAAGTGTACACTAGATTCAACAGAAACCAATGTTAGCAGCATTAACTTCAAGTAACTGTTTCTGTATGACTTATGTATGACAACTCATACCCTGGATATGCTGAATATGTTTGCTGAAACTGGTGCTGTGCATTATGGCCAAACAGGGTATTGGGCCTCATTTACTACAGTGTGCATGCACAAATCTGTGCATAAATTGTGCACACGAATGTTTCAGGCACAAATCTGTGATTTTAGAAAATTTTTGTGCCTGAATTTGTTGGTACTTTAGGAATAAATTTAGAAGTCCCTCTGACCATGCACTGCACCTAAGGAATTTAAACAAAGGTCTTTAAAATGCACACTACTACTAGTGATACTAATAATAACAATAACACTTATAGTTATTATTAATATTGGCTTTTGGTTGGACACAAAGTGCTCAGAATTACAAAAAAGGGATGTAAAGAAAAAATACTATCACTAAGGAAAAGCACAGCCACTGTTCGGAGGAAACTCATTTCCGCTGTTCATATCCTTTCAGTCACTAACCAACATTCATGACCCTAGGTGAGGGTGAGGGTGAGAACTTTTGAGAGTGAAAGTATTTTTTGCGTATGGCAAAAACATTTCCACACAAATATAAGTAAGTGAGGCCCACTGTTGCAGAAGTCTTGTGGTTTGTTCAAATTATACTTTGGAGACCTAAGCTGTGCTGACATGTTCTTTTTAGAGAGAAGAGGCATTCTCCTGTCACCCCTTGCAAATATGCCATCAGAATCAGAATTAGAATCAGAGCCATACTTGTTAAGTCATTTTCTAGTTGTGCTGTAATGAATTTTAACATTTAACATGCTAACTAAAGCATGCAGAGTCTGAGATGTAGCTCTTGGGTTTCTTGCAATTTTTACTTGCAAGTACTGCAGGGTCTGATCTTAGGGTAAATTTGCTAGGATGTCGACTCCTGCAAAGATTTGTTGTCTTCAACTTCTGAATGATCTCTCTTATTGTAGAATGATGGACTTGAAATTGTTTGGAAATGGCTTATTTTACTTTGCAGATTGCTGCTCACACTCACTGGTGATCAGTTAATCAAGTGCTTTTAATTAGCAGCACGTGGTTACTACTTACCGTCTTAGTTGCTACAAAAGCATTAAGTGTGCACTTAATTTTTCACACACTTCCAGAATTTTGGCTTAGTTTTAATTAAAGAGATAAAAGACACAATGTAACATGTTATATCTTGTTGCTCCTCTAAGAATGCATGAACAGATTGAGGGATTTTAAGCTGCAGGGCCCACATTTAAGAATCACTTTCATTTAAAATGAGTACAACCACTAATAATGATTATTACTTACAGTGAGTTTGGTTGCTCTTGCAGACATTCCATGGAAACTAAGCATGACAATCTCCAAGCCATGACTACCATAGGTGCCTTTGAAAAGGCCTGGCTGCAGCAGATCAGAGGGCTTTGCAGGTGGCAGGTAGATCCTTCGGTATGTCAAGCAGTTACTGTCATAGGAAAATAGATGAAAGCATACAGGTTTATTTAGGCATATTACAATCATTATCATTTTAACATGGAAGTACAACAGAGAAAATGCACGTAAGCAAAAAATAAATACAAAAAATGCATACTCATATTGACTAGTATAAATGAACTTCATTAGGATAAGCTCCTGCATGTGCTCATGAAATATTTCTTCCAGTGTCCTCCCCCATTCTTCCTCCAACCATGTCCTGAACTCCTGCACAGACACACACATCGTAAAAAGTTGATAACAGTCCCTGAATTTCACCATCATCAGCATGCATGGGCTTTAAAAGATAGCATACACTGTAAAGGTAGTAAAGGTATTTGACCCACCTCCTGTCTGCCTCCTGGCATGCGGTGATGGTCAGTCTGGTTACACTTTGTTGAAAATTCATCCTTCTTTACTGTCTATATATAACAGAATATAAGACATATAAGAGAATTATATACTTTGATAAGATATTAAACTCAAACTAACATCATTTATTTGTGTCAAAAAAGACAGTATCACTCCGCTTTTTCAAATGTGTAAACCCTTACCTGTATGTCTCCTTTGTGAGGACCTTTGTGTCCATACATGCACTCCACAGTTGCCTTGTTGCTCTCCATCATGTGGATCTGGAAGAGTGGGCGCCTTCTCATGGGGTCCTCCACGCGGGGGTCGTGAGGTGGCAAATACATCCAGCCAATGATGAACAACCCGTCCACCTGAATGAAACATATTTTGAAGAATTTACCTGCACTACCTAAATTATATGTTCCTTTATACCAATATTTACTATATGTAGCAGTTTTGTGCAAAAGAGGAAAACTACCTACCACAACATTGAGCAATCCACCATAAGGGCCAATGTCAGGCTGCCATAGGCCCAAAATATGCCTGTATGGGTAAAGTACTGTAAAACAAGAGCATAATAACACACCATACAAATCATTATATGCACTGCTTCACTTGAGGTTTAACATTAGCTCACTGTCTGGTTGACAAAAACAAACAAACACCAGTTGATGTTAAAAAACACTCAACTTTTGGTTTATGAGCCAAAGGGAAGAAATGTGTAAACTGATGGTGTTCCTGCCAACCAAGTTTCTGAACAACACACACAGCACACCTGTCTTTCCATTTCATTTTCAATACTCACACAAGAAGCTCAGGGGATATTTTTTAATAACCATAACCATAACGCAGACTACATTGCACTGCTATGACTGTGGCTTGCAGATTAAGTCAATAAAAGTCACCCCACACGTAACCCATCATGCTGCAGCCTCCACGTAGAGGCCCATGTACATACAGTGTGTGTACACGTCTTTATAGTCGTATATATATATATATATATATATATATATATATATATATATATATATATATATACACATACACACACACACACACACACACACACACACATACACACACATATATACTAGGGGTGCAACGATACACAAAATTCACGGTTCGGTTCGGTTCGATACTTTGGTGTCACGGTTCGATATTTTTTCGATACAAAACAAATGTTCATGCCTTTTTAATTTGTCATTTATTAAAATTATAAATATATATTTTAACTCAAAAGTACAGTTTTTAAATTTAACCCTAACTAGAGCTGGGCGATATGAGATTTTTTCATATCACGATATGTTTTTTTCATTTCAGGCGATAACGATATCTATCACGATATAAGCCAAATAACTATATTTGTAAGATTTAAATGTGCTGTTGCTCACAAGTAAAATGTGAAATAATCAGCAGCTTGTTTTTATTTAAATATTTATTTCCCATAATAAGTTCAACAGGGTAGATGTACTTAAGGAACATGAGACTTTTTCAGATAAATAAAGGCAAATATTGCAAACTACACAAAAGACAGCCGCTAAAGCGTTTAAGTTTCAAAATAGAACAAACGAAACAGACTAAATTGTCAATTCCACTTAGAAACAAAGTATTAATTCTAAAAATAAATCTTAGTTTGTTTTACAGAAGAACAGACAAAACTGACTAACTTTTGTCAATATCAAATAAACTGAGAACTAAAAGGAAATTCTCAATCTCTCCTTGTTGTATAGCTTAGCTTTTCAAACAGTTTTAACAGTTACTTTAGTCTGACAAAAGCCGAATGACGAATTAGCGCTTCCAGTCAGAGACTGAGGCTATGTCCACACGTACACGGGTATTTTTGAAAACGGAGATTTTCCGTTTTCGTTTTAAAAAAAAATAATCCCGTTCACACGTAAAGGCAGAAATGAAGGAAAACGGTGCTATGAACATGCCAAAGCAGCAGGTGGCGCTAGATTCCTAACCGTGCAGAAATATTGGCCAATCAGAAGTCTAGAAGCCTCGGTGGGAAAAAGTAAACAAAGCTGGGGCATAGAAGCAGAACCGAGTCGTATGTGTGGACCGACAGTAACTGTGTGTATATGTAAGCATTTAAACACTGCAGAGAGTAGAATTAACAGTATTGTAGAAATTCATTTCACTGAAACAATAACGTGGCGCACAGTGTGACGCATGCACCAGTTCATTGTATTTCCAGACTTGCTTTCGGCACAATTTACAGTGCACGCTACTCTGTTTTTGTCAGACTTGAAATAGCCGAAATACCTTCACACTACGGAACTTCTATGGCTCTTCCGTTCGACAATCTCTCCGGCATTGGAACCATCATCTGTTTTCTCTTCGGTCACGCTCGGTTGATTTTTCTAGTCGGTACACTCATTTCCTCCATTACCCGCTGGCTGCTTCCCAAACAAACACACGTGCGGCTTGGCACTTGTGCTGTACGTAACAAGTCACGCGACGTGAAGCTGCGGCTGTGATTGGTTCGGCTCTGCGCTACTTAATTTGGATCGGCCGACCTTTTTTTTTTTTTTTTTTTTTTAAGAGGACAAGAGCGGCGAGGTCTATCGCGATAGCTTAATTTCTCTATCGAGTAAAAGTTATATCGCGATAGATATCGTTATCGTTCTATCGCCCAGCTCTAACCCTAACCCTTGTGCGTGTTTTTTATTTTGACAGCGAATACGCACCTGCGGACCACTTATGTGCAGCCCTGGTTATTTAGCTCGTCATATTGCAGCCACAGAAATTCTTTTGTCCATGAAACCATAAAGCTGCACTTTCTTTTTGCCTTATAGTCTGATTTGTCATAACTTCTCCGTTTTGTGGTAAGCTTTTCTTTGGCTGTCACTTCTTCACCCTGACCTGTCTTATTTGGCTCAGCAGAACTAAAATATATATCTGTCTGTGAAGGTTCTCAGTCATCCAGGTCATCGTAGTCAAATATATATCCTGCTGCTTTTACACACGCACTCACATAAGCTCAGCGATTCTCTGCGCGATCAACCTCTCACATGTTTAAGCTTGCTGCGGGAGATTTCACTTGTCATGTTTGCATAGTAAGCTAACAATTAATAAGACGATGTCAGAGGAATTGGTGCACAAATTATCATCACTCACAGATCAGTGCTGTCGCTCTCTATACAAAGTGAAAGCAAAAAAACAAGCGCAAATTCAAACGCAATTTCAATATGTCACATATTGACAGTGGCTCACCGATGCCAATGACATAATTACCCAGCTACATTTCCGAAAGAATGCAAAAGCATTGACATATATTTTTCCTTCCTACAAAAGCCCGACGGGCAGGGCAGAGATAGATTTTGGTACCCCGACTGAAAAAAATCGCTAGCTCCGGGATGTCGGGCTAGCGATATTGCAAGCCCTGTATCTGATTGAGGAATCACTCATCTTTGGAAAAGAGAGTTTATTACAGAGAAATGTCTCTTTCCAAAATAAAAGCTATACTATCCGCTTCTTCTGGGCTATATTCTCAGCAGCATATTAAACAGCTGTCTAAATGACTCGGCTAAAGTTAGTAGCATGCTTGCTTGTTTTTTTTCTGCTTCCACTTGTCTTTGCACTAGGATGATGTCGGCGTAAATGTGCAGTCATATTCGTTGTGTTCCCACTAGTGCTTTCAGGTTAATCTCGTTGAAATGACCTTAACGCCACAGCACGGCAAATCTCCGTTAACGAGCTACCGCCGATTGCCCCGTGCATGGGGCTAGACGGCCAACACGTTAACGAGCTAACTGCGCTAACACACTAGTTCCCACCCATGTAATTGAGCATTGCATGGCACATCCAACATACTGTTTTACTTTAGTCCATGACTCGCTTACCTTCAGGGTCATACGTCACATGAAAACCAAAATAATTCCAAAGGCCAGATCTGAATGAGGGTGGTCCATGGGGGAGGTCCATGTTGTAAGGGGAGCTTAACTTCTGTCTCGCTAGCTTGCCCTGCGCTCTTCCTTCTGACGATGCTGTCTGTGTTGAGCGCTCAGTGAATCTGCGTTCGACTACTCCGCCTAGGCTGCACTGTCGACCCTAGGCGGAGCAGTCGAACGCAGATTCACTGAGCGCTCAACACAGACAGCATCGTCAGAAGGAAAGTTGATAAAATAAATTACAAATTTTGTATTGTTCGACACATATGCGTACCGAACCGAAAGCACTCTATCGAACGGTTCAATATCGATACGAATATCGTTGCACCCCTAATATATATATATATATATATATATATATATATATATACACAAGGCGTGTAGTCTAACCACTACGCTATCCAGCTGCTATATATATATATATATATATATATATATATATATATATATATACATACACATACATATACACACACACACACACACACACACACACACATATATATATATATACACACATATGTATATATATATATATATATATATATATATATATATATATATATATATATATATATATATATATATAAAAGACTGTCAGATTTTTTTTCCTTTTTGAACCAGTAAATATTAAATCCATCAAAATATGAGTGTCCGTTTACAGAATAACCTAAATGAGCAGGAATGAACCTGCTTCACTAAATCGATAAATAGATTATCTTAGTTCGAATTTATTATGTTATCAAAGTATTTACTTCTCTTATATGTCTTATATTGTGTTATATTTAGACAAAGAAGGATGAATATGTGACATGAGAGCTGAGAAACTAACGTTTAACATAGAGATCCTGGCTAGTCACTCCTCGTGCTTCCACCTTCCTCAGATCCTCCCTCATGCCAAACTCTGCAAGGAAAAAAAGAACAAGACAAAACAAAACTTAGTTTGATTATGACTTTGATTATAAAGATAATCACACTTATAATTAATGTGATAAATAACCTTGGTATTTATCTAATTGAGAAAAAGCAGTGAGGTGAGAACAATTCCGATATTCCTGGTGTCTTTTCCCCTTTAAATTGAGATCAGCGAAATAAAGACTTTATAGGGCAAAGTTAAACCCCAGTCATCAGACACAGACCTGACCAGATCTGAATTGCACAAATTCTCAGGTACACAGAGCCAAAAGCATGAGCAACAGTTTCAACAGAAATCCAAAAATAAGACAGTGGAAATGCTTTTGGAGATTGCTCTGATGTCTAAATTCTGTTTGTACTAAAGAGAGATATAAATAGAGTAAGACCTTAAAAGAGAATGTGTGTATGTGTGTAGTAAAAGTACTAGTGGTGGCATCTGTTGCTGATATTAATTGCTCTTATTGAGCAGCAAGTAATGTCTCTCAGGGCCACTGAAATGATGACTTGCTTATAAAGCGCTTTCCAAAAGTCATCATGTTACTGTCTTTGATGCTGTACAGACATGTTTATTCTCTTTGTTATTCTCTGCCAGACATTTAAGAAGATGTCTCCTAGTTTAAACAGCTGGTATTCTGAATGTGTGTCAAGTCAGGACTAGAAGGTTATCTCACGCGCTGATGTTTTGAAATTCCAACACTCATGTTTCATCTAAGACTTAATTAGGCTATTACTGATGCACTACTATATTGCATTTTCCTAGTTAATAGATTGGTAACACACACACCCCCAAAAAAGACAGAAAATAATAAATGCTTATTGCACAAATATGTTTAAGTGGCTCATTTTTTTTACCTAATCAGCCAACTGATTTAAAGGGTTATTTTATAATTTGCAATTTTCTAATCATTTGCAATTGCCTTTTATTGTCCATTAATTTTTAAACTTTGCACGTTGCATGTTTCAAAACACTGAAAATGAGCTGGGAAACCCGGAAGTGAATCTTCAGCTCTACCAATTTATGCTCGTCATGATTACATGGACTGTGACTGAACCGCCTTTGTTGAACCCTGTCATCTGCAGTCACCTAAGATAATCGCAGAGGGCTTGGTCAGGGCCTGCATCAAAAGTCTAAACCGCCAGACAGAATGGCTGACATGGCCCTAATGAGAGTCACAGGCCTTGGTCTATTCTTAAGCAGCTGTGTTTACAGAGCCAGCAGCTGGGATATGGTGGGGTAATTTCCTTCATATTTCCCGCAGAGATCAATTGAAATGCTTTTAAGGGAACTCGTTTCCGCGAAATCAGCTGATACATAAATTCTTACGACAAGAAAGAAGCTCGGACACTCTGATCAGAGACCCGAGCTTTATATTTCGGTCTTACGTTATCGCTCTATGTTTAAATTGCAATAAACGTCCAGGGCTGCTACATTTACCTTCAATGCATCGCCTTCTCCAGATGGTTTCCGTCTTGAGGAGTTGTCTGAATTTCTTACAAACGAGGGCAACATTTGATAGAGTTGTTCCTGGGAGCAAGGAGAATATTTCCACTAAAAGCTCCGGTGGTAATTCCGCTAAGGACTGGGGGTGTGGAGGTCCCGTGCTCGTGCGATCCAGAAAGCCCCCTGTGTTGACACGACCGCTGCCATATTCGCAAGCGTCACTCGGCCCTGCAGTGGCTGCTACGCCGCGCTCTGGGCCTCCGCAAGCACCTGCGTCGAATCTCCCTTTGCCCACGATCCGCTCCTCTTCCTCCTCGTCCATGTCGGAATCGCTGCCTTGATCCTGCTGGTTATGCCTCTGTCGCCTTCGGCACCTCCGAGACTGACCAACTCCGCAGAGCCTGGCGCAAACAGCCATCCGTAGTTACCAAACAGGCAACATTACATCACTACAACACATCCATCAGCTGCAGTGTGCCTGATCCTTCCTCGTCCTCGCGAGCATGGGCAAAGGCATTTCATCTGACGTCACAATGTTCCCGTACAGTGCGTAGTTTGTTGCTTTTGAACATAAAGCGACGGTAGTGTGCAGTATCTCCTGCAGTTACGCACGTTTATAAGGGTAGCCTATGCCTGAAAGACAATGCTCTTTGTAACCGCTTACTAACACAGGGTTTAAAGGTCACGGATCAGCTCGTGTCACACAGCTGCAGAGTTTGCAGCGACATGGTTCCTTTTTAAGTTAGGAGAAAAGCTTAGAAAGTCACCCTCTAAAAGATCAGTTTACTGTTATTTAAAATAGTAACATTAGTCTTTATTAAATGCTTTCATTCAAAATAAGCATGAATCCGTGCAGAATAATATCCAAACTGATAGCCAATAATTGCATTTTAACATTTATGTTTTAGGTTGTATATTTGTCGAGGTGGGAGGTGTTTTTGTTCTCTGTGCAACATGCACTCAACTAGGGATCAAACAGCAATCTTTATAAGACAGGCATTGCTAAACCAAGACCTATTTCTAATGCTAATTTAACATTGATTGCTTGTTATTCTACTATAGTTTTGTAAAACACAATATTTTCTGTGAGTTAGTTTATGTAAAGCAGTTATGTACAATGTGTTGTTCACACTCCTAAGTGAAAAAGAGACAAAATTAACTATTTCTGTCCAGTTAGATTCGAATCACTAAGATTTCTATTTTTATTTCTTTTCTCACTTTTCCCCAGCTCACTTCATATCCCCGCCAATGACTGCCTTTTGAGTTTTTTTTGTCCTTTACTCATTTTTCTGTCAAAACATTATTTAAGGACTGCCCTTCCTTTCACTCACTGGCACTTTTCATCTTCACACGGGGTGTCAGTTTTGATTTAGCCGTCCATTTGTGTGAGGGAAAAAGAAATTTCTATTATTTACCAATCAAATGCCACCCTGAATTCCAAAAACTGAAATTTTAATCTTCTTGCACCTTAAGCAGTTTCCACTTTTGAGTGGAAGGGGAATGTTTAGTCAGGATGTTTTCCATAGTTGTCCTTTTTTCACATTAATATATAGCAGGAACCAGTCTGCTACAGGCAGATTAACATATTATTATTATTATTATTATTATTATTATTATATACCTATTATTAAAGATCATTACTATTCTATTCATGTCCTGTAGTATGCTTAAGATCAGAAATTCAAGAATTCAAGAGGTTCTCATTCTCATAATAACCTTAAAAGCAGATATTCATCTCACACTATCTTGGGAGCAACCAACTGCATTGCCGCCCTTGTAGAAAATGTTTAACACTGGTGGTCATGCTGTCTTCATATATACATGAACAAGACAATGGTGAACAGCATGTGATAATATCCACTAATAAAATAATATCTCTAGTGCCCTTTTTGGTGCCATTCTCTGCCATTCACTTTCAGGGATGTCAGTGAGGTCAAACTATGAATGAAAGCACATGTTTCAAAAAAAGTCCTGTATTTATTTAGTAAAAGCTAAACTAAAGGATAAACCACAATACGAGGTTAATCAGAAGAAAGGACTGAGATGTTTCTGATCACTTGTTTCTAGGAATAATGCAGCATAAGTCATCATTCCTGCAGTTTGTATCTAATATAGACTCATCTAATACCAGCAAACACTTCCTTCAGATGCTGCCATATTCAAAACACCATTAACTAGACATCTGCCACTTAGCCACTTGATGTATGCAGGCGAGTATAATTTGAATCCTTTTGGCCACAATCTACAAACTTCCCCTGATCCTGCCTAAACTGAGCTTTATATTCCCATCTTCTAGCGCTTGCTGGATTAGAGGCATTTTGAAAGGTTAAACCTCAACAGCCGGAGCTCTGAAATACCTACACCCAACAGATATCGCCACCAAGGATTACTCCGAAAACAAGAAAGGCCAAAAAAGAAAAAAGGGAAAAAATGACACAGCTGAGAAGACACTTGTTTTTTCTAAGAAAGACGGGTGAGTGTCTCCACATTTAATGAAGGCTAAACAATAAACATTCTGGCAGCAACACTCATAATAGTAATCACTGGAGACAACTGCAACACAAAGGAGTACTTGCTCATACACTAAATCTGTTTCCTGTTCTCTTTCTAACCCTGGATGACAATCTGAAATGTTGTCATTCTCTAAATGGACTAGGACATGATGAGGAAAATCGAGGAGGCCCGAACAATGAATCAAACAAAGGATTATATTCATAAAATAACCCAGAAATTAAATAACAAACAAACAAACAGTAGACATTTAAAAATAAAATAAGAAAAGGGAAAGGAAATGAGCGAGCCATGTATGCAGTATGAAAGATCTAACATTTTTCATCGTGACCACTGGAAACTGACACCTTTTTCTAGGCATATGAATCTAAACTTACCAGGTTGAATGAGGAAAGTATTTTTTAGACATATCAGAGGAGATTTTCCCCAAGGCAAGCTTTCCCAGATGAATGTGCCTGATCCCATCTGCCGGTGGATCACTGACTTCCTGACGGACAGGAAGCAGCATGTGAGGCTGGGAAAGAATGTCTCGGACTCCCGGACCATCAGCACCGGCTCCCCACAGGGCTGTGTTCTTTCTCCTCTGCTCTTCTCCCTGTACACTAACTGCTGCACCTCCACCCATCAGTCTGTCAAGCTAATCAAGTTTGCAGATGACACCACCATTATTGGACTCATCTCAGACGGGGATGAGTCTGCCTACAGGAGGGAGGTTGAACGTCTGTTGTCCTGGTGCAGCCACAACAACCTGGTGCTGAATGCCCAGAAGACAGTGGAGATTATTGTGAACTTCAGGAAGCACACAGCCCCACTCCCCCCCATCATCCTGACTGACACCCTCATCACCACTGTGGACTCATTCCGCTTCCTGGGTACCACCATCACCCAGGACCTGAAGTGGGAGTGGGAGGAAGGATGTACTTCCTGAGGCAGCTGAAGAAATTCAACCTGCCAACACGGACAATGATGCAATTCTACACTGCAATCATTGAGTCCATCCTCACCTCCTCCATCACCGTGTGGTACGCTGGAGCCACTATCAGGGACAAACAGAGACTGCAGCGTGTTGTGCGCTCTGCTGAGAAGGTGATTGGCTGCAGACTTCCATCTCTGCAGGACCTGTACACCTCCAGGACACTGGGGCGTGCAGCTCGGATCACAGCTGACCCTTCTCACCCTGGACACAGTCTGTTTGACCTGCTCCCCTCAGGCAGGAGGGTCCAGTCGCACCAGAACCTCTCGCCATAAGAACAGTTTCTTCCCCTCTGCTGTTGGACTCATGAACAATAACCGTATGACTGTTCCCACCACTAACACATGACCCTACACTGTGTTCACTGCATCATTCCATGTTTGGCACTGATCACCACCTGCACTCATGTATATATCTATCTACTTAGCACTTTTAATTCTTATTTTTATGTCTATTTAAGCGTTATATGACAGTATGTTTGCACTAATTACCGCAGCAATTTCCTAATGTTGTAAACCTGCTCAACATTTGGCAATAAAACCCTTTCTGATTCTGATTCTGAGATGTATGGCAGAAAATTCTCCCATGGTAGCACACTGGTGTGCATATAAGAATATGTTATTTTAAAAATATTTTTATTTACAGACATGTATTCCAACCAGGAACAGCCCTTCTGCATCACCATTCGCACTATGAACTGAACCTTGAGCCTCATCTGCAGATCTGAGTCCTTTTAAACAATGCTATCTAGCTCTACCTATACAGCTCTTAATGATGAAAAGTGCAACCACTGCTATGTGGAGAGTTAATAGACACTTAATATAGTGATTGTAATAACCTAATATCTGCTGCATTTTCTTATTCTTGTATCACCCAGAGGAACAGAAAAATGTCTAAAAACAGTGTGTCAAATCCCTGCCTAGCTGAAAGATGGACTGAGCCTGCCAGTCGCTCCATCTGCTGGTCATTTGCTGCTTTTACTTGTAGCACTCACCACCTCTTCACCACAGTTGTTGAGAGAGTTACATTTTAGTGCAAAGCAATATGCTCTATACTAGATATTGGCATATTCTATGATAGTAATATATAAAATAAAATATATTGTTTGTATAAGTTATTCTTCTCTATCCTGCAACATTTTGCACGTATTATTCTTGCTCTATAGTTAACGTGTTTATTTGAATATAATAAACACCTTTATATGTACACTGAAGACCAAACAAGTAAATGTAAAACGCTTGATAAAAATACACTTGCGCTTCAGCTGACCTTGAATTTTGTAATGTTTCAACTGAATTTGCTTTGTTTTTGTTGTTGTTTTTTATCATTTTTGCTGATTATCTGTCTCAGAAATAAACATCAGAGTCATCTACATTGTGAACAATAGTTAGTGGCCTGCTTAATTTCTTGTGCCAAATCATCTACATAAAAGGGCAAACAATGTAGAGGAAAATAAACCCATTTACTCCAATCACTGGGAAACCAAAATAGTAAAATACAGTAATATATACTCTATAAGGTACCTACTGATGCAAACAAAGACTAGGATTAAATCAAGATAACAAACAATCCTGAGGAGTTGGATTACCATGGATGTAAGAAACGTTTTGTGGACGTTTAAAAATTACAGGGTTAAACAAACATGTTATCCCTTTATCCAATCTCAGTGCTTGCCACAGAGGTTGTATTAAGATACTGTGCTTTATTTTCATGGGGTATCATGATGAGTAGTCGAATAAACTGTACAATTTAATGGAACTCGGCTTTTTTCAGATTCAGATAAAACAGCTTGAAAAGAAGCAATCGTGCAGTCTGTGAGTGGCGTCTACAGCGGTGACAAGCGGTCTCCTGCAGACTGAGCTCCCTTGAATGAGCGTTGAGGAAACCTCCGTGTGAAGCACACGAAGGCAAGGTCTCATCTCTCGCGAGGAACGACGCCATTATCGGAAGCTCTACAAACAACACGAGAATTCACCATTCACACGGTAATATAACCCAATCTTACACGGTACATGTGTTGTGTGCGAGAATGAGGAGAGAAGCTGCATCAAAATCACATTTAATTTAGCGATTGCTTCAGCATTAAACGAATTTTGCATTACGCTCCAAAGGCCTTTAGGCCCAACTAGCATGCTAACTACCACGCTAGCTTAAATAGCGTCTCCTTTAAGTTAGCATGCAAGCTTTCAAATCCGATTTTGTAGCGGCAGCTAACATTAGGTGCTAGTTATGATTCTGCTGACGCTAATTAACTAATGAAAAATAAATAAAATATCTGAAGTACAGTAGTTTTGAACCGTATGTCTAGTCGCATTACATAGATACATAACAAATAGATGCTCCAAGTTAGTTTTCCTCCGTTTATTCGCCTGTGTTTAGCATCGTCAGACCCCCGCCCAGTTAACTAACCAATCTAAAGCTCGTTAGTTTGGCTAGTAGACGTGTACCAGCTCCGTGCCATTTCTTTATATTTGTAAGCTAAACTGTAGTAATCTAGGCTAAGCAGCTAAAGTCTAAAGAAAATAGCCTGAAACAGCTGTGTACGACCGCGTTTCCTTATAGCTAGCCACTATCACAGGTAACGGTAGCCTGCTTTAAAAAAAGCGCCAGGAGCTTTTTGCAATTTCAGACCGTTTTACATAGGGCTTAATTTAGTTGAGCTACTCTAAAACTGATTTTCGCTCATTTTATGTTGGGCATAGCATTCAAATAAACCCTCTTACATAAATGGTGTGTGTCTTCAGTAACAAAGTTTCCTTTGTGTAAGTTTAAGGACAAAACACATTTATTATTCTTTTTTTAAATGTAAAGTAATGGCGCAAACTATTACTCTTAAGCTGCAATCCATGCTTTTGTTAGTTACGTAGAGACGGGCCCACATAAAAATGTCATACTTTGATTATTGTAATTTTCCCTTATGCATCTATGCTTTTTTGCCATGTTTGGGAAACGAGGAAATGACTCAGGAAGACAAAGCTGCGAGATCATGACTCTGGATATCATTTCTCATACACACAACATGATTGTTAGTTTATTCGTGGCTGTTATGAGGATATAAGCCTTGTATTTACAATAGATGGATCCTTCTCTCACACATTTTAATTGAGGTGCTGTGCATTTCTGGAGTAATACTTTTGTTTTTAATAATTTGTTCCACAACTGCGCTAAAAATGTGTTGGTGTTAGCATTTGCATTACAGCTCCAACATTTTGTTTCCAAAATGTAGGCAAATCACTAAAGCAATTGTGCAGTTATGACACAAAGACCAAGGAAACCTTGAAAGTAGGCAAACAAAGCAATGCAACAAATGAAAAGCAGCAGCTAAAATTCGATGAATTATACAGGATTTTTTTTTTTCAATATTTGGCAATACATAAAGGCTCAAAACAGGACAACTTATAACATGTATTCAAGTGAACTGATACACGGATCAGAAGTTGCAAATACTCTACTGCAACTTGCAAAAATAAATTAGTTTGGAGTGTGTAAGTGCTAGATCTTTCTTGGGTTACTGAATTTGACAGTTTTGTGGGAGTTACATTGTCATATATTTGTTGTGTAAAGGTAGCTTATTAAAAGTGTAACCCTAACTGTATGAGTATGTATGAGTATTAGGACCACATTAAGAAAAAAATATTATCGATCATTTTGAGATTAAAGTCAAAATACTATTATAAGGGGGAGAAAAATTATATGTGGCGATTACACAAAACAAACTGCCACAGTTGCCATAGTCTCTGGGTTAGGGAAACCGTACTTCAGAATCGGTTTTAGTAACAAGGAAGCATATGATTTCTCATCTCTTGATAAGTATAAAGTGATAAGTCAAAAATATGCTGCAGAAAGATGCATCTGGTCAGATAGACAAAAACACAAATTAAGAAGAGTGGGTTTGTACAAAATTAAATGGCTGGTAATGGACAGATGCAAGGTTGTTGATGGTTCCACTCTTGTCCAATGAAGAGGATGTATGTTGTATCACAGAAAGGCTAATTAATTTGTTTCACTAATTCATCTAAACAAAGGATTTTTGTACAGGTATAGAAAATATGGCAGTTTGTCTTGACACAACAATGATGATCTCCACGTTTCCACTACTTTATTATTAAAACGATCAACAGTATTGCTTTTCTTTTAATCTGCTCCTAATATTCCGTCGTAGTAACTGCCACTTTGAAGTGTTACTCAGGACACAGGCATTTTTGTAGAGATCTATCTTTTGTTATAGAGCCCAGAGTTGTACTTGGTTTAAGAATATGGAGTTCCTGTGTGAGGACAAGAAAAGATAAAACTTAACTAAACATGTCAAACATTTGTACTGAAGGAGAGAACCTTTATTGTTGTACTATTGATAACATAGTGGTTATTATATAAAGCTACACTTAATGGAAGAGGACCTTTGAGATTACATAAGTAAACCTTGGGGTGCACACAACACGAATACTGCTAAGGTATTCGAATACTTTAATAACATTATATTAATTTTTTCAAAAATAATGATTAACTGCACACACACAAACGTACCCAACCAAGTATTTGAGCATAAATTGTAGAACATCAGATACAAGCACAGTATGTGTCATGAAAACTTGAGACTTCATGTAAAAGATAAATGGCACGAATGCCTTTTTCGGAAATCCTGTCATGAATACTTGACTTGAGGATGTTGACCACTGAAGAAAGAAGAAGAAAGTGTACTTTATTGGTCCCCGTGGGGAAAATCGCTCTCTGCATTTAACCCATTCACTCAGTGAAGCAGTGGGCAGCCATTGGGCGCCCGGGGAGCAGTGTGTAGGGACGGTACCTTGCTCAGGGGTACCTCAGGGTAGCTGTTCAGGGGAATCAAACCCCCGACCTTCCGATCATGGGGCCACCACTCTACCTACTGAGCTATCCCTCCCCTCCTGCCAGTAAATTGTAACTGAATGTTTCAAATGATGGATTGATCTGAAAAGCTGAGGCACACTGTATGCTCAAATCATTTTTTTTGGTTTTGCATTTCTTCTCTGCCAGGGGTAGTAGTTCTTTAGCAGCCAACACAAAGTCAGCTTTTGAGACTAAAGGAATATGGTTGTTATTTATGTAGCATTATTACCTAATCATCAGTTCGTAAACCTTTAGAAAGTGGGTTGTTTATTCCAGTACTGTTTTAACAGTCTTGAGAAGAACACTGCCTCTTTAGTTAAATTGTTTCTCACACTCTGCTACACATGTTATTTAGTGTATTTAGTGGAAGCAGTGTGCATGCAGCTGCAGCTGCAGGCCTCGGTCATTGTCTTCACCCACTGTTTTGTGGTTACCTACATTTTGGCTACTTTAAGAGTCCAATACACGATACTTCTCTTGCATGCAAAACAGAAGAAAATAGACTTCAAACTGAAGAAGGTGCCCAGGGCTGTTGTTATGCCTAAAATGTGAGTAGAATGTCAAAGGCAGCTTCACTGCTGCTTACAGTGAAGGGAAATACACACACAGTAGCATTCTTCCTGCAGCCACAGGTGTCTGTGCATGATTTTTTTTAATATACCTCATGTTGGTTTATCTCTGCACGGCACTATTACATGGCACAAAAGAGTTTCAATCCAATTCAATTGAGCGTTATTTAAAATGGTACCATATCACAACAACAGTTGCCTCACAGCACTTTATGTCCACTGATCTCACCTGGACCACAACACAAATGCCCTGGTAAAGAAGGCCCAAGAGTGGCTGCACTTTCTCTGTGTCCTGAGGCAGAATAACCTGAACCAGAACCTGCTGCTGGCCTTCTACCACTCTTCAGTGGAGAGCGTGCCCTCCTACTGCCTGGATGTTTGGTACGCAGGGGGCCACTACTGAGAAACCTGTTTGACCTGCTGCCCTCTGGTCCGTGCCTCAGTTGAATCAGGTCCCACACCTCCGGATTCACAAACAGCTTCTTCTCCTGGGCTATTCAGACTGTTAACAAAAACTATCCCCCCGCACCTCACCAATCTGAACCATTGTCCGAGTAACTCTCATCACTCAGGCCACTCACATAAGGACTCTATACTCAGACCAATTCCTTTAAACTACTTCCAAGCACTCTGTTCTCCAATGTGTGCCTTTCTCTTATATTTGTATATATTCCTCTAATTGGTTTATCTCTCCTTTTTACTATTTATTCCTGTTGTCTTATTATTTATATTTTATTCCTGCGCAGTTGGCATGGAGCACCCATATTTTCGATGTACATGTACAATGACAATTAAGGACTATTCTATTCTATTCTATTGTATTCTATTCTATACAATAATACAAAGAAAACAGAAATTCCCTACAATCATATTGCCCACTGCTAATGTGTAAATAGAAACAGACAGCAAAAAGATATTTTAATTTATATAAACATATCAGTAAATGAATATTTTAATGTCTTTTTAAGTTGAACATGTTCTTCCTGCATTTCAGCGGTGAACAATGTCTGAACAAGAGCTGAATGAAATTGTGCAAATAACAGTGGAGGACTTTAACCAGGAAAATCGTACTGGTAAGATTCCTTTGCAAAAAAAAAGGTCATTAGACTCTTTTTATAATATAAGGTTAGGATTAAGCAGACAGTTAGTACTTTTCTCCTGTGTAGAAGCACACCTTCACTCTTGAAGTAAAATCTAACAGGATGGTTTGGTGTGTTGTTTTGAGGGTGTCTTTTCCTTTGATTCATGGCAGACATGATGGACAATCATGAAGATGATGAAGAAAGGTCTCAGAAGAAAAGAAGGAAATTAAGCAACGGCCAGGAGAATAACAATAGCAATCAAGATATCGCTCTTATTAAGGTAGCAGCTCTTTATAAACCATATACTGTTTACTGGTCATACATTTATATGTAGTTGGTAGAGCTTAATTTTGCTTTTGAATTTTTTTCAGAACTTGTTGGTATCATTCACTGGGTCAATCAGCCAGCGGCTGGAGGGAATTGAGTCAAAGCTACAGTCTCTGGATGCTGCATGCAAAAACCTTGCACGCAAACTGGATAGCATGGCACCATGTGCCAGAAGTCCCATTCAGGTTCCTATGGTTGCAGGATCCCCTCAAGGGGCCACTCAGACTTGGAACAAAGTGCGATGGTAAGCTCTAAATGTTGGTGCCATATTGGCCACCAGTCAGTCAGGCAGGTTAAAAGTTCAATGAAAATGAAAACTATTTGTTTTGCTCTCAGTGTTGTCCCACAAACAAATGTTATTGTGAGCAGTGAACCGCCGAAGCCCTCAAGTCCAGAAGACACTCCTCTGGAGAACCTGCTTAGCAAGTGAGTGGCACACTTATTATACTGTATGTTATATCTGTCCAAACACACCACCACACAAGTTATGTCAAGTTACTGCCTTATAACAATTTTTCAGTTGAGCTAATAGTCTGAGTGTACCTATTTTGTTTTTCTGGCCAAACAAGATCTGTCAATGCATTGTGTTTCTTTGCAGCACAGTGACCAGGAGGCGACACAACACCATCCTAGTAAAGGTCCCTGGCCCAGAAGAGAGTCAAGAGGAACAGGAGAGTGGCTCAGAGGCCAGTGATTGTGTTTCCAACGGTGGTCAATCAAGCAATGCACAGAAAGGCCAAAATGTCACTCTCATCACACTCAATGCAGAAGGTATGACCACGCTGGTGAAGAGGCACAGCAAGGCACATATCTTTAGTTTCTTCTTAAAATTAGAAAAGGACAAGTATATTACTTACATAGAGCCATAGGTTGTTTTTAATGCCCATGTTACTCATTTTCAAACTTAGTTCTGCCATGTGTTCAAAATTTCTGTATCACAATTTTTCTACAGTAGAAAGTGACAGTCACATATGGTGAGCACTACCATTACTGATTGTGGCAGGGGGGGAAAAAGCTAGGGGTTTTTCAGCCTTTTTTTTTTTTCTTTCAAAATGACTTCCTGATCTTTGGCGACTTCACAGCAACAAGCCTCAACAATGTCCCATCTGCAATCCCACTAATAGCAAAAACACTTATGCACTAAAAGTACACAGTGCTCAACATGTTCATCTGCATCAACTCTAAGGAAAAGTCACTTGCAGTAAATTACCCCCTGACATTTTTAGACCTCTCAGTAATTGATTTTGAATGTTTTGTTCAGTTTTTAGTTGTTTAATGTGTCTAACGTGACTCTTTCAGCTAATCTCCATATTAAATAGATGGCAAACTGTGCTGATGTGTTAATTTCCCTGTTTTTCTGCCTCAGATGCTGTTAGGCATTATTCATGCCTTGAGTTGCATTACTCTGTTTTTCTGTCTGAAACCAAGAGAAAATAGTTAACTATGCAAACTTAAACGAAGTCCACATTGTCCCATTGTTGTGCTTGCTGGTTGGATAATTTTTATTGGATCTGAATTTCTTGGTTACCTTCAAAGGCAAACTATTATTCATTCATTTGCAACTTTGGGTTACCATTATAAAAATTTCTGTTAGTCAGCAAGTTAGATGTTACCATATGCCTAATGCATTGGTCATGTGGTTTACTTAATAGCTAGCATACACTGTGACCAAACCACATATTCTGTTTTTTTATAACAGTTATACTAAGTTTTACACAAATTCACTCACTTCCTTTTTACTGCCACATGGGGGTGCTGTCATATTATATCAATTATCTCAGTGGCTGTTGCTGTAAAATATTTCTCAATCTGTGCAACTCTTTGAAGAGCCGTTCCTCCTCTGTTCTTTAGATGATTATCCAGCCGGCACCTGGTTAGGAGATGAGAACAACCCAGAGATGCGAGTTCGCTGTCCAATATCTGCAGCTGATATGCTTCATATCAGCACAAACTGTCGCACAGCAGAGAAAATGGCGCTGACGCTGCTGGACTACCTATTCCACCGTGAGGTCCAGGCCATGTCAAATCTCTCTGGGCAGGGCAAACATGGAAAGAAGCAGCTGGACCCACTTATGATCTACGGCATCCGCTGTGAGTCTTGATAACATAACCATCTAATACTGGTAATTTTTGGGGGACTATTTGTTTTTGACAGAGCAGTGGTAGGTCTGGTAGTGAACATACTTCCATGACAAGCTGATTGACATGCTATTTGTCATGCAGAGTTTGATGGAAAGGTTGCCAAACCATGTAGAGATACCGTAACATTTTATTTGTAGGCTGCTGGTACTGATACATTTTCAGAAAGTATTAGGAGTTTAGGGCTTCATGCTACCATGGGCTTTGGAATATGTTCTTTGGGAGTGTTTGTAAAGTTAGCCCCTGTCAAGTGCACAGAGAGCATCTGGTAACTACTATTTACCTCATGGTTTCTTATATACTAATAATTTCACTCTGTCAGGGTTTGACTTTTTCAGTTTAAATGGTAAATGGTAAATGGCCTGTATTTATATAGCGCTTTACTAGTCCCTAAGGACCCCAAAGCGCTTTACATATCCAGTCATCCACCCATTCACACACACATTCACACACTGGTGATGGCAAGCTACATTGTAGCCACAGCCACCCTGGGGCGCACTGACAGAGGCGAGGCTGCCGGACACTGGCGCCACCGGGCCCTCTGACCACCACCAGTAGGCAACGGGTGAAGTGTCTTGCCCAAGGACACAACGACCAAGACTGTCCAAGCCGGGGCTCGAACCGGCAACCTTCCGATTACAAGGCGAACGCCCAACTCTTGAGCCACGATCGCCACGATTTTAAGTAATAAATGAACTCTCTGAGACCTTTCCACGTTTCATCCCGCATTTCGTACAAAGCGGCACTGAGTAAAACACAGAAAATAGACTGCACTCTGTATTCCCAAGACGGGTTACAACAACATCCATTCATCATTGCACACATGCATTAATGTGCAACACATTTCAGAACATACCAGACTCTAAACGACAAGCACATGTCTGGTAGAAAGATCTTAATGGAGTCACTCTCAGTGCAAAAAACTCTGATTCTTGATTAAGTGGAGTCAGGGTTACACTGGTAGTGTATTTATTTATATAACTATAGGCCCTTCTTACAGTGTTAAAAGGGTCTCAGTTATCTGTAACCTATGCTCCAGAGTTCTGATGTACCCACTGTATCCCCCATTGGTGCAAGTAGACATAAACAGAATTAATATTCTTTGTGAACTGCATGTAAGATGGTCAAATAGTCAGAAATCCCCTCCTCCCACACCTTGTCCACTTGGCTAAGGGATGTCTTGGTAACCTTTTGCTGTAAGTGTCTGGACAAGGCAAAACAAAAAAGATCCAACAATCACAACCTAGTCACACCATGACTGGCCAGCTGTGCTGAGGTAAGAAAGAAGTATCCCCACAGCACACACCATCATGCCTTTTTGCTGCCTTGTAGTTTGGCCGGTCAGACTCTATTTCCTCTCAACAGCATGGGTGTGTAGTTACATGTAGATTTGTTCAGGCCAAAGAGAGTGTAAAAGGTAAATGTTGCTTCTGGGAAAATGAAAAAGTCAAACCAAACCCAGTGTCTTAAACCTGCATTCTATCTTTAGGCTGCCAGGGGGCGATATATGTGGCTCCCGTTCTACGAAAGTCTTTGGGGAAATGACCCTCTGCCCTGATCGCTGTTAACACTTCTCTGAGAAGTTTATAGACTTGCTCAGTCATTTTGAGCTATATAAAGTGTTATCTAAAATAGGGAGGATTTCCAGGGTGTGTTCATTTGCTAATGAGGAAGAGTGATGTCACTGAAGTATGAGCCATTATTTGTTCTATGTATGGTTCCCATTCAGAGGAGAACAACAAAAAAGAAAGGACAATTTACCTTACCTACAGAGTAACTACCAATTGCAAATCAGGGGCTTTTACACACCTGATGTGTAAAATGTGTACGAATATGGTGTGCCGTTCACATCGAGCACACAATTTCAGCAGGATGAATCTGCAGTATTACATGTTTTGGATCAAGTGCAATTTTATTTATTTAGGTATTTATTACCCCCCCCCCCTTTCTGCATGTGGATCTGAAAAATTCCTAATGTGTTTTTTTAAAAGTATAAGCTATATGACTGTATTCTTCTAAAAATGTTAAGAATTAAGCCTTAAGTAATGAGCAATCTGCTCATGCTCTTGCCACCAGTTGAATGTGTTAATATTTAAGTGTATAGAAAGTCACCAAAGCTAAAAGCAAAATATTTTATTCCCATCAGTACTGAAAGAGACTGAACGAGACAAATGAAGTAAGGAATATTTCACTAATTTTAGGTTGTTGATTTAAACCTTAGGTAACATTGACCTCTTCATGCTCCCACAGGCCACTTATTCCACAAATTTGGCATCACCGAATCAGACTGGTACCGGATCAAGCAGAGCATTGACTCAAAGTGTCGCACTGCTTGGAGACGCAAGCAACGTGGTCAGAGTCTGGCTGTCAAGAGCTTCTCTAAACGAACACCTCGCAACACAGTCACAGGTAAAGTACAGGTTGTTTTTTGTTTTTTTTACCAGAGGCTTGTTACATAAGTATAAATGTTTCTAACATCACTGGTACACGTTCATTTGTCTTAATGTGGAGATAAATTTAGCTAGTTTTCTGTAATTATTCTCTGATCAAAGTAGAGGCAAAATTGTAAAAGTAAACTGCAGCAGAAGGAGACATCTGTTGCACACTCTTTGTTTTTATTTATAGGCCAGTTAGAAAACTAGTTTTCTGTTTGTCAGTGTCAGTGGAGCAGAAAGTGAAACCACTGGATTCATCTTTAAAAGAGCTCTGCAGTCACACAATCTCGATTTGTAAATACTGGTGATGGCCACAGTATGTCTGAGCAAAAGTATGAGGTCACGTTTGGTTTGAGGATGGGTCAACAGATGGACTAAACCAGTTGTTCTCTGTAAATATGCATGCATTTTTATTTGGTGAGTAATAAACCCACCCTCTGTGTCTTGTGCCACGCACATTCTCCATGCAGATTCTGGATGATGCTTGGCACGTTTTATATGGTTGCTATTATTTAGATCACATCAAATAGTTCATTTGGGCACACCTACCTTATTTTCAAAATGTTTGAAATTAATTGCACCTGCTAATATTCAGGATTTTCACCAAGTTCCTGGAATGGCAATATGTAGATGCTAGACATTTTGCAGGTCCTTGGCTACATTTTGTAACGGTGTCCAAACTCCTAATGGGGACATCGTCTCTGTTTTGTTTTTTCTAATCTGTGATTTTCTTGTGTGTCTTTCTCTTGGAAGTGAATCTTCCGTTCTCTTTTCTGTTCAATCCAGCTTTTTAACTAATCACCATTTTACCTACTCTTAGCGTTATTGCATTCAGGCAATGTTGACTTTTTGTAGGACTGCACAAAGTGCATCTCTATATCCATCCATCCAACCAGGGGTAGCAGTCTAAGCAGAGAAGCCCAGTCTCCTTCTCCCCAGCCATCTCCTCCAGTTCATTCAAGGCTTTCCTAGGCCAGCCAAGAGGTGTAATCACCCCATTGTTCCAGCGAGTAGACATACTTATCACATGCCTAAACCACCTCTACTGGAGTTTCGATCTATCCTTTCAGTGTGTAGAGTACTTTACTCTGAGTCTGTCCAAAGTGACTGAACTTCTCAACCTGAGTGACTGGCTAAGGGGCCAGCCACTCTTTAGGGGAACTTTTATTTTTGTCACTTTTATCTGTGATCTTGTTATTTTGTTCACTACCCAGAACTCGTATAGACTTATAGACTCCTTTGCATCCTTTACACCCTCCAATATCCTCCAAAGGATAAAGAGTTCTTTGACCAGGAGGAAAACTGGTTTGTTCTTCCTGAATCCAAGGTTTGACTAACTGATGGACTCTCCTTTCTAGTACGCTGGCATAGACTTTCCTAGGGAACGACAGAGCAGTGTTTTCTCCTTTTGACTCACCTCATGGTTTGCCAGAATCAATTCAAGGCCGACTGAAAGACTTCTTCCATGGCCTCATCAAACTCCCCTCTTACTGAAGTTTTTGCTTCAGCTGCTGCCAGAGCCACACTCTCCTTGGCCTGTCGGTACCTGTCGGCAGTGGTTGGAGTCCAAAAGACTAATGAAGCCTCATATAGCCCCTTCAGCTTGACTGCTCCAAATCATGTCCACCGTGTGGTTTGGGGGTTGCCATCACAACAGCCAATGCCATCAACCAGCGAGTGCACTGGTTAAGGGCAATGCAAACGGATGACTATATAGGACCATGAATCCCACTTCAGTGTTTTGCAGGAGCAAATATTAGTAGGCAAATTTGGGAATCCAAAATTGAGAATTGAAAAAAACACTACTATTATAATGGTTTGGGATAGATAGCCTTATTTGCAGCAAAGGGTGAATTAAATCAATTTCCACGTTTTTTTTTTAAAACTGCTTTTTGGCAGGAGTGAAAACAGTCAACAACCACAGAGACACAGAGTACTTTGCTTCATCTTATTTTAGCTATTTATTAGCTAGTTATTTTCAGCTACATGAAAGCTATTTCAAGACCGGAACCCAAAAGCAGTTTCTGCAGATGGTTGTAATCTGCACACAATGCCTGCAGTCCTTCCCTCCCTGTGAGTCAAAACCTCTCACCTCTGACCAGAGAAATGTAAGACTGCAGGGGAAACCCAAATAACCCATGAGCACAAATTAGGTGTGGGTTGTCAGGCCCCGCCTTTATGAGCCACAAACACCCCAGAATGTACAATGCAAAATATTAGTTGCAAATGCATCCAATAACATAAATCACAAACACAAATTAGTCATTTTGCATAAATCAGAACTGGAATATTTAATAATCAATTATCATATAGAGTCCAAAATTTACCAAGCAAGAGTTCTTCCTCATGTTGCAAATTTCTTTGTTTTCATGCTTAAAAAAGCAATCCGACTACTTTTCTCATTAATGTCACTTCTTGTAAATAGGTCTTTTATTACTTTATATTTAAACATTGAAAACGAGAAAGTGATATTTTATTTTGCGGCCAGGCTCCACTTTGGATGAGGGTACTGATATCTATTTGACATCTCTGTAGATGCTGTTGTGCATTTCCGTGGGATGATGACCAGGTCTGGTCAGGCTTTCAGACTGCTGTTCTGATAACAAACCCCAGACCCTGAGTTTGGCTGCTACACCATGAATCTGTTTGATGATTCTCTGGAGTCTTTAATGTATATTTAAGTGTCTGATACATTTTAAAAACCGTAATATTCTGTGGATGGCCTAGGATGATCCAGAATTTCTTATTAGAATTTGGTTATGTATCCTGGAATCCATTGAAAGCTATTTCTCACCTGTTTTTACTGTGTACATGAGTGCATCACTAATCTTATTGCTTTTCTTATCTAGAGGAAGGAATCACAGAAGAAACGGCTCACATTGAGACTGCCACTCAACAAACCTTGCACTATACATTGGCCAATCAGCAGGTCCAGTTTCACCGTATTGGTGAAGATGGACAAGTTCAGGTGGTGAGTGTCAGATTTTTTTTATTTCCAACTCTCTTTAAATTTATAAGAAAACATTTTTATTGATTGGCAAACACAACAGAAGAAAATCTTTCTGCTCATATCTCTGTTCTTTTCTTTGTCATGTGTGTACTTTATCTAAGAGGCCCTCAGAGCTGAGTTCATAGTGTACTAGAATGGGTCACACCACCCACTACAATTACCCTTACAGCATTCTGGAGGAATAGTGCAAATTATGTCAGTGAACCAGTGACTCATGGGATGTACATGAACAGATGCTATGGTCAGAGGTTGCGTTCAGGCCCAGTACAGTGTTATAGGTAGGCGGATAGAGGAAGTGACTGGATCTTTTAGTTCCCTCAGCTCTGAAATCACCCAGAATAGATGATCAGAGTTAGATACCAAGAGTCACAATGTCAATATATTCAGAGTCCTGATGGGTTATTCAAGAAGGTACTAATTTATATTTTCTTTTTCTAGTGTTAAAACTTCATTTGTACAGGTTTGATAAGCCTATGTGGATACAATGTGATGAGTATTTCTGCTGTTTCTGGTTTACATCATACTATACATGATGCATAGTTTTGGCAGTACTCGTGACAGACCACTTCCCTGGGAAGGGAACAGATAGATGATAAAAAATACAGGGTAGACAGGCAGGAGGTGCTTTCAGGGAAAGGTGGGTGAGAAAGATTGTCAGTTCTCCTCCCTACTTGCCTGCCTGAGTAGGATTGTGCAAGTAATGGTCTCAAGGATTCACATTGTTGAGTGAGAGAGGGATTGCAACACCTTCTCAATATGATAACTTAGTCCTGTAGGGAAGACCATCCAACCTTACATCTGAGTATTAAAGACTACAGTTGAGCCTAAAATTTATTAGTACTCCTAATGCAGTAGGAGAAATTAATACTTGCAAAGAGTGATTGAGCATTGCAACCATC
Organism: Diplotaxodon limnothrissa; assembly: GCF_057381915.1. Classification (NCBI taxonomy): domain Eukaryota; kingdom Metazoa; phylum Chordata; class Actinopteri; order Cichliformes; family Cichlidae; genus Diplotaxodon; species Diplotaxodon limnothrissa. Next base: position 7,889,393 of record NC_140602.1, read on the forward strand.
ATTCCATAGTAACTCAATGTAATTTATCATCATCAAATTATATTTCCCAAAATAGAGCAGCTTAGTTGTTTAGCAAATAATTTGATTAGATTACATTAGATTAGCCTTTATTGTGTCTCCCTTGGGAGAAATTTACCTTGGACAAGCCAGGGAAACACGTCATGTAAGCTAGCAGATGCATACAAACTCTCATTTACAATTCCATCTATTAGCATTCAGTAATTTGATCAATAATGGCAGTAGAGAAAATTTAAAGCTATTTAACTTACAGTTTGGTACCCCGTACCTTTTTTCCATCCCTTTTTTTCACATTTTGAATTTTGGGTCAGAGTTTGATGGAAAGGTTGCCAAACCATGTAGAGATGCTGTAACAGATAATAGATTCAACAATTGTCCTATAAAATAGTAACATAAGGCTATTATTCACTCCATGGACCCTAAGCCTTCTTAAAAAATGCAAGCGCTAAATCATGCACACACCCATCATGAACACAGAAATACTTAAAAGTCGTCGCTTGTTCAACCTTCGTACTACTAATCAAACCCGGGCTGTGATCTCCAGTAGATCTTGATCTTGGATCGAAGGTCAATTCCTTATTTTTCTTTAGCTTTAACATTAGGTTTGAAAGCTTTAGTCACAACTGGGTTTTTTTTCCTTTTTTTTTTCTTTCTTTTTCTTTTTTACATTTTTTGTTATCACTCTACAGCACAGGTGTTGCACTCCAGGCCTCGAGGGCTGGTGTCCTGCAGGTTTTAGATGTGTCCTTGATCCATCACAGCTGATTTAAATGGCTAAATTACCTCCTCAACATGTCTTGAAGTTCTCCAGAGGACTGGTAACGATCATGTGAGTCAGGTGTGTTGACCCAAGGTGAGATCTAAAACCTGCAGGACACCGGTCCTCGAGGCCTGGAGTCCAACATCCCTGCTCTACAGTAATGATGACTGGGAAAACCCAAAGAGGATGAATTAACTTAAAAAGACTTTCTAACCACTGTGTGCAATTTTGTTATTGTGGGTTATGAAGATTATATAAACATACCTTTTAACTTTTTTTTTTTTTTTTTAATCATATTCATGAAATTGTTCTAGCTTCAGCTATACCTCATCTTCATCTGTGTGTCTCAGATTCCACAGGGGCAGTTGCACATAGCCCAGGTACCACAAGGAGAGGAGGTGCAGATCACACAGGACAGTGAGGTTAGTGTGCAAGTGCGCCCGTGAAAGAGGGGTTGTAAAATAGAAAAGAAAAATAAACAATCACCCTGAGTCACTTCTCTAGATTTATTAAATTCACTTCACTAAACATGTATCTAAAAAGAATATGACTGTTATGTAGAACGATGGCACCAGTGGTTGTAGTCAGCCGTCTGCTGATACCTACCTTTCTTTATTGTTTATAGTTAAGTCAAATTTAAGCAGAGTTAAGTTTCGGGGGTAGAAAATCAATTCTGTGTATGTTATTGTGGGGGAAGTTCACAATGTTAATTTGTATTGTTTGAATTTAGTTAATGTTTGTGATTTGAATTGTTTAAACAGCTATCTGAAATTATCCACAATATTTGTTAGAGCTGGAAGAATCTCCTGTTTTGATTAACAACCAAAAACAACCACTTCTATTCATTTTAGCTAGTCAATGGTAGGACTGGTATGATTTCCACTGCATTTGTTTAACTATAAACAAAGGAATACTTGAAAAATGAATTTTTTGCACGACATTACATCTATTCAGTGCCAACTTCTTACGGCAAGAGAACTGCTGATTAGCATAATATACAATGTCTTATAAGAAAGCATAAGTGTGGAATAATTGTCCTGATTACATTGATTTTACAATGGCTGTTTAATTTTGTAATCTCACAAGCAGCTTATTGTAGTCTCTAAACTAGTCTACTTCTACAAAGCAATTTAAACAAGTTTATCAAGAACCTGTATGTTTGTTTTGCTCACACAATTAGCTGGCAGCTAGCTGCTTGTCTGGTGTTGCGCAAGACGTTTTAGACATTAGTGAATTTTAGCCAAAGTAAAGTTTTTTCAGTGAACGTCTTATTGTTTATATATGCTATCTGCCAGATTATGCACAAGGTTTTGAATTTTGTTTTCATGTAATGCCCAGGTGGCTTATTTTCCCCACCACACATCCTTGCATGCGCGCACACAGCCTGTCAGTTGAAATCAAACTCTAACTCCAAACCACCCCGACTTTTAAAGAGGAATTTCCGCATCAACATCTTTGCTAATGATTTTAAAGGATGTGGGAGAGAGATTTATTTCAAGGCGCCAGTCTGTGTACACATATATACATGTAATCACATACTGTATATGATTCAGGCCACACATGCTTGACAGCTCGGCATTTTTGCAAAAGCAATTGACACCTTAAGCAAGTGTTTTTCTAATTTCCTATTCGGTTCTACTCCTAGAGGACACTTAGAGGAAGAAATGCACAATTGAAGGAGAGAGACTGAGTAAATTGGAGGCAGAAAACACTAAAGCCTTTCCTGCACTTTGTGGCTGAGCCCAGATTTTTTTCCCCTGTCTTTTCTCTTTCGTATTCCATGCTATTGTTTGTTTTTTGGAGTTCAAAGCTTAGCAACAAAATCCCACTTCTCCCAACTGCCACTCACAGAATATGTTTTCATTAGGAACGGGCCCCTTTCATCAAAGGGATTGGTTTTAGTGTGCTTAAAAAGGAAATGAGCTGTTTGAGAGATTACACTGCTCTCTGGCCATATGGCAGCTCAGACAGTATTGCATATATACATGAGATAAAATTAGCTAGAGCAGAAACAGCTGAGACCTGAGGATAGCTAAATGTGTCTTGTATAATATCCTTTTGCAAAATGGTCCTGTTGATATCACTGTGGGTGTTTAGAGATTTTCTAATAGCCACTATATCTCGATCTGAGACAATCATGCACTTATGTCAGAGCAAACAGATTTCTTTTTATGTTAACAGGGAGTCGAACTCTATCCAGAAATGAAAATACATGGATGTTCCATTCACCTCCTCTCAAGTACAAACACTGGCAGGAACTTATCATGCTGACCTTTTCACACTGCATATCTGATTGGCTTAGATAGTTTAATGACTTGTTTAACTTAATGTGATTTCAGCTTCTTAAAGTAGTTAAACCAAAGTCTTTATATTAAAACATAGGGCTGCTGACTGACATGACATTTCTCAATTTCAGGGAAATCTCCAAATCCACCAGGTGCATGTTGGCCAGGATGGACAGGTAAGAACACGTTTAAGCAAGATTTCTGTATGAATATGCAGAATGTGTAAGCAAGGGACACGATTTTTGGTATTGGAAGCTTTCTGGTTTTTGAGGCACTGCAATGCAGTCTTGACATATGTGGGGGGGAAAATGCAGATGGAATAGGAAGTCCTAAGTATATCTAGGATATCTGAAAAGCCAGCAACTGATAATTGATTAAAGTCCTGAAAAATTGACAGTTGCCAGGCAAGGCTAAATCCAGAGGCTTTTGGGTTGGGTTCTCAGACTGACAGCAACTCAAAAGATGTTATAAAACACTAACTGATCTTTGCTGTAGATTTTAAAATATATATATCTCATATTTTCATACTTCGTGGATTATGTTTGCAATTACACTGTCTGATTAGAGGTTAAAGGATGGAGCAGGTCATTATGACTTTGAGGAGATATTTTCTGTTGGCATTCATATATAATGTAAATGTGATCAATGAACCAGGTAAGGTGTCAAATAACAAAAGCTTGTGTCCCATTTATGTTTCAACACAGTATGTTTCAGGATAGACTAATTAGACACACACACACACACACACACACACACACACACACACAGAGCAAGATGTCTTTTGTGCTCTTGGTGTCCGTGTCTTTGTTCATACCACTCCCTTCTTTCCTTCTCTGTCACTGGACTGAGAGCCCTTCCTGTTCCTTTATTCTTTCCTCTGAGATCCAAGTGAGTCTCGATCAAAGCAGCGTTGGCTGTGTATCACCGATACATGCCACATATGGATGCCTGAAGACAACCACCATTTCACATTCATTATTTCATCATGTTTGTCTAGAAGCTAGGCTTTAGGGAAGGAAGTGCCTTCTCACGCTCCATCTGGTGGTTATACTATTTTGTTACCACAGGTGTGATTATGTAACAGCCTCAGAGGGCCTTTTCTTCCTGAATGGAGGCTACACAAACTCCCTCCTGGGATCATCAAAAGGAGATTGTTTACTTACCTTTTTTTTTTAAAGGCAATTAAGAGATGGGTGCGTCACAGACCCATCTTTAACTTATCTTATGGTGCATCACATGGCTGCTGGGTTTGTACACTTTGGTTGCCAACCTAGCACAAAAAAAGCATGCTGTCATCTGCAAAACGTTTTTACCAAACAATCTGATGTCACCCGTAGGTACGGCACACTATGGGGTAGTCAAATATGTGCAAGCATACTTTTCTACTAGCATAAAATGAAAGCATGGTAATTTTTGGTAGAGCTATAAAATGGTGACTCAGGCCAGCCTTTTTGGATTTTATTTCGGTGTCTCAGCAGTTCATTCTGCACATAAACAAAAGCTATTGTGTTTGAAAGCACTGTCGATTTACTGGTTTCTTCCAGGGTTTGTTATGAAAAAAGTCAAAAATAATCTGTAGCCTAAAATTCAGGCTTTCGTGGTCGTAAATTTTGTTGTCTTATAAAGTCTGGTCATAATTTTGTTTTTATCATAAACTGAGGAAACAATAAAACAAGGCTTTCTCTGTACACATTATGCCAGTAACCAGGGTAAAGAATGTAATGTAACAACCCATCTATGCAGTCAGTATGGTAATTGCTTTTTCCAATATGGTAAGCAGTAAGCAATTACAATAGTACTATGTTTTTAGGCACCCCAACACTTTACTTTTAAACAGATACACTCATCAACATATAATATCTCAAAATCTGGAGCAAAGAAGGAGTTACACCACAGCCAGCAGCTGAAACCACTTGTTTCCAGCTGGTCAGTTCTTCATTTTATAGTCTGATTATGATCCCATCACTCAGTTCCCTCATAGGTTCAAGATGCCATTTACTCTGGATGTGCATACATTTGGGTTGCATGAATGCATCTGCTTTATATCAGATTTTTGTTGTTGTTACTGTTGTTTGTATTCCTTTATTGACTGTTAAGCTTGGTGCGTGTTGTCAATTGATTAAGGTAGTCAGCACACATCCATATGCTCCTTCTCTTCACACATGCGTGTTCATGTCCTCAGATGACCTGTTTGGTGAGCCTGACAGCAGCATTCCTCTCCGTCTCTCTCTAAGATCTTAGAAGGAGTTTTGGCTAGAGTGTGGTTTAGATTTTGTCCCATTACACACATTTCCAGCAGTTATTCATATGAGTTTAAAGAGTGCATGAACTACTCTTGCAGATTGCCATTGGGGTTAGCTCTTCTTTGTGGTATACACCATGATTTGCATGGCATAGATTAAAAAAAATGTAACTTTTGAAACTGTATTTTTTGTGGGGGATTTTCACGTGTGTTGCATCCCAAGATAGAGGAACTAAAAGCTCTGTATTCCTCAGGGGGTATCTGAGAGTCTATTCCAATGAAAAGCTCCTTTATTTTTTTTCTTATCACTCCCTTTTTTAAAGCTCATATTTTTGTTGGGTTTGTAAAAAGATATCAGAATTGTTCCAAAACAAACACCAAGTGACTTACTCTGCTAGACCTCATGTTGTAGGTCGAGTTGTTCACACACATCCAGTTACATGCGACAATGGCAGTATCTCTTCAATTACAAATTCTCATATTCTCATGCACTGGAGGGAGAGCAAATCTTGGGTGAACTCTTAAATCTTGATAACATGCAGTTAAATCACTGAGCCATTTAAAAGAAACGGTGCTTCCACAAGTATGTTAGTAGTAATAGCACTTACTCAGGAAAATGACAGATTATAGCTATATTATGATTGCTGCAGTGTGTCTTGGAACGTCATTTGTTAAGAACCTCAGACACACAGTAAAGATCACACTTGATCCTGATGTGTATTTTCTTAAATGTGTAATTTGTCTGTTTACAGAGAGCCTTACATCAAATGGACTATGAATGATGTCAGTGTTTTTGTAATCTGGCAGACTAGTGCTGAGGCTATGTTGGTGTAACCTAGCCTACGCAATTCATCACAGAAAAGCCATCTTTTTATCTCACTCTGGGACCACTTCTTCTTTATTTAACTTTCACTACACTTATGTAGTGTAGTTGTGGCTATGGTTGTCTTTTAAAAGCTACCTGCCACATCCATTTTCTGTTAGATATTTACACTCTGTGGTACTATTTGAGCTATATTTGGACCTGATACCCACATCAAAATAAAGTCAAATTTTCAGCTCAGCACTGATTTTTATATTTTTTTTCTAAATAACTGTATAGCTCTTTTGGGGACTTCTAATCCATGTTTATTTCCTTTTTGTAAGGTGGTCTGGCTTGCATTATTCTGTCTCATCAGTCTGTTATGCGAGTAGACTTTATATGAGTCATATCTGGTCACAGTCTGTATAGTCTGAATAATCACTCCTAAAGTTTCAAATTACGATGTCATCTTTCATTGGGATGATGAGTCTGAATCTGGCTTTACAAGCTTTATCATGAAAGATGTTAAATAACTTCTTCTGTTGATTTATATCCTTGTCTCTTTACCAGGGACTGTTAAAGATAGTGGACAGGTTAATTTTGGAGTTTTTGCCAAATCGATCTTTTTTTAAACTCTCATATTAACACGTTTTTACTAAATAGCATGTTTTGTGAGTTCAAATCTACCTTTATGTTCTAAACAGACAATACTGCCTGTTCACAGAAACATATTGATATTCTAGTTTTGGATTCTTTGGTTTTAGAACAATGGTGGAGAGTCCCGGGTACTAAACCCCTACTGGGGCTGTCTCAATCAAGGTGTTCCTTAGAGTTGCTAAACACCTATAGATCTGAGTCATCACACGAGTCAAGTTGTGGGTTACTCCTGTCGCTGGGGCTGAGAGGTGAAACTTCTATGAAACATTGCCCCAACACGGCTGATAGCTGGTGCCATAAGCCACCACCTATGTTTAAAAATGGTAATTCACAGTGGATATAGATGGCCTCCTTTACTAGTCTCTAAAAACATCTGTCTTCTCTATCTAAAATGTGGCATCCTCAAAAGAGTGTCCTTTCTCCTTTAAGTAAGGCTAAGTTTTGTTGGATTATTAATACATTTGCAGTATATACCTATACAGAACATGCTTTGCTGGCAGTCTACCGTCTATCCATCTATCATCTTTTGTATTGCTACTAGAGACTATGTCCATGCAGTGAGAAGAGAAATGTGCGGCACACATCTTAGTTTTGCACGTTTGTCTAATGCTACAGCCACATTAGGGAAAACAGTCCAGGAGACAACTGCATGACCAAAATGATTGTTACTGTGTGCAATGATTTTCTGATCTTGTTACCTTTGAAATGGTGCTTGAAATGCTTCTAACCAGGTGTGCAACCAATTGCAGTCAGTTGCCAAAGGGACTTTAGTGCGTTAAGACAGCAATAAAATATCTATAACACAGAGACGGTCTGCTTTCAGTTTGAAACTGAATGGGGTGAAGTTGGCAGTTACAACCTGATCGACTGAGTGATTAACTTTGATAAATCTGCTGCCATATGCATACTCGGAAATTCACACTAACTACTTATATTCAGAGCCCAGCATGTACTTCATAGATTTGAAACAGAAATTCCTCTTTCATGGTTATTGCAGGACAGCAATTTAACTGCGAACATATGGATTTTAACTTCTATATAGGAATATAACCCAAATACAGTAAGGGGAGTTATTTGGAAACCTTTGCTAGGTCGTCCGAGAGTGACTGCTGTCAGTATAAGTCAGACCATTTGGATCACATGCAGCCACAAGTTGAGTGCTGCACGATCAGCCCCTTGAGCAATCACTTGGTCACTGCAGCTACTTCAAGTTGGGCACTGAATATGAAAAAATTCAATGCTATCACTGGACAACCACCAATTTAGTCACAGTGAGGCAAGTCCCATTTTTTGCATGCTAGTGTGATTGAGCCATTGTGTAGTACAGATGACTGTAGAGGGTTGTTTTTTTTGTTTTTTTTGCATCTACACTATAGTATACATTTGTGCATTATGGATGCAGATGTTTTTGTTACTTCTACCATGGGAGTCTGTGCCAACTCAGCCATGAACTTGGTGCCACTGTGCCAGCTGAAAGTCTGAGCAAAACTGGTTTAGAGCGATCCAAAGTTCCCAAATTGCTCATAAAACCCTCTCATGCGGACGGAAGAGAAGGCAGACCATGAAGCTATAAAATAACTAGCCTTTTACTGCACTGCCTGTCTGCCATAGCCTCTTATCTTATGCCCTTCTGTATCTCTGCTGTGATCTTATCCTGCACTGATGCAGACCAAATGGAGGATTAGAAGATGAAAGGAGTGACTGATGAGAACAGGAGAAAAGAGAAAATATGGGGAGGGAAAGGCATTTAAAAAATGCCTGAAAGACATGTTTTGTAATGCTGATGATTTAAAAACAGACACCAGCTGAGCTGGTGAACAAAAGCACACTCTGTAATACAAATGCAATGTACCAGGTATAACTGGTTAAAAACACAGGAGGAGATTGTGCCCTCTGCTGGACTATTGCCTGGCTCAGGCAAATACAGTATGCTCACAATGGCTGCTGACAGTTCTACGTGCAGGTGTTATTTTTTTCTTGGATACCCGCTGCAAAACTGTAATAACTGCATCTTTTGTGCTTTTGAGCTGATATTCAAATGCAAAACATTCTTAGCAATACTGGCCAAAAATACTTTTATTTTACTTTATTAAACTTTTATTTGATCTAATGTTATTTGATGTGCTCGAATCTTCACTGCATGTAATCTATATCTCTGAATAGACAAGTCAGTAAACTTCAGCTAAACTGGTTTTTGGAAGCAGACGAATGCTCGTCACATCTTGCTTGCAAATCTTTTTCTGAAAGCTCTGCAGTCTTTCATTTATGTTGAGCAAAGTCGAAGCGGTCTGCGGGCAAGATTGACTCTTGCCATCTCGCCATAAAGGCCTGAATGATGGAGAGCTGCCATCTTTAAATTAGAATTCTTGAGGTTCTGCTAGAGCGGCAGGTGGGTCTTCATGACCAAGGCTCTTCCTGCTCAGTTATTTTGTTTTGGCAGTTTAGCCAACGGTACAAACTTCACAGTTAACAACCTACTTTACTCCTAGTAAGACTGTATGCATTGCTTTGTGTGGGTGGGGGTTGTTTTGTTTTTGTCTTTAAATCCATTGTGGATTCTGTGTATGTCCAACTGATACTCTTTGACACATTTGGACTTCAGTCAAGTGGATACTTTATAGAAGAGATTTCATTGTTTTTATTTTTAATTTTCGTATGTTTGCAATAATGTCAATAAATAGAACATGAAGCGAATCAGCTCCAAACATTGCCTGATTCCACTGAACGTGAATCGCAAACACAAAGAATCTCATATTAAAACATGCAGTTCGGGTTATTAGAGGACTCTTCCAGTCAGATGGCTTTAAACCTAAGCTATGTCAGTCTGTAAATGCAGCACATCTCAAGAGACTACTATAAAGCTTTACGAAATTTACTGATCCCATCATCTGCCTGCATCATTTATCGATGATGGACCTGATTACCTCCCATCTGGGGTTTTAAACATGTTGTTCTCTCACCCCACCTCATTTTCCCTCAGTTGAAAGTTTGCCATCCTTTTCTGTCATCGCATGTTTTGGTGCATCTGTTGAAACATCCCAAATAACAATGTTCATGGCCGGTATGAGAACTGGGTCATAGAACTGAGTCCAGCTCTGCACTGGTCCCTCCAGTCTTTTCTGCCAGGACATTCAAACATAGAGCAGATACAAATAGTTTTAGGGTGATGGTGAGGGAAGCACACAGTGTTACTGGACAAGATAGGGATAACGGAAAGGAAAGGAAAGGAAAGGAAGAGTACAGGAAGACAGTGAAAGTAGAGTTTAAGAGGAAATGGGGATTACTATGTTTGACTCGAGCTTTGTGAACTTATGATATTGTAAGCACTTTTGTTGCCTGTTGTTGGTTAGGGTTGTTGCAGGTCTGCTGTGTGAGGACAATGTGTTTTTGTTCCTTTCTACACAAAAGGCAAATGTTTGAACAATAAGTAGGCTTAACCTCACAGAATCAAGGTGTGATGGAATCAGACTGCTGGCTCATGGCCCAAGTTGTTTTCCGAAATGTGGTTTCTGGTATTTAAGGGGATGTTGAAATTCCTGTGATTGACAATGTTGGGCCAGGATAACAATTAAAAGATACAAACAAAATGTTTTATGACCAGGGTTTAGTATAAGTGGATTGTACGTAAGCCTTCAAGGATTTGGAAGACTAGTGGTGGATCACGTTTCAAAGAAGTGGTCTGCTTCATGTCTTGTGGCATCATGGGGCAGAGATAAAGGGACACAGATCGGGGAATCCTAGTTCTTTGTGTGTGTGTGTGTGTGTGTGTGTGTGTGTGTGTGTGTGTGTGTGTGTGTGTGAGGGAGGGGGTATTTGTAAGTGAGCTTTTCAGAGTTGTTCAGAGGAGGATACCCCCAGTGGTGTTTTCTTTCGTCTGTGTGGGCAAAGTCTGGGTCGCTGGCTGTGTGAGTAAGAGAGACCAGATGTCTTAGATGCATTTCAGTATGAGTCACCCTCAGCACAGGCCTGGTGCATATCTGCCTTACCAGTGTCAGGCATAGATGGCTCCATCATCATCATTCAATGCTGCAACCTCTGTAACCAAGTCCATGAAGCACCGTTGTCATGTAAATTTCTTAATTAGTGAATTTATCACACATGAGTCATAATTTTGAGACTAACGTTCAACAGTCTTTCGAATTATTCTTGACATATTTACAGCAGACCCTGATTTTACTGTTACTACAGTAAAGAATGGCAATTTTAGCAAAACAACTTCCCTGATTTAAAATTAACCTCCAAAATGGGGTTACCAGTGTAAATGCTTTCTGTTAATCTGTGTGTGTTGGATAAATAAAAACTCCAGAGAAAGGATGAGGTAGAAGTACCCAAGCTTTATTTCACTGAAACTGGAAAATCTACAGGAAGCAGTAAAAGTAATTCTGATAGATTCATAGTTGATGTGATGCATCAGTGAGTTAAAGACTCCCAATAAGCTACACGCTGATGAAAGATGACAGATGTCTTTCGCAACAAATCTGAGATTTGAATTTGTTGGATTCTTGGCTGGTGTGTGTCAAAGGCGCCGAGTGCATTTAAGGTTTTCAGTTATGGAAGTGCTTTGGAAGCCTAAAGGGTCAGCCAGAGGTAATTTGGACATGTCAGTACGTGAGATCTAATTTTCACTGCAATTTTCTTTTTTTTGTATTTATGTATTAAAAGGACAGTGGCACAATTGAAAACAAACATAAGATGCATTGCTTTAGACAACTGAGGAAAATTACATTTGATTGAAGAAGCGTCTTGGCCTCAATAATGCGTGTTTGCAAATCTAACTAGATAAAGGATCTTGTTGCGATGGGTAGTTTGGGCAGTGCTGTATTTTCTTCATTGAATTTTACAACCTGTATTTATCATCTTCCCTGGCTCCATTGAATTAAACAGAATAATTGGAAACATGATAAAGGCATCCTTTTAAATCATGAAATTTACTGACGCTATAAAAATGGCGTGGTCAATTAGGCAAGCCAAGTTTGGATTTATGCTAGAGAACAGTGAAAACCGTCAATGAAATTTACTTCTCTTTCATGTTTAAGGGGCCTTATTCTTAATTACAGCTGTTATTTTTGTCATCAGTTCCCTTTTGATTTTCTGCTCTGGATCAGAACTCAAGTGAAGTTGGTTTTATCATAAAACTTTTCTGAGCCCTGCCTGAATCCGACTCCCAGTCTGCTGGTGGGAGTTGTGAAGCAAAGGATGCAAGGGAGGGCTTGATTCTTTGCAGGTGTTGAGCTCTAGTGTAGAAACACTTTGATGGTGTGGGTGGAAATGGGAAGCTTTGGTTCAGGTCACAAGTTCATGTATAGCATACATAACAAGTTTCAAAGAAGTATATTTAGCTAGGAGATATATCTGTCAGAAATATATGGTAAAGATGCATCAACAAATGAGTGGAGTAATTCTCAAAACATAGAGGGGAAAAATCAATACTATAGTTTTTAATTTCAGTGTTTTGACTTCATTGAGTCACATTACAATCTGAGGTCCAGCTGAAATCAGAATAGCCAGCGTAAGACTCAGCAGTAAAATAAAAGGCATATGTAACAAAGCGGTAATGACTGCAGTGAGACATTTTACAGTCGGTGTGATCATTTCCCCAGTTCACACAAAACAATCACTTAGAGCACTTCTGTGTCTATGGCCATCTTTATGGCCAAGTTGAACCCAGGCCTTACTCCCTCCCCCTGCCCCCCACTCCTCCACTTTGACCGCACCTACCCACCCGGAGCTAGTGTTTCTGCTTGGACATCTGTTCAGGAATGGCTGTTGCAGATGTTGTTGACGGCTATTAAGCAGAGAGGAAGTTCCAGGCACTCCAAAGTCCAAATGTTTCTTTTTTCATTTCCCTGTTTTGGTTTAGTTTTTTTTTCTCCAGATCTGAAAGAAGAGGCGGTATTCCTACGGGAGTGATAGGAACCAGATTTTTATTGGTCTCTTTTGCTACAATATAGTCGGTATGAATTTTGTTTCCTGATAAATAGAGGGTATGTTTCTATGCCGCTATATTTGATTCCCAGTGTAATTTTAGCAAGGGAAGCACAATATTTAGAAACTTAGACACACACGCACGCTAACAGGGTGACTCATAGCATCACCCGATCCACAGCTGAGTTTAAGTGAGACCTCCTGAAAGACTGGGAATTAATGCCAGCTTGCATCTGGCTCATGCCTTGTGAATGCTGGTTGTCTCACTGTTGCATTACTCTTGGATGGTGACTGAGGATGAGGATGGGTATTCAGAGGTGTTGTCTTTTTTCTTAACACCCATTACCTTTGTGTAAATCAAGTGTAACTACTTTCATATGAAGTGAATGCAGAAAAAATTTAAATTGAATTAAAGCAAGTAAATGAAGACTTGGTAAAGAACTTTGTTTATCCTTTTCGTTATTTTCCTTCGCTGTTGGAGTTGCGAATGTTTTCTGCATCAGGCTGCTGTTGTTGTTCACTTGTCTTTCCTCTCCCATTGCTGTATTTCTTTAGCGTCCTGGATCCATTACTGAAAGCATTACAGCATCAGCAAAAGATTTATTCTTTTCTTCCCTTTTTCTCTCAAGACCGTGATAGCTAACAAAGCCTACAGAGAATTGCTCTTCTCTCCAGTACTGTGGGGCAGTACCATAGCTTTTAATGCTCCCTGGCTGCTCTTCTCTTTGGCACTTGGTCATGAAGGTGGCCGGCCATTCAAACTGATTATTTAAGACTTCAAATCCCCAAAACCTTGAGGTCAACAGTAACTTATTCTCTTAAGATCCACTGGTGGCCCCTATGTCTGACAAATTAAGCCCCCTAGATCAAATCTAATATGTTGGGCAACGTTTTAAGTGACTTCTTCCAAATCGTAGTTGAAAACCGATGTTATTATGCAATCAGGCCAAGTAAATTTTTTCAGTGTCAGGAGACTCGTGTGTTCCAAGTACAAACACTTCTCACCTTGTATAATGTGTAATTTGTTTCTACTTACAGTCTATTTGTTGATTCAGCCTAATTTACAAAAATCATAACTTTTTACCTCGTGAAAACTTTTCTTGATATATTAAAGTGATCTTTGTTTTTGCATCATTGCCAACCAGCCTAATGATGATTATGTTCTATTAGCTGAATGAGCGGTAATTATCATCAGTACTCAAAGAATTGCTTTATAGTGCTTTATATAAACTTCCAACCTTGAGGTAATTATAGACAACAAAACTATAATTTATGCTAATGGGGGAGAAAGATAAAGAAAACCACAATTTATCCCCTGATTAGATTTAGTTGTTATGAGCGAGAGCATTTTGTCTTGCTGTTTTAGACTGACTTTATACTTTAGAGCCAAGCATGACAGTATTATCCTCAAATACTGGAGACGAGTTGTTCTGACAAAGAAAGTCGTGGGACAGGATATGGACCCGAGAAGTTCGTGTGTAATCGCTGCAGAGATCTCACACACTGTTCCAACTTTGTAAATGCTTTTGTGAGTCTGTGGGCTGCTCCTCACAGCTGAGAATGCAAACTGCTCTCAAATGGAGGTTCAGACGTTAATTGAGTGAGACAAGTGTTTACAATCTCATGTGTCAACCATAGCATCCCTTAAACCCCGGTAATTGTACACTTAGATACAGTAAGTACTGACGTATGATCATGCTTGAGTTTATGCACACAGGCACACATACTCAATGTACGATTTCAGACAGACAAGCACTTGAAAGAAGCCAGTTTTGATCCCTAATAGAAGAGTAGAGACTGTAGAGATGCAATGGATGTCTGCCATAATGAAACCATTAAGCAGGTGGATCTTTCCTCTTAGTTTCTCACCGAGCTGTCTGTCTGAACACTTTTAGCATATAGTTTCTAAAATATGATGGCTGTTTCAAGAATGTAAACGTCGTTTGACACAGAAGGAAATGCAAATGTTTCCCAGAATTGTTAGCATTATACACCGTTTCTGTATGCTAAATAAACATATAACTGGAGACAGAAGGCAGGGAGCTTTAATTTAAACTGAGTTTGAAGATTGGAAGAAGACGACTAGCTCTATCAGGATTTTTTAGTCTTAATGCTAAGTTGGCTGGCTGCTGGCCTCAGTTTCAGATTTATAGTAAAGATATAAAAGTGTAATATCTTAACATGTTGAGTATGAACATGAAATCCATTTTTTTTTTAAACGTATGAGTCGTCTTTACACCAAAACTCCAGGCTAAGGCTCTAAATATTTCAGTGTTTTATAGGTTCTCACTCAGTGTGATTCCTTTGACCCAGATCTAACAGATGACTAGATTATCAGAATCAGAATCAGAATCAGAATGGGTTTATTGCCAGATGTTGAGGTTTACAACATTAGGAAATATACTAGGTCAGCCCACTTAGCCTCGATCCACTCCTGTCCTTGAAGCGTCCTAATTATCTCATTGAGTGAGTCAGACTGATTTCTTACACTAATAGCTTCCATCGGGCTGGCTTGGCCTAACATACTGTGGTGGTGAAGCAGCACATTTTGTGGTCAGATTGGCAGAACTTCTTGCCGGAGGGTACTGGGGTGGTTAACTGAACCTTTGGGGCACATCACAAGCTCAGAACTTTAAAGTAATGGCTGGGCTGGGGGGTTGGGAAGCAGTGTGGGATGTTACAGGGCAGCAAACATCATCTGTAATGAGTTTTTTTTTCCTTCCTTTTTTTTTTTTTTTTTTGCCAGCTTGCATTTTTGGCCCTATTTGTGTGTGTGTGTGTGTGTGTGTGTGTGTGTGTGTGTGTGTGTGTGTTAAGCATATGCAAGATTATCTCAGCACTAAGGGCACCTTGAATAGGACCGAAGTATAGAGCTCTCATAACTAAAAGCTTTCCAGGCATCACTGAAATAAGGAAAAAAAATATCAATAAGATCCTGCTGTCAGGTCATGTTGAAATGCATTTCTTCAAACCATGCACAAGCACAAAGCTTAGTGAATATTTCCCTCCATCTCTCTTTTTGTATGCTTGTGTTGACAGGATGATTGTATGTTAATTTGTATGTCTGTTGTCACATGAAAGATTTGTTGTCCAAATTAACAGCAGTGCTCTGCAAGTGTATACATGCAATGCAATCCTCTCTGTTGGTGGTTGCAGTCTATCTATAGGAACCACGTCAACGAACTAAAGCTCTACTCAACAACACTCCAGCTGCACTGCACTGCTCTGTAATTAGAGCATCAAAACCGCAGATCTCTAATGTTGTCTGGCTGACTTTCAGCGCTGTGGGAGATTAGGATCCCCTTGCGATGTCTCACTAACCATTCTCCAACAGTTTCCTTTCTTTTTCTAAATTTGAACCCAAATAAAAAACATTGCTGGTGAGCATAACACATTATAGAACCCAGGAAAACAGAACTTAATTGAAATGACTGGATCATAAAGTTTCTCTTAGATGTGATGTATAACCCAAGAGTGGGATGCGGAGAAGTGAGAACAGTGGGGATGAAATGTTTATTTATGCCACCACATGACTCGTTCCTAGTTGCCAAGTTTCTTGCTGCATTTGTGTGTCATCATGCTTGTACTCAGTGATGACTGTAATCATTAAAGACATAAAAAACATCAGATAGGACATCAATAAAATATTCCTGTGGTTGTTTCTTATTGCGTTTGCTGTAAAATAATGAGTTTTCTTATGATGGATTTTTACACTTGGCAGTGGGGAAACGTATTGAATATGTTTTATTCAGCTCAGTTTTTCTAACTGATTCATGAAAAATCAGAGAAAGGACTAAAAATCCCAGTTGTGTTTGACCTTTCCGCTTTCATCGCCACTCTTTTTCTGCTCTAGGTGCTTCGTGGAGCTCAGTTGATAGCTGTCGCTTCAGCTGATGGAGGAGCCACAGCAGTGGAGGGCTCCCCACTCCCACCTGACATCCAAGTGCAGTATGTCCAACTAGCTCCTGTTGCAGATCACACGGCTGCTGTACAGGTAAAACACAAACACACACACCCTCCAAAAAAAGGCAAACTCCGCAAAGAGCACATTGAGTGTAACTGAGTAGCCTCATGGAACAGATCCCCCAGTAGTAATCTTGCAATTTTATTGCTTGCTTTTAGTTATTCCACAATAAATATTGCATTTCAGAATACTGTAAGAAAACATGTCATGTCTGTTTTGATGTTGATCACTTTTGTCTAGTTTGTAAATAAACTGTAAATATAATCTGTTTTCTGTTAAAACGATGCCAGTCAGACTCCGTAAACAAAACAAACAAACATTAAGATGCCAAATTACCTCAAGAATCAAGAATGTATATAAATCCAAATGGGGCTGGTTTCATTTTCTTGAGCTAGGATGCATCTTGGAGCTTGCAGTTATTGCTCGAAAAGGAAATGTACAGTCTTCTACCTTTAAATGTATTTATTGAACTGCTTTACCATTCATGAAGAGGCAGTAAATGTACTGTATATTTTCATTATGCTGTTCAAATATTGCTTCAAAAATTTAGCTAAAGTACTTGTAGGTACACCAAATCTGCTTTTCTCCTTTTCTTATACCATCGCTTAAATGGCATACATTCTGCTTTCTGTCATTATGACAGGTGTTTGGACAAACAGTAATTAAACATAATCAAGTTGAGGTGGAATGTTACAAGAGGGGAGAAAGTAGTAATTAGTAGATATTTCTAAAATCCTTCAATGAGTGAGCTTGCTGAGCAACAGCCACATGTGGAATCAGGATGTTGTGCAGACAGTCTTTGAAGTGGTCACTTTAACCCTTCAAAAAATGCACGTCTCCTTTGTTCTGTCATCTTTTCTTTTCCCCAGATATGATGAATATTTAGTCCTTTTTTTCCTACTTTTTTCCTTGACGCGTGTGCTACGAGTCAGGTTTTTGTGGTGTGATAATGTAAATAGGCGGAATTTCAGCCTACTTCTGGTTCCAGTCCTGTCCTGATATGAATCAGGACAGGCTTATTCATCTCCCTGTAAGAAATGCAGAGCAAATGTGCTGACCAGCCATACAGCAGTGGATTTGAAAGGGAAAAAAAAAAGATTTTGCCTTTTGAGTAAGGAATTGCTGTCCATAGTTGTCTCAATAATCTGTTCCTTGCCGATTTGAACACGAAAGTAGTTAGAGCATTTTATACTGATTACATTTTTTTGGGTGTGGATTATACACATACTGATGGCCTTGTTATACAATTTATTTGTGTACTGAGCCCACAAAGTTTTTGCCACTCAATGTACTGTATTTCAGAATCTGTACTTTATATTTCTGTGCGCAGTGAGAATTCAAGCTGTTTGTTTACACAAGTGATTTGTTTGAATGAACCTTTACATCTAAAATGAGCTCATTTTTTTTCCTAATGTTGGATTGTACACAGATCTTGACAGATATCAACAAAGTTGAGGGAAGTCTGATCAGTCACAAGTGTGATGTTGATGTTGAGTAGAGCTGGGGTTCACCAAGAGCATGTGGACATGCTCAACAACAGCGGTGTGTTTATTAACCGAGTAGACTTTAAGCTCCCATTCTAAGATGTTTTAAAACACATCTGTATGCTAACATTGATATTTTTCCAGGTTTAAATGAAAAACTTTACCCGAAAGGACCTAATAAAACAAAGGACATGTAGGCTGTATTGTTTTGATATCCTAGTTTAAACGTTGTTAACTTTCTCTTCAGAGTTCATAGAAAGGTTATTTCTTTTCCTGCTTTTCTGCAGTCTGCTAAGTCAAGACACTGGCTCTCATCTGTTTACACACATGTGGAAGCATTCATGCAACATGCTGGAAAATTACTCCAGATTTTGCATTTAGTTTTCTCTGCATTTTCTTCTTTTTCTTATTTAATAGTTTCCATTAGACATATGAAGTGGTGCGCAATGCAAGGCGATATATTTTTTATCTAAAGAATGCATAGCATTTCTAACTTCTGGCTAAACTGTGACACAGTTTAAAGCTGAGACTGCAAAGCACCGGCAGCCTGGTTTTAGTACACATGTTACATATTTTCGTTCTTCCATTTGTTATTTGCAAGGGTAGAGCTAGGTCTGTGCTATGATAGCTTAAGAGTCTTTCAGTTCTCATTTAAAAAACAAAACAAACAAACTTGGAATCAAAGGTGTTGAACTTGCCATTTTTACTGCCGCTGTGTCTCATGTTTGTGTTGTGTGTGCTGCTATGGTACAGCTGTGCTACAGTCAATGCTGTTGTCTTGTGACAGCACGTTGGGCTGGAGAGAGAATTAAACGCTGCAGGTGTGTTTGAGGGAACCTTGGATGTGTGTTTGAGGAACAAATGAGTCACTCCTCATGGTCATCGTCCAGAACTGAGTCATGAACCTCATCTTTTGCAGGGCTTTTAGACACACAATAACTCGATACATCTGACATCGACTATAGAGACAGTCAGGGAAGCATTTAAATCCAAATGGCTAGCCTCTTGTTTTTCTCCACTATTTCTTCTGTAATCTATCTTGTCATTCCTCTGCTCCATCTGTGTGTTGTTATTCACTGTGGTTGTCTTACACAATAAAATGGAATCAGGATATAGCTTAGTCACATTGATTAGTCCACAGGAAAGTCTTCATCATTTGTGATAGGTGTCATTAGGCTTTTACAAGGTGTGACCGCAAAGTTTTGGGACTCCAGCCATTAAAAGATGTAAATTCACCCTATTTTTTTTTCCAGAGTTGTCTCCTTGTGTGCCTTTGTGGTCCTGCTAATTTAAGATCACTCCCTGGAAGTTGGGTTCTGACCACTTCCATTTACACATTTGGGATTTTAGGATGGGCTTTATGAAATGCAGACAGCTTTTTGTGTCAATCTCACTTGACTTTTGTAGCGAGGCAATGATATTGTGTGACTATATTTGACTAGTACGCAGAGAAAATGCTCCCATATCGTGAAAATGAATGTTCGTCACATTTTGGGATGTTTATATATGAGGTTTAAAGCGTATAGCTGCTTACCAACATCATTTTGTCTAGCTTCCCTACAACTGGACCTCCTGGCAGCTTTACAAGCCAGCACTTTTTCCACTTGCCATGTCAAAAATGGATAACTACTTTGTGTTAACCTAAAAGTGCCTATAATCCCAGCTTCTAACTGCTTGTACCCCTACTGGCAAAGTGATCCGATTTCAAGGGCTAATTCCAACAAAGAAGCTAAATTGAGGGCAAGATTCATTATATAAGAAACCAAAAAAAGATTTAACTTTTGGCTTCTTGTACCTTCATTTGGTAGGAATGGATTAAGAAAGGCAGGGAAGTGGTGAGACAGAGGGTGGATGTGATGCAGCAATGAGTGGAGACTTGATCCACTCCCACAGTAAGGCGTAAACTTTTGACAAAGAAAGTCCCAGCCTCAACTGAGGGGAAACATATTCCTTTGAGATCAGGGTACTTTTTAGTCAACTATGTTTCAGTTGGTTAGTTTGTGTTATTGCATGTCTTTTGATCTTTTAACATGTTAGTTATGATCCAAATGTTTGTGTTTAAACACTAAAGTCACAGCAGCTGATGATCAGCTGCAACGTTCTGTCACGTAAAATTGTTTTTGTGAACGGATTTTGGTGGTTTTTATGAGAGCAACACAACAGCTACAGTTACACAAGAGAATAGACTGTCTGACAGGAAAAAATAAACAGTTAGAATACTCTCTGGAGCCTCCCAAATCATCTGAAATAACCCTTTGATATACTCCGCTCTTCAGAGAACTTAAGACTGGTTTAAGACTGGTCCTCAGTCCCCCTTACCTGGTGAACATTCAGTAAAAGTACTGAACGTTTATTGTATTTTCACCTTTCTTGTCACCTATTTCATCTCTTCTCTTTTCTTTATCTCAGGCTGCTGAGCTGGCACCAGCCCTGCAGGCAGACATGGAAGTGAAAGAGGCCATCCAGGGTGCTATCCATGGAGACAATGGCGAGATCGTCCAGATTGTGACATCTGTGGCCACTTGAGAGTCCATCTGGTTTGACAAAGATTAGAATCTTTCCCTACAGCAGGACCTGAAGAGTCTATGGAAGATTGGGGGTCAACAAATGCATACAGTCTGACAAGCACTCAAGTTAGATAGTCTTTTAACAAATATTGAAGGTCATGGATAAAACAAAGAGGAGCCTTTTTTCTGTTTTCCCCTTGCAAACTGCTTAATTCATTGTTAGCCAGATGTCGCAATGTGGAAATGCTCAGAGATTGTGAAAAGACCAAGATGCTTCAAAATCAACTGTGGCCCCTTCTGGTGGTTTCATCACTATAATGACCTGACAGGCCGAAGAATACACAGCGGGATTATTGTCTCTTCAAGGAGGGTGCTGCTCCTGGACACCATCACCCTGCCACTTCATCAGCACCAGTACTTGTTTACATCAGCTTTGGAAAATAGTGGGTTATTTGGACTTCAGCTGTTTGACTAACCCTGAGATGCCGCAGAGGGTTTGCAAAAATCCCTGAAAATTCCTCAAAACAACCAGCACTGCACTCCTTTTTTCGTCCCTTCTTGTCACAATGATCTGAAGGAGAAAGTAGAATTTGCTGTGGACAGCTGCTCTTTGTCCTAATTGATTTGATTTCCCAACACTCACCTGGATCTGGTCCATATTATCTCTCCTGGCTGTGAGACACTTTATTTTGTTCAACTTGTTTTAATGTTGCTTCAGCCACACAGCTTTGTTTGTTTTTGGTTTATCTAATTGTAACATGTTGAAATATTGGGGGAGATTTAATTCCAGAGGTAGAAGGCCATGAAATGGAAGAGACCGGGTCAATGGTAGACAGTACAAGTTGCTTATAGACAGCCAGGGAAACCCTGAAGTTGTTTATATCCCCCAGTTTTGTCTCTGTGACATCCATTCATGTGAATAAAACATGTTTGTGGTTGCCATTAAAGTGTGCTTTTGTTTAGCTTTCCCCCTCTAGTTTCTCTCTCTCTCTCTTTTTTTCATGAGACATGGTCATCAAAATAGCTCCAAGACATGACTTCGCTTTGATCTACTACAAACAGACAATCGAAATGAGTCTGAAATGATAGTTGGGGTTTGAGGTCTTGTTTCATGTTGAGCTAATTTATTAGCTATTTTTGAAGTAAATCTGTATCATGTCAACATCAATAAGTGTAGGATTAGGCTACTAATAATAAGCTTTTCCATACACTCGACAGGGTTTTTGTCAGGAGACTATAAATTTATGTTTAGTCCTCATTATAATTTTTAAACTGTGACTGCATTTTTTGTGCCCACTGCGTGTCTATGCCTTTCTTTAAGTAAAGACAAAGGACTCTTATTATTTAGAATGATCCTCAAGAAATGACTAAGAAAAAAAAAGATGAGCGAGACACTCAACTGTGTTGGGATATGTTTCCCATGGTCAGCATGATGTAATAGTGTATTTTGGAGTGGGGAAAAGAGTTAGGCGACAAAATGAACTCGATAAAACAACATTCATAGTCTTGGCTGCTTCCTTTTGTTTCCTTTCAGTCTGTTGCTGTGTTTGAGTCCTTTCACACAGCCTCTTCATCTTGTACATTCCCCTCACTGCTTCTCCCACGTCTTGCTCTTCTCCCACTCAACTTGTGTTTTCTTTTCCTTTTGGAAGTTGCATTGAAGTTATGCACTAAGCTGGGCTAAAATTTCATGGGATAGTCAGGTGAGTGCATCCCTTGCCATAGCTGAGTTGAAATGCTGGCACAACCCCCTGCTCACAGTGAGCCCTCCATTAAATCTTGGACTTGGAACGGGATAGACCTTGCTCTTCACTTTTACAACTATGGACTCTATTCAGGAGCTGGAATTGGTACCATAACTATGGGCTCTCTCATGGGCTGCCTCTAAGATAACCTGCTGACAACTGAAGCAAATGATAGATGGAGAGATGCGATTGTCTGGAAAGGGAATGTGTGTTTAGAGAGGAGGAGAGGAGTGACAGGCAGAGAGCAGGCGTGTATCTTTCCCTTTTTTCTCAGCAGCTCTGTGTTCACCTGCAGAGACAGTGGGTCTGCTGGCATCTGCTCTTTGTCTACATCATCCACAGGCAGGCGTCCCTTAGGATGTTCAGCAATGAGTGAAGATCATATTTGGATCAAAAATTTCTAAACCATGTGTGTTAATGACAAATGCAGATGTAAATCTGTCTCACATTCACTCTACTCCAAAAGGTCACAGGTAAGGCTTTTAGAAACATCTCAGTCCTTTGAATTGGTTTCTGTTACGCATGAACAGAGAAAAAATATTTTTATAGATGAAATTGTGGGGATTCTGGATGGATGTATCACTGTGTTGGACCAGAGTCAGGAGCATGGCTGCTGTTATATGCATCATAAAACAGCACGAGCTTCTAAATGTCCATTTTTATTGGTTGAAGGTCTAAAAATTGAAGCTTTATTCATTATTTAAACAGACTATATAAAAAGAGAAGTTGCTAATAAGAGCTGTTTGACAGGCTTGCAGTAGGTATTATCCGCAATATATCGTAATATAAAAGAAAGGGATCCACATACACTCACTGCCGTTTTATAAGTTGCAGGTTTCTAGTGCTGGGTTTAATTCTTTGTTGCGCATATTTAACAAGGTGGTGAACAAATGGTCATAAATGGATGAACATGATCAGCAATAATATTTAGGTACATCGTGGTGCTTAAACAGTGCTCAGATGGTACTAAAACATCCAAAGCCTGCTAAGAAAATAACCACTACACTATTACACCACCAGCAGCAGCCTGAGCCACTGAGGATAGATCCACACTTTCATGTTTTTGCACCAACTTCTAAATACCACATCTGAATGTTACAGCAGAAATTAAGACTCATCAGACCAGGCTATAGTTTTTAAATTATCTGTTGTTTAATCCAAATTGGAGCATCAGTTTCCTGTTCTTAGCTGACAGGTGTGCCATCCAGGATGATCTTCTGCCAGAGCCCATCTGCTTCAAGGTCCAAGATGTTGTGCGTTCAGAGATGCACTTGTGCATATTTTGATTGTAACTATTTAAGTTACCTTCCTATCCTCTGACATCAATGTTTTTGTAACATCTTCTTTAAATCCTAGATATGTTTGTGTGGGAAATTTTCAGTAGTCAGCAATTTCTGGAATGCTCCAACCAGACCATCTGACACCAAACACCATGAGATGGTCAACATCACTTTTTTCATTTTTTTAAAATTTCCACTCTGTTGCTTAGCTTGAACTTAAGCAGATCATCTCGCTCATGTCTACGAGCACAAATGCATTGTTCTGTTGCATTCGTTTAGAATATGTAAACAGTATACAGAAAGTAATTTAGAAAGAAATACACAAAAATAAAGCAAAAATACACAACAATATAGCTTCACATTTGCTGCTTTAGTTTACACATACAAAGTGGGAAGAAGTGCAAACTTATAAGTTATTATTTATCCAGCTTTCTTATTGATATAAACCTCAAAAACAACAACATAAATATTTATTAGTGCAAAGAATTTAGACACTATGTGAAATACAAAATACAGTTGTGTATAGTTTTTACAATTCCATAATTTTACATCCATACATCAAAGACAAATACCTCCAATTTTGGAATGCTGATTGCGAAATCTGAGCAAACACAGAATAACAACTAAATAAACCTTGTGAAGTGACAGCAATGCTAACCAACTATATAGTCACCCTATATCTCTTTAAGGCACCCTCTGACTTCTATATTGTGTCTGTTCCTCATGTGTATCATATATGATCAGTCCTACATGCTATTTTACTATTTCACTCTCTCGAGACCCCCTGATCATTCAAAGACCAGTATGTAGAGTTTTAGACACCAGAACTTCCAAAAGTCTGACTTCTGTCAGCACGTACAGTTTCATACTTTCAAGACTGCACAAAACCACAATTTTCCTTGATTCAAGTAACCCACACATGTGCGTCTAGAATTAATGTTAACCCTCTGATGCATGAATTATGAAAGCCTTGGTCAAGATTTTTTTCTTAAGTGCTTTTATTCTTCTCAGGACATGAAAAAAAATGTTCAACTCTTTTTTCCCCAAAAATATGTTTTTTTATAAAGTTATAAACTTGTCCACTCCAGTGGACTACATGCGCCTGAGCACTTAGCATGAAATACTGTGAATTTACTATAAAAATTAATTACCTTGTGTTCTATTGTAAATATACAAACACTTGTTTGCTTGTATCCTTTGAAAAACATCTCAGCAATTTTTTTGGAACTTTCAACTCATAAGGCCCCAATGTTTAGACGTAAATAACAAAACCAATCAACAGTCCTAGCTGTGAATCCTACACCTGAATATGGCAAACTATCTCCAACAAGAGCAACATTTTTGAGTCTACACAGTTCTATAACGATGCAGGACAGTATTACCAAGCCCTTAGTAGCATGCTGGAAGAAAACACAAACTGACATCTTAGTCTCTGCATCTCCAAACACTTCTGTGTTCATCACACCTAGGCTGTCCGTAGTTCCTATGTCTCTGTTCTGCTCTGGCAGCCACTCTCATCATCACTGGACTTATCACTGAACTCATCATCACTGCACTCATCAATGAAATCATCATCACTGGAGCTGGATGGAATTTCCTGGACTATTCTGTACGCTGCCTTATTCTTTGCTGCATTTGAAGTCTACAAAATATGATAAAATAATTATTATAGTAACTCAAACTACAGCTGATCAGCACAGAAATATACATTTTAAATGAGTAGCTTATAAATGTAACAATTATATGCTTACTTATAACCAAAACAGTCCCAAAAAACAGTGAGACAATTTATGACTTATGTTAAAAAAATATAGTGGGTAATGCATGATGTCCACTACAGTGGACACATGGTTAATCGTAGTTTTCTACATATTAGACATAACAATTTCTTATTCCAAACAGATAATATCCTTCCCTAGATGTTACTGCATATCATCATATTTTTTTTACCTGTTGGGCTCTTTTAGCATAGAAGGATTGACAGGATATGCCAGCAGTGGTCGGCAGGGGTGACAGTTTGTCTGCCATCTTTGATTCAGAGGAAATTTACTTGCAGTTGCACTAACTGAACACTGAATTGACCTCAATGGAGCATGGCAGCAGAGAGCACTCTAGAGGCTAATATGCAGTTCCACCATAGAAACCAATGCATTAAAGAGATATGTACGTTTTAGTAGCTGTCCACTCCAGTGACCACTATGCATCAGAGGGTTAATGGGTCACTCAAGAACAATCAATCAAATTTCAGGCACCAGACTGACATTTTTGATGTCGTCAAAAGCCAAAAAGAGTCAAATCTGACCAGAACAGTTTGTAAGGGTTAAAATGGCCACGAGAAGTTCAGGTGCCGTTGGTAAATCACAGAGAGAGAGAGAGAGAGAGAGAGAGAAAAGAAAAGAAAAAAGCCCGCAAGGATTAAGAACCATGTAAAGATTGTTCAGTTTCAAAGACTGGATGGTATTTTATTGAGACAGCATAGGGAACTCCCTGAATCGTGAAAAATAGTCAAACCTTTGAGGAGAAGTGGGTGCCGCAGAGTCCAGCCGAAGCTGCCTGAATGGGAGGTCCTCCTTTAGTTTGGGGACCAGATGTGTGAGAGAGGAGGGGTACAGAGGCAACCAGACAACAGCTACAAAATACTTCCTAGTTTCTCTAAACAAACTGCATAAGTTGGCAGCTCAGACCTTCGGCTGAACGCACGCATCTGATATCAGCTTCAGAGGTAAGTTAGATAATTCCACGGCCGTTTGTATACTGATTACTGAAATGCGCATTACGTCGTTGCCCTGAAGGTGAACCGAGGACGTGATGACGTGAGGGGGTAACTGCTTTTGACAGACCCAGGGTGTATGATGTCTGAGCTGCTTTTCTGCTGTTCTCTTTATGGTAGTTGCTTCTACTTGACCGCCTACATTCATTCAAAAGCAGTAATTCCAAAAACGAGCGCAAATGTTGTGGCGCGTCATAGCACTTTGGCACAGTGTGCAGTCATCAGATACAGACTGTTAACGTCTAGGAGTGCGCAGCAGGTGCGCCATGTCACCTAAAAATAGACAAACAAAGCTGTAATGAGCTTTAACAGCAGTGATTTAAACGCGTTAAAGTGGAGGCAGTTTCGTTGTACTGTCAGTAATCAACTACATATACACAACTGACAAGTTGTTGTTGTTTTTGTAAGTTTTTTTGTTTTTGTTTTTTTAAAATACTCGCATAAAAGAGATCACATTTAATGTGATATTAGCATTGTTTTATGTGTGTTTTTGTGCTGTTAGTATGGGTGAGCTGGTTGCAAGAAATCATCAGAGTTGACTCAGAAGCTTTGCCTGTTTTATGAGCTACAGTGCCATAACCATCAAACCTTTCTTGCATATATTAAACGTCTCAGCCGGATTAATTTATTCTGTAAGGTCTGCGGTTCGTTTGAGCAAGTTACTTTAACATTTTTATTAGCACTGAATGGCATCATAGTAAAATTTCATTATGTTAGTTATGGAGGGCCTACTGTTTAACTTAAGCTGCAGGGAACTTAATAAGATCAACATTGCCTCATTCCACGTAACAGGATTTATGGAAAGACTTTCATTCAGCAAACTATTTTTATGGATTAATATGAATAGCCTAGGCTGTTCTATTATATTTGCATCCAGTACAGTGAAAAATCTGGAACGTTGAATCTAATGCTGTGACTCTGGCACTCTTGTGGATCAGGATAAGAAAATTTACACTTTGTGAGTTTTAACATGCCAGAATAATCATCTGTTTCCACAGACATTAGGGACTGAGAGAGGTTGTCTAGTTTGGAAAAAGCCCAACTCTAATCCCATGGGAGAACGACTGCTTGTTTGTTAACACCAGAAAGCCCTCTCATGTGATGAAAGGGAAAACTGAATGTACCCTTTTCATTGAACACAAATGTAAGTACTCTGAGATGACCCGTTTGATTTCCCTTCTCTTATCTTTGTTATGGTTACAAATATGATTATGCCAAAGATGGCATGCAGTACATGGATTTGTCTGGAGCCACAATTGGCTGATGTCTCAGAGCATGATTTTCTTGGGTTCGACTGATTCAAAAGGTCAGGCCAGGAAAACAGGGACTCAGAGGTTTCGGGGACAGTTGAACACCCATCTCTGATCCTTCATCCCACCATCTCTGGTTAAAATCACCCATCAACCCACCATGAGTCCTATAATGTCACTCTGTATGTGTGAGTGTATGTGGCTGGCTCGCATGAATTTACAGTGTGTTAGTGTGTATCCAGGGGCAAGAGTGTTTATGAGGCTTAATAAATTGAGCTACTTGCCTCCTATCCGAGCATTAATGTCGACCAGAAACGTTCCTTTTGGTATTCTGCGGATGTGCTACAAGCTTCGAGCCCAAGGCCGAGTCATTTGTTAGCTTACTTGATCCCAGTTTGCACAAAACAGCTTGCCACCAGAGTCACTAAAAGTTGAGATAAAGGAAAGCCTTGTTCAGTATTTGAACATATTCCAGGCTAGAATGAGCATAGAGATTTCACATTCAAAGATAATGCAGAAATGGAGCGATCAACAGAATCTGCATGTGTTACTTAAGTGTAGAGGGGAGACGAGACAGAGAGGATCTTGGGATAAAAGATTAAGACAGATATGAGTTTTGGGAAAGAGACAGGGAAAAGGAAGAGAACAGCTACACTGCAGCATGTTTTCTATATAAGAAAAATAGTACAATAAGACATCTTACCATAACAAAGCCTACATGTTTACAAGTAATGGCAGATGTTTAGTATAGAAATCATCTTGTAATAACTAATGAGCATTACAATTTACGAAGTTCTTACAAGAAGTTATGGTCAGCTACTTAATAGGGGGAGAAAGGGGGAGTAAGAGTTTTAACTTAGACGTAATTATATTTTTCAGATTGGGCTCACCGTAAAAATGTGTCTGTGTTTTAGGGTGGAAATAGAGTGTCTGTGTGGGTTCTCGAGACCATCCAGGTCACGTTTGTCTAGAGCTTGAAGAGAGGACAACTGGATTTATTTAGGAGATTATTTGAGAGTGTTCTAAGGAGTGAGATATTTATTAACGGAGAGAGGCTTGGCCCTCATTTTACAAGTGACCGTGTTTGTTTAAAAGGCTGTTGCATCATGGGCTGTTACTGCATCATGTGTCCATTATGTAAGTGACCCAACAGGCACAATACCAGGGCCCTTGAATTACTTCACTTAGGTGGAATGCATGTTATTATTAACAAGACACTAAGTTTAATGAAAAATTAATTTTTTTTTGACAATATCTAGTTAATATACCATTACAGCTGTGGACAATATTCAAAAATATTCAATATTCAAAATATTCTGTCTTGGCAAGAAAACCTTTGAAGTTTGGTTAATTTCCATGAGAATTATATTAGCTATCCTACTATTATAAAGTAGCCAAATGTTGTGTATTCACTGACAGAGAGTTCTGCGGTATCTTAACTATTCCTAGGACTGCACTCTTTGACATAGACCTCAGATGTTATTTCTGGAATCTGCTGGAGCCATTCTCTCAACTCTTATTATCACTGGGAACAGTCTAGACTTCACTTTTCACATATTTTCCAGTTGTTCTTTCATCCTCTTGTACTTGTCAGTCGTCTTATGCTGCTTCTTTTTGATGGTACTATGAGGTACAATTGTCATATATTCTGCTTCTTGTCAACCACCACTATATTTAGATGGCTAGCCAACAGCTGTTTTTGTCGACAGGCTCTTAGCTCTGCTGCTCTTGGTCACTTCTGCATGGGTTTGTTTCCCAGTGGGACTTTGAAGATCCTTATCCATTCATGGCAAGGATGTTTCTGTACTCTATCTGTTATGGCCCGTCTAAGGGTGGCCAGACCACAACATGATCCATCCTCGTCAGACCTCAAGCTGCCACATCACACAATTGGTACGACTCTACAATGATTTATTTACAATATGTTATTTCATTAGCTGGTTATAACTTCAGGGTGCCAAAACAACAAACAAAGTGAGTCTATATTAAGGATTTACCTAACTTACCTAATCAAAATACACAAACAAAAGAAAGCTATAATGAAAATAAAAGGCAGTCCACCCCTACGAACTCTTTGTTGGGATGAGCTGTGTCACGGACCCGGCTCTGGGGACTCGGGGTCCGTGGGCAGTGGGGACTGTGACTATTATTGTTATTGTTGTTATTATTATTATTATTTGGTGTGTTGTCTGCACTGCCCCTATGCACATCTGTATGTAGGCAGGTATGTGTGTGTGTGTGTTTTGCCTTTCTGCTGTGGCCAAGTTACAGGCACCTTCAGCCCTGGGGGCGTGGTCTAACTTGAGGGCTGGCCACACCCGAAGTCCTGGCCGCACACCTGCTCCTCATCTGGGCTCGTCGGGGGAGCTATTTAGATGAGCGATGGAGCTTCCACCGACGCTGGATTATTGCGTTTGACTACACGTCAGTCTTCAAACAAGTCAAGTGTGAGTGTATGCCTGCTGGGATAAGTGTTAACGGCTGCCTCTATTGTTTTCCCCTCAGGAGGAGTGTGGGATGAGAAGGAGCAGTGAGCACGGGGAGTGCAGGGACACTGGGGCAGAGAGCACTACACGGGGACTTTTGGGAAGAAGACACTACACGGGAGTCTGGGAAACTGGGGATTTATTGTTGTTTACTTCACCACCTTGTAAATAAACACTGTTGCACTGAAGAGTCCGGCGTTTGGGTCCTATTTCCCCATCTCCCCACGGTCTGCCAGCCAGACCGTGACAGAATAATCCAGCCATTATGGGCCCAGCGGACTCAAGGACCGTCTCACAGGAGGAATTGCTCGCCCACCTCTGGAAATACTGTCGGAGCATTATCCAGGCGGCGGATCCACATCAGAGACACATGCAGGTCGTATTCCTGTCTTCAACCACCTGTTCCATGAGCTTTCTGGACATTGCAAAACTAATTCAAATTGTAACTGTGTTGAGGGCTAGCTCTAGCTTTGAACTGTTTGGTTTAGGCTGTCCAGGCAAGGAGGATGCGGCTGCCTCCCTGGCAGCCCTCGCTGCCTGGTTTTTTTTCTTAATAGGCGGAAGGTTTTCCCACCGCCGCTTGCTGCTCACCTATTGGACCCTCCACTGCAAGGAGGACGGCGCCCTACTCCATCTCCTCTCACTTCTTCAATGACCTCTGTGTCAGCAGACCAAAGACCGACAGTGCTGGTCACCACAGTGAGTAAACCGGACCCTGTCATTTTAACTAATCCAGTCACAGATGAACAGGGGACAGGTTCCTTTGCCCCGCCAACACGAAAGAGACGGCACCGGCGTCATCCTCGTCAAACCGAAGCTCACCTCACTCCTGTGGTTTGGGAAGAACCAGCTGACTCTGGACTGACCGTACGAGGAGCCGCGGACCCAGTGCTAGAACATGAGCCTGCCACTACAGACAATCGGGAGGCTGAGATTCTCCCCAGGGCTTCCCCAGAGGCTGAACTGGAGGCCTCAGTTGCCTCTGGCCCCCTGGAAATTGCTGAGCCAGCGGTAACATTGTTTTCCTCTCCACCCTTCATGTTGGACATATCACCCTCACTTCAATTGGCTGCCCAGCTAGTCGGTCAGTCATCATCTGTTCCACCTTCCACATCCACTGCTCTGCCACCACATCCACCGCCTGCTGCTGCCATGTCGCCATCGTCACCGCTAGGTGACCGGCTCAGCGTGCATGGGGATCCCGCGCCGCAGCCGGAGGAGCTCAGCGAGCGGGAGTCGCAGGAGGAGCTCGCGCTGCCCGAGCAGGAGCTCAGCGAGCGGGAGTCGCAGGAGGAGCTCGCGCTGCCCGAGCAGGAGCTCAGCGAGCGGGAGCCGCAGGTGGAGCTCGCGCTGCCCGAGCAGGAGCTCAGCGAGCGGGAGCCGCAGGTGGAGCTCGCGCTGCCCGAGCAGGAGCTCAGCGAGCGGGAGCCGCAGGTGGAGCTCGCGCTGCCCGAGCAGGAGCTCAGCGAGCGGGAGCTGCAGGTGGAGCTCGCATCGCCAGCTGTGGAGCTCGCATCGCCAGCTGTGGAGCTCGCATCGCCAGCTGTGGAGCTCAGCGAGCCGGAGGTGCTCAGCGAGCCGGAGGTGCTCAGCGAGCCGGAGGTGCTCAGCGAGCTAATGCTGGAGGAGCTCGGCATGCCGAAGGAGCACAGTGAGCCGGGGGAGCCCAGCGAGCTAATGCCGGAGGAGCACTGTGAGCTGGAGCAGCTCAGCGAGCCACCCACTGAGAAGCCCGCACCGCTGCTGGCGGACCTCAACGAGCCGGAGGGACCGGCGTTGCCAGCAGAGGAGCTCAGCGAGCCTGGTGAGCCCGCGCTGCCACCGGAGGAGCTCGGAGGTCCGGAGGGATCCGCTGAGCCAGAGCTGGAGGTCGGCGTGCTGGAGGGGCCGCCACGTCCTGCAGCCCGGCCGCCACGTCCTGCAGCCCGGCCGCCACGTCCTGCAGCCCGGCCG
The DNA here is from genome assembly GCF_057381915.1 of Diplotaxodon limnothrissa. Classification (NCBI taxonomy): domain Eukaryota; kingdom Metazoa; phylum Chordata; class Actinopteri; order Cichliformes; family Cichlidae; genus Diplotaxodon; species Diplotaxodon limnothrissa. The sequence goes on from NC_140602.1 coordinate 7,921,521, forward strand.
CCACGTCCTGCAGCCCGGCCGCCACGTCCTGCAGCCCGGCCGCCACGTCCTGCAGCGCGGCCGGTACATCGAGAATCATGGGTTGTGCTGAGGCGGGAGCTACAATGCCGCCGCCACCGGACCCGTGGCCGCCCGCCGGAACTGCAACGCCGTCGCCACCGGATCCGTGGCAGGCCGCCTGAAGCGTTCTGCTCCCACTACGGGGTTGGAGGTAGGCCGCCCGAACGGTTTTCCCACCACTGCCTGACCCATAGCGGGTTTTGCCTGCTTGCGGTCCACTGGGTCGGCCGCAAGAACTGTTGCTGCCACCATGGCAGTGGTTGGACTTTTGAACTGGGGTTTTCCGGCCCTCCGTCCTGTTTCCCCCCCGCCGCCCGCCCTGGGGTGGTTGGGTTGTGGTTTCTGTTGTGTTTTGGGTCGTCGGGAGCCGACCCTTAGAGGGGGGGTACTGTCACGGACCCGGCTCTGGGGACTCGGGGTCCGTGGGCAGTGGGGACTGTGACTGTTATTGTTGTTATTATTATTATTATTATTTGGTGTGTTGTCTGCACTGCCCCTATGCACATCTGTATGTAGGCAGGTATGTGTGTGTGTGTGTTTTGCCTTTCTGCTGTGGCCAAGTTACAGGCACCTTCAGCCCTGGGGGCGTGGTCTAACTTGAGGGCTGGCCACACCCGAAGTCCTGGCCGCACACCTGCTCCTCATCTGGGCTCGTCGGGGGAGCTATTTAGATGAGCGATGGAGCTTCCACCGACGCTGGATTATTGCGTTTGACTACACGTCAGTCTTCAAACAAGTCAAGTGTGAGTGTATGCCTGCTGGGATAAGTGTTAACGGCTGCCTCTATTGTTTTCCCCTCAGGAGGAGTGTGGGACGAGAAGGAGCAGTGAGCACGGGGAGTGCAGGGACACTGGGGCAGAGAGCACTACACGGGGACTTTTGGGAAGAAGACACTACACGGGAGTCTGGGAAACTGGGGATTTATTGTTGTTTACTTCACCACCTTGTAAATAAACACTGTTGCACTGAAGAGTCTGGCGTTTGGGTCCTATTTCCCCATCTCCCCACGGTCTGCCAGCCAGACCGTGACAAGCTGAGGATGAATGAATGGCAGTCCATGGCAGCTTCAACATATGTCATCTCCAGCTAGATAACCAATCCATCTTCTGGATCCACCAATCACGGAGAGGCACCTGCACACTGAGATTTACATGCTGAACAACAACCCTATGACATCAGTCGTAGCACCTCCTTTCACAAGAATTAACATTCCTCTAAATGTTTAATTCAAAAAGCAAGTTCCAAAGATCTAGACAAGGCATCAGCCAACACATTATTCTTACTATTTTTGTAGTTGAGATGAGATGAGATAGCCTTTATTTGTCAGTTGCAGGTCTTTTGCCCAGTTGATCTGCAAGTCTTCCCCTATCCACAGCCCAAATGACTAGTTGCCTGACTTAAAACCTAAACCTAACTTTACTCCAAGTTTGTCTACCATAATTTAATGATTATTGGGACTAGCTAGACTCTCATGAGAAAAACACAATTGCACATTCTCACAGGTTATGTGTTCCCCCCCCCCGACCTTTCTAACTTCCAGTAAGGGTTCATCTAAGATAATCAGTCATCAATATGTAGGTCCTCTAAGCTAATCTTCATATGCTAAACCAGTATTAAAATCACACAGCAATAAAGACTAGCACCTAAGTCTTTGGTTTGAGTTGCGCATTTGGAAAAGGAACACTAATGCTCGTACAGGCAGCACACTCAATCCAACGTAAACTTCAAAGTTCTGTGAAGCAAATAACAAGGCAAGAGCCTTGTGATCTATACCTTGTTTATTTTCTTGCAAGAGAACAGCTCCTGCACCAAATGAACTGGCATCAACTTCCAGTTCAAAGAGGCGCTAAACGTTTCTCACGGAGAGGCACCCGCACACTGAAATTTGCATACTGAACAATAACCCTACAACATCAGTCATAACACAGGCATAGTCATGCATCGCAGAATGTTTTCTCACATTACTTTGGTCCATATCCCTTGATAAGTTTGTAAACTTGTAGCTTTTCACAAAGTATGATTTGTTTACCACCAAAGATCTAAAACGCATCCCTAGAAATCATGTGAGAATGTTCAGTTTGCCTATTGGCCAAAGTTGTCTTGGGTGAAGGCAAAGTTTTATGCTCTGGATTAGTGGACAACACTGGAGAATTTACTTCCAATTAGGGCTGCCACAAACGATTATTTTGATAGTCGACTAGTCACCGATTATTTTTGCGATTAGTCGACTAATCAGATCATCATCCATTGGACATACAGCTTATTGCACCAGCAGCATCTGCTCTTATATAACTATCATTAGCTTACAGCTTTAAGTGTTTAAGGTATGTGCTAACTAAAAATAAAGACAAGATGATAGTTTATTAAATTTTAATGAAATCTGCAGATTGTTGTGGTTTAATAAACTCCTTGCTATCTAAAATATAACAGGACACCGGAGTAAATTCTTGAGCATCTCACACTTCTGATAATCAGCTGTCTGCTTGACGTTTATTCAGCTGTGTAAAAACTTTAATCTCAGCCAAACCGATTTACTCAGGAACAAATAAAATACTAAAAAAAAGCCAAACAATAACATTTTGAAGTTATCTAAGTGACTTATATATATATTTAACCTGAGTAGCGAAAGACGGCGGTCGGTTTGAAAACGATTTGCCGGGAGTCCGGTGTTCTCCCGGCTCTAGTTAGCCTAGCCTAGCCTCCGGCTAGCTATCGAGCTAGTGGGTAACAGACGTCTCTGAAAACGTCGGAGCACTTTTGAAAATATGTGGTGTCTTGATAAACTGAGCAGATATTTGAGGTTTACACAGCTACATTCTCGCCTAAAAATATGTTAAACATTTATTTTGTGACCCAGAAAGAATAATAAGAGTAAAACCAACTAGCTGCCACCATTGTTGGAAACTGAGCTGGGCCGCGCTATGAATTCTGGGACACAGCTTCTTCTTCTTCGGGGTTTAACGGCAGTTGGCATCCTTGTACATGCAGTGCTGCCATCTTCTGTTTCAGTCTGTTATTACACTCTTAAATCCTGCTACTTATTCCTGCGTCTTTCAGGATCTTACAAAGCTTCAAACGACACGTCGACTATTAAATCAGTCGTCGACGATTTTGATAGTCGACGTAATCGTGACTAGTCGACTAATCGTGGCAGCCCTACTTCCAATATTCGTATTTATCTAGGCAATTTTGTTCTTTTTATGTCTAATTGCTACAGTTTGTGTACTCTATGTGTCTGTCTTACTCTCCTGCACGCCAAAGCATACCTGGCTTGCAAACTTGCAAACCTCTTTTGATTGGAACTGGATTGAGACTGCCTTCTCCAAAGGGTTCCAAAGGGTGTTTTTACAGTGTTTTACATCTCTATAAATGAACTGCATCAAGTGGGAAATTGAAGCAGAGTTTAATTTAAACGTACTAAACAACTCAGGTGTGAAAACACCCTCAGTGTTCATGGCTTTGGTTGGTCTACAGTTGGGAACCTTTTCACACCAAGTGACTGTTCCTCAGAAAGACCGACTAAATTTGATGTTTTTTCAGCTTTTATTTATTTTTTCTCAAAATTTATTTGTATAACATTGTTTATTGGGAACATTTTTTAACTCTAAGTCATTCCCAAAATCTGGTTTTCTTCACTTATTGGTCATGATTAGTACACACTGTTCATCTATAATCATCCTCTGATCTGCTTCCTGTCACATCACGTTGCTCTATTAATTTTCCCTAACAACCTCCAGAAGGTGTGTGGCAAAATTGAAAAGAACTAGAAACAGATCCTCATTAAATCACTCACAGTCAAGTATATCACATGCTTGGTTTTATTTAGGAACAGAGGAAAGCGGATGTGATGTGAACTTCTTTGCTCAGACTGTTTATTGGCTCAAGTGTTGGTGTTCAGGTCCAATCGGGGGTTTTGTGCATTCTTGATGATTATGGTGGAAGTGGAGGGGCAGGGCGGAGGGGGGTAACTTTCCAACTCTGACAGTTATGTATGCAATCAGTGCTGAACAAGAACCTTTTCATTTTAGGGATGCGCCCTGCCTGAATAGCTCAGCACAGCCGAAGAGAATTAGGTGAATGCTGTTGCACCCAGCTGTGCCTTGGATCAGCAATAGTTTAGTGCAATTACAAAGTAAGAGACAAGATCAGGAAACACCCAAAGGCTGTGCTGTCACTGCTGAGCAACGTGATGAAGTGAGTATGGACGGTAGTGGACCCCAGAAGACCGAGGGATGAATCAAATGTTAACAAGGAGGAATAAAAGAAAAAATGAAAACCAAAAACTTCTGATCTTGCTTTAAAGAACACTTCACATGACATCAGTCATTTCTTGCAAGGAAAAAAGGTGGCACGAGGTCATTGCACAATGACATGCATAATAATGTTTGATCGTCACTGATAATGTTATGATTATCAAAGATCAATGTAGTAACAGTGACATTTTGCAGTGTATGATACAATTAGCACTGAAGTTGTTGGTTTGTGTGTTGGATGGTCATTTGTTATGAAAGTGATTCTCCAGCATCTGGTTCAGCTCTTCATGATCATGTGATCTGTGGGTAAAATAGTTTGGTGCAAGCACACGCACCGACACATCTGTTTTATTCATGTTGTGGGACATTACATTGACTTATATTCATTTCCTGGCATCTTCCCCTATCCACAGCCCAAATGACTAGTTGCCTGACTTAAAACCTAAACCTAACTTTACTCCAAGTTTGTCTACCATAATTTAATGATTATTGGGACTAGCTAGACTCTCATGAGAAAAACACAATTGCACATTCTCACAGGTTATGTGTTTTTTTCCCCCCTGACCTTTCTAACTTCCAGTAAGGGTTCATCTAAGATAATCAGTCATCGATATGTAGGTCCTCTAAGCTAATCTTCATATGCTAAACCAGTATTAAATTAACCAAATTGAATGCACCACATAGAGCCTAGTGTATTTGTCGATCCTTATCCTGCCTTCTTCATCTCTACTTCCCAATAATGCTTTGTACAAATGCACAAAAACCTCAGTGATTAATAGCTTGCTGTTAAAGTTATGATAGATACACCCTGCAGTGAAATCAGGAGGGGATTAATTACACTTTCAGGATGTAATTGCTGGAGTCATTCATTACAATTAGGTCACAAAGCGGTTATTGATGTTGTGTTGAGATCAATTTGCCGTCAGAGATAGCAGATGTGAATTAGAGGAATGAACGAGAAGTGAGCGTTAGTGAACTGGCTCTCTCTTTGCCTTTGAAACATTCCTAGCGACAATGCAGCGAGTGCTACCTGAAGAAATATTGACAGAAACATGACAGTGGATTCCTGAGAATGTGTGCTAGCTGTACTGTCTGTGTATGAGTGCCTGACAGGGGTGCCAGTTTATATTACTCTCCTGTGTCTTTTTACATTATCTTTATATTTTAATATAAAATAATGGCATTATTTGTGAGCTATGTCTTTTGGCTTTCTGTTAGTCAAGTGTGGGATATTGATCTGGGCAGTTAAATAGCACAGGTACACTTCAGGGACAACAATGAGACAATTGTCAGTGCAGGCTTTCAGCTTTAACGAAACTGTTGTAATAAATATTTTGGAATTACAGTCATTTTTCTGCACAACCTCCCGATGTTAGAGGCTCAAAAGTAATAATATAATATAATATAACTTTAAATAAATAAACCTGAAGCCTAAAAAACCACCTGCATTTGAGGATTATGCTTTTCTTGCGCTTTACTGCATTCAACTTCAGTTGCTGCTCATTTGTGGATCTCTTTGTCTTCAGTTCTGTCTTCAGTACCTGAAAAGCTCTGTTCTTCTGAGATGAGGTGACTGACTTGGGTATTGAAGAACATCTAGTTTCTTTGACTTGAGAAGCTAGTAAGCTTTAGGTCATTATTCATTTGTATTCTTTTAACAGCATTTGTTTAAATCTGACTAAAGAGTATAGCCTGATCTTGATGCTTCTATTAGCAGTCACATCATCAAAGGACATTACTGCCCAATCCCCACTGGTATCCCTGCGCCCACCATGTTTGACAGAAAATGTGATACGCGTTGGATCATGAGCTCTTTCTTTCCTTCTCTGTACATTCTACATACAAGTTAATTTTCAGTCCAAATACATTTGATTTGTTTTGCACATTTTTGTAAATCCTCTGTGTTTGTATTCATGAATGCTTCTCTTAGTTGTACAATTTGACAGTGATATGCCTACCTTCTTAAATGTCTTCTTGGCTTAGTTAGATTGTGATGTTAATTTTCTTAACCAAGGAAAGAATTCAGTGGCTTCTGTGGAGTCCCAGGCATTTTGGTGTTGCTGAGCTGGCCAGTGCAGTCCTTCATTTTCAATATCTCTATGGACCACATATTGAGATTTCCAGAGAACAGCTACCGGATACAAGTTAAGTGCCTGAATCAAATCCAAATCTTTTCCCTGATGAATTTCTCCTGAAATGCCTTGAAACTGACAGTTCATTGTCCAGTTAATTTTGAGCCTCTTGAAAATTTGATACTATGTAAAATAATTTCTGTAATGAAAACATTTGCTACACCCCTTGAATCAAAGGTGAAAATCTGCACATCCACCACTTCTTTATTATTGATTATTGAAACACCCAAAACACATCTGTTTTTTTGTACAGAGGAAAATTTGAAAACTTTGTGTCATTGCTCAGCAAATTATGGACCTAACTGTAATTATGTAATATAAACGAAGTAAATTGAACGGAGACTCAGTGACTGTTTTTCTAAACTCTTTCACTGTGTCCTGCACCCAAATTCAATATGCTGTTTTGCATACTTGCTTCTAAAACTGTGGGCTTAAGAATTTCTGATGATTGTTTCTATTTTATTGTTTATTATTTGAAGTTGGCAGGTTTGGTTGGTTTGGAAGCACATGCATTATGTATTTTATTAGACATTTTGCAGTTTTGCGGAAAATGCAGTAACCGACAGTAATATCAAACAGATTATAGTGCAAACAATGGTGTCATTCTAAAACGAAATCAAAAAATGGGTCTGCTGGATTCTTCATATAGACTCAGAGCAGTCCATGTGATCGTAATGGTTTATTAGATTCTAAAAAGCAGCATTTTATCTTTGTTCGTCTTATTCATTGATCTATGTTTTGTTTATAAATTTAGCCACATTACATCATTGTAGAACTGAATTACTGTGTAAACAGTAGTTCTGGATTATATTTAATATTACCGTACAACAGAGGTATTCACATTTATATCTTATGATAAGACATCTGATCTAGGTCATTATTGACTAGGACCTCCACTCCGGGGCTTAAAATCAGAAGTCACTGCTTGTGCTGAGTGATTGCATTTTGATTAGACAGATCTCGGTCATTATTGTTTCAGTTCTGACAGAACTGTTGCTGCGCGCGCGTGTGTGTGTGTGTGTGTGTGTGTGTGCGTGCGTGTGTATTAGTTCAATATATCAATTCTGCTCTTTCTGCTATGCATGCTTTCACATTTTAGGCCCACACAGGGCTATAGCATCTGCTGTTGTGTTAGGGGCTCATAAGTCTCGAGGAGCTTAAATGGCCTTAGAGTTCCCTGGAATCAGATGAAGATGATGAGGAAGATGATGAGGGTGTTGAGACTGTGAAGGGGGAATAGAGGAACATGCTGGGCAGATTTAGGAGATTTTCGAAGACACATCCATGGGCTTGTTCAGTACTGCTGACAGAAATTTGGACCATGTATGTATAGATCTACTGTAAAAACTGAAACGGAACAAAGAAAAAAAAAACATACATGGAAAAAACCAACCAGCTGCAGAGGATTTTTTAAAATAAGGGATGTTTTGTGTCAACTTAGGTTAGCAACATTAAGTTTGTCCAATTTGGTACTCAGATCTGCTCATGTTCTCATACGGGTGAGTTTGGATCTGGTGATCCCAGGGTGCATAACTGACCATCATTACCACATGTAAGGACAGTGGATCCATATTTTAACACACAAATGCAAAATATAACTTTATAAAATTAGTGCAGTGCAATGGCTGACCATCGTTTCTGACATAAATTAGGTGAATTTTACACTTGCCATGTGTATAAGTGAGCAAATACATTTAGTTCCCTCACTAAAATGTGATTTGTTCCTAATTACTCCAAGCACCATGGTGCAGGGCCATGTCAGCTTACATTCTTTACACCAAATTGTTTCTTTAATTTCTTGGATCATTTCATCAACATCTTGGCAAGACTGGTGCACTTGGCAGTTCTCAGAGTTGGAATGAGTACTTCCAATCCTTGAGAACTAACACCTACGCATACACAGTGGCCTTAGTTACCTTGGATAATTTACGAACGGTTATCTGAAGTGTTTTCAACTTAAGAATTTTGGTTGATTGCACTACATTTTCATAAATGTTGTTTGGAAATATTTCAAATGTAAAATGACTGTTAGAATAACATGTTTGATGTTAGGCTTTCTATGGCGCTTCCAGCCAAAGTACATACATCTCTATGCACGCATTTTCTGTGTTCTCCGAAGGCATTGCAGGTCTCTACTTTCTTCTGCATTTGTGTTTAGCTTCTGGGAAGAATGGATCATTCATTGGTTAGGATCTATTTAATGGCAAGAAGCTCAGGGTCAATTCAGAATAGCGATTCATTGATAATTCTTTAAGACAGGACGTGCTTCATATCCATAATAAACACGAGAGGTTTGGCTGTTCCCAACCAAACTCCCAGGTGGAGTGTACATCTGCCTAAATGATCTATGTCAGGAAAAGCACAGAAGAAGTGGCAAAAACAGCTGTGGGTGTTCTCGAACACACAAGAAAACACAATTTTCCACTGAAAAAGGGGTTGCAGTGTGATACAGTTTATTTAGCTCATCTTTCTGGCTAGCTCTCGTGATGATGGTGGGAAGCCAGAGGCATCAGCGGTGAAGGAAATCCGTAACTTTAGAGAGAAAAAGGAAGATGAGACCTCAGCCTGCCTAAGCCAACTGGGCATTTGACTTTATCTTTTCGTAGTCATTTCTTCTCTGAGTGATAGTAAACAACAAAAAAAGTTAGTATTTTGGCAGGTTAAACAGTTAATCCTGGGAAACTCCTACGTTTTTGACTGGGATCTTGAAGGAGCTGCTGAGAGAATGACTCCATTCCCAGATAACAATGCTTAGCAACCATCTAGCCAGCTAAAATGAGCATGTGAACGCTATCACCAAAGTATGAAGCCAATATCTGATTTCTAGAGCGTGAAACAAACACGCTAGAGCGCTGTCTTTCTGCCTCTATGATTCATTGTAACCTGAGAGACATGTTTGCAATTATTTGATAAGAACAGATTACATCCTCATGTGCAGCCAGTGTTTGTGCCAGTCATTTCTGTCTGTTACTGATACATCTCAGTGTTTGGCCTAGAAAAGGTACACTGTGTACTTCGTGGTCCTTGAAGAAAAAAGTGGGCTTATAGTTAACAGCTTTCCAGTATTACACACTAAGCACAGTCAGCCCACCTTGATTCAATTCTTGTGCATAAAACAGGATAATCCTTCCCCCCCCTCCCTCAGTGTAATATCAAAACTATACTGTGGCAGTACAGTTGTCTTGTCATTTCTGTCTGTCACACACTATTCCCAGTAAATTCTATTAGCAGCCATTGTTCTTTGGTATTGTTTGTAAGGTCAGTAAACTGCTAAAACAACAAACACTCTGTTTAGCATGCCTTTGTTGTTTCCTCTTCATCACCTGTTAGTGATCTGCTTTATGTATCTCACGTGTCTCTGAGGCTAATCAGCCCTGGCTATTAGCCCAGAGAACCATATGGTGCTCTAACCCATGTTTGCTAGCCTGCATACAAACCTCTTGTACATTAGACCTAGATGCACACTGTGGCTTTTTTCTGTGTACATATTGCACAGTTTGTATAAGTGTCTCAACTACTGTACTCTAATTGCTCTCAATGACTTCCACATGCGGCTGTGCTCTACAAGTCTAACTTTCGCCACAGGGTTGAGAATAGAATAGCCTTTAGAATAGAATAGCCTTTATTGTCATTGTACAGAGTACAACGAAATTGGAGTGCCACTCCCTTGGTGCAAGTTTCAATAATAAATATAAATGTAAAATATAAAAAGTACAAAAAAAACAATCGTAAGTACTCAAACAATAGTATGTACAATATATACAGGATAGCAGCATTAATATAATGACAGTATGAATAGCAGCATAATATAATGACAGTATGAATAGCAGCATAATATAATGACAGTGACGGTATGGAATAGGTTCAATTGTTTTTGTGCTTATTTACTACGGTGATAGCTCTGGGAAAGAAGCTATCCCTGAATCTGTTTGTCCTGGTTTTATGTGACCTGTACCGTCGGCCTGACGGTAATAGTTCAAACAGTTGGTTGCTGGGGTGAGAGTAGTCCTTGATGATATTGCCAGCTCTGCTGAGGTACCGAGAGTTTGCAGTGACCTCCAGGCTGGGCAGAGAGCAGCCAGTGATCTTCTGGGCTGTGTTGATGACCCTCTGCAGTACTTTCCTGTCTGCAGCTGAGCACCCTGCATACCATGTTGTTATGCCGTACGTTAGGATGCTCTCTATGGTGGCTCTGTAAAATGTCACCAGCAGCCTCTCCTCCAGGTTGTTCCTCCTGAGCACTCTCAGAAAGTGGAGACGCTGCTGGGCCTTTTTAACCACCGCTGTAGTATTTGCAGTCCAGGAGAGGTCATCAGATATCTGCACGCCCAGAAACCTCATGGAGTGTACCCTCTCCACACAGCTCCCGTGAATGTAAAGTGGGGCCGGGTCTGCTCTGCCCTTCCTGAAGTCCAAGATAAGTTCTTTAGTTTTCGTGGTGTTCAGTTGGAGGTTGTTAACTGAACACCACTCAGTCAGTCTGTTGACCTCATCTCTGTAGTCCGACTCATCCCCCCTTGAGATGAGTCCAACCACTGTGGTGTCATCCGCGAACTTTATGATGGTGTTTGAGAGATGGGTAACGGATATACCCATGACTTCTGTCATGAAAAAGAGAATCACGACTGGGTAGTGTTGTTTTTACTTAGTGTCTAGTCCACAGAGAGGATCAATCTCCATAACTAGCACGTGATATTGCTTAGGAGGAAATTATATAGACTTCTAACTTTATCCTTGACTTTTCAACCATAAAATTTGTCGTATTTATTTCTGAAAAAAAGTGCAGGTCATGCTCGTGTTGCACTTTAACAAAACAGTGCTTAATATAATTTAAGTCCCTCTCGAAAGTGGGGTACAGTAATCATAGTTCCAGTCTGGCAACAAGCTTTGAAAATCAAGTTTTGAAAGTAAAAGTTTTTGGGGTGTTTTTTTTCTCGTTCTTGTTTTGCATCTTTTTTCAAACACCACCAGATATAAATTACAGATTGTCACTATCCAGCTGGGCTGAGTTCAGCTGGAAATAGGACCGCGTGCCAAGCTGTTCTCTAAAATGACTCATTGTCAGCATTTCCACTTTGTGCTGGAGGCTACCAGGAAAACATACTTTCAATGTTCCTCAACCCTAAGCTGATTTTAAAGGACCTAGCATGTTCTCACAAGCAACTGTCTGTGCTGTTCTGGCAGGCCTCTATATCTCAGACTCGTGTTTTATTTAGTTAAGTTTTGCCGAATATTTATTTATTTTATTTAAAGCAAGCTGTAAAATGCTGGCATCCATTGTCATACATATTTTTATTGCTCTGCTGGGTATGTTATTGTCCTGAAGTAAATTTGTGAATAAATGAAAACAGTCATTGGAGACGTTTATAAAAACACATGTTCCTGTGGGCACAGACTCTGGATAAACAGTAAAGCCGCTGTGTTTTCACTGAGTATCATTGTTACCATTGCTTTATGCGCCATTCCAAAATCATTCCTATCTTTTTTGCTTTTATGTTGCTGTTGAACCTGGAGAAATCATATTCCATTAGCTGTTGCTGTGCATGCAGCACACATGAACCTCTTTTGTGTCTTACCAAAAAATATGTGATCCCAGTGTTTGACATTCCGTTTTTACCACTGCAGTGTTTGGGTTGGGTCGTTCTGTTGTCATTCTTCTGATTGATTAGTATTGTTTGCACTGTTTAGTTTGCCAGGGCTGTTTTTTTTTCCTTTTCAACAGCTGAAGCAATCCTACTGTTTCATTGTTGGCTTTCTGAAAGAGTTGGAAAACAATGCTGTGACTCTGAAGAGTCACTTTTATTTGGCTCCAGTAAGCATGAGGCTGGCAGGTCAAAAATATGGCCCGCGGACAAAAGCTGGCCTGCCAAGTGTCCAATTAGGGCTGCTGGATAGCTTTGAAATCTTTTCTTGTATTTTGAATTGAAAGGCATTGTGTTGCAAATTAAGAATGGATCACAACATGAGAATGGTTGTTCAGATTGGTAACTTCAACTTTGCCAGAGGTTTGTCATCATTGTCGGTTTTATAGCAGTGTTACTGACTAAGACATTAACCATGGCCCGTCTTAGCAAACTCAAGGAAGGTGGCTATGCCAACAGGCTATGCCAACACATTTCTTTGATTTATGACTGCTGTATTTCTTTGTAATGTCAGTCGACTGATTGAATGTGGAAAAAGTGAGACACATTGTTGAAAACGCACTAATTCCTCTTCAGCATATGTTCTGTAAATGTTTGGCTCATCAAAAGCTATTATTTTACCTGATTTTGTTGGCAACATCCTGTTGTGCGTATTTGTCTTTCATCAAGATCGATGTGTGCCTTAGCTCTTCTGCATGTTCTTTGTGATATATCAGACTTTTTTGGTTCTGATCTGAATCTTATTTTACATAACTCTGTGTATGTAACACACTGTTCCTCTGGTCTCTCACAGGAGGGTGGGACCAAGCAACAGAGAGCTCAAAGAGGTACATCTCCAACAGGAACTCAAACAGTTAAGTGAGAAATTACTTTTGCTGCTGCACGGTGGAACGGTGGTTAGCGCTGTTACTACACAGCAAAAATGAGTTTAATTCCCCATCAGGCTGGGGCCTTTCTGTGTGGAGTTTGCATGTTCTCCCCGTGTTTGCGTGGATTCTACCCGGGTACTCCAGCTTCCTCCCACAGTCCAAAGACATGCAGTTAGTGAGGACAGGTTAATTGATCAGTCTAAATTGGCCATAGGTGTGAATGTGAGCATGAATGTTGTCTGTCTCTGTGTGTTAGCCCTGCGGCAGACTGGCGACCTGTCCAGGGTGTACCCCGCCTCTCGCCCTATGGCAGCTGGGATAGGCTCCAGCAACCCTGAAAAGGATAAGCGGAAGTGAATGGATGGATGAATTAATAGCCAATTATTGTTTTGTAATGCATGTATACCAACTGTATGTGATTGTATGTATCTTTAGTGCCAAATGCCATGTATGTGACCTTCTAATGTTACACAGTATAACATACAGATTCAATTAATGTAAGTATTGTATAATGTATTCAATTTGTCTGTCTTTCATGACCATCCGTGGTAAAAAACAAACAAACAAACAAACACATTAACATCCTTCTGTAAAGGTAAACATTTAATTGCAAAACTTTTAGGCCTTTTACCAGAAATACAAGGTCACAATTTTCAGTGTAGTAGATTTATTTTATAAATGCAGGAAAAAAGCATTCACATAGCATAATATTAAAGGGTGACAAATTTTGCAAATGTTTTTTCTACTTTGTGGAAGATTGTGGCGGTCTTTGACTTGTATTAACAGTAACCCCACTGGATTCCTTCATTGTCAGGCTAAAAATGCCTGATCAAAACTGCTGGATGTACTGTAAGAACTGTCAGTGCTAGCAACACAGTGTTGACAACTGCATGGAATAGGCTTATTTTTAAAGCTTCGTTTTGCATAACACGACCCAGAACGTTCCAGCTGCTTCAAAATGCAACATAAATCTACAATGGGAAGGTGTTAAGACTATTATCAGCACTTTCCCTGAAGTGTCAGTGAGTTCAAACATTGTATATCTTAAGGTTCAGTAGTTAAAAGTCCAGATTTAAGCTACAGTTGTGCTATATATAAGTTCTTTGAGTTGAGGGGTATTAGAAGAGTAAGTACATGCTGAAAAATACTGTGTTCTGCATTTTTTGGTTGCGCTCTTGTCTTGAATGCAAGTCTACTTTTCCAGTGTCACTGGAAAATTATTCGGTTTTGTCAGCAGGAAGCTTCACACAGTGTCGGTGCAACTGTTCTCCAGCTCTCCAGAGCACTCTGTGGAGCAGAGAGTGGTAAAATGTGGAACCACTGGAGCAGAGCATTCCTGGTCATGCAATGGCCTGTGAATCCAGCTCCAGCCACTAGGAGGCAGTGATATAATAGTGATGATTGCTGAAGTTGTTTATATATATATATTGTCTTAGTAAATTTCTAGGTTCTTAGCTCTCAAATATCATGACATACTGATGGTATATTGCTTATTTTAGTAAGTATCTGAAATGTGGGCATGGGTGACTGATCTTTTGTTGAACTTACCGTTGAATATGATTACCCCAATCAGTCTAATCACCCCAAGCAATCTGCTTCTATACTGTAAATTTCTAGCAAGGAGCAGTTGGGTAATCCAGAGGATGTACCACTGAATGCATAACCGATCTAATTAAAATGGAAGAAATCCAACAAAGAGGAACATTTGGTGTGAGATGTGCTTTGTCATTAACCACCTCTGGGCCTCAACACAGTTTATAGAACACATTATTAACAACAGCCCCCAGCTCAGTATAAAGCATCTTGAGAAAATATTTTCCTCACAAGTTATCAAGATTTAGAAAAAAAGATGTGTGTGCAAAAGCATGAACTGTTCTTCCCTGAAGCGAATTAAGGAATTGCTTAATGTCTGTAATTCAGTGCAGAAATCTTTTTAACAGTCATGCAAAAACACAGAAAATACCTTCCATTATGTATTGTACTTTCCCTACCAGTCAACAGGGCAGCTTTTTAAGACAAGAAAACCCCCACAGATGCTTATTTGAATAACTCAACCATACCTTCAATAAAAAAAGAAGACTTTATTCCTCTCTTAAAAATTAAAGGGAATGGTGATAAATAGGAGCAGTCTGAAGGTGTTTTAATAAATACACAATTTTTTTAAATGTAATTTATTTTGCTGTGTTCATCACGTGTGTGTGTTCCAAGCTTTTTGCAGTACCGTTGTAGCCCCGAGCCAACAGAATTGCATCTAATTTAGGGCATTACTCTATAAAACATAGTGAATCATAAAAAGCTGCAGGTTGGGTGCAGGATGTAGTTCAGCTGCATTCAGAAAACCCCACAATATGGCACTAAAACACTACTCATGTGAAACAATAAGAAAGTAACGTTTCACTTTTTTGACTTGTGTCTTTGCTTTTTGCTAATGCACACCCTGACCCATTTACTCTACCTCACCTGTTCACAACCGCTCACAAAGCCTCTGATGTTACAACTTTTGTCCAGTAAATTTTTACTTTGATTCTGTGTGATGAGGTTTGGTTAAAGCTGTGCACATTGCTAAGCATGTTTGTGACAGCATTATCAGCCAGGAGATGGACCTTTTAAAGGCTGAAGGGACTTTGGAGGTGAGTTTCACCTCTTTTTCAGTGGATCAAAATCATGATTTAAACACCATATTACAAATGGAACACTTGACATCCACTTACTGATTGTCTCTATTTTTCTGAGTGTACGTGTAATTTTTGTGTGTTAGGTGAGCATGACAGAGCTGTTGCAAAGGTTTGTTAAAGCCAGCATGAGCATATCTTTTTGAGTCTGTCTGAAGGTGGCTATCTGACCTGCGCCCTGCCAGGGCTCAGGCTTCTTTCCTGTAAGAGGATACAGTAATGTTTCACTCTGCTGGGTGCTGATGAAATGTATTTAAACAGATTGATGTGACCTCTAAATCCAAACAGGTTCAAGTGTTCATCAGAAGAAAAGCACACCGCGCACACGTTACCTTACGTTAGGCTGTTAGTGGACCTAATTTTAGATCCACTGTGCGAAAAGAAAATAACTAACCAATGGATGAGTAAAGCCCTGCTTGGCATAACACCTTGGTATTTTCTCGGATTTGTCGTGCTAATGCGTTCAGCATCGTGTCTTTTGTGTGGAGATTAGCTCTCTCCTGCTTATTTTGGGCGAGGCTGAACATGTTGTTTGGACAGGTCTGCGTTGTACTTTAGCCACGATGAACCTCTGCCAGTATCGGCTCTCATTCACTGACAGACTGTGGAAACTATATTACGCTGTGACTGATGCATATCTCTTTCCATGTGCGCGTGTGTGCATTTGTTTATAGATATATTGTTAAGTTTAAATACTGTTTGGAATATTATGATTCATCACTGGATGAGCTTGTCTGTGCAGATGTGTTATTGGAAACAGTTTGCATTAGTTATACAGAAAAATATCCTTCCAGAGATTAAATACCATCTGTGGTGAATGCGCTGCATGCCCTTGTAGGTCAGTGGAACGGTGCACAGAAATGGCAGGTGTTTGGAGAGCTTGTATCAAAATATTTCCCCATAGCTGTGTTTGCGTGTGCCTGCTGTCTGTTGTCTTTCTCTGGTTGTCTCTTTGTGCGTGTGTGGACCACCCAAAGCCTTTGAGGTCATAACAATAACAGGTCCACTTCCTTCCAATGATATTGCGGGGCTCGTACAAGGGCTAGACACTATCAGTTCACATCGCAGCAGCCCGACTGTTTGGTGGTCTTGTCAAAGCTGTGCATAAGTTATTCCCACTCTCAGTGTTTTTTTAATCTACATTTGCAGATTCCTAAATATACAGTCACAGACTTGTATTTAGTTCGAGGAAGTCTGGGGATCTTGAAAAGCACCAACATAGCTCAGTGTGCTAATTGCCTCAGTGTGAGATCTGTCAGCCTGATGTTGCAATTAGCTTCTTCTGCAAGTCTTCTCTTACTGTTTACGAATGTTTCTCTACTTTTCTTTTTTTGCCCCTTGACTTCCGTGTAAACAAATTCCTCTGGTTAGACAGCACTTTCATTTTTGTGATTCTTCATTCTGTCATTCTGTCACCTCCCGGTGAGCGAAAATACGCTGTGGTAATTAATATGATAATGTGAGCAGCGGTTTAATTTTTTCCAGCCATCACTGCAAGCCATGTTAAATTGAGGGCTATGTGAGGTTTCAGCTGGAAACACTGAGGAGAGGCCTAGTACAGTATGTCTCTGTCAGTCTTTGGCCAGTTAAAGAGGGGAAATAATATTTGTTTTTTGGCAAGAAGAAAACTTTGCCCAGGGTCCCAGCTATTCTTATTTGCCCTGATAACTGTGTGAAATGTTAGACTTGCACACCTCAGTGCGGTGTTGCTTACTGTGCATGCATTTCAAACAGTGTTTCAGTTCAGTCTCAAAGACAATTGTGCTTTGTCTCACTTTTCCCCACCGAGCTGCAAAATCAACCCAGACACGTGCGGTGCACATTGTTTTGGAACCTAAGAATCTATATGGTAGTTTTACTGTGATTTATTATACTGCCGTGTTTAGTGTCATAATCAAGTCTGCTAATGTGTTTAATCAAAAGGAAATTCCTTCACTGAGCTTTTAAAAGTATAAAACACTTATAGGCTGTTTATATGCAAGAAGTTGATTTATGGTGTTAAATGACAGTGGAGCAATCGTTGTGGTTAAACAAGGGTGCAGCGTACTGCTCAGATGCCCAGGGCTGCCAGTCCCCCAGTCTGTCTAGACGGTTTAAACACTAGGCTTTATAGACCTGCTGCCTGGCAATCACTGATGATTCTTTTTGTGGGATATGAGAGACTGGGTCAGTTAAAATGATTGACAGCTAGTGGCTTTCTTTGTGTGTATTTGATGGGAGAATGCTGTGCATGATCTGAAGCAGTGGCTTCATCATTTGGTGGGTGACATAAAGCCTTTGAGGAGAAAAGGGCTCCACCTGCACGAGCTGTTATGAAATGATCAACACAAATGCTCCTCATAAATGTCATGTGGATGCCATTTATCCCTGCTGAGAAGAAGTACCTTTCCCACAGCCAACAATAATATCCATAATACAGCTGGGGAGTCACGTTGGTTTCAAGGCAGATGGCAAATGCCCTGCCACTCTCTCTGTGCTGTAAACTGTGGATAGTGATGGTAATTATTCTTGTTGTTATCAGTGGATTTGGAGTTGCTGTAACCTCAGATTGGGGCCAGTTTCCCTCGAGTGTATTAAAACCCCTTCACAACACTGGCGCTGGATGACATATATCCACTTTATTACACAGCCTGAATTACTCACACAAATGCTGATTTCACTATCAGTGTTAATTTCCCTCAAAGGTTCTGAACAAACCTGTAGTTTGTGAATACAGTTGTATTGTACTTGGAATCTCGTTTTTATGTGGCTCAAGTTGATATTAATTATCGTTAAAATGATCTTTTATCCCACGCAAGATCATATTTTCTGTGTGCTTGTGCATTTTTTGACTGTTGTACATTGGCTTGTTGCATACGGGGAAGATAATCATTGACAAAAAATTGCTTTAGACAGACTTAGGAAGTGAAATACAAAAAGAGTTTGCCCAGTTTGTGATGAATGGCACTATTTGTATCCGTCTTGAGAGAGGGTTTTAATTGCCAGTGAATGGAATCTGTCTGTGTCTGATTAAAGCAAGATGCTGAAGCACAAGATGGCTGTTTGCAATGTGGTGTCTATTTTGAATTATCTTTATGCACAGCTACTTCTGTTGAATACTCAAACTGCTCTTTGTCCCAGCTGTTGTTATATGCCAAGAAAATTCTTTGATTAATCGACAGCACAAAGCCAAGACTGTGCCATATCGAATGACTGTCTGAGCAATAGTTCTGAGATCAGTGCCAGAGATTAGCCATGCTGCCAGAAGGCACCCAAAACAGTTCTGCAACTGCTGGGATGTAAACTGCCTATGTCTCTCTGCAGTCGTGCCTCCAAGAAACCGAGTCATTCACCGTCTGTGCGGAAAGACCTATCAGAGTTCAGGATCAGTTTCAGAAAAATCTCCTTTCCTGTATCCTTTTCCCGGGTGCTTTGAGTGCCAACCTCACTCTCACTAGACAGATGGGAAGAGGAAGTGAGAGCTGAATGAGCAATGCAGTGTGTGTAAAGAGGATGTGGGCCATTGCTATATTTTGGTTTATTAGTGTAAAGCTGGAACAGATGAGACAATAGTGTGATTTTTCATCAGCTTGCAGGTTAATTGCACACTGCTTTGCGTTCATTAAAAGCCTGTAGGGCTCAGAGTTGGCAGCCTCTACAGGTTTTCGACGTTGCTTGGCATAAATAGTAAAACCACATGTTTGTCTCCAGTTAATGGAGATTAACCTGACAGTTGTATTCACAAGGACAGTGAGCACTTGAGGATTCACATACCTCCACAATAACAGCTGTGCTAATCCAACTGCACCCAGTCTGCCAGTTTTTATTTGTGTGGGGTTTTAATATATTTATTCTTATGTTAGATTGTCCTGCATGAAAAAAAAAGACTGAGTAATATGTCTTGCGTCCACAAGGGGGTAGACATTCGGCACACATGGTGTTTTCTTCCGTGCCATAGACTTGCTTGGATCAATTTTAACCAAGTGACCGGGGACACACAAAATCTTATCTGAGGGTATTTTAGCTGGCTCTTGTTGTGTTCTGCTTTCATTCCCGCCTCAGCTCTGACAGAAAAGCAAGATTCACACACAAAATGTACCCATTTTCATTCTTAAACTGCACTTCATCTTAACACAGTGTGAAAGAAAAGACTTAAAACTCATGAGGATCCAGCAGTTAACTGTGAAGACCTCGTTATTACCTCATCACCGCCAAGTTGTTTTTTTTTATTTCCTCAGTAGCTTCACTTCTAAGCTGTTATGTTATAGACAGACAGGCTGTGATTCATATATTTGGAAAAAGAAAAGAGAGTGACAAATGTGCCAGAATAACATTGGAAAATTCAATTCCAGTGAAAAAAGGTCAAGCTTGCAGCGCCACAATCAACAGAAGAAAGTGCAGTTAGGATTATGCTGGAATTTCACAATGTCATACATCAAGAGTTGTGACTTTTTTTTTTCTTGATCTAATTACTTTTGTCTGTGCATGCATCAGCCATCATGGCCATCATCAAGAACTTTAACATCTCTTTTGTTCATTTAAACCCATAAATTGTGTTCTGCTTCGGCTGGTTACCGCATTATATGAGCACAAACTGTGGAGTGATTTGGTGATACTGATAAATAATGTGAAGTAAACATCCTAAGCTGATGAATGAGCTTTAATAGCGGGAGATATTTATGTAATTTTGCAATAAGTTTTATGCTTGTATACTCTCAGGATGCATTTTCTAATCAGTTTGTGTTTAATATCCCACTTAATGGAAACATGTGCACACAGATGCATGCACACAAAAGCAGAAAAGATTTAATGGGTCCCTTTTATAAACTGTTGCAAAAGCTGAGAACAGATGTTAGAAAATCTTGGATTATCTTGTCTGACTCGCTGTTTTCACATTAGCATGGTGGTGCATTTTCCAAGAAATTAGCAAAACAAACTGTGGTTCACACACCTTCACGTGTTATATTTAATGTCACATATCATCTGCTTTGCTCAAGGCAGCATTGTGTCAAACACCATTTAGTTAAAGGTATTTGGTAGTTCTGATTGGTGACAAAATATACTGAAAAGTCACCATATTTGTAGTCAGGAGCCCTTTTTTCCTGCTGGAATGCCGTTAACCGGGTGTCAGCTGTTGCTAAATTTAGTGACAGTGTTGCTAAGTTAATAACAATGAGGTGAAGTGAAAGAGGAATGGCCTATAAAAATACTTAAGGCTGGGATTTTGACTCCATCTCAGGCCACACTATTCACGTAAACCACCAGACTGCCAATTTTGTAACCGTATTTGTTAGTATGTGGCAGACTAGTTATAAATTTGGCCCCTGTGTTCATCTGGAAGGGAAGTTATCCAGATCCTGATCCCTTACTTGTGTCTCTTGGGTTTTTCGCAACATTTAGCAAAGGGCATTTAAATTTTTCATTCTTTCCCACACTCCACCTTTCCTTTTTTTTTCAGAACATTACTTTTTCTGAATGATGAATAGAGAAGATTGCTGTGGACACCAAATAAATACACGCATATGTATGGGAGATTGGACATGGGAATCAGATTACTACTCTGAGCAGGAAAGATGTTGAGAGTCTGAGTTAAGCATTTAAGCATTTGAAAAGAACAATATCAAAATAATTGAATATTCAGGTTCAGCTCTGATCAGTGCAATCAAACATTTATATATCCTATTAATTTCTCCCCTGCCAACCAGTGTCACTCAAAGAAGAGGTGATCTTCTTTGACCTGTTCCTCATGACATCATTAGGGTTTAGGTTTCAAATGAATCAAGTGCTCACTTTTAAATACAGACTGTGGACTTTTTGGCACCAGACCCCTAGATTTGGTGATTTCATATTCTCAAGGAAAATGTTGTAGCTGTTGAAAGATACATACCAGTGTAATAGGCCCAATCCATCTTCATCTGTGTTTGAACTTGCTGAACTCCATTTTCAGATTCAAGCTCCACTGATTCACACGTCAGAAGCCCTGGACGTGTGCCATTTCTAATTCAGTCAGGTTTTACATTCATGGTCCCCATTATAAGCTGCTTTTATAACGACATCTCAGTTAGGTAAAAAAACAATCATTTTTCATGTTCTTCATTGGACCTCCTACGACCTGTTAAAAACCAGGAGTCGTGAGATGTATATTTTTAGAGATTGAGGCTGTGACGCCCTCATTTGTCCATCACTATCTTTTGTTTCTCTGTCTGTCCCAGATAAACACAAATTATGTGACATGTCGATTTCTATGCATAAGCGTATATATATAAACAATGTGTATATGTATTTGTTTTTCAGCGATAGCTGAGGTTAAACAGTCAGCACATTTGCAGCAACAGCTGCGAAGGTTATCAGTGAATGGTGGGTGTTGGTTGACCTTGACCGGGTGTGTAAAACTCTGATGTTGTTTGAGAGCCAAAGGCAAGCAGAGATATGAGGGAGTGGTGTTTAAAAGAAGACAGAAAGAGGCTGACAGGGCAGACGAAAGAAAAAAATAAGAGTAGGGAAAAAGTAAACCTGCTTTGTTGAGAATAATTAAATAGAGTGACCATTGGTGATCACTGACCATCTGCAGACATAATCTTGCAGAGAATGCAAGTTACCTACTGTGTTTGTTTTGGAGTGGTAAAGGAACAATCATTTCTCTATTCTCCTACAGATGGAATTTGGAGTCAGGCTGGTGGCTCAGGAAGATCCAGTCATTCCATTGTTATCTAGAAGAAGGTTGGTGATTTAGTTGTCCTTGAAGACACAAGGGGGACTGAGTGCACCTGGACAAAAGTGAGTGAGTCCCTAGCTGCAGTAGTTCAGTGGCCGACTGCCTTTTTCAAATATTCCTGGACCAATATGACAGTGAGTTACGTAAGAGGTAGAGTTAGCCACAAGGGATCAATATCTACCAGTGTGAAAATATTCATGCCATAATGCTGAGGCTGGTTGGGCGAGTGAGTGCAGTATGTTTGTCATCTGTCAGAATTTGGAATAATAATCGACTTCACTGGAGCAAATATGTGGAGCACTTTCATGCCAAAAGGGCCTTTTTACATTGAGCAGAGTTAGGAGAGTGGAAAGAAGGGGATGGGGACCAAAACAGATGGAGGACATTCACGTGTTTTCGTGTGTAACCGTTTAGAATTAGGAGTGGAGTTTAAAGGAGTGGAGTCTAAAGACTTGGGCAGCTTCTCCTGTCTCTGCTGCAGTCCCGTTGAGTGAGTTCGGGGTAAAAATCTCCGCGCACGGGTGTTAAGTAATGAAGCAATGGAAAATGTAATTTAACTCAGCATTGCTTGCCTTCATTGTCCAGCTGGCGTAAATGCTGATGCATATAAATGTCCGTGTATGCAATTAAACTGAAATGCCATTTCACTTTGATTTATCCGTTTTGTCCTTTCCTTTAGTCTGGGGCACGACTTGTGCTCAGACTGACTGTCAGTTTGACTGCAGAGCGACAGGGTTGGTAAGGAAAGTGTGTTTTGGGGAAAACAGAGGAGAGGAGTGATGAGGGAAATGTCTAAAATGGAAGTGGGTCCCTTATTCTGTCACAGATGTGGGTTTGGCTGAACAGTAAAATCTAGTCTTACACTCTGACATCATCTGTTCAGGAAAATCAATGACAACAACCACAGAATGTCTTTTTATTATAATTGAATCAGATACACAGACCATCAATAATTTTGACTTACTCTCTATTGATCACAGTGTTGTGTCAGTAATGTCATTATTCCCCCACCCCCTTCTTTTGTACATGGATGAGGAGGTTTAACATATGTGTACATTAGTGGGGTAATATGTAATGTCCACCTGTAAGAGGATGTAGTGAACACAACTCAAGAACTCCACTGAGAAACCTTTATATATATGTGACTGAGCCAATGTGATCTGGATTACTGTCAGCATAGGCTTTGTCATTGTGGTCTGGTGAAATTCAGGCTTCTTGGCTATTTCAAGTGTGAATAAATCATACTGAACAGAGGGGTGTTCTTAGGGCCCATTCACTGAGAAAGCAGTGATTTTTGTTAAAGCACACATACAAGTACATATTTATAGTTGTTTTCTTGCCCTCTTGAAGTGATTGTGACCAGTGATCCAAAGTTGCAAGCCCGAGCTAGTTCAATTTCATCTAATTTCTCATTGGTGAATCTTTTTCTCTCTATATTTGCACAGCTGCTACCCCATGGATACAATTACCGTATCCATATGTTCATGAAAGTCTGTTTTATCTCTGGTATCCATAGTTGGTTAAGCTGACATCTACTGCACTAACAGCCTGTGGCAAAATCACTGGTTGAGTGGAAAATAAGGACTTGTAGTATCAAAGTAATGGTGTGTTTTCATTTATTTTGGATGCTTTTCAATTCCATCTGTCACAAATTAAACACGTATCTGTTAGAGAGCTGCTGCATCCATTCCAGCTTTTATTAAGAGGTAGTGTTTTGACACAGAGGGAAGAAAATCAGTCCAAAATTCAAATAGGGATGATATTAGTAATGTGGTAAGAGGTAACAGTAAAATTGGATACAATAGAAAAAAGAGATTAATTAATTAGTTATTTTGCAGAACTGTGCAAAATCTTGAATTGGCCTCATTTCTTTATATTTTGCTAGGTAAATAGGGAATAGGTGTAGTGATTTATTGAAACATGTGCAATGGATATACAGTATATAAGGCAAAACAAAACTCCCCCAAAACCCCAGAGCTCAAACAGTTCTAACACGCTTGATATTCCACATTTAGTATGACTACCTTTATTCTTCAACGCAGCCTGAACTCTCTTGGGCAGTTTTCTTGTAATTCCTTTAAGTAGTCTTCATAATGCTGACATCCGAGCTTTGGGGAGGCCAATCCATGACTGATAGTGCTCCACTTGTGTGTTTTTGTTTCCAGGCAGGCTTAAACGGCATTGGTTGTGGGCTTGGGATCATTGTTGCACCAAAAATGAAGCCGTTGTCAGTCAGATGCTTTCCTGATAGTGGATTGATATCTTTTTCTGTGTTCATAAATCATCCATTTTGATAAGACCCCCTCCCCTAACACCATTGGGTGAAATGTGCCCCAAACCATGACAGAGCCTCTGCCATGTTTTACAGATGGCTGTAGACTTGCAGTGTTGTGCTGCTCCTCTGATCTCCTAACATATTAATGATAACTTGAACTGAAAATCATTTCACTCCATAAGACATAGTTTGCATGACACGTCGAGTTCACTGCAGCGAGTGTGGAAAGAACGTCGCACCGTAGGGCTGAACGATATATCGCATTTGCGATAATATCGCGACATGATCAAGTGCAATTTTCTAACCGCAAAGGCTGCGATTATACTCTGGACATGTCCAAATTCATGGGCTGCATCCTCCTGAGGCCGCATTTGTAGACCGATTACGTCACAGCGACGTGCCGAAGGCTGTCCAAATTACTACCATATCCCAGAATTCATAGCGCGGCCCAGCCAAACTCCAGTTTCCAGCAATGGCGGCCGCTACTAAGTTTTAAAATTACTCATACTAATCTTTCTGGGTCACAAAATAAACTTTTAACATATTTTCAGGCGAGAAAGTAGTTGTGTAAACATCAAATATCTGCTCGGTTTATCAAGATATCCCATATTTGCAAAAGTGCTTCGACGTTTTCAGAGGCGTCTGCTACCCACCAGCTCGACAGCTAGCCGGGAGCTCGAGGGTTACTGATGCGGCCGAGAACGGCACAACTCCCGGCACATCATTTTCAGATCACCGCGGAGTTTCGCTGCTCGGGTTAAACGTAATATATAAGTCACTTAGACAACCTAAAAATGTTATTGTTGGGCTTTTTTCAGTGTTTTGTTTGTTCGTGAGTAAATCGGTTTGGCTGAGATTAAAGTTATTAGATTAGATAAAATAAAACTATTAATCCCCCGGGTGGGTTCCTCCTTGGTTTTCACACAGCTGACTAAACGTCAAACAGAAAACTTATTAAACAGAAGTATGAGACAGTCGAGAATTTACACCAGTGTCTGGTTATATTTTAGATAGCAAGAAGCAGACGGCCGAGTTTATTAAACTCCACCGAGACAGCGGTGACGCTAATCAGAAGGCTAGACCGTCCAATTTCACGCCTTTAAATTTTAAAGGCGTGTTTGTGTGTGTGTTTATACAATTGCTATTATGTTTGCACTTTATGTGTAATGTTACTGACTGCAAAGATCAGTAAGATGTGTGTATTTTTTTATTTATTAGTTTTATTTATTTAATATTATTTTTTAATTGAATGACTGTCTAGTAGTTCACAGATGTCGAAAAACTGAGTGTGGTAAAGCCACTGATTTTGTTTATGTATATTTCTGCAATCTGCACATTGTACTGACTTTCATTTTAATGTTTACACCAGGGTTCCTTGTCAGCACTTTATGCTCAGATGTTTGTAAGCTAAAAATAAACTATTGTGTATGTTCAAATATACTGTTGTGATTGAAGAAGTTAAATAAAAATGTCAGTCATCAATTCATGCATCACCTCATGTCATCATAACAGAGGTCTGTCTTCCAGGAAAGAACAGTTTAAAATTAATGTAATATAGTATTGGCCATACTATATGATGTATTGCTTGTCTTTGTTTAATAATACAGAAGACAAAGACCTTAAAAAATAATCGCATATCGCATCGCAATCGCAATATTGGGGCAAAAAATCGCAATTAGATTATTTTCCATAATCGTTCAGCCCTATCGCACCGTATCACGTATAATTTGATTCACATATACGTTTTTGTGAACTCCATTGTACACGAAGCGATCTTCATGGGTGGGGGGGCAAAACGATCTGGTCGATACGCCCCTGAAGGCCGTTAAGGTGCTACCGGCAGAGGATGACGCTATGTCAGTGTTAGCACGCTGAACGCTATGCTGGAACAGCAACGGGAGTTTTACAAAGATCTAATTCACCAACAGCAAGATAACTTTAAGACATTTGTCCAATTAATCATGGATGGAACTAACAAAAGGTTGGACAGCATTCTGAGGGATGTACATGATGTTAAATCCAGCCTGCAATTCACGGATGGGGTTGTCACCGAGCTGCAAACTGAAGAGAGGTGCATTAAAAGCAAACTAAAAGAGTTTGAATCGGTGGTCAGCACCTTCGTGAGGAACACAGAGAATTAGCAACCAAGATGGATTATTTAGGAAATCAATCGAGAAGGAACAACATTGTGGTGGATGGATTAATAGATGAAAAAGCAGAAACGTGGGAAGGATCAGAGAAGAAAGTCCGACATATGCTGAAGAACAAGCTGGGCCTGGATAGTGACAGCATTCAAATTGAACGCGCTCACAGAGTCGGTCCATACAAGGAAAATGGACGAGCCAGGCAGATTGTGGTCAGACTACAACGATTTAAAGATAAACAATTAATTTTCTCATCTGCCAAAAAACTGAAAGGTATCAATCTTTGCATCAATGAGGATTTTTCAGAGTCCATCAGGAAGAGGAGGAAAGAACTGTTACCACAGCTGAGAGCGGCCAGAGACAGAGGTGATATTGCCGTCCTGAAATATGACAAATTATTGGTTAAACCAAGGTCACAGAACTCCGGAATTAATATTTAGACTTCAGCAATGTTGTCATCTGTAGCTGTTGAGATCGATCGGTCTGCAGATGTCTGACCCTATACTTATTCCCGGATTCTCCGGTAAAGATTTTTCAGTAGCTCATGTCAATATTTGTAGCCTTAAATATAAGATTCAGGAAATTCAGTCACTGTTGTCAACAAATACGATAAGTGTGCTGGCTATTTCCAAGACTCATTTAGACGATGCCTTTAAGAATAATGAATTTGAAATAAAAGGTTATAAATTGTATAGGAAGGACAGAAACAGATTTGGAGGGGGGCGTAGCCCTATACATTAATGATAATATGGCAAGCAAACTACGTATGGACTTAACGCTTGACGATCTGGAAATTGTGTGGGTTCAGTTACACCCGCTCTATGGCAGGCCTGCATTAGTAGGTTGCTGCTATAGACCCCCAAGTAGTAATATGTTGTATGTAGAACGAATCTGTGAAATGCTGGAAAGAGTAACTGAGGAAAACAAAGACATGTTCTTATTAGGAGACTTTAATATCAATTGGTCGGCTCCTTCTTGTCCTTTAAGGAAAAAGATAAGTTCATCAGCGTCGGCTTGTTGCCTGTCTCAGATGATCACCATTCCCACCCAGGTCACAGTCAACGCAGGAGGTCATAGGTCATCATCATGTATTGATCACATATATACAAATGTTCCTGAGCATTGCTCTAATATTGTTTCTATTCCAGTTGGTTATAGTGACCATAATCTTGTAGGTTTGACCAAGAAAATGAAACCACTGAAAACTTCACAAAAGATTATTTTTCATAGATCATACAAAAATTTTAATGCAGATAAGTATATTAATGATGTAAAAGAAATTCATTGGATTGACATCTGCCTCGAGCGTGACCCTGATAT
Organism: Diplotaxodon limnothrissa; assembly: GCF_057381915.1. Classification (NCBI taxonomy): domain Eukaryota; kingdom Metazoa; phylum Chordata; class Actinopteri; order Cichliformes; family Cichlidae; genus Diplotaxodon; species Diplotaxodon limnothrissa. Next base: position 7,949,582 of record NC_140602.1, read on the forward strand.
GGCATTATCTATGTTTATTGAAAACTTTTGCTACCTGGCTGACAAACATGCCCCCTTAAAAAGATTTACTGTTAAAAAGAAATACGCACCTTGGCTAGATAATGAACTTAGGGCTGCAATGTCAGAAAGGGATATAGCAAAAGCACATAAGTCTGTCAGTCCACAAGAGTGGGCAAGATATCGCGAGTTAAGAAATCAAGTAACTAAATTGAATAGGCGCAAGAAGAAAGAATATTATCAACCCAAGCTCAAGGAGGCCAATAAGGACAGCAAGAAGGTGTGGAAAGTTTTAAATAATATAATGGGTAGAGAGCTTGCTCCGGTGGTGGCTCACATCTACACGGGTGGTACGTTTATAAGTAAAGCTAAGGACAATTATTTTGTGAATTACTACAGCAATAAAATAACAAATTTAAAATCTAATATGAGCAGAGGCGATCCCACCTTATCACGTCGTCTTATACAGGATGTTATCATGAATAATAAGCAATGCCAATTTAAGTTTGAGGCAGTGAATGCGGAGATGGTAGAGCGCTTATTGATATCACTTCCTGACGATACATCCTCTGGCTCTGATAACATAGACAGTAAACTGCTCAAAGTTGCAGCCAAGTTTGTGTCCCTTCCTATATGTCGCATATTTAATAGATCTTTGGCATGCAGCTTATTTCCATTGCAGTGGAAAGAATCGAAAATAATTCCCATTCCTAAAAACAAGAATGACGTTTTTAATGGTGTCAATAGCAGCCCTATTAGTCTACTCCCCATTCTAAGTAAAATTAAACTCTCTTTCAGACACTCTAAACCAAGGCACAATGTACATTCCAAATTCCTTTAATTTTAAATATGTTTATATTGTCTATCCTGTAAAATAGTCAGATGTCTATTCATATTAATGTACAGAATTCACCTGCTTGCTGCTACTACTGCACATTCACCCAATGTATATACTATATATCTATATCTATATATATATCTATATATATATCTATATATATATATAGATATATATATAGATATATATATATATATATATACTTCCTCTACCCCCCCCCCCCCCCCCCCCCCCCTCATTTTTGCACATATCGAGGAGCGTGTCAGGCTATGCATGTGAATAAAGAACCTTGAACCTTGAATTATGGAGAGGATTGTCTATGAACAAATTCAAATTTACCTAACAGAAAATCAGTTACTCACTCAGTTTCAACATGCTTACAAACCTGGTTTTTCCACCAGTTCAACTCTCATTCACATGACAGATAACTGGTATAAATATCTAGATAATGGGAATTTGGCCGGGGTGGTATTTTGGGATTTTAGTGTTGCATTTGATTTGATAAATCATGATTTTTTGATAGATAAACTAAAATGTTATGGATTTTCACCAGCTGCTTTGTGCTGGACGGAAAGTTATTTGTCTGGAAGAAGGCAAAAGGTTTATTATAATGGTTATTTCTCGGAGGGCAGTGAAATGAACTGTGGTCTACCCCAAGGCAGCTGCCTCGGTCCACTTCTCTATTCAGTCTTCACGAATGATTTGCCGTACGTCCCGGATAAATCTCATCTTGTAATGTATGCTGATGATTCCACCATGTTTTATTCAGCCAGTAGCTACTCTGAATTGACAAACATATTACAACTAGATTTGCTGAATGTGTTTGACTGGATAAGTAAAAACAACATGATTTTAAACGTGTCTAAATCCAAATCCATGTTATTAGGAAGTATAGGACGCTTAGTCAACAGCCCACAACTAAATCTTTCCATAGCTGGATCGGTATTAGAACAGGTCACCCAGATTAAATTACTTGGTGTTACCATAAACCACCACCTTTCATGGTCTCAGCACATCAACTCTGTTATTAAGGAAATGGGACAGGGCATAGCTATAGCTAGGAAATGCTCCTTTTATATTACTTCTTCAATTATGAAAGATGTCATTAATGCACCAGTATTAGCTCATCTAGACTACTGCTCAATCATTTGGTCAGCAGCTAATAAGACAGATCTGAACAGACTTCAGTTAGTTCAAAATAGGGCGGCCAGATTAGTGTTAAGGTGTTCATATTATACAAATATTGATAAAATGCACGATAAACTTTCTTGTCTTTCTGTACAAGCTAAATTATACTATGGCTTACTTGTATTTTTAAAGAAAGCAATACTGGTAAACACACCACACTTTTTTTATGCTCAGTTGCAGTATCCAGGTGAAATACATAATCATGCTACACGATTCTCAACTAACCACAATTTAGTAACTCCTCGAGTTAAAAGTAACTTTTTGAAAAACTCTGTTATATTTAGAGCATCTTTTCAGTGGAATACGTTGCCTTATGCAATTAGAGAATTGGCTTCTATTCATATTTTTAAAAATCACCTAAAAGCCTATTTAGGCAGTTTTTAATTTATTTGTAAATATTGTAAGAGGGTAATGTCACTTGTAATGGAAATTGTGTATTTTGTTTGAGTGTTTTTTATATATATTTTTTTCTATTTACATGCTTATATTTTCAGAATTGTAAAACCTTTTTGTGGATGTAAGAGGCAAATTATGTGGATATTTTGCATCCACTTCATTGTGTAACATTTTATTCGATGGTATTTGAGGGTTTGGGCCCCAGGAAGACTAGCAACCACTGTTGTGGAAGCTAATGGGGTTCCTTATAAATAAACAAATAAACAAATAAACATATGTCCACTTCTTGAGTAATCTAGTGTATATCAGCCTTTTCTCTCCATTTCCCTTTGTCTTAAAAGTGGCTCCTTGACCTTCCACTGAGACCATTTCGGCTGAGGCTTCAACTGAATTTAAAGGATCAAGGGCCAAATGCGTCTCTCAGGTCCTGTATCAGGTCTTTGCTAGACTTTCCCCCCCTCTATTTCTTAAGGACACAACTTTCCTATACTGTTTATCTGCTGTAAAGAGTTCTTTGGCCTGACACTTCTTTTGTCCACTGCACATCATGCCAAGATATGTTTCCAGCTAATGACTCTGGGAATCATCTTGTTGATTCAGACCTTTTAATGCAAGTAAAGCAATGTCTCTTTGGCTTTTTGTGTATTGATCTCAATAACTGGGATTAAATTTTGTGTCTATATGGCAGACATAAAGATACAATTTATTATTGATTCTGTTTGTTAAATGCAAGTGAAAAAAACGTTCTCCTGAAAATGGTCAGATACAAGAACTGGATCAGAAACGGGTGGAAAAATATGCCCAAAGAAAAAAGTTGAAAAATCTTTAGAAAAGTTGGAGACCTAGTCAACAAGAGCAGTTTAAAAAATTACAAGAAAGTCTGGCTCCTAGGAAGAAAAATATAAAGAAATGAGCGGCTCGAGACGTTTGCATAGTGTTTTATTTTTACTGAAGTTATTTGATTCTGCAAATCTGCAAAAAGACACATTATAGTTGGACAGAACAGTAGCCTGTTAATGCCATAAACAACACTCTCAGAAAGGTTTGAAGTGTCTCCTCCTTTTGTCTCCTCCTTTTGTCTCCTCCTCACTGAAACTGTTTCTGTAACCTGTCTCTAATCCTCCGGATCAAATGCAGTGTATGTCTATTGGATACACTTTATCATACATGCTGGTAAAATGTTTTCATAGCTTCATATATACTATACATCCTCTTTGGAGTGTATTACTTATAAGTGTGTGAGACATATGTGCTTATTAGGGGTGCAACGATATTCGTATCGATATTGAACCGTTCGATACAGTGCTTTCGGTTTGGTACGCATATGTATCGAACAATACAACATTTGTAATTTATTTTATCAATTTTCCTTCTGACGATGCTGTCTGTGTTGAGCGCTCAGTGAATCTGCATTCGACTACTCCGCCTAGGCTCGACAGTGCAGCCTAGGCGGAGTAGTCGAATGCAGATTCACTGAGCGCTCAACACAGACAGCATAGTCAGAAGGAAGAGCGCAGGGCAAGCTAGCAGACAGAAGTTAAGCTCTCCTTGTAACAGGCAAATTGAACCTCATTCAGATCTGGCGTTTGGAATTATTTTGGTTTTCATGTGACGTATGACCCTGAAGGTAAGCGAGTCATGGACTAAAGTAAAACAGTATGTTGGATGTGCCATGCAATGCTCAATTACATTGGTGTGAACTAGTGTGTTAGCGCAGTTAGCTCGTTAACGTGTTGGCCGTCTAGCCCCATGCACGGAGCTATCGGCGGTAGCTCGTTAACGGAGATTTGCCGTGTTGTGGCGTTAAGGTCATTTCAACGAGATTAACCTGAAAGCACTAGTGGGAACACAACGAATATGACTGCACATTTACGCCGACATCATCCTAGTGCAAAGACAAATACAACAAGCATGCTACTAACTTTAGCCGAGTCATTTAGACAGCTGTTAGCACATGATTCTCCTTATGCTGCTGAGAATATAGCCCAGAAGAAGCGGATAGTATAGCTTTTATTTTGGAAAGAGCCATTTCTCTGTAATAAACTCTCTTTTCCAAAGATGAGTGATTCCTCAATCAGATACAGGGCTCGCAATATCGCTAGCCCGATGTCCCGGAGCTAGCGATTTTTTCAGTCGGGCTACCAAAATCTATCTCTTCCCTGCCCGTCGGGCTATTGTAGGAAAAATATATGTCAATGCTTTTGCATTCTTTCAGAAATGGAGCTGGGTAATTATGTCATTGGCATCGGTGAGCCACTGTCAATATGTGACATATTGAAGTCGCGTTTGAATTTGCGCTTGTTTTTTTGCTTTCACTTTGCAATCGTGCGAACTGTGTATAGAGAGTGACAGCACTGATCTGTGAGTGATGATAATTTGTGCACCAATTCCTCTGACATCGTCTTATTAATCGTTAGCTTACTATGCAAACATGACAAGTGAAATCTCCCGCAGCAAGCTTAAACATGTGAGAGGTTGATCGTGTAGAGAATCGCTGAGCTTATGTGAGTGCCTGTGTAAAAGCATTTCAGTTCTGCTGAGCCAAATAAGACAGGTCAGGGTGAAGAAGTGACAGCCAAAGAAAAGCTTACCACAAAACGGAGAAGTTATGACAAATCAGACTATGAGGCAAAAAGAAAGTGCAGCTTTATGGTTTCATGGACAAAAGAATTTCTGTGGCTGCAATATGATGAGCTAAATAACCAGGGCTGCACATAAGTGGTCCGCAGGTGCGCATTCGCTGTCAAAATAAAAAACACGCACAAGGGTTAGGGTTAAATTTAAAAACTGTACTTTTGAGTTAAAATATATATTTATAATTTTAATAAATGACAAATAAAAAATGCATGAACATTTTTTTTGTATCGAAAAAATATCGAACCGTGACACCAAAGTATCGAACCGAACCGTGAATTTTGTGTATCGTTGCACCCCTAGTGCTTATATGTATGTAGTCAGGTGTCTGCACACGAGAGTGATGATGGGCTTTCGGTGACATATCTAACCAGGCCTTACATTATGGCCTCAGCTGTCATCAGAGGTACATCTTTCAGTCAAGCTGAAGTGTCATTCTTTGAAGACTATGACAAGCAGTGCAGTAACGTAGATTTTTTTTCCGTGTTGTTATTACAGTTTTGTTTGGAGTATAGGGGCTCAGCACATGGAAGCTATTACCCTGAGGGCTTAGGAGTGCTTTTCCATAGAGAAAAGCGGGGGGGATGGAGACCATCTACGCATTATGCCCAGGGCTCATTTTTCCCCGAAGCCCCCCGTCTTCTCCGTAGCAGAGGGGAAGGCTTAGTTTCCTTTCGAGACTTATCATAATCAGTGTGAAACCTGCCCCCAAGAAATTCTCTTAAAAGAAAATGGCACTATAGGATCTATGACAAGATGTGGTGTAGAATTATTTTACAAATGCCGTGTATCAGAAGGGAGTCCGTTGTATTATTACCACTAAAGTAATTTCATTCCTAAGGGTGAAGTCAGTTGGTGTCTGTCACTTCCTGTTCACACCACCTTTCCATCCCTTGAAGGACATAGCAGTTAAATCAATTTCCAGCTTTGCCATGATAAAACATCAGCCATCTCTTGCCTCCCAATTAAGAACCAGCTGTCCAGCTGTCCTGCTGGAATTGCTGGTCCAGAATGAGCAAGACTGTGAAGGAGAGGCGAGTAATAGGAAGCCCATCTGGACTCCATCAGCACTAGGTAAACAGAGCCAGATCCAACATGGAGCAATAGAGCCAGGCCTTGGCTTCCACCCACTATCACAAAAGACTCGAGCAATGCCTCAAGATACAAATGATACACACATTGTCATTAACTCGAACCGTGTGCAAAAATGCAGATGTGTTCAAAACTGATTGCACACACTCTTGGACTTGTGACATGTTGGTGTTGGTCCTTTACTTCTGTGATGGAGAGCAGAGACTTCATAAATCTTTTCCAAGGCTGCGTCTAGTGTTCTTTTGTGTTCCATTAAAATACCTTTGCTACCCCCCATACGGTAGCAGGTGCATTTTCTAGTCTACCCAAGTCCAAAAAAAGTCATTTTCAGTACTTAAAACAGGAGAAATAGACACAAATTGAAGAATAGAGCTTATATTTCATTCAAAGTTTATTTTCATAAACTTACTAAAGTTTATAAAAAAAAATTATAAGGCTTAAGTAAGGAAGGGATTTGTTATTTGGATTTTTTAAACTCTGGGCTATCATAAAAGAGAAGGATTCTCTCACATGAACTCTGAATACCCTGTGCATACGTACATTTTGACAGGTGATTTAATGCCGCTATCTTGGAATTTCTGTGTTGGGTGTCTCCACCTGGAACTGTATGCAGCTTGCATTAAGCTGCCCGTTTAAGTAAAAAAGGACGCTGCAGAAGAATGAAGTAAAACAGCAAGTTTCCACATGTGTTTGGATCTTAGCTCTCTTTTTCTTCAAGACTGTCGTCACAAAAACAACAGTGTTTTAACTCCAGTACTCCTCACTCATGTCCCAGCAGCCAGTAAGCACTCTGTATTTTTATTTCTGCATGTATATATTAAGAGTCATCCAGGGTTACTTCATGCTCCAGCATCAACATTATGACTGTTGTGGGCCTAACCTGGCCTTGTTGTCACACACTGTTAGTGCAGATTGTTCCACTTGCAGTCTGTGAACTCTTACACTTCAGTCCTTTACTATTTCATGGACTTGAGATGTGTTTCTGTCTTTCAAATAGAGAGATTAACTGTCCCGTCCTTGCGCTTGCTGCACATTTGATCTTTAGTTTCTATGTGTTGATCAGCCTTGGAAAGAGGATTTGTGGCCATAAAGAAACGAACTGCTCTGTGTCCTTTTTTCTGGAGAGATTTATTGTAATAATCAGATTGTATGCGGTCATGGCCGGGGCAGCTACATATGGAAGTGCGCAATGGTAATAATGATAATAGGCCTCCTTTATAAACACTGACATTTGGCATGGTCTCCCATCAAAATGAATAGGAACCCCAGTGGCCCATGTTGCAGACATCATCAGCACCCCACAGTTGGAGAAGGAGGATGGTTTTTGAGATGTAGACTTTTTTGGGGGGGGGGGTTCCATTGAGAGTCTACTTCAACAATTGGAAACAGTTTGTTCTTAGTGGCAGCCTGAAGCCTGGCTGCCCTCTGTTTGTTCTTCTGCTATATATAAACCTTGGTTAGCCTGTTACTCCTTCATATTAATATGTACCTACATAGCTCAACATCAGCTTTATACTGCTTGGCTGTATTGTACTGCACAACTGTCTTTGTGTTTGTTTCTGTCTGGGTTCGGTGTTAACGCTACACAATTCTGCTAAACTCCAGCTAATGTTCAGTGACAACTGTTTGTGTTTTCTCATTTTTGTTTGTTTTGTTTTTTGTTTGTTTTTTACATACAACTTGGTTTTAAGACTTATTCTCTGACCTACACCCTTTCTCCCCACTATGTAAAGGGTTCACACTGGTGTATAAGTGATTTATAAGATTTGTAGGGTTGCTGATTGTCCCTGCTTGTTTTGTCTTAACCACAGAAGGAGAGATGGACAGTGTGCTAAGTAAAAACTATATTCCAGACTTCTTTAATTTGAATACAGGTTTTCAGATTATGGATGGAATTCCAAAAGAGTGCTGACAATTTAGATTAGGACAAGATGAAAGGTGAAAAGTGGAACAGACAAGGAAACGGAGACGGTGAGTGTGAGAGAGATGCTCTCTATATGTGTATGTGTGCATTTATCCTTTGGTGTGTTTTTAATTTTTCACCGCTGAGAGGATTTCATTACATTTTAGCAGGGAGAGCATTATGTCCCTTATGAACACCATGTGTCTGTCTTCCCTGTGTACATGGAAAACTTTTATTAGATCTTGCCTGTAGAAAATGAAGACTACATAACACGTAGACCTAGCTTGGCTTGAAATTGACCTGAACAGACTCCACCGCTATAACTGCTCACAAGCATGTGAAATGTCTCTCCTGCGGTGGGCCAGTCTATAGAAGCCTATACCTGCTGCAAACTATACATGCACTGCTTGATGTTTTTGGTTTGGTGGGGTTGATTATTGTTTTTTATTAAGAGCAGATGCATTGGCTGAGATTTGGTTTGACTGAGCTTAAAGGGGAGCTTCAGAAGGAAGCATTTTGGACACAGCCCAGTATGTTTCACATGAGGTTTGCACCTTCATTTAACCCTACCTTAAAATGGTTAATTTTATGCTCCTTTAGTCCAACAGTATCTAAAAGATGTCAGAGCAAAAAAAACACACGGAAAAAGGATAATGTTTTGCTGATGATTTCACCAGTTTTAAAAGAATTAATCTTAGATGCAGGTTCCTCCTTGAGTATGTGTAATGCGATAAGTGTTTGAATCCCAGCCCATAATTTGAGCATGTTAGTAATCTTAAATGCCCCACAAGTCTCCGTCCCTCACCACATTCCTGTGCCACCCAGACTCCAAATTACTGTAAACTAAACCAGAGCCACACCGTGGCAGCAGAAGGGTGTCAATTTGGACAGGAAAGAATTTATTTTAACGTGACTAGAGTTTCTCTGGCTCGGCTTCCTGGTGGGGATGTGGAGAGGGTCTGTCTCTGGTTACTCTGTCCCTTGACATAAATGCCACATGCTCCCTAAACAATAGTCAATTCATCCATCTCACTGTCTGTCCGTGAATACAGCCAGACCATGCTGCCAGGAATGAAAAACACCTCAACTCTCCCCTAAGTGAGAATAATTTTGGAGAATCATAGTTGTCTAAACTGCAAGAAAAAAGGTCGTTTAGACCAGATTCATGACAAATACTTTATAAAATATACTGACTTCCAGTAAGTTGCATGCATAAACCAAAAACAGTGGTACTGGATTGCTAATAAGTATTGGTTAATATCCCGAGTTGAGGTACTGGAACTGAGGTGGGGAAAAAAAGTTCTGTTTCTGTGTACACGGTGTGACCTTGGTGGACTGATTCTTATCAGTCTCACGTTTCTGTGTAGCAGAAATATCTATGAAGCCAAGCAATGGAGCTCTGGCGCGAAATGTCATGGCCTTCAAACGGGAAAAGAAGCGATGTTTGCTGTTTCTTTTCCACAGTCCACCAGCATGAAACACGTAAGCAGACTGTGAAGTTGTTTTTTTCTTTGGTAGCATAGAGAAGTAATTGATTCACAGCATCTTGCTTGCACGCATACTGTGGGACCTGTAGATTCTGGGGCAGCTGGCTCAGGTCACACTCTAGAATAATAAACCTACAGTGGTTTGATGTGCGTGTGCGTGTGGACCCTACTGGACAGTTACCCTTTTTCTCCGTTCTTGCCTCCCCCACTTTCTTCTACTTAGCACAGGCCAAAGAGTGGAGGTGATGATGGGCCCCCAAGTTACTCAGTAGGCCTCTCTTATTGGTCCCACTCTCAATGCATGTCTGTTCCCTGACATCTTCATCTTTCATCACCACCCCATCAATCCTGTGCCTATGTGACCATCCCCGCAGAGACAGGGCCACACTTTGTCCCAAAATCCACCCCATTTCCCCTCTAGTCTCCCTGCCCCATAGCCCCTCCTACTGTGCATGGGGCGTGACAGCTACCTGACAGTAGAGGCCCCTAAATGACAGAAATTGCATTCACAGCCCCCTTCTATACCCCAGTGCATCAAAACAGCAGTGCTAGAAACATCAGCATGCCGATATACCCAAATACCACATGTGTGTCCAAGAGTGAGAGACCAGCCCCCACTCTGTATATTCATAAAGGAGTCCTTCTGTCTTGCTTTTATCCACATGTTAATGTTCCCTTGAGCCAGTAAACGCCTACAGGATCAAGGCTCCCTCAGGGAATAGAGGTGGATGTTATCATAGCATTCCAGCCCATGTGAAAGTATGCCAATTAGCAGAGCTGGAGAATGTTATTCTGCTAACCTATTGCAGTATCCCCCTTTCCAAATAGCAGGTGGGGCCTAAATAAGTTCCTATCTATCACTGAAATTGCCCACTGAAGCTGAAAATTGATATTTTATGTTTCAGTTTCTCCTAGATTTATGAGACACTAAGAAAAAGCACAATTTCTTCAGTAGGTGGCCTGTAACCAATCCTGTTGGAGTCGTATAACAAGTATAACTCAACAACATTTCCAGTCCTGCCGTAACTTTTGCCAGTGTTCCTCAGTGATGTTGGTTCTTGCAATGAACCAGTCAGCCAGTCAGCAGATACTATGCTCTGATATAGTTATATAGTATGTAGTAGATATAGTTAGAATAGTTAATTTCTCTAGTCAGCAACGCTGCTCTCATTTTCAGCCTATAGTGTATGCGTGCTAACTTTATCTATTGTCCAGCACTCTCTCGTACATTGCAACACATTTCTTTGGCGTTTGCACCAAAGAGTAAACTGAAACGCTCAATCTTGTTGTATATTTCACGCTTAAGTACATTTAAAAAGCTGTGATTTTTCTTATCTGACACTCTTCTATGATAACAGCACATTCATAAGTCTTAAATACTTGAAGGCAGCTCAGAGAGGTTAAAACAAATAATCTTGAAAAAAAAATCGTACTTGCTAAAGAAACCCATTTGTCTTCAGCGGAAGTGATTAAGACGACTGAGATCTATATGGCTGAGAATTTACACATCCCTAGTAACTTTCACCAAATGGCCTAAAAGGCTGACAATCATCCAGGAAAATACAGTAAAACAAATGCTACATCAGCGCTAGTTGATTTTTATATTTTCCATACTATTTCATGCAATCATATCTATATTTTATACCTACATATCCTTTTCCGGTGGTCAGGATTCTCTGAAGCGTATGCTAGTTAACTTGAGTTGATTGGTGAGGTTCTGAAGTTAACCTTTACATGCATGTCTACATCTTTGGTGTGTGCATGAGAGGAAATCATGATAGACATGGTAAAAACACACAAGTGCACATCATCACCAGAAGACACAAGGTAAAGCCCATTCAATGCTTGTCTTCAAAGCAACTATGTGTTTTTTTTTCCTCTACAGACAGTTCAGTTCAGTATGTGCTCTGGACCAATCCTCAACCACATGTCCTAACCTCAAACACTGTGCTGTAACTCAAAAGCATTGTTTGAGACACGAGGCACACTCTTAAGATTGGCTCGTGATCCAGCCTGACCACTACACCGAATGCCTTAAACTCCCTCGGAGATACAGAACACGACTCTGTCCAATTCCAGCACACACTCTTGCTACAGTAAATAACCACTTGAGTACTTTTGCAGTGTACTTTGACTCTTACCAGAGCTATTCCCCTCCTCCACTTTCCATTGAAAACTCCTACTGTAGGCAGAATAAAAACATGCACCCTCTCATAGGGTTTTAATGTGTTATTGTGGACAAACCTTCTAATAAATTTAACTTCTTGGCAGAACCAATTGCATCTAAAAATGAACCTCCACTTTTAGTGTGCTTGTTTTTCATTTTTTAGTACCTGACAAACAGTCCTGACTTGGTGGGGGTTAGTCATTATGTCCAGTAGCCAAGGGAAGGCTGGAAAGTGTTAGAGGTAGATGATGGGTGCTTGCACCTTTGGGTTTAAGTAGTGATCAGTGATGATAGAAAGTGCTGTTGACAAACATGAATATGATGCTGCTTTGCTCTAGCAGTTTGGACTGCAAAAGGACTCATTTTGTGAGATCAAATATTAATTATTTTAATAATGAATAAATATTAGAATGATCTCATACACTTTTATGTCTACAACTTAGTCAAAACACATCCAGTAGTACTGATTTTACATATGTGTGCTTCAGTCTTATGTAGGCAAACAGTAGTGTTGGACGTGTCTGGTTTTTCATTTATTCTGCCCCCAGCTCCTATGGGACCTGTGGTTTAGTGTAGGTTCCTGGACGTGCTAGTTCTGCTAGTGGAGGGATATATGATAGGATGGGTTGTGGTGTCGCTGTTGATGGTGTTTGTGTTTCCAAGCTGACTGCTGTGATGTTTTTGTTCCTGCATAAGTGTGACTTGACCTCAGGCTGTCAAGGCTAGTGGTTTCAAGTGGCATGTCGGTTTGGATTACAGTATGGTTTTGATTTAAGACATTTACGTATCCTGCACGTTCACTGTAAACATAAACAGTACAACATCAAACTGGATTTCAGAGCCCTTGCACCCTGTAGGAGTGAAGCCAGGGCTGGACTGGGACAAAAAATCGGCCCGGGCATTTTGACTAGATACCGGCCCACCAAAAATGTGACGTCATTCAGGGGTAAAACCGCAAAGGATTCTGGGAACTTGTGGCAAGAGGTACTAGCACATGCAGGCTTTCAATTGAACTCAGTTACACAGCGATAAAAAGGAACACAAAAAATGGCATGAAGCTGTTGTATTATTAACTGCAATAGCCGGTGTTGTGCCAAAAAGTGATTGTCTGCCAAAAAGTGATTTCCGGTATTTGCCAAAAACTGATTGCTCGTATTAAAATTGCTATAAGTAACTTGTTGGGCTATAATATGTGAAACATTTGTCAAATGCATCCCTCATGGATGACATAAAGTCATCTCTCCATCTCCATCTCTCTCTGCTGCTCTTCTGTCTCCTCTGTCACAGACTTCTCCACTTTTGATGATAAATCAGCCTGGTGCAACATGAAAGGATTGGCACAATTTGTTAAGATTTTGAGGAGTTTGAGAAACTAACCTTAAGCATAAAATAAAATTTACTATCAGTAACTTCATAGCACCCGCCCAGCAGTATATAAACTCTGTCATGCTAGCTAGTACGCAGTACCAGTTATTCTAAGCGACTGTAAAAAGTCAGCATAATGAAAACAAACTACAACTAAACTTGGTTTATATCTGACACAGATAGACAGCAGGTCATAACTTCTTACCTGAAGTTCAGTTGCTCTGCCACTATGAGCGGTGTTGTGCCAAAAAGTGATTTCCGGTATTTGCCAAAAACTTTATATAACCTTTATTTATGCAGTTAAAAAAATCTCATTAACATTAAAAATGTCTTTTGTAAGAGTAAGTTGGCCAAGAGGACAGCAGAAATGGCAGCAAATATGACAATAGTTCTGTAAAAATATTTTAAGTGAGGATAAAGGACCGGATTGGTTATAATGTAAGTACAATAACACAGAGCTGTAAAGATACTTGAAAAAACAGATAATTTTTTAATTCTATATATAATCCCTTTGTAAACGCTGTTCACCGAAGTCTATTTACCAACATACATAAAGATATTACACATAAAAAAAATACACGGAAACATTGGAAATCAGTTTTCGGCAGGCAATCACTTTTTGGCACAACACCGGCGGCCGCCTCGGTCTCTCCTCCTCTTGCCTCCCCTTTCCCTTATCCCCCTGCTGGCCTCCACCACTTGCTGATGTTGCTAAATCTGTGGAAGCTATGCCATAGCTACCGCCAAACAATTCAGTTATTTTTACACATTTGGCAGCGTCTGCCTGAAGCGCTTGTTTCTTTTTGGCCCTAATTTTTTCTGCACCTCCTTTCCTTTTTTTGTTCTCCATTTTCTTTTTCTTTTTTTTTTGCCTGTCCCGTTTGGCTCTTTTGCCATCAGAATTGTTGTCTAAAGGCAAAGAAAGATGCCCAACGGATTTACTTTACCAAACTGACCATCCCAGCCTTGCCGTAATGGTCTATTTGATTCACCTTTTATTGTTCATTTTATTTTCACTTACTGAATACGGGACAGACTTGACTGGGGGAAAGAAGGGGAGAAAGAAAGAGGGAAAGAGAAACAGCTGAGAAGAGGGACGGGGGAGAAGGGCAAAAGACAAAAACCAACAGAATGAGCAGAAAAAAAAAAGAAGAAAAAAAAATGCATATATCAATCACCTGGGTCACCTGCTGAGAAAGAAAAAAGAAAACAAGCAGAAGAGACCAAGAGTAATAGAATAAACAACATCACAATGATATATGGGAATATGACAGTAAATACAAGTCAAGTCAAGTTTATTTATAGAGCACATTTAAAAACAACCAAGGCTGACCAAAGTGCTGTACAGTAAATACAGATAAAAATACAATAGAACACAATTTCGTAAAACACCTCGCTGATCAAATAAAAAATAAATAAACAAATAAATTAAACCTTTCTAAAAGCCAATGAAAAGAGGTGAGTTTTAAGAGCAGTTTTAAAAGTTTCTAGGCTTTTGGAGAGTCTGACGTGAGGAGGTAAACTGTTCCACAGTCTGGGTGCAGCCACAGCAAACGCCCTCTCTCCCTTTGTCTTTAATTTATACCTGGGAACATCTAAAAGCATCAGATCGGCTGACCTCAAAGATCTCCTGGGGCAATAAGTACTAAGGAGTTCTGACAGGTAAGAAGGTGCAGTGCCATTTAAAACCTTAAAAGCCAGCAGTAAGATTTTAAAATCAATCCTAAAAGCAACTGGGAGCCAGTGGAGAGAGCAGAGAACCGGAGTGATGTGGTCTCTTTTTTTTGAACCGGTCAACAGGCGAGCGGCAGCGTTCTGCACCAGTTGAAGGCGATGTAGACAGGAACGATCTAGGCCGGCATAGAGGGAAGTAATAAAAGCATGGACCACTCTTTCTAGATCGTTCCTGCAAAGGTAAGACTTGACTTTGGCTAAAATCCGTAAATGATAAAAAGATCCCTTAACTACAGAGCTGATTTGTTTATCAAGTTTAAAAGCATTGTCAAAAATAACTCCAAGACTCTTAATGGAAGAAGTGCAATCGGAGGTTAGGGGTCCCAAAAAGTCAAGAGAGAAGTTGGGATCTTTAGGAAGCCCAAACACAATGACTTCAGTTTTGCTTTCATTAAGGTGTAAGAAGTTAAGAGTCATCCAAGTCTTAATGTCAGACAAGCTAAATATTAAACATTATTGTGCAGCACATAAGATCAACAGAACACAGTGTGCTTTGAAGTAGGAGCCAAAAAGGGTGTAGTTTGTGGGTGTGATCACCCGTGTGTACACCTGTGAGCATGGACGCGCTTGTTTTTTTTTTTCTTCTCCATTTTCTTTAGTTCGTCTATAAGATTGCTAAACAAGGGGGGAGGGTGCATCCGACCTCCTCGGCTGTAATTGGTCCAGCCCAGAGTCGATCATGACCAATTGGCCAATCCAACACCTTTCATTATTTATACCCTTCCAAAAAAAAAAAAAAATCGATCGGCCCATAAAAACCAAAAATCGCCAGTGGCCCTCCGGGCAAATGCCCGGTATGCCCGATGGCCAGTCCAGCTATGAGTGAAGCTGCTATTTATTAACTGTAGATTAGATTAGTAATTTGTTCTGACTCACGTCTTTGACTTATCATCTGGATTGCAGTTGAATGATGGAAGCTCGAATAATTGAATCTAGAAGAATGCTGTTGGAAAAACACAGTTAAAAACATGTCAGAAACTTACTTGTTGCTAGTATCCTTATGTGAACTTCATGGCGTAAATCCACAGTTATGATCATCATCCAGAGACAGATGCTGATCTCATTTTCCCATAAACCTTCTGTCAAGATTGTAGTCTGTAGAGAGATTGTTTAATGAGCTATGTCAAAGGCAAAATAACATTTGTAAAAAAACTTCTTTTAGCCTGAGAGTGAATAATAAGCTCTTTATCGTGATTAACATGAATTACTTGGTGAAACAACTAAAATGTGGTCTTTCTACAAAACACGTAGTTTTTATAAAGGTTTTCTTATCTACCAGAAACTTTTTTTCAATGTGTTTGCAATTATATTTCTATGCTTTAAAGAAATACTTGAACTTGAAGCAGTGTTAAACATTTGCGGGTCACCACTAGGTCTTGGAATGGTATTTTTAATGCAGGTGGAACTGCAGAATCTGATGAATAATAACAATAAAAAGCTGGAGTCTAACCTAATTAGAAACAGGAATAACAATAATTCATACTGGTTTAGTCATTATTGCAGCAAGTTGCAGAACTGGAATTATCCAGTTGGATTTTTTTTTTCCGACTTAGAGCTAACTTAAAGAGCATGTGGTTGTTACCTTGGCTTTTTTCCCCTTCAGGCTGATACGCATCACAGGTATTTGTGACAATGATCTAAAAGGGACAATATTTATGCCCTGAGCTATGAAGTCTTGGTAATATTTCAGGCTATGCGCACACAGTAATACCTTAAGTAAAACCTTAGCTTATTGAGTTAACATTGATGGCATTACTCCTGCTTTTGTTGTTACTTTTGTAACACAAAGTCCTAAAACTGTTGCTAGGATGACACTTGTTCTGGGCTTTGAGTGTAAAGACTCAGTGTTTGTGTGCTTTTGTGTGTACATGAGAGAATAGATGGATAGCATTAAAAGCAAAGAGCATCTGGGTGTGCCAGAAAAAAATGTGGAGTTAATTAAAAAACTTTCTCAGTGAACTATGGTCTGCTTTTCATTTTCAGTTTAAATCCACTATCTGTCACCTTACTGTCTTGATATAAACCTGTGAGTAAAACCAACTGTCACAGTTGTGCCCTGGAAGTACAGACAGCTACCACTCATTACCTTTGCATCCTAAGCAAGAACCATTTGCTTCTCTCCATAAAAGCTGGTAAACACCGCCATCATTTCCTTCCCTGTAAATATTAATTCTCTACATGTGTGGTCTAAGGTTGGGAAACACATCAATAATCTTTTGTTTGCAGCTATGTCTAAGTAGCAGAAGGCTCGTGTCACGTGACTCGCGGCTGCAAAGACAGTTGATAAGAAAATGAACATGATGTGAGATCTGCTAACTTGTTGATATGAATTTTTGTGAAAATGCATTTGTCTCCATTCTGCAGCTTAGAGACAGAAATTCTCTCATTGTTTAGAAAAGTTATCAACCAACTCTTGTGTTTCTGCTCTGTAGTCGTATAGAGAGCACAGACATCTGAAAAGATTCTTGATACTGAGATTTTCACCACATGCAGAAATGTGGTATACTCATTCAACGCCAGAAGAGTTGGAATTTGAGATAGACTGGAAACCTCCTTCCATATAAACAGCACATGGCTCCACTAGATGTGTGAAAACATTCAATTGACCATCCAAGGCAGTATTTGATCTATAAAAAGCCTGGCAATAACTACAGACAAATGAGAGAAGAAAGGCAGTGATTGAGTATAAAGATTGCAAAAGGGTCTGAAAATACCAGAATTAGAATTTACAAAGAAGCACGCAGCCAAGAAACCAAGAACTACTATTACCTTCTCAACACTCGTGAGTTCGGGTCTCATGTCAGCACTGCAAAATTGGTCTACACCAACAACCAAATCGAAGAAATGCGCCTTGGTGTTTGTGGTTCTCAGTGTTTGTAATGGAAAATGACATCACAGAAAATGTAACCTTATGTAACCTTGATTCTTGTTTTTTGTTAACCCCAGTCCCCACTTGAAACATTTTCTGCCATTATCGTTCTGGTAAAGATTAGCATTAACCAAGATAGTGAATCTATGTTGACTGAAATAACATTAATGCAGCTTTTGTTGGCATATTACATACTTTTGACAGAGAACTGAATGACAAGATGTAAAAAGATGCCATGTGTGTATTTCAGTTACGATATTATAGTCCATGTACACATAACATTAATATTACTTGTCTTTGCGCTTCTTAGTCAATGTTTCTGCGTGATGTGATTACCCTGATATTGACTCATATGCACCCACAATTTTCATCTTCAGTCTGACATTGTGCCAACTCTATTTCCACTAAGAAGCGGAATCACTTTTTCTTATGAATCACTGAAGACCAGACTGCATTACGTTCATGTAAACATACTGATTGTGCTGAGGTTTTAAAAGTAGAGCAGAGTGAAGGGAAACCAGCTCAGCATTTAGTGGCAAAAACTTCAGTGAATCAAAAACAAACAAGCACCTTGGACTGTTTTGAGGCCTCAGCATTAGTGTTTTGGCCACCACAGTGTTGGTGTCTTTGGAGCCAGAGGTGACCATATTTAGATGGGAGGTATAAAAGCAAGTAGGAGTGTTGTGAGCCAAAGTTGGTGAGTAAGGTTTTGGACTCTAAAGCACAATCCAACAGCTGACAGTGTACCTTTCAACCTATCCACAGTAGTCTCAAAGTAAGCACCAATGGCTGGGGAAATAACTAGAATTTTTCTGGGCTCAGTTCAAGAAGCTATTTTGTTGGGAGCGTAGAGGTCAGTAGAAACCAGAGCTATTGTGAGGTTGCATGGCAGGAGGGGAATTGACTGAGCAGGCTTCCCCGGAGAGATCGGACTGGTGGAGGGTTTTACAGCAGACAAAAACTTCCTCATATTCCTTCACAGAGAGTGTAGAACAGCTTGGAATCCTGGGGAAGACTTTCATTGGAGGCAGATAGGATTCCAGTTTAGAAGAAGCTTCAAAGATAGAAAAGAAGAAGTATTATGCATATTTATTAGCATAAATAGTTAAACACACTGAGCTGATTACCACACTCAGTGAAGACAGTCTGGCATAGAGTTGTGGCTCATCATGGTCCTGGGAAGGCTCCACTACCAGGCAGAGCTGCCCAAACCAGTTGGAAGGCAACAGTTGTCAGCCAAGTTATCAGCCATGAAAGGCAACTTTGGTTAACATATACTATACATTTGCTAACTATGTAGAACTATGTTATTAGTATAAAATACTAGAATTTCTCTCACCAAAACTGAAGCACAGATGACTTGGCTGGTCAGAAAATCCCACGGCAGTTTTAATGGGAGTCTGTGGGGTGTGAATTGGAACCAGAAGCATGTGGATGATGCACTTTCTGGTAGTGGCCACATGATTCACCACTCATTTTCATCCCTTCGAGGCTGTTTCTGTTTATCGGAAACGAAATGTTAGTACATGGTGTGTGTTTTAAATCTTCTCACATTATGACGCCTCTGAAACTGTCTAGGGAATTTCATGATCATACTTTACATGCCATGTAAGTTAGAGGGAAGTTTTCTCCTTCATGTTATGTCAGTCCCACACAAATGATGATTGTATTGGAAAATTATTATTTGTTTCACAAAAAATAAGCCACAGTGCAAAAGCAGTCTGTGAAAAAGTCAATCCTTACTGTTTCCATAGGAATCAAGAACATAAACTGATAATCAAGCGTACTTGATTAACTGATCATCAGCACATTTGACCACCTCTAAAAGCACATGTTTTTGCAATTCAGGTGCCTGTTAACTCAATGCTGAGGAGGAAAGACATCGTCAGTGAACATAAAAAAGCAGTTGTCTTCTCCTCATCTGTTTGGGAAAGGTTTTAAGGTCATTTCCAAACAATTTGATATCCATCATCATGCAGAGAGAAAGATTATTCACAAGTGGAATATATTCAAGCAACCATGAACTCCAAAATATTTTAGAGTCCAATGTAAGGCCATCTGTCTGACAGCTAAAGCTTGGCTGAAACTGGGTCATGAAACAGGATAATGATCACAGCAGCAAATCTGCAACTGAATTGCTGAAAGAAAAGAATCTAAAGGTGATTCTGTGAGCTAATGGGACCGAGGTGTGCTTAGTTTTTAATAGGACTACTTTTTGTTAAAGATATAATGGTGCTCAGTAATATGTCATGTATTTGTCAACGATCCTCTTTGGTTTAATTGACATAATTTTAAGACTAGATCATTCTTACCCCTCAGCCATAAAAGGCTGATTTTGACATTTTGGTCACCCCACTGTGGGGGTGAGTGGGCAGATGGCGTGGATACCCAAGTTTGTGAACTTGATAAGTCAAGAAAGATATCGCCTATGATTTTCAAACTAATACCATAACTATATCAATTAAAAAACTCAGAGTTTGAATTTCAGTGACCTTAACCTCAAGGTAAAGGTCAGAGGTCAAGTTTTATGAAAATTTTATGACTGAGAAGAATTCAAGAAGGAAGTTACATAGGATTTTCACATTTATATGATAGGTGCATCTACTAGGAGGCTGAGGGGTAGCACTGGTTGCCCCCAGTATTTTTTAATCACATCCTGAAGACATGAGAATTAACAGAGGGTGTCCTTTATTTTTACCATAATATAGGCCATTATTTTGGTTCCTTTCAGAGATCTTTAAAACCTTCCCAGAGTGCCAGTGAAATGAGAAATGTGCTGTTGATGGTGGCAGCCAGTTGCATGTAGAGCTAAAAGCTTGTTGACACATATGGTTTATTTCTCTGTGGCGATGGATTGTAAATCAATTTGCCCGTGTCATGCTTGTGTGGTATGCTCATTATCATTTATTTTTGTTTGCATCCAACTGCTGCACATATCATGGGGATTCTCATCAGTGTGACACTGACTCATTCCTCTTAGCAACCTGTGGTTTATGTTAGTGAGAATGGCAGCACTGGTGTCAGGGTGTGGGTTGGGAAGCCAAGCAGAGAAGACTGGCTTGTGTGTGGCTGTATGGTTGTGATAAAATTCTGAAACCAGGAGCACAACACTTGTCCATTTTGGCAGGAGAAATGTGACACTGGAGAGGGAGAGTAGCAACAGCAGCGCAACAGCCAACCATTCTGCCAATCACGATGTCTCACTCACTCCTGGAAACAAGTCTTTTCCATTCTTTATTAGATTTGATTTATACTTTTTGCAACGTATTGAACAACACAGGTTCATGATATTGTGCATGCTTTGGCACCGGGAGGAAAGAGACGGAGAACTTAAGGGGGCTAACCAAATAAAAGTGCTGCAAACAGAATGAAGGCAGCAAAAAGGCTGTACCGACCTCATGCTTTTATTACTGTGCCAGAAAACTGTCTCGATCCAACGAGAGACCATTTCTCATTCAATTACGTGTTCCATGTGTGCGTTCCAAAGCTTCATCCACAGCGAGCAAGCCCAGTCTTTCACACACATCCTCATCTCCAATACTCAGTCCTGTTGCCTGTAAAAACAGGATTGCAAAGGGTTTGTCCGGCACGTGTGTGCATCCATGTTCTGCTGCATCTGTACAATGTACGTGTGATCAGTGTATTGAAAGTGTGTTTCTCAAAACATACAGTTAAGCATGTGCCCGTTCTTTGGCCTCTCTACATCTGACTGCTCTGACTATTAACTACAGATTTCCCAACGCCGTAAATCAGTGGAATGTGTGCAGGTGTTTGTGGCACATATCCCAATGCAATTGTAAAAAGTATAAAGTTTGTCTGGAATAAGCAAAAATCAAGCACAGAAGTTCATTAACAGCTTGCTTTAAAGTTCAGAATCATAGTAAATCTGGAATAAAAGGGTTTCACAGGTTTTGTGGCTCTAATTTACTTTATTTTTCTTAAGGGTATATGTAAGTGCAGGTAAACACATGTACCGTTGTGATCTGGAAAGCCAATTTGATTGTCATGGCATGCCTGCACCAAACAGCAATGTGTTTGGATACAGATGTCTGCCTGTAGACAGATTTACTATTGCAGTGGATTAACCAAATTGCAGTGGTGGAAATATATTCAGGCGATTTAATAACTAAGAATCATGGTAATGTCAAACACAACTGTGAGGTTATAACACTTCTGACATTTGTTTTCCAAATAGTAAAAATCCGCTCAAGTCCATTTAGGTCTGTAGCACACACCCAGGATCATCCAAGATAAGAGTCCTGGAGCAGAGGGACATCTCCGACATCGATATTACACAATCATTCATTAAAGAGTAAACAGTAACTGAGACAGCCTGAATTCACAGGAGAACTGTAGCAAGTTCTCCAGGATGGTTGGAATGACCTACTTGCTAACGATACTGTGCAAGTGCACTTAGGGAAACTAGTGATGATGCAAAGCAGTCGCATCAAATATTACTTTAATTTTGCATTGTTTTTTTTTTCTGTTCACTACATTTTGTTAGCCATTAATCGCTAAATCAGAGCTAAAATTGTTTTTGACTGCATCACTTTACTAACGGGCCATAAATCTCTTGCACTGGAGGAGTCAAAACTTGCTCTGAGGTGTCTGAAATTGTCGATGCTGCTGATTTACTTGTTTGTTTACATCGTGTCTACGGCTACTGACTGTAAAGTAGATTGGCTCAAAGGGGCAAAAGAGATTTACCCCGCTGATGCTTTTATTGCCAGACATCTTCTGAATCTCTATAATTTACACTAGGGCTGCCACGATTTGTCGACTAGTCACGATTACGTCGACTATCAAAATCGTCGACGACTGATTTAATAGTCGACGTGTCGTTTGAAGCTTTGTAAGATCGCAAAAGACGCAGGAATAATAGCAGGATTTAAGAGTGTAATAACGGACTGAAACAGAAGATGGCAGCACAGCATGTACAAGGATGCCAGCTGCCGTTAAACCCCGAAGAAGAAGAAGCAGCTGTGTCCCAGAATTCATAGCGCGGCCCAGCTTAGTTTCCAACAATGGCGGTAGCAAGTTAGTTTTAATATTACTCTTATTATTCTTTCTGGGTCACAAAATAAACGTTTAACATATTTTCAGGCGAGAATGTAGCTGTGTAAACCTCAAATATCGGCTCAGTTTATCAGGACACCACATATTTTCAAAAGCGCTCCGACGTTTTCGGAGACGTCTGTTACCCACTAGCTCGATAGCTAGCCGGGGGCTAGGTCACTAGCGCCGTGAGAACACCGGACTCCCGGCAAATTGTTTTCAAACCCACCGCCATCTTTCGCGACTCAGGTTAAATATATATGAGTCACTTAGATAAATTAAAAATGTTGTTGTTTGGCTTTTTTTTTTTTTTGTATTTTATTTGTTCCTGAGTAAATCGGTTTGGCTGAGATTAAAGTTATAGTTTTTACACAGCTGAATAAACGTCAAGCAGACAGCTGATTATCAGAAGTGTGAGATGCTGGAGAATATACTCCGGTGTCCTGTTATATTTTAGATAGCAAGGAGTTTATTAAACTTTACCGAAACAATCTGCAAATTTCATTAAAATTGAATAAACTATCATCTTGTCTTTATTTTTAGTTAGCACCTTAAAAGCTTAAAGCTGTAAGCTAATGATAGTTATATAAGAGCAGATGCTGCTGGTGCAATAAGCTGTAGTTTTACGTCCAGTGGATGATGATCTGATTAGTCGACTAATCGCATAAATAATCGGTGACTAGTCGACTATCAAAATAATCGTTTGTGGCAGCCCTAATTTACACATTGATATTGCACTTGGAAAAAAACATATGAATCTTTGTTGCAAAGTACTTTCTATGCACTTTGCACCTTTTGTCCGCATGCACATGAAACTCTTTTTGAGATAAGAGATATGACATAGTTTGATCTGGGCAGGAAAATGAGCCCAGGAGGACTGAAGCTTTATCACTCTTATTAAAAGGAAAAAAATGATACCACCATCTTGTGTGTAGACCAGTATTCACAGTATTCTTCACAGTAAATCTCAGCTCATTGTGCATGTGTATCAGTAATGGATGAGGTTAATCGCACTTTATAGCTGCTGAACTCACTGCAGAGTTCTGTGAATGGCCCGAGGTTGACCTACTGTATTTTATTGGTAGTCGATGTCTACATCTGCATAACATATTTTCTTTTTGTGTTCCCCAGGTTGCAGTTTTGATCTTTGCTGAAGACTCAAGACCACACAGGTAAATGAAATAAAGCAGATATAGGCTTATACTTCTATATTCAACCTCTGTCGTTATCATTTCTTCAATCTCCTCCTGTCCACTAACACAGTGTTTTCATTCAAACCTGTGATTTCAAGCTCTTATTATTTACTTACATACATGCAAGGGGGCTTCACTTTGTTAGCTATGACACATGTTTTGCTTTCAAGAGCTAGCACTGTATATTTATGCATGGATATAAGCTTTTCTTGTCTGTGTGGTGCACAAATGATAAGTGAGCAGTCAGTGGTCTGGTTTTAGTGCAGCTGAATCAGGCCTGTAAACAGAGCAGGGCGTGCTGCAGCAGGCTAATAAAACAGAGACTGTCCCACTTTCTGCCACTTTGATCCACATTGCAGGCCCTGCTGGACTTCAGCTTGCCTCAGTGTCTCAGACGTCTTCACTGACCGCACCTATCCACTTCACCCTCAAAGCTAATTATGGTTATGCTCTATAAACTTTATTCCTGTTTTCTGCAAGACAGAGCAAGACATTAACCAGAATATTATTGATGTTTAATCTACTACTCATGGCTTGTGTGTTTTGATATGTGGCTGTTTGTAAGCATGCATACACAGTGTGACTCAGGGCAGGCATGCTTGCCTAAGCGAGCGTGTATAGTGAAAGGGTTGTGTTCCACTTAAGTGAGCCCTGGAGGCTTGTCAGTTCCCATGTCTTTGTATTAGAGCAGTTCATAAGGCCTTTCTGCCTTCCTAGAAAACGGGCATGTGTGCAGGCAGGCCAGGTGAGGTGAGGTGCAGGCAGCTGGTACTTCTGGACCTCTCTGTCTTGTAATGAGTCAGATTCTGCAGAATAGGATTAATCAAAATGAGAAGTTGTTTTTGGTTTGGTCTCCACTTTAACTGTGTGCAGTGTGATATCTTCTCAAAGACAAGTTACATCTAGCAGAGAATATCAGGCGCAGCCATGGTTTAATGTAATGATGGGAAGTAGAGAAGGAGAAACGGAGAAAAGAGGAAGAGACAACAGAACAGACAGAGGCTTAAGCACCTACTGATATGGAAGTTGCACTAAATCTGGCATGAAAGTTTTTGGCATTTGGACTGAGCCTGAGGAGAAGGATGTCAGGAGGGAGGGGAGCAAGAGAGATGAGAAAGAGGTGTGGAGACAAGTCTGGGTCTGAGTGGAAACTTGAATGGAGGGGAAACTGGGCTGGAGGCCACTCAGCAGATCCACCTGAACCCTGCCAGAGCAATCAGCTATCAGAAGTTTAGAGAGGGAACCATTTACCCCCCTAAGTAAATTCACTAGGGGTTTGTAGGGATTTGGCTTGCTTTTTGGGCTCTAATGCAGGGATATTTTGGTAAGTGAAGTCCTCTTGTTTTGAAGAGATGGTTCCAGAGCCTGTCTGCTTTTTAATGGGATCACAGCAGACACTCCAGGAACCACCGCCAGGTGAAGCGGTTCTGCTATCTACTTCCAGCTGTGTAAACACACACACACACACACACAAACATACACACAGACAGACACACACACGCAAACTCTCCCACCCAGACACAGTCAGAGACATGTCCTGTCAGTTCTAATAAAATGCTTGCTGGCTCCCATAGAGGGAAACGCTCATAATCCCATTTTCTTTCAATGAAAAACAAAGCAGATTCTTTTGCTTTTGAGAAAGTGTTTGGCCTTGTTAAAAACAATGAGTTGCTTGAAAGATGCAAACAAATTTAACAAGAGCTAGTGGTGTCTGTTCTCAAGCTGGGAATGTTCAAGGGAGCGTGACATTGTCCTTCCCCTCTCTCTTTTTCTCTCTTTCTTCGATATTTAATGTTATTTAGTGTTTCCTGCAAACGTTAATTTGTTTTCTGGGCTGTTTTTGTCACGGCGACGGATGGCCGGTACTGAATAGGACTCAGGTGCAGAAACCCAGAGCGGAGACAGTAGATGATTTAACAGTTTATTACGGTTAAGTGCAAGGGGGAAAAAAAGGGAAACGTGGCAAAGACAGAAAATGACGAGACGTGGAGCCTTGGTGTGGCGTGCCCAGGGGAACGTGGCTAGGGCGAGGGAACGAGGCCTGAGAAGTGGAACGGAGCTGAGTGGGGAACAGTCACACTGAGGGGAGAGGATATAGGAGTTAGGCAGGTAGTGAAGGCAGCTCAGAAGTGGCCAGTATAAGAGCAGCAATTCTTACTTGCAGTTAGGGACCTGGAGTGTTTGAGAGGGGGATGATGAAGATCCAGGGGAGGCTGAGTGGCGTGGAAAGGCTGACCTGAGATCCGGGGCTCCAGATGGAGTGTGATGGCAGGAGGGCAGGCAGGTGAGGCACAGAGGGATTTCCAAAATGATCACTAGGTATCCCGAGTCCGGAGGTGGAGTGAGCCAGGGTGGGTACAGCAACTGTAGTACAAAAGAGTCTTTGTTAGTAAGATAAATCACAGCGAGAATTTGAAACACAAGACCTGTTACCAACATGGGTTGATGACGAACTGGCAGTGAGTGAACATCGATGTGTGGTTTAAATCCCTCTGGCTTGATAGCCTGCAATAGGCTCCAGGTGTGCAGGAGCTGGAGTTGGCCCTGCCCAGGGGCGGATCCCAGGTCAGTTCAGGAGCCTAATGGAAACTCCAGCCACCCACCGTAGACCATGACAGTTTTCCTTCCCTCTAGGCTTTCAACCTTGTTTGCGGTTGATGAGGTGATATAGAAAACTCACATCTTTCTTGTTTTTTTTTCTTTCTTGAAATAATGGCACCAATGTGTATCCCTGGGAAGTGCATGCATCTGTTTGGGATGTTCGCTCTCTGTGATTGTAGGACTCTGTTTTACTTGGTCAGTATGACCTTTTGCACAGGTTTGTGCAATGAGGGAAGGAGGAAGCAGTGGCCAGGCAGTAGCTTTGCTGTTAAAGGCATTTAGACTTTAGAGCTCCATTGTTTATGTAACTAAGAGAAAGTCAAGACTCCCTTATGGCCCTTTTGAAAAGCAGATGCCGGAGATTTTTGCTGCTACATTTTATGGCTTATTTGCTACCAAGGAGATTCTGAGATATCTTAGGGGAGCACGTCTTTTCTCACATTTCTTCTGTCAGGCAAGAGCTGTGGAAGTTCTGAGACTAAGGGGTTTGAGCTGTTAGTCTGGCAATACTTATTTTTAATACTAGTCTGGCAATACTTTATTTTGTTATATTCTTTTAATATCTTATTCTGTCCAACAACTCCACCTTTTGTGAAATGTTTTTACCCTTTATCACCTTCACCTCTAAGATGGTTGATGCATAAAGGCCCTTTCGGCCGATTCAAACCTCCAACCGATTAAACACTAAAACATTCTCCAAACAGATTTTCCAGGACTGATGGTGATTGCTTCAATAAGTCATTTAGTTTCCTATTCAGCCTTGAGGATTTATTTTTCATTAAACAAGGAAAATATTCTTCTTAGTTGAGATAGTTCCATGGGCTAGAACCAATCACCACTCTAATATTAGTGGTACACCTACAAACATACACACACGCACAATCCATCACTGACAGCACTCTTGGTCTCTAAGCTGCCATGTTGATCCTCTGGAGCACAGCAGAAATGGTCATAAGCTCAGAGGAGCCATTGTATTGACAGAACTTTCATAACCACATAGTGTTACATAAGGCCCATGTCACAGATCTTGCACAGTGTGTGAGCATATTTTGTGTGTTATGTGCTCAGCCATGTGTTACATTTTAGCTGGAAGGTGCGATGTTTTAAATTATGACTAATCCACCATGCCTTGGAGCTACAAAAAGAAGGTCTAACTGAAGATGTCTGTCTAACAGAATCCTATGCCAGAAAAGGCAAACTAGTCTGAATAAGACCACAGTTATCCAGTTGTGTGTTTTTCCTGATGTGTGCCTAAAGTGTGACTAACCCTGTGGTGTTAAGGTTTGTTTTCTGCAGCCTGGGTAAGCTTTCATTAATAAGGAGACAGACATTTTTGCATTTGTGGAGAATTAGAATTTATTCCTAAGAGAAACTGGTTTGCACAATGGCATAATCTTTGGAAAACAAAGCAATTTTCTTGAATACCATCACGTCTAAATGCACAAACAATTACAAACGCTCTGCACTGGAGAGGTCACGGGAACACATTTGTCTCCTCAACATGGTCTAAAAGAATTTGATTTAGTTTTCCCTCTAGATGCTGTGTAGAAAACTTCATCGCTATTCAGTGTTGATGAATTCTGACTTCAGTGTTATTGTGGTACCCACAATCCTTTGTCAGGAGTGTGCATTTTGGACTGCAAAAGTCCACGTGTTTGCTGAGAGCCCAGCGTTATTGAAACTCCTGCCTCATCTGTTTGCTCAGCCGGATGACTCAGAGGTCTGCTGGGGTTCAGTCAGCTGCTGCCCCTCTGGATGTGCAACCAAGCTTTCAAACTTTCACTACTGTTGTGGCGTCTGCTCAGTCCACATATGTGAATCACTGTTGAGGTTTGTGTGAATTAAACGGGTTACGTCATACATAGATCACTTTCATCTGTTTTTTCATCTGTTTTATGTATGGCAGCAGAGAGACCTAATGTGCTGCACAGCACATGATATAGCTTAGTGTTAATGTGGTGTTGATACGTATGTGCATATTTATAGACTAGTATTCTGACTTGTAGGGTTTTATGTTGGGCAGGGTACGTATTGGTGTTGAGCCAAATGTTTCTGTAACACTACTGAAAGCTGGCATTTGTCCGATGTTTTCCTTGTATAGTTTGAGTCTGTGCTCTAGATTTATATAAAAAGTTTGAGAGTATTCTGTTGGATCTGCATTCAACATTCAATCAAAGTCAAATATTAAAATAAACAGCTGATGCTGATACGTTACAAAAGTAGTTCAACAAATCAAATGGCTGACAGATACATGATTTGTTAACCAGACTTAATGAGAATAAATAATTTCTTCAAATCTCTTCAAAGACTCACTGTTAATTCCAAATATTCTGAGAAATGTCAAAGAATACTAATCCATAGTTTTATGAACTTATTAGTTGTGCACTGTATGCATAAGGCACAGGTGTTTCTGTTTAAATATGCAGCACACACAATGTAAGCACATGATTTTAAAAGTGAACAAGTTACGTGTGATTTTTCCCTATTGTCATCCAAAAGTCTGTTTGATCTGACTGCTTACACCTCCTCCGGTGGCATTCGGGACTTCCGCAGTGATCGATTGGCTAAGTGGCCCACTAGCTTAGCATTGTGAGAGGCAGCTGAGTGATATATTGTGTGTGTAAAAGTGAAGGGCGTTAAGTGGAACACAACCCAACAGCAGTAAAGGCCGCAGTATATCTGGCAAGACGTGTCTTTTCTGCAGCATATCCATCCTTAGTCTAAGTTGAAGTATGTGTGTGTTTGCATGAGTGTGCATAGTCCCAATTCCCCAAGCGGGGTCTTACCTTACAGGGTAACCCCATGACCTGATTTATGTTTAGATTTTATTCCTTCTGTTATGCTGGATGCTTTTAACAGGAACTGTAAACCATTAAATCACCCAGTGAAATGCATGTCATATGAGACTTTCATTATAGGTCATACATTGAAAGCTGTACATTATTGGCTATTCAAAGTCCCCATGCTTTGAATGGCTTAAGGAGTGATTCTCAAAGAGAGAACCAAGCATGAACCGATGCATGTGCTTATTTATTTAAGTTTGTTTGTTTTAGAGCACACATATCCAACTATAAGAGTGTGAAAGAGGGAAAAAGTGGTAGCTTAATTTGGAGAAATAATCTGTTGCCTCGGTAATAGAGACTAATGTGGAATTAGGCAAGCATGCATTCATCTGGAATGCTTCAGCAGCAGCAATCAGCATGGAAAACACAATGATATGGAATTTCCCTGTCAAGCTTTCATTCATGTTCTTTTACACTGATTCTAATGTGGAAAAATGTGGAAGGGAAGCTTACTTGGGGAATATGAGGATTTAGACCTGGAAAATTATCTAACTTATCAAATATGAATGTTCTATAATGAGTTCACATTAACCTTAATATCCTCAGCAGTTTTAGGGCATGCTGAATGCTTTCCATTGAAAGTTCACGAAAAGAAACCTTGTTATGGCATTCACTTCCTCTAGTTCAGTGGTTCTCAAAGTAGGATCCAGGTACACCAATGGATTTCTCAGTTCTTGCTTGTAGTTCTTGTGTTCCTTAACCTGCACAGCTGCTGCAGCTTTCTTTAGCATTAAGATATAAAACTGTAGCCAGAGTTCCTGAAACGCAACCATAGCCTCAGTCATGATGGCCTGCTGCTAGCTAAACTGGAAATCAAATCACACATGAACAAAAGTTAAGTACTAAGACAACATCAGACTATAAAATTAACACCTTATACTTTAATATGAAGAGCCCCATGAGGCTTTGCTCTTGCTGCTTTTTTTGCTACATTATCTCTGTGACATGAATTGTGGCACAATGATCGTTTCATGTTGAGTTTCCAGTATTGACTAGAGCCAAACTTTTTGTTGGAAAATAAAATTTGATTAACTGACCAGCCCTGTGCTGTGTAGTCAAATGAATATGTGTACAAGATGGGGATTGCCTCTGCTTTCACTTAAACAGCAGTCACTGATCATTTCCTTGGCTAAGTGAGTGAAGGCTGAAGCATTGGGAGAAGAAGAAAAATGAAAGGTCTATTCGTGTTTTTCTAAGAATCAGAGTTCTGGAGGGAACTTGTACACGTCCATTTACCCCTCCTGGACTGACCCTTCTGACTCTGAACTGTACCCCCCTTCATTGGGGCACTTTCACTGGTCAGCCACTATGTGGCCCCATGCTGGAACTTACTGGACGGCTTTATAAATGGACATCTCTTCACCAGCTTTCCATAACTTTCATGATTTTCATATCTGCTTCCTCTTCTTACTACCCATTGCTTCATCACCCTCTTCTCCACCCTCTGCCTCTTTGTGGGAAATACTCATACAGCATTGGGCCATCTATCAAACAGGCCATTAAAAAGAAATACAGAGACAGAGTGCACCTCTAACAGTAAAGCAATGAATCACTTAGTTTCTCATTACCGTGGGTTATTGTCAATAGAACTGTGGAAAAAGAAAATGTTATATGGACAACAGTCCAATGCTGTGAACGAACTCTTTATGCATACATTATTAAAGCAGCTCATAAATGCCTATGTGTTTTATTACTTTATTTTCCTAGGGTGTTTTCAATTTAGTTTGATCAAACTGCAACATGTCTGATTGATATTTGGATGTAGATTATACTTTTAGACAGCAAAAATGGACATGCAGTAAAACATTTAACATGTAAATCATACACCTTGAGCATAGGGCTGAACGATTATGGAAAATAATCTAATTGCGATTTTTTTGCCCCAATATTGCGATTGCGATGCGATATGCGATTATTTTTTAAGGTCTTTGTCTTCTGTATTATTAAACAAAGACAAGCAATACATCATATAGTATGGCCAATACTATATTACATTAATTTTAAACTGTTCTTTCCTGGAAGACAGACCTCTGTTATGATGACATGAGGTGATGCATGAATTGATGACTGACATTTTTATTTAACTTCTTCAATCACAACAGTATATTTGAACATACACAATAGTTTATTTTTAGCTTACAAACATCTGAGCATAAAGTGCTGACAAGGAACCCTGGTGTAAACATTAAAATGAAAGTCAGTACAATGTGCAGATTGCAGAAATATACATAAAAAAAAATCAGTGGCTTTACCACACTCAGTTTTTCGACATCTGTGAACTACTAGACAGTCATTCAATTAAAAAATAATATTAAATAAATAAAACTAATAAATAAAAAATACACACATCTTACTGATCTCTGCAGTCAGTAACATTACACATAAAGTGCAAACATAATAGCAATTGTATAAACACACACACAAACACGCCTTTAAAGTTTAAAGGCGTGAAATTGGACGGTCTAGTTCTGATCTGCGTCACCGCTGTCTCGGTGGAGTTTAATAAACTCGGCCGTCTGCTTCTTGCTATCTAAAATATAACCAGACACTGGTGTAAATTCTCGACTGTCTCATACTTCTGTTTAATAAGTTTTCTGTTTGACGTTTAGTCAGCTGTGTGAAAACCAAGGAGGAACCCACCCGGGGGATTAATAAAGTTTTATTTTATCTAATCTAATAACTTTAATCTCAGCCAAACCGATTTACTCACGAACAAACAAAACACTGAAAAAAGCCCAACAATAACATTTTTAGGTTGTCTAAGTGACTTATATATTACGTTTAACCCGAGCAGCGAAACTCCGCGGTGATCTGAAAATGATGTGCCGGGAGTTGTGCCGTTCTCGGCCGCATCAGTAATCCTCGAGCTCCCGGCTAGCTGTCGAGCTGGTGGGTAGCAGACGCCTCTGAAAACGTCGAAGCACTTTTGCAAATATGGGATATCTTGATAAACCGAGCAGATATTTGATGTTTACACAACTACTTTCTCGCCTGAAAATATGTTAAAAGTTTATTTTGTGACCCAGAAAGATTAGTATGAGTAATTTTAAAACTTAGTAGCGGCCGCCATTGCTGGAAACTGGAGTTTGGCTGGGCCGCGCTATGAATTCTGGGATATGGTAGTAATTTGGACAGCCTTATAATCGCAGTATAATCGCAGCCTTTGCGGTTAGAAAATTGCACTTGATCATGTCGCGATATTATCGCAAATGCGATATATCGTTCAGCCCTACTTGAGCAATAAAAAGACCCATGTACTATAGTAAAAATTACCATTATATTATTTGGTTTTACACAGCTTACATAAAACAGCTACACCACCCAAAAGCCTTTGACAGCTGAGCAGAACTCAGGCACAAGCCATTTATAAATCTATAGTGATGAATCTTTGATTCATAAATTTGGGAAACAGCTTTGCCACAGCTATATTATTATTATTATTATTATTAGTAGTAGTAGTAGTAGTAGTAGTAGTAGTAGTAGTATTACAGAAGACCAGAGGTTCGAATTCCCTATCTGGCCACCTCTAGAGTTTGCATGTTCTTTCCAGGTACTCCAGTTTTCCCCGAATGGATGTCTGTCTACGACAAATTAGCAACCTGTCCAGTGTGTACCCTGCTTCTCGGCTCACGACAGCTCGAGATGGATAACAGTTTGTTCAATGACCTCTCCACCACGGCTTCAGATGTGTCCACTTTGCAGCCAATCAGAGACCCAGAGTTCCTGATAAATGTATTCATTCTGTTGGTGTCATCAGCTATGCTGCTCTCCCAGGAGACCACAACAAAGGTCACTGCACTTGCACAACAGAGTGATAAAACAGATCTCCAAAACACAAAACACAGCCTGCTCAACTCCATGTGTTCCAATTCAGCCTATTGTTGATGGGGATGCCCAGGTACTTGCATTCCTCCATCATATCAACATACCCTGTCCCAAGAAAGACTTAGTCCATGCAGCTATCCTCAGTGGATATCAACCATCTCACTGCTCTTATTCATATACAGAAGCAGATGATTTTTCCCAGACCACTGCACAAATCATCCAATAAGACAGAGTCATAGCAAATCTCACATACTCTGGACAGACAGACAGACAGACAGATAAAAACAGAATATAAAACACAATAAACAGTAGGCAATCAAAAGAAAAAGGGGCAAACAAAACAAGATCCATTCACAGTGCAAGAGTTGTTACTACTATTGACTAAACTGAAATAAGCTGTTAATAAAAACTAGGTTAAGGAGAAGAAAGTAAATGTAGATGTGCATGTGCATTGAGCTAATAAAGGCTGTATCAAGAGTCTTGATTGTGGTTTGCAGAGAGTTATGCTTAAAACTCAGTGTCTCTCCTGCTTTCTGTGATGCATTGAAGGGCCTTATAGCCTAGGGTACAATAGAGTTCCTCAGTCAGTGGTCCAGGACAATGACAGTAGTCTGTTGGTAAACATGCTCTTCGGCCTCAGGAATACTTTGTGCAGAGGGTTCCTGTTGTTATCCATGATTGAAAGCATTTTATTGAGGGTTCTTTTCTCTGCCACTGATGTAAGGGGCTCCAGCTCCATGCCAACACCAGAGCATGCTCTCTTAACCAGTCAGTCCATCCCTATTCTTAATGCTGCCTCACCAGCAAACCACTGTGTAGAAGAGAACACTGGCAGCTACTGACTGGTAGAACATCGGCAGGCATTTATTGCAGATTTAAATGAACTCAGTCTTCTTGTGAAGTACATCCTGCTCTGTCCCTTCCTATAAAGTACACCTGTATTAGCTGACCGGTCCAGTTTGTTTTTCCCAACATTTCTCCTTCAACAGCAGTGGCTGAATTACCTTAAACACACTAAAGAAATCAAAGAGGTGCACATCACCATGCAGCCTACTGTCTACATGGGAGTAGACAGATATAATCATCTACATGCTGTCTGCAGCATGTAGATGATTATATCACCTGCTCCCATTTTTTTGTTGATATGTGGATTCCAGGAGTTCAAGATATTTTTTTTTTAACCTACGGCCTCTGGTGGGCCAAGATTCAGTTCTTTAGCAACCTTATCATAAGTAATATGAAGGCAACTAGTCATTAGCTGTTAAGCTCTGATGGTGTCAACTTCTTTGATACAGGAAACCGACAGGATGTTTTCCTCAATGCCGATATCTCCTCAACGCCAAGTTGTAGAAGGCAAATCTTAAACTTGAAAGCCAGGTCAGAGCTGTTGTAAGATCTAGCTTTTTTCATTTGAGGGAATTAGCCAAAATAAAGCCCATCTTATCGAAACAGCATTTTGAGACAGTAATCCACGCCTTTGTTACTTCTAGGCTGGATTATTGTAACGCACTTTATTTTGGGGTTAGTGATGCGTCCATTAGGCGGCTGCAGGTTGTGCAAAATGCTGCAGCACGTCTTTTAACTGGAACAAAAAAGTTTGAGCACATTACCCCAATTTTAATTTCACTCCACTGGCTACCTGTACATTTTAGGATTGTTTTTAAAATTCTCTTATTTGCTTTTAAATCTCTTAATGCCCCCCCCCCCCCCCCCCCCCTACCTCTCGGAGCTACTACAACCATATACACCTCCCCGTTCCCTTAGGTCCGCCAATCAGCAGCTCCTTAAGGTACCAAAAACTAAGTATAAATCTAAAGGTGGTCGTGCTTTTGCTGTAGTTGCTCCAAAGTTGTGGAATGATCTACCCTTGCATGTTAGGCAGGCCTCTTCTCTCTCTGAATTTAAAAGTCTTCTTAAAACATATTTATTCGCTGAAGCCTTTGGCATTGATTAGAGGGGTTGACTCAATTTGTTTTGACATGTTTCAATTTATTTTAGTTTTTTAGTTATTTATTTTATCTTATCTCATTTTAATTTTCTTTACTTATGCTTTTAGCATGTACAGCACTTTGTGAACTCTGGTTTTATGTTAAAGTGCTTTATAAATAAAGGTGGTATGGTATGGTATGTGACACAGGCATAGACACAGACAGTCTGTGTCTAGCACAATTTCCATACAGCAGGCCAAGACAATTAGAATACTGTTCAAAAGGTGGTAATGTTCTGTAAAATCACCAGTCATAACCTTAAAACCACTAAAATGTTGGATTAGCAGGCATGCTACAGTGGACTGCGTGATGTCACGCAGTCCCTCTGCATCAGCTGATGGTCGAATGCAAACCGTAACAACAATAACAGAGCAGAATTCTACAACGTACTTTCCCATTGTAGTGTAAATTTCAGTGGTTTTTCTGTAATGCAACCGTTCTCTGACTTGTATCCCCATGTGATGTCTGTGTTGTGTGTGTAAGGTCGGGGGGCGGGTTCATTCCACTGCAGGGCAACCTACCACTGCATGTGGTGAATAAAATTTTAACTCGAACTTGAACTTGAACTCAGTGCTCTAAGCCTGTACATCATAATGTTCTAAAATCTTGTGTTCTACATCCTGGTAGCAGGAATGGACAGTTTATATTTCCTCCTTTTAGCTCTTTCCCTCGCTCCAGCTCTGCAGCTCCATCAGCTCCATCAGCTCCATCAGCTCCATCAGCTCCATAGGTTTAGCAGCATCAGTTGGTGCTGTGTGTAAACAGTGCATTGGCAAAAAGAAAAGGGTGTATAGAGTAAAAAAAGTTATTAGTGATTTACAATATTTGAGTATTGTAAGTGATGAGGACAGGAGTAAAAAACAATAAATCACTGCCAGTTTTATCCCTATCCATTTCCTGCACTAGATCTTGCTTATGACATTGATATCACTTGAACTGTCATGCCAATATAATAATACGCCAAAAGAGATTTATTTTGAAGCTATTTTCTACCTTCCTTTCACTTTTTACTCATCTCTTCTGCCATGTTGACTGAAATTGAATAGCAATGGAAAACAAACAGTGCTGGTGCGGGTGGGATTCTGTCTTTGGGGATTAAAGTGTTACATTTTTGCTCCAAGTGTCACTACACTGACTGCTTCAGTGCATAATGCCTTTATTTATTTCATTTCATTTTATTTATTTTTAAAGTGACAGTAATTTCTTTATAACCCCATACTGGCTGTAGCTCAGGTGGCAGAGCAGGTCAGCCACTAATCAGAAGGTCGGTGGTTCGATCCCAGGCTGCCTCCTGGCTGCATGCCAAATATCCTTGGGCAAGATACTAACCCCATGTTTGCCTACTGGTGGTGGTCAGAGGGCCTGGTGGTGCCAGTGTCCGGCAGCCTCGCCTCTGTCAGTGCGCCCCAGGGCAGCTGTGGCTACAATGTAGCTTGCCATCGCCAGTGTGTGTGTGAATGGCTGAATGTAGTGTGAAGCGCTTTGGGGTCCTTAGGGACTAGAAAAGCGCTATACAAATGCAGGCCATACTGGACACATATAACTGTTTGCACCCATACTCATCTGTGTCATAACTGAATGCACATGGTTTTAGGATTTGTAGCTTGGACTTCCCAATATAATTATCTCTGATGTTCCTTACAAAAACCTTTCTAAATTTGATTAGAAATAATAGAAAAAGAAACACGGTCCACTGGTGTTTGCTTACATTTCCATGGGTACATTTCTAATTTGGAATTATTTCAGACAAATAGAAGTTTAAACAAACAGGGCTTGAATTGTTGCCACAGCTAACTAACATCATATCAATGATGGTGGGACTAGAAAAGCGCTATACAAATGCAGGCCATTTACCATTTTTACCATATTTTTATACTCAGAATTACAGAAAGTTGAAAAAAACAAAACAAAAGAAAGAATAATTTCTGCAACAAGTGCAATCACATTTAACCATTCCTGACATTTTAGCTAGTCTCAGATGCTTATGCTTTACTTGAAACTGGGTGACCTGCAGCACTGCTCCACTTGTGGATCACTGTAGATTATGCTTTTTGCTTCGAGATGTAAACACAAGCCCCAGCCAATCAAATGGAATTTACACAACTGTTCCAGGGCAGTTACTAGCCAATCAGATTGCATGAAAACTGCTGTGATCCTAACTAGTGAAATTGGTTAGCAGTTGGTTAGTGTTGCTATGGCGATAACCCATATGAATGATGAAATGAATGAACTTCCTCAGAATATCATTCAGTCAATATTAGGGATGTTTGTCGCCACGTGTTTGATATCACATCACATGATTTGTGCTTTATGCTTTAGCTGTAAATATTACATAATACTTTTCTGGGTGCCACCACTGGAAGTTGTGTAGCGCTTTGTTTTTGTTCTCACTAATGTTTGGATTCACAGACCTAATGAATGAGGTGCAAGTTTTTTTTACATGATATTTAATTGTATCAAGCTACTAGAAATTGTGGCTACTACCGTGTTTGCCAAGGTTAGAGCAATAAGGATTATGACATTATGTCTGATGTTGTTCTTAATGTAATGACGTCATTACTCAGTGGTCACAAGGGATCTGTCTTCTTGGAATACTAAGGTGGATGTAACACTTTGTAAATAGTGCATCACTGCCCTGTTTCATTGCAGTACTGTTTGGGGAAAGTCCAACTATTGAGCTGATAAGAAGTGGTCAAGGTTCCCTCTAATTTTTGATGTGTCTGAGCGAACACACAAACTCCCTGAGCGGTCCCTTGGACCACTGTGAGCAACAGCAGACGTGTGCACTGTGGTCACGCCAGCATCGAATCCATCCAAGTTACATGGTTTATTAAAATAATCAAATTACAGCATTTACATTTATGATAGACTACTTTTAATTAACTGCTTTAGCCCACTTACAATGAAAATTTAAAAAAATCTTGTTCATGGCCTGTGTAGTATGTTAACACTATTGGAAGCAAAAATAACTTGAACTCCAATTTTGAAAACACAACTTTCTTTTCTTTTTTTTCTTCTTTTTTTTAAATAAAGCTCTGACTTGTATTATGAGTCTGTGGTCTGGGAGAGAGTCCTGTAACTCTCTGTCTGCAAAATACAGTAAATAATGACCAATGTTGGGCAATTAATTATATAGTTACTTCTTCAAAAAAGTAACTGAATTATGCAAGCAGCAAAGTTCTTTGCAGCTGTTTACCTAAAAATGCAGCCAAGGCGTTTTTTTAAATAAACATTTCAAACTATTTACAGAACAATCAGGTGTTCTGCATCAAATCTGATGCCACACCAATTATTTGTGCTACTCCAAAAAAGAATTTCTGTCCACTAAGGAGAACAACAGCCTGATACCTGCAGGCCTGACAACAGGAGATGTATCACTGCTGTAACACCTGTAACATTCAGCAGTCGCCTCATTGTTCTGACACACACAACAAAACTATTGACTACACTACACACTAACTACACAAGATTTGCGCTAAACGTCGCAAATCTCTCACATCTCAAAACACCGCCGTCACCCCTAAAACTTCCCCCTTCCTAAACAACTAAATGCCATGTTGCCATATCATTTTTTGATTGGTCGACATGGTACTT
Source organism: Diplotaxodon limnothrissa (assembly GCF_057381915.1). Classification (NCBI taxonomy): domain Eukaryota; kingdom Metazoa; phylum Chordata; class Actinopteri; order Cichliformes; family Cichlidae; genus Diplotaxodon; species Diplotaxodon limnothrissa. The sequence continues at coordinate 7,988,351 of NC_140602.1, forward strand.
TTTTCGACGAATAGGAAAGGGTGGGTTTTTTGGTTCCACGGACGGAGAGTGCTTTAGAGCATTTTCCTTATAAAATGAAGTTTTTACCATTTCTTCTCGCAGTAAATATAAATGATAGTATTCAGGAAGAAAACCAAACATTGCATATCATTTTATCATAACTCTGGTTTTACGTGGCCGATCAACACAATTTAAAAACTGGTATAAAGTCCACACTTTTCCCGTCAATTGTTCCGTCTGTCCTGCTCACATCTCCAATGGTTGTACACGTTGTCATTAACGTGGCTTCACTCCACATCAACCATGCCACTTTGCTAGCTAAAACACCGGTGTCGACACATAAGGACGCTGTCATAGCCTGTCAACGTTGATTAGCTGCGTATATACGAATATGAATCGCGTGATTGGCTGGACTATGGGATAAAGTGGCATCGTTCTAATCCCATACGGGAGCAGCCAGTTACTTACTGACTAACACTGCAAAACAGAATCAGAGCTTAACAGAATTAAAGTTTTAATTTTAATTTTAATTCAGGTTGGATTTTTTTTGTGCGCAACACAGTTTTTCTGTGCGCAGAGACCGTGCCAGCAGTGCGCAATTGTGCACGCGCGCAGCTTAGAGGGAACATTGGAAGTGGTATATCTTTGATTGTATTATCTTGTTTGGGCTCTTGCGTGGGACCTGAAGTCTTTGTTAACTTGAGCTGTTTTTAAGTTTCCACTTCCATGCTTTGTTGGCCAGTTATTCTTTTGCATGCGCATTGTCAAAAACAGACGTCTAGATGTTTATGTCACATTTTGTCTGGATCCCATTGGCACATTTCAGTTTTTTCGATTTCTCTGCCACAGCAAATCCACCCAGTGGCCTTCTACAGCGTTTCCTCTACTGTAGGTATGGAAGGACTGATGTTAGTAATTTAATTGCTGGATCCTGTCCTATAAGCCCATATGGTTTCACTGGGATGGATGATGACTATTAATCGTGCTCTGTTGCCTGTGAAAAATGAATGTGAAACTATTGTGTTACAACAGGGTCTGTTGGGCAAAATGTCTTAAACACTTTGTTTGAATGACAGTGTCAACAGGTGATATTCTGGATGTTTTTGTGGAGAAATACTAACAGAATTTCTTCACAGTCCTAGCAAAGCAAAGCTTGAATTGCACTTGTTTTACTTGCAAACAGCCAAATTAACAGATGAATTAACTATTTAAAGTAAGTGTGGTCACCATTTTAATCGCAACTAACATCATCTGTGCCTGATTCCAGTATGCCTCTCAGCATTTCTGTGAACAAAACTGGAATTCTGTTATAGATCCTTGGTTCTGGCGCTATGGTATTTCATTGGCTTAGATGACCCATTTGCTTTACTGTGATTGGTCCACAGTCTGAGAAGCATGACTTAAAGCTTCCTAAGAGCCATTAACCGTTCCACTGCTTGGTTGTCATGGCCCTGTGCATGTTCTGTGTGACTGTATTAGTTTAAAGGCATGCCATCAACCTCACCCCTTTCCTTCACATGTGAATTTTGTTACTGCTTCTGCTTCCTGACTAAAAGCATTGGCTTTTGGCACTTTTGGGAACAATTGGCAAATCAGTTTCAGGATTTAAGTCTCATCTCATCTATTTCGTGACCAAAGAAGTTTGTAATAAGCCAAAGTAAAGCCACATCAGTGATGTCTTGTTACCTCATTTCTCCTCAACAGCTCTTTACGTCCAACCTTATTGTGGGGTTGACCTCCCACATTTTTCTCCCAACATTGTGTGTTTAGATAACTTGACCGTTTTTTTTGTGCTTCTCTTTAATAGTTTCACAGGACAAACACGTGATTAAAAACAGTAGGAAGAAACAGTTTGGTTTCTGCAAATTGATTGTATGTTAATACATAATCGAAGGCTTAATCACTCACCCGTACAGACTACCTGTTTTCCTTTCAATGCTCACAAGTGTTTCACTTTTAACACATTTTCTGCTCATCGTTTACCTCCTGCAGACGTTCTTATTGCAGGGCTTGCTGACTACTGTATAGAGGTTGGAAAGGTCTTTAAAGTCTCTTTCCCCTGAGGTCATGCTTTTAGGTTGTGAGAAGTAGCAGTCCCTCTTCCCAGCAGAGCCGTAGTACACGCTAACTGTAGTGAGGTCACCACAGTAAAACAACACAGAAAGTTTCCTAAGGTCATAAAGGCTGGCCGCTGAGTGTTTGGAGCTGTAGGGGAATACGTCCTGGATAATTGGTGGGATAATTTCCATAGCGGCAGCTGAGGTCAGGCATGGGCCTCCTTCCCCGCTGTCCACAAAGCACACATACAGTCAGAGCCCCTCATTTGTCCTTCCTCCCATCACCATAAAATGCTTTTTAATATACTTTTTTCTTTGCTTTCTCGGTTTGCCTCAACTTTTGGCCATACGTACTGTCCTCTGTCCCCTTGTCCTAAAAAGACTCTTAACCATAACCTAATGACTGCTATATACACATACACATATGTAAACATACCGATGCAGAAAGCAATTTAAATTTTCTAAATGCAGTAAGACTGGAAGACAGATGTAGAGATGATGTGATAATGTACTATAAATCATCGTTGTACCTTTAAGTATGCCTAAACACTGATCAGAAAGAATAGCCAATGATTGGATAGTCAAAATTTGCAAAAGAAGCTTTGATGTTATCATGTGGTTACACAACTAATGGCGTTATGCTTTTCTCTGAGGCTGCACAATGCACTTTCCAGGATGACAAGTTTCTTTAAGTAGAGAAGAAGAGTCATTTGTGCTGATTAACAGTAATCATCGCTATTGTTCTGAATATCAGTTGGGTAAAGGGAATCAGTGATTGTTTTCTCAGTTAGAAATAACTGATGTAATCACACTAGGCTTAATATTCACTTGATTTTTTGTTTCTTTTTTCTTTTTCCATCAGTGTCTGAGGGAAATACTTGGCGCTCTGTTGTTTTTGTCATTTATCTTTATTTCCTCTTAATAGAAACTTTTCCCTGGCATTTTCCTGTCTTCTTCACCTTCCTTTGTTCTTAAATCAGCAGCCCCGATCTCTGCTGTCCACCTGTGTTATGCGCTGCAGAGTGGGTCTCTGTTATCATCATTTCTTTTTATTTATCACCTTTCTAGTTGTGCTAGTCATTCAGTGTACGCTCCAACTTTCTCTGTCTGAGCCAGCCAGCACAGCGTGTTGGAGACTTGCTCAGTGGGTGGGAGGCAGTTGCATGCGAGGCACACTCTGGGCCGCGTGCTGTGGGCTTTGCCCCCCTTTAAACCTCTGTAGCGTCTCTCTTCACTCACTCCATTTTTCTTTTTTCCTCCCTTTTTCTCCGAGTTCCTGCAGTGAGGGAAAATCTTACGGTGTGGTTTATTTATTCTGGTTTGGTGTTGGTTCTCACATGTCCTTGGCAGGATTTCATACCACCATGACAGTAGCCTGGATTGTGAGAGATTATCATGTGCACATGGGTGTCCCTCTAGCTGTTTGCATTAATGCCTCTGCAATAGTACTTGCCTAGAGGATAGAAAACTTATGGGTATTCATTTATGTGTGCAATACAACCTTTCATTGTTAATGTTGGAGCCAAGTGTTTGACTGCCAGTGCATTTCCTTGCCACGGTGCTTTGGTCTCCAGCATCTAGAGACTCATCTTTCCTCCCTCTCCCTCATGTGTCTGTCTGTCTTGTTTATGTTCCTCCTCAGAGAGAAACCACGATGACCTTGTAGGAACGAGTGCAAGGTCTACAATTCAGCTGGTGATTTGAGGGAATGAATGAGGGGGTTTAAAATAAGGGGAGGGCTTGGGGAAAGGAGGTGGTTAAGTGAAAGGCGGATTGGGAGCTAAGCTCTTTCCATTTGACTCTTTCCACTAATCCCAAATTGCAGCCACTGGAAGATGGTGACCTCTTCCTAACATATGTTTACAATTAATCTAGCTGTGGTGAGAGCCTGTTTTCACCAGGAGAGAATGATAAGACTAAGGAGCAACTGGTCCTTATTTGTGTAACCAATTAGCTGGAAACGCATCATCTGATTTTTATCACGCTTTTTTTCTGGTGAGCAACACATCATTTGAGACTATTATTTAATATAGAATATTTATTGTCGTGATTGTAGATGTATTGGAGGCCTCTGAGGACAAACCAAGATGAAGAACAGTTTTCAGTTGAAATAATCTTAAATGTATTACTGGTAAATAGAAGTGGTTGAGTCTTTACTCTTCTTTCCAGCCACAGCTGCAGATTAGATATCCAATTTCATGTCCACAAATATGCACTGTTTTTAATTAAAGGCCAAGCAATTTGTTGCTAGGGTCAGCAAAAGCTTTGGCATGTTGGGCCCGTTTTGAAGCTGATGACGTTATTGTTGCCCTTTGCTCCTATTGTTGCTAACAAGGAATAAATCTGAGGATTTCTGTTTCTGCTTCTTTGCTGCCTCTTTGAGCTCTGTGACTTGCTGCGAGCAGGAGAAAGTTGCAGGGGACCCAGGGCGCGCTGACATCCAGCTTCCATTGTGATGTATGAGATGGATAGAGAGGGGGAGAGAGATGCAAACTCCCTTCCAGTGTTTGGGAGGCACATAAAACATACTACAGAAGGGTCATAAAAAGAGCCAACATTAGTGTCCAAATTTAAAACATGTCCCAGGTCTCAGCTGTCGCTCGCAATAGGATTTCTTGCCCCCCTACCCCCCACCCAACACCCCTTCTCTTCTCCAGAGCTTTGGCAGGGACAAAGAATAACACAACAAAGGAGAGGGGAACTGGCAGGCTGCACGTTCCCAACATACAGACTTTATTAGTCTGAAGCATCAGCATTGTTTTTCCCCCACGACGGTTAAAGATTGAACAGCATAATGAATAAGTGCAGAGAATATAAGATTCAGGGGGTGACAGACAATGAAAAAGCAAAGAGGGGAATGTGATTACTTTATTACATAAATCTGGTATCTTATAAAGGGTTGGCTTTTGCAAATTGCAAATACACAAATGCTGCATTGAAACTCAGCTCAGCTATTATGTATTCATGCTGATGTTTTTGGTTAAACCAATTGGGTTTTTGAGGCATTTATCTCTGAGATTTCAGCTGCCCCCAAGCACCACTGAATTTGAATTTCATTTGTGGTTCTCAGACTTTTAAAAAAATGACTTTGAAAACTTAAACAGCAACTCTCATTTCACTTCTCTTCTTTCTGAAACAAAACCACATTTGTTTTTGTCTAATTTAACGTGATCGATCGCAGATGTTCTAAACGGCGGACAAAGATCAACATTATTCGTTCGTCTTTTAATTTGACTTTCGACATGGTAAACCTGCATTAGGTGTTCCCCGGGACACACAGGCATGAAGATTAGTGAAAGTAGGCCTCTGTACACCTAGAGGCCTATATTATCCATTAAAGGTAAAGCTATGTTAATAATTGACAAGTCTAATCAAAAATAGTCTTTTACAACGTGTATGATTGTCGCAGATTAAAAAAAACACTTGCTAGCTTTAGTGTATATGGCCAGAGACTGGGTGAACTGGCCTTTTATTGGCCAGTTCACCCATGGCTAAAACTATACTGTAGGCATGACACAAGTAAGGTGACACTCTTATTTTCACATGCTTTTAATCTGTGGTGGTTTCCTGCATGCCCAGGTATATATATGTTGTGTGTTCCTGTAAATGAAAGCACGTGTTAATAGAGGACCTTTGTAGCATTGCCACCATTAACATTAATGATGCATAATGATGTTGAGAACATATTAAAGCTATATTTTCACAAGCTCAACATTCAACACCTCAAGCGTGGTACATTTAAATCGCATTCCTGATCATCAAACCCCACATTCAGTCTTGCTCTATGCTGTGAAAGAGCCATATAGACACTCAAAGGCCAGCAGTGCAGGGAGCTTCAAGTAGCAATCCAAATACACAGTAGTATTCTCAAACACCATGGGACTGCCAAATACAACACTCGTATTTATTTATGTATTTATCTGGATTTCCTGTATACTTGTGGAGATGCTGGACGTAGTGGGATTTGCTATCTGAAGCCCATTTGACAAACTTTGGCAAAAACTGGCCAGGCTCTGCCATGTTGCATAATAGCACTGGGTTATTTTTCCTTGGGGCTCATATAATGATGCTGCTGTCCCCGTCCCTGAGACATCTATATCCTTACACTTCTACAAGGTTGCTGTGTCTGACAGGTTCCCTCTGCTGCTTCCACCAGAAATGTTGGATAAAATGTGTGAATATATAGTTACAACTGTCTAGTAACCCTACATGGTGTGGAGTGATTAGTTTTCCTTCATGGTATTCCTCTTCACAGAGGAAATATAATTGGGTAATCAATTTGTTTACTGTAGTTCATCAAACCGAGAACTTTAAAGACACAGTTCTTGACTGGAGGACAAAACAATATTAGCAGTGTAATGATGTAAAACTGCAACACAGATTTTGATTATAATTTAAAAAAAACTTAGGCGCCACGTTCTTGGCAAGGCTCCGGGTCAGCATTTTCTGTGTCTGAGTTCTTTTATCACAAGTACTCCAGTACTCAGTAATCTTAACAACTGTTGCATGTGTGCCATAGTCACTACAGATTTGATTTAAGTGGCATGAGAATTATTAAGAAGATGAATGAAATTTAAAATAGTCATGTCAGTGATTGATGCTTGCTTTCAGGATCCTCTGCCAGGAAGGTTCCTTTTATATTTTTTTTTCCAGTTTTTGTTTGTACTCGTTTGGTGAGGGTTAGGCAACAGATTTAGGAAAATATCATGGTTTGTCTGGCATAAAGCCATGCAGCCAGACTTCTCCCATGTCCTTCGGTGAACTCTAGGTGAACTCTAATCTCATTGGTGATCGAAAGTAATAGCATAACTCATCTTTTTAAACTTGCTTTCGGTTGATTTTTGTTTTTATGTTTTTAGCTTCTGTGAAACACTTTGTGATTTTATCTTGAAAGGTGCTATATAAATAAAATTTTACTTTTAATTTTTAGCATTTCTTTGAGGTCTGGCTGGCAGATTAGATTAGGAAATCTTTGCAATGCAATGCAAAATTTTCATCTTCAGCATATTAGTTTGCTAAAGTTAACGTTTATGTCAAAGCACTATTGCACCAAAGTACAGTATCGCAGTGTTAGCACTCGCTGGCTTTGCTGTATCTGTGGATACAACGCAGCAAACTTTCTGAGTAATCACAACAGTGAAACCAAACACATTAATGATTCCTCCATCTAGTACCGGTAAGCTATGCCAAATAACAAAGCACAATAATACAGCCCTGAAACTGGCACAGCTGAATAGACAGACTGCCAGTACAAATATTATTCTCACTTGTGCTTTTTCTGCGATGAGATGAAAAAATGTTTCCTGTCAGAAAAACCTCAAAATAAACACGGAGCAGCGATACTAATATGCAAATTCTTCTTCTATTAAACACTTATACTCGTTGTCACATGCTCTCATAACTTTTATTTGGCAGTTAGATATGGATTAAATTGAGCAATAAATGATTTTTGTTTATGTTTTTCTTTTTTTTAAAATAACTTTTTTGAGTTGAGTTTTAAACATGTGAAAGCTTTTCGCTTTCATTTATACACAGAGCTGTTTAATGAACTTTCAGAGGTCACTGTCGTCCCTCTTGGTTTGAAATTCCCAGTATAATCACTTGATTGGCACACATGCTCTCTTTAAAAGTTAAGCTTTGACAGGCTTCATAGACTTAGTATTTATTGGGATCTACTGCAGATTTAAACTGGGATGTCTAAATGAAGAAGGTCTGGTGACTGTCATCTAGCATAGGAAGCCAAAAGTATTTGTTAGTAGTACTTTGTTAATATGTTTTCTTTCCTTGTGTGCATTGAAGATGATGAGAATAGAGTACATTTTCACTTAAATTAGCTATATTTGTAACATTCAGACCTTTAAATGCTGTTATTCTGACAGTGCTTTCTCAGTGACCTTGCGACAGCTTCTGTCAGTACAGACCCATGCTGTCTTTCTGGATCTTTGTCTTGCATATCTCAACCAAATATTGTCTCACTGATGCTGACAGAACGCTCTGGAGTGTTGGACAGATGCTTGGAGGGTAAAAAATACCATTTTATTTTCATAGAAATGAAAATCTGATTTTTATAACATTAACAAAAGTCAGATTTTGTCAAAAAGCTCTTTCAAACCAGCATTTTTCAAAACTGGAAAGTAAACACTGACCAACTAAAAAGCTGGAACTGGAAGTGCATTTGCCCATGGTTGCAACTTCTGTGCCAGGTGTGTTTTACTACAGCAAATATGCTGCTGGAGTAATTTTGACATCATTAGCTGAGTAACCTTCTGCACAGCCAAAACAGACAGCAAGATGGAATGCACAAGGCAACAGTGTGGTAGCAAAACTTTGAGCTGAGAATCCTCCCAAGCCTGCAGTTGCTTTCAGGTATTTAACACAGCTGAGTCTAAATATCTAAATAAACATTTTGACACATCCAAGATTCTGCTGTGGCTTAAATAGAGTCATTATTATAGATTCATAAAGTCCTTATGCCAAAATCCACTTCATACCATGCTGCTTTTTTGTTTTCAGTTCATCCAGTTGAGGATTCTGGGGGAGCAAGAAGCTATCCCAGCTGTGAGTCCTTTAACTAAGAGACAGGTTACTGGTTTGATTCTAGCCGAAAACGCAAATCCCCTTCGGGGTTCGATGAGCAAGAGCATCCAGTGTAATACTCAAGCAAATCGAACATGCACAGTTACGTGCTGTGACAACTCCTTATGAAAAGGGAGTAGCTGAAAGTAGCTTTCACTAATACTGTAACTCAAAGTGTGAATCCTGTGTGAACAGATTTAGAAAAATTACAAACTTACAACTTAAAAATTACAAAAAAATTACAAACTGCACAGTATATTTAGCCTTCAGCAGCTTTCTTGGAATGTTTTATTTTTCCTGTTAATTAAATCTGATTCTGCAACTGGACAAACTGTAGGCTCCTTACTCAAACAGTTTCTGAGACACTGCTCCTTGGCAAAATTTAGTCTGCATTTAATGTAACTACACAATCATTCTCACTCTTCATACACTATTTGTCAGTAGCAAACATAACTAACTGTAACTCTTTCTCCACTCACAATTAATGATCGGTCACGGTTTATTTTTTTTCCTCTGGGTGGTGCCTTCATGCAGTGATTTGTGTTGTTTTTACACAGCTTCAGCTGAAACACTGTTTAGGACGTTTATACACTACTACCACATCATAGCAATGCATCTAATGAATAGCACAAACTTTGAATTGAATTTGGACCGCTGCCTCTTCGCTCTTCTGGGGACTCTTGACGTGATTCGAGCATGCGTCAAGTTTCTAAAATGTTCATTTTCAGGTCTTTGCTGTGAAGAAACTGCTTTTTCTTTTTCAGTTGGTGTCTGTGTATCTCTTTAAAGTTGATGTAAAATGTTACCGTTTTTGTTTTGTTAGCTTTATCGAATATTCTGATAAAATTTGCCCAAACTACTCTTTGTAAGCCTTGTATATCTACATTGTACAGTAACATTTAGCCAAACAGCCTATTGCTTTCAATGGCTTTACAGCATAATCGTTTGGCATTACTTATGCCAGCAAATAGAAAGAAATAAAGAGTTTTTAAATGTTGGAAATCCTCTGATCCACTGCTTATATAGACATAAGCATTACATATTTACAGTGTTACCTTTTTTTCTCTATGTTCACAGGACATTTTCCCTTCACATTTCTTTGTACTCTAAGAATCTGGCCAGTGTGCTTCACGTGTGCACACATGGCTGAACAGTAGCTTGTTTGTGTTGCTGAATAATCCTTAATCAACAATCCAAACCAAACCATAGTCTCTCATTATCCCAGGGAGCATGCCAGCTTGGCATACTGTGAGCCCTGCTTGTCTGTTTTTAACAGGAACCTAGTGAGACAGTAGAGGCCCTGCCGGCAACTGTACAGTACATGTGTGCGTGCCTATACTGACACAAACATGCAATGTGCACATGGACAAACACAAAGATAAATCTGCATGAACAGGATGCACGTGGGTTGAACTACACAACAGCGCAGGCCAGAACATGTGCATGTGCTTGTGCTGTCATAGCAAGTAAAAGTCTTCAAGAGCAAACAAATACTACAGTGCACATGGACATACACACACATGCGTACATATGAACTCCATGGACCATTTGAATATAATAGTGGGGTATTGTGACAGAGATGAATAACGTACAGAGGGATTATTAGCCGCAGACTTAATACTGCAAAAAGCCATCTTTCTTTCATTAGGCAGTAAAGGAGCTGCAATATGGCCCCTAAAGGCATTAATTAGACTGAAAGCAGGGTCTGTGTGGGCCCTACAGTAGGCACCACACATGGCATTGAGTACCACACGGCTGCATGTCCTCATTATCGAGGCTTTCCTCTTCAGAGCTTTCATCACTCCCCATCATTCAATCTAAAGAGGTAATCATCAGCTTGGTTAAGCCACTAACCAATAAAAATAAAGTATAAAGTAGTCTCAGTTAAAGACGTCTCAGTTTTTCTGTGGGTCTTTTCTCATGTCTCTCCTTGTCATTCTTGCTGTGATGCCCTGGACATTTTCTTCTATTATACACACACACACACACACACACAAACACCCACCACCCACACAGACGAATTACTTGAGTGACACGCTTCACAGCTCTGACTTCCTGCCACCCAGTGGGAGGAGCTGTCCATTACTGTGACAGACTTGACTTTTTAAAAATATTATTTCATATCAGGCCAGAGAGGTTAGAGAGAGACAGATGCTGTCAGGGAGTGATGGATGAGCCTTTTTTAAAAGGCCATCAGGGAAATAATAGACAACCCAGTGAGCCTTGAAAGCAGCGAGCTAAACCAGAACAATCTACACTCCCCCTCTCATCTCCGCAACTGTCAGATTGAAAAATGTCAGCAATTAGAAAGTATGGTAATGTAAAGGTAGTTTCACGTTAGATCTGCTGCATACTGAAGTAGCTGTGGCAGTTGAAGTGGTCAGAGAGAGCAGCAGCAGGAGGAAGAAGGTTAGAATATGGACAGATGGCCTCGGGGCTGAGTCCAAATGGGAGAAGACGGATTATGTAAACTGCCTTCCCCGTGTCATGGAAAGGTTAAGCAAGCTGTTAGTTTTTGTTTATATCCTTAATATTAATATATATCTTTGTCGAGTATTGGGAAAGTAAGAATTCTGCCAGTATTGTTTTTACAGCCGGCCCGAAGACGATTGTTGATAACAGATTAGGAGTGTCTGCTTCCAATGCAATATTTATAATTTGTGTTTTTCTCTCAGAATCAGAAACTTTATTGTCATTGTCATGAGAACAACGAAATTAAGAATGGTCCCCGATCATTGCATCATCCCTAGCAATATCAAAATATAAATAAAACAATAAAATTCAATAAATAAAATAGATAGAATACTTAAAATACTAATAAGATATAACAGTAAAACATTCACATACATTCCCACACACATGCTTCAGACCGTGCATAGATTAACACAAGAGTGGCGTGATGGACATTTTTTTGTAGTATTCAGATGTGTTATTGCAGTTGGATAACAGCTGTGTTTGAGTCTATTAGTCCTTGCTCTGATTGCCCTGTACCGTCTGCCTGAGGGCAACAGTTCGAACAGGGAGTGGCCAGGATGTGAGGTGTCTTTTATGATGTTTTGGGCCTTTTTAAAACAGTGGGCGTTGTGTAGAACTTCCAGTGTGGGGAGAGGGCAGCCAGTGATCTTTTGGGCGGTGTTAATGATCCCTTGGAGTGCTTTCCTCTGAGCCCCTGTGCAGCTAGTGTACCAGATGCATATGCAGTAAGTTAGAACACTCTCAATGGTGGCTCTGTAGAAGGACACCAGCAGTCTCTGTGTGATGTTATTCCTCCTGAGAATTCTCAGGAAGTACAGTCTCTGTTGGGCCTTTTTCAGCAGCTCGGAGGTGTTCACACTCCAGGAAAGGTTCTCCTCTATATTGACTCCCAGGAAGCGGAAGCTTGCCACCCTTTCTACACAGTCCCCATTTATGAATAGTGGTTGGATCTCTGGCATCACTCAAAGGAAGAGGGAAAGGCTTTGGATGGGTAATACGATGTCATGGTTCAGTCCATGATGTCATTATGGATATATCTCCTGATTGTGTGTTTGTGCACTCTAATTGACTCTATGCGTCTTCATTTGGTTTTTCATAAACAATGAATTTAACACACATGCTCTTTTCTTATTTATACAAAACTAAATATGAGATAATGCTTCTCCCCCCCCCCCCCCCCCCCCCCCCCCCCCCTGTAAGATTAAAACCATGTATGCATAAACATAACAATACTGTGCACAACCCACATTGTTAAAGACTTGTATTCCAGTGGTTAACTTTCCAGTGGAGGCAACCATGGTAAAAGTCCAACAGAATAGGAGACCACGGAGACTAAGAGGCAGGACTTTAAATTACTTATTTGATTAAGGAACTTTGACTTGGTGTTTCGTCTGACGCCAGACCTGGGACTTGTAATGGAGAATGAGTCAGAGCTGAAGAGAAAGAACATGAAGAAGAAATGGATGGAGTGAGACTGAGGGAGAGATCAGGGGTTTCTTAGTCAACACAAACCCTGTCAGACAGGCAGGCCATATAGTTCTGCTTTTTATGTACTCATAGTTCATAGTTTTAGGTCTGAGGCTGTAATTTATTTTAGTTCATTTTCATGAATAAAAATGGCTGAGTGTGCATGTGTCTGGTTGAGGTTAGTGTTTCTCAACACAAACACTGTGACAGAAAAACCATAGACCAACCATACATCTCTGGTTTGTATTTACTCATTACCCACAGTCGAAGTTCTGGCCCACAAGTTAATTTCGATAAATGGCCTGTTGATTGTGTAGAAAGCAGAAGGCCAGCGAGGAACAGCAAGTACGATCTGTCCTCATTTTTGGTTTTGATGAGATGATTCAAGCACTTAAGGAAAGTCCAGAATTCAGCACAACCATTGCTATTAAACAGTGACATCAGTGTGGTAAAACCATAACTCAATGGTTTCGAAAACATCTAGCTGAATCTGCGGGTGCTTTTCTAGTGGTTATAAAAAAGAGACAAATAGCAGAGCTCCGTCATCCACACACTCTTAGAGGAAAGCACCATTACAGAGGTTCGGTAGCACTCGATGTTTATTTTCAATCTTTCTGAAAGTTGCTCCAAAGTGGAAACTGTGCTGCTCAAACAGGGTACAGAAAATATACTGCACTAGTAAAGATGCAGAAATGCCAGAGGACACAGATCCTTGTCTGTAAAGATAATCATTAATGGATCTGCATTAACTGTGTACGCGGGGACGGGGTATAATTTAGCATGTGCTCTCTTGCCAAGGATGTGTCGCAGACTGTGTTAGTGGTTGGGATTGTGTCTGTTTGTGGGCGTAAGAGTGTTTTTTAACAGCAGTGTGATCTTTGATCTAAATGCTGGCAGATTTGATTCAAAGTGCCCATAAGCCACACTTTTCTCACTTCTAAAGGTTTTCAACACTCTAACTTAAAACCTCGTTATCATAGGTTTTGGGGCAGCATAGTAGGCAAATTTGTGATGACATTTAAACATAAATTGCTGTAAAAGCAGTTCTATTTCTCACCGTGGGCATTTATGGCATATATAGCTCGAGGTATAGCAGTGTTTATGTCCACTGGCAGCAGTAGAAAGTAATCAGATCTCTTCTCTGGGTTTAGAAGAAGAAACAGAAGGAAAGGTTTCAGATGGATGCTGTGGTGTCTCGTGCCTTGCCAGTTGCCTCGACCACTGGCATGTCTGTCTTTGTCCCTTTGCCCGGAACAACCATGTTAGTTTTATTCATCTCTCCAAATGAACAGTTGGCACCACTGATTCGGGGGAATTAGAAGGGGAAAACATAGGGGCGCCTGGTGTGGGGTGCTGGGTTTTTTCCCCTTCATCTTAATTTTCCTCCAGGACCACAGCTGATTGCACTCTCCCTGATGATGGTTAGTAAGAGGGAAAGAACTATATCCTCTAGAGCCTGTTGGCCAGGTTGGATTCCTTCCCTGTGGCATCAAGACTCACTGAGCTCTATCCTTTAGCATCCCATATTCATCTTACATCCTTTCTTGGGTCTTAATCCATGTCTCCACAAGGAAAAGACTTCAGTAGTTTTTATTGATCTGCAATTGTGTTTTCAACTGTCCACAAAGCCAGTAGTTGACAGTTAAGGAATGCAGCTAATATTCTTTTGGAAAGATTTATAGAGGCTCTTTTGTTACGTATGCGAATGAGCCAAATCAGTTGTTTTCTTTTTTCTATCCCCAAATCCCTCCTCTTCCCCCAAGGCTGTCTTTTGACTCTTGCTTGTCTCATCTCCTTGTATAATATGAACTGCTTGATATCGACTTTCAGCAATAACTTTGACTCGTCTTCCAAGTTTCTCAACTGTGTCCGTCTGTGTTTTATAAGAGCACCAACATCATACTTTTGTCTCCTGCAATTTAAACCAGAAATTAGAACCTGTTCAATTTTGGTACTGGGTTCCAGCTTCTCAATGGAACTAATTTTAAAAGTGTGCAGTAAACCAAACCAGGTTCAGCCCTTTTTTTAATCCCCTTTATGCTTATACTTGTCTGGCTTTTTTTACTCTCACGAAAACTACTTTTGGTATATGTAAACTCTGTGACAACAGTACAACCCTCACTCGACAGTTTCACACAACTCAAACAGCCACGTGGAAGTCTAAACATGGCCGCAAGTGGCTGGCCTACATCTGTATTTGCGTTCATATTTTATTCTGTTCTAACACACATGGCCTCTCGATGTGTTTTGTCCCCAGCCTCCTACAGTTGCACATCAAGAGCTGTAATAAACGCGACTGTTTCATATAGAAAGAAAATTCAGGACTTGCCCACTGAGGGTTTCTGCTTGCCACTTTGAGGTGTTGTACTTGTGTATGCAGATATATACCATTCTGCTGTGTTGCATTTATGAGAAAGTTTACTACAATAACAATCAAGGAACGTTGTTAGCACCCACTTAGTTTGGTAAAAGCACTTGGACCTGCTCTTTTTCCTCTCAGCACTTCCAAAGATCTTTTTATGAAAGAAGGAAGGGCTTTTATTGCCTTTTTTCAAATAAACTTTCATCATACACAAGCACATGGAATAATTTCTTATACTGTTGTGGTAAAAAGAAAGTACAACCTATTTAAATTAAGGTTTTCTGTATCAGCAAGTAATAAAAGTAACCTGGTCCTCAGCAGGCCTTAAAATGAGGTCCATAGAGCCTGACATGAACTATACCTGCAAGGACCAGATTATTTTTATTATGTCTGGATATGTCGTAATTGTATGCAATGTAGTGCTGCAGTAATCAATAACTTGCCAGGTGGATTTATATTTTTGCAAGAATATTTAGTGCCTAACACATTTTTATAGACCACGTGACAAGAAAACAGAAATATTTTAGAAATCTGGCAAAAACTTGTGGCAAAAACAAACTAAATTCCTGTTTTTACAAAGTGGATTTCTCTGAGAAGTCAGAAATGAATTAAACATAGCATTCAACCAGTAAAACAAGTTTTTTATTCAGGAATGCAAGTAAACAACTGCTGGCATCTTAATCAAATAATACTAATGTGCTTTATTATTTTTTCTGCTTCTGATTCATGCACTGTCAATCAATAAATATTATATGTTAATATTAAAAATATCATTTTATGCATACTAGAGGATTACCCTTGACCAATATAAACCTTGTAACCTTGTACTGGTTATATATGTAAACGTATAAATAGTGGAATATTTTAGTAACCCTTTGACCATGTCTGTCAGAGATGCCAAATGTCTGCTAAAAACTGCTTTTCCTGTCGGAAATGAAAACACAGGAAAATGTTTATGGGTCTCGGTTGAAGAACAGAATAATGGATTTTGGCTCGAGAGCACCATACTGCCAGCGACCGCGCTCTCCCAGCCTACGCGTTTGCGTCTCTTTAGTCATAGTTCACTTATATTAAAAACAATCGTGGCGATGAGTAGTGTAAAGAGAATAGTGATGAAATCAGTCAATGTATTATAAACATAAATGTTTGCCAAGACTTGATGTAATACAGAGTGCTTGTTTGAAGAGGAGAATTTCAAGTTTAATCGGGAGAGCTACCATAAATCTAGCCAACCCTGAAGTAATATATCTATGTCTGTGAAGGTTCTCAGTCATCCAGGTCATCGTAGTCAAAGGAGCTTGCAAAGAAAAGCGTCTGGACTTCTTTAAGTTGCTTGAAGATGTTTCACCTCTCATCCGAGAAGCTTCTTCAGTTCTATTTGTGAAACCTGGCCCCACCTTAGATAAGGTGATAAGGTGATAGATAAGATAGATAAGGTGGGGCCAGGTTTCACAATGAGCTCACCCAAAACCCTGGCAGATTGAGACCCACACCCAGTTTCACACCTTGGCTCAGGCGATTAGAGGATCATCAGGGGGTCCTTTTGTCCCTCTGTGGGGGGATACTCCCACTAGGTTTAAATCTGGGACTCCCCACCATTTGATCTTAGAACTGAAGAAGCTTCTTGGATGAGAGGTGAAACGTCTTCAAGCAACTTAAAGAAGTCCAGACGCTTTTCTTTGCAAGCTCCTTTGACTAATGTATCTATGATAAACCAGCTTGTCTTACAATATATTTTGTTGCGGTTATGAATGTAAAGCTTCTCCTAAGTTTCTGGGAGGTCATCCAGCTCATGCTGAGAAGCTGTAGCACTAAAGAGGGCACTGTGGTGGAGGCTGTAAAGTATAATAGAGGGTGGCTCGCTACTTCAGCTGCAACATTTGTTCTCTTTTACCAGAGAACCGAAGTAATGGACAATATTTATCTTTGCTCTTGGCCTCATAGTCAGAGTTATTATTAAAAGTGAGGAACTCCGGTTACTAGTTCTTTTGGGACGTTGAAGGAAGGAAATTATGATGAAAGTCGTCCAGAGCTGGCCGCAGATTGTACACTTTAATAAGTGGACAAGTCCAGTGGATGTATCAAAATGAATTGCTGTAAGGAGGTATTTCCTTGAAACGGACAGACTGGTTAGCATGAGTGATGTGGGGGTTTTAAAAGGCCCAACAAGCTTCTCCACTCTGCTGTATCTTAAGATTGTTAAATCCTGCAGTTATCTTGCTTTTTTCCATGTACTCAACAGGCTCAGTTGGCTGCAAGTTGAAACCACAGCTGTACAGTCCTCATTAAGAAGCAGGGGTTTATTCCCACATTAATATTTTGAAATCCCCTCTAGTTCTTTCCTGTTTTCTCTTTCAGCACTTTTACAAAAAGGCTGGAAATAGAGATTATTATCAAATTCAGCAAAACTGTTACTTAAACTATGCCAAAAATAGTCAACAGAGCTCTGCAGTTTTCTTCTTGTGTTCATATAGATGGATAAATAATATATGACCTTAACAATAAACACTAAGCTGTCTTTTACTTTGTCCTCCTCCATTTCCTCCATTTTCTTTTTTTTGCTAAGTATGTATTGCTGCCTGTCTGTCTGTCCTCAAACCTCTTCTTCTTCAGGCCTTGGTAGAAAGTGATTAGACAGCGTCAGGCATCACTGGTTATTTTTGTCTCTAAGGCTCCTTATTTCTCAGCAGATGACTGTGCATGGCACTCTAGAGCCTGCAGCACAAAGGAAAAGCTTTATCACTGTTTTTGTTTAAACCCATTTGGCTTGACTGATTAAAGTATGTTGCCTCACAGATGTGTGCATGGGTTTGTGTGCGTGTGTGTGTCTGTGCGTGTATGAGAAAAAAAGGTGGGTAAGGGTGATATAGAGAATGGCTGAATCTACAGTGCTTCTAAATGAGTATTTGTGCCCTTGAGTATATACATATGTCTCAGTGGATGCTTGTGTGTGTAGCTGTATCCGCATACTGGCCCCTGGGCAGCCTGAGTGCAGACATGATTGATGACTTGTGCGCTGTAGTGAAAGTCTTTTCAATGAAAGCAAAATGAGGTTTGGACTTTATGACTTCATCAGATCTGCTCAGTTCAATGTGAGGTTAATGAAATGTGGCAAGCTCTTCTCTTACAGCTTAGACCATGCATTTTATTCCACAATGAGGCCTTTGCTCAACCGTGTCAGTGCACTTAGCTGCCATCATTGTGACTGAACAGACACTGGGTGATCTGCTGTAAGTCAGCTCATTGTAGTGACATTAGGAGTGTGTGCTCATGAATGATGTACATGCAGAACATTTTGGAGCTGTCAGCTTTGTGTTAGATCTGTTTGCACTGAATACCACAGTGCTTCCAGATAGTGATGGAATAGGTATGTAGTAATTTTACTATTAAATGAGTCATTGGGAGTTTTTAAAATATTTTTTTGAAAGAAACTTTTTAAAACTTTTTAAAGTTTGTCTGCAGTGAAACTGTATCTCTTGGACACACCTTCTCATTTGATGTTTTTTTTCTTTATTTTACTACTTTCTACATTGCAGATACATACTGAAGACATCAAATATATGAAGCAAGTTATATGGAATTATGTAGAAAGAAAAAATGATAAATAACTCTAAATATGTTTAATATTTTAGCTGCTCTTTGCTTTGTTGAGAGTGCTGCAAACCCTTGGCCTTATCTCAATGATTTTCATGATGTAGTCACCTAAAATAGTTTTCACTTCACAGGTGTGCCTTGTCAGGGCTCATTTGTGGAATGTCTTGCCTTCTTAATGAAGTTAATGTCCATTCCTTGGAAAACCAAGGAATGGACATTAGACCAGTGGAAATCTGTGCTTTGGTCTGATGGGTCCAAATTTGAGATCTTTGTGCGACACAGAAAAGGTGAACAGATGGTCTCTACATGCATGGTTCCCGCCGTTAAGCATGGAGGAGGAGGTGTGGGGGTGATTTGCTGGTGACACCATTGGAGATTCATTCAAAATTGAAGGCACACTGAAACAGCATGGCTACCACAGCATCCTGCAGTGACACGCCATCCCATCAAATACACCTCTAGGGTGTGCAAGGGCCAAGAAGGAGAGTGATGGAATGCTGAGCCAGATAGCCTGGCTGCCACAGTCACCTGACGTAAACCCAGCAGGGAGGAAGGACCAAAAATGCAGGATTCAGTGAGGCGAAGTTGAACTCAAAGTAAACAGCTTTATTTGCAGGTTGCAGATTGAACAGGGGACAAACTATACTGGGAAAATATAAACTGGCAGACAGATAATCAGGGACCAAAACACAGAGTATAGGCTGAGGGTGAGTAGACATTAACGACACGACACTGACACAAGGACACACTGGACGTAAATACACTGAGTGAGTCATCAAGGAATGAGAAACAGGAGGGAGACACAGCTGAGAGGGTTTGGGCTAACGAGACACGGGGAGCAAAGCTAGACACATTGACATGAGGCACAACCTTTCACAATAAAACAGGAAACAAGAAACAGACACTTGACACTGAAGTGAACCTATACTAAACACGAGACACAAACCAGGAACTAACCCCTCACAAAGAACATAGAATAATACTAATAAACAAAGCATAACAAAAGGATCAGAATACCATTACCATAATATGTAAGAACTGAAAATGCTGGGTCAAAATGACCCAGGACCGTAACACGCAGATTGAAGGCAAAAGGGCCAACAAGTGCTCAGCATCTGTGGGAACCATTTCACTACCTCATGAAGCTCATTGAGAGTGTGCAAAGGAGTAATCAAAGCAAGAATCTAAAATATAAAACATGTTTTGTGTGTTATTTCACACGTTTTTGTTTACTACACAATTCCATATGTGTTCATTTATAGTTTTGATCCCTTCCCTACAATGTAAACCGTCATGAAGAGTGTGTGTGCGCATCAGCGCAGTGTAAATGTGTTGTTTAACTTTACTAGCATTGGCTTTCTTTATACAAAAAAATGTAAGTAAATCTTCACATTTGGTAAACAAGCTGCATTTCATTATTTTTCCATTAAAATAACTACAACCCCAATTCCAAAAAATGTTGGGATGTGTATAAAATGTGGGTAAAACAAAGTGCAATAATTTGCTCATAATCTCATAAGCCCTTATTTTATTCACAACAGAAAACATATCAAGTGCGTAAAATTAGACATTTGTGTATTTCATGAAAAATAGTAGCTCATTTTGAATTTGAGGAAAATTAAAAAAAAATGGGATGAGGCAACAAAAGCCTGGAAAAGTAAGTGGTATTAAAAATGATTTTTAAATTCAATTTTAATTATATAGCGCCAAATCACAAAAAACGTCGCCTCAAGGCGCTTTATATTCTACAGTAGATCGCACAATAATAGATACAGAGAAAACCCAACAATCATATGACCCCCTATGAGCAAGCACTTTGGCGACAGTGGGGAGGAAAAACTCCCTTTTAACAGGAAGAAACCTCTGGCAGAACCAGGCTCAGGGAGGGGCGGGGCCATCTGCTGCGACCGGTTGGGGTGAGAGAAGGAAGACAGGATAAAAGACATGCTGTGGAAGAGAGACAGAGATTAATAACAGATACGATTCAATGCTGAGACGTCTATTAACACATAGTGAGTGAGAAAGGTGACTGGAAAGGAAAAACTCAATGCATCGTAGGCTGCCGGGGATTCCCATGTCTATTGCAGCGTAACTAAGGGAGGATTCAGGGTCACCTGGTCCAGCCCTAACTATATGCTTTAGCAAAAAGGAAAGTTTTAAGCCTAATCTTAAAAGTAGAGATAGTGTCTGTCTCCCAAATCCAAACTGGAAGCTGGTTCCACAGAAGAGGGGCCTGAAAACTGAAGGCTCTGCCTCCCATTCTACTTTTAAATACTCTAGGAACAACAAGTAGGCCTGCAGACCGAGAGCGAAGTGCTCTAATAGGGTGATATGGTACTACAAGGTCATTAAGATAAGATGGGGCCTGATTATTTAAGACCTTGTATGTGAGGAGCAGGATTTTGAATTCAATTCTGGATTTAACAGGAAGCCAAAACAGGAGAAATCTGCTCTCTCTTTCTAGTCCCTGTCAGTACTCTTGCTGCAGCATTTTGGGTTAGCTGAAGACTTTTCAGCAAGTTTTTAGGACATCCTGATAATAATGAATTACAGTAGTCCAGCCTGGAAGTAATGAATGCATGAACTAGTTTTTCAGCATCACTCTGAGACAGGATATTTCTAATTTTAGAGATGTTGCGCAAATGGAAGAAAGCAGTCTTACATATTTGTTTAATATGTGCGTTGAAGAAACAACTGGAGGAACATTTAGCAGCTAATTAGATAACATGATTTGGCACAGTTCATGGTGTTTTGAAAAACATGGACATTGGATCCCCCACACTGAAGAGGAGCGGGAACCTTTGGCTTGCTATCAGCTCTTTGTTCAGAAGCCTGAATCTCTGATGGTATGGGGTAAGTGCCTATGGAATTAGCAGCATGCACATCTGTCCAATTGTTTCTGTTATCGAGACTCGATGGATAGGGCTTGCTCTAGGGCATCCTGTGGATAAATGGTAAATGGCCTGCACTTTACTTAGTCCCTAAGGACCCCAAAGTGCTTTACACTTAGTCATTCACACACACATTCACACACTGGTGATGGCAAGCTACATTGTAGCCACAGCTGCCCTGGGGCGCACTGACAGAGGCGAGGCTGCCGGACACTGGCACCACCACCAGGCAAACATGGGGTTAGTATCTTGCCCAAGGATATTTGGCATGCAGCCAGGAGGCAGCCTGGGATCGAACCGGATTCTGATTAGTGGCTGACCTGCTCTGCCACCTGAGCTACAGCCACCCCAATGGAGCAGATTTGGATTTGGGAAGCTTAGATGACTTTGTGCCTTATTTATTATGTTTACTGAGTCATTTCTGAGCATGATCTGTAGTGTGCTAATGTGCATTGCTTGTTCGAGGCCATAGACAAGTACTTGGTCTGCAGCATTGTTTAGGCAGGTGGTAAATGTTAAAGTAACAGCCTCACATCAGTAAGGTTTCTCTACAGAACAGTGCACTCCAATGAAATGGTCAGTGTTATTTACTCTTAATGATTTTAATGTTGTGACCAAATTACGTAAGCCAAATATTGTTTCTTTTGATTTTAGTAATAGCATCTGTATTGAGCACTGATATTTTTAACTTAGTTTGAAAACCCTGCAAAGCTATAACAGAGACATGTGTTTCTCAGTGTTTCTTGGAGAGAAACACAAGGGCACACTGCTGTCTTGTTATTCTATCAGCTTGTTGGTTCTAGTCATTGTCAGTACTGCCACGTGTAAATTAAATCCTTATTTGTTATACGTCAGAATAAGAGCTGGCATAGTATGTCCTGAGGACAACCTGGAAACCAAACCTTCACTGGTCAGTAACCTCCAGTATTTCTCTGCTCTAACTTTTTCTTGCATATAATTAATCAGCCAATCATGTGCTACCTTTTAGCTTTTTATCTAATACAATTCTTTCCAGCATTTTTTCTACCATTCATATGTATAAACTTTGTTCTCACATGGCAACTAACACTTTCCCATCCAATTTTTTTTTTCAGCAGGCAGTTTTTTCTCATGTAAAAAGGTTAATAATAACCTGTTTGTCTCCTTTTATCTTGTAATTTTATGTGATAGAAACAATTATTATCACACGATAACAAAACCTTTTTAATCTTTAGATGTTGGTTACCTGCTGTTAAACACGATATTTCAAAATTGTGTTTACAGTGAGGTTTTAATTGTGTGCATTCATAAAATGTTAGCATGCATGCACATTTGCATGCTCGCTCAGGTGTCTTAATATGTGGCAATGCTTTGTTCACCTACAGTGGATCTTGATTTTTTCACTTGATTTTTTTTCGCTTAGTACAAGATATTTTGCTTGAAATAAGAGGAAAAATCTGCCAATGGAACGAGTGAAAATTTTTTTGTTTCAAGATCCACGGTCTAAAAACAAGTTAACATATCTTACTGCGATGTTACTCTTTAGTTCATTTTGTCTTGTTTTAAGTGTGATAAGATTATTTTGACTAGAAACAAGACAAATATACTTGCTAGGATTCTGAGTTTTTGCAGTGTATCAGGATAAGAGTAAAAAAAGGCCAGTCATGTGTGAATAACATCACCCTCCCACCTGCTCTAAACCTGTTGGGACATGGGCTGGTGGAACGCACAGAAAGCCAGGTGAACCCCAGGGGTCTTCATTGCATATTTAGATCTTCCTGGATGCTCAGGTGAGCACAGTGCTCTGTTTGATCACTGTTGGCCTCATCTCAAACGGTTTCAGTTACTGAGCTCTTGGATTAGCACGATGTTGTATTTGCATTTCTGGGCAAGTCACTGTACTTAATCAAATGCTAATGCTGGAAGAGTGAAGAAAAGGAAGCTTAATATTCTTAGACGGAGTCCAAGAAAAAAAGAAATTGGCAGGTAGCAGCTTCTCGCTTCACTGTTGAATGTACATAGTGGTATTGTGAAACTGTGGTTTTGAACGGTGTCTGTGTATTACACAGCATACATCTGTGTATGTGTGATACTAGAGCCTGGGCTTGACAGGGGATGTAGAGGAAGGCTGGTCTGTGTTATTCCAAGAATTATCAATGGCTGCCGCTGTGCCAGTCTGTGCTATTCATCACAGCTGTAAGAAACATACAGCCTCAAAATGTTTGAGATGGATGTAGCCACCGCAGTGTCACTCATTGCTTTGTGGACTATGTGTTAAAACCTTCAGCGGTGCATTGCGACCATTGCCAGTTTGTGTGGATTTTTTTTAAAGGTGCATGCTTGTTATTTATTGAACTTAATTGGTTTCTGGTCAGCAGTGCCCTAAAGCACCACACAGTATAGCTAAGAAGATACTGAACATATTTAGATGTGAGAGTAAAGCTTGGAAGTTATCAGCCAACACCAGAGATGGGCAGATAAGTTTGTTACCAAGGTGCACCTGCAGTTCACTGTGATATTAAGTCTGATGTTATTTTCGGCTACAACAGCTAAAACAGGCTTAGTGGACAAACATTTGACTCTTTTGTATGAACATTGACAAAAGAGGTGCAGTTGCTTTGAAGGGGGGAAATTAGCCGTAGAGACCAAAACTGTTTTTTGAACACATGTTTATGTCTGCTGTAAACTTGGACAGTTTAACAAGGGAGTCTGTGGAGTCAATCCATTCAGGGAACTGTAGTTTCTGGCACTTTGCTCTAAAACAGTACATCACCATATTTCATATGCTTATGTGTTGCAGTATGTGGGTGTTTGCACTTGCCCAAAGATCTTTTAGGCTCACAAAGAGAAATAAAAAGTCAGGAATGACTCCAGTGATGGAGAAGAGGGATTACAAGCTGATCTAAAACAGAGCAAAGAAGAATTCAAGATAAGTCCCTCCAGGAGACTGAGAGAAAATCACAGCCAGGCCAGCAGGCGTATCCTCTGTCACTGTCTGCAGTGGGTGACCGTGCTTCATTTACGTTTAACTGTATGTGCGTTGGCCCCAAAATAGGTTCTCTGTTTGAGATTGACCACAATGAGGAAGACTGTATGTGTCTAAAGGGTGTGAAAACATTCCTGTTATCACTATGGAAAACTCTCCCTGCTGTCATCAGATGGGGGAAATATTATGAGTCTGTCTGCTGGCGAACGTGTGTTACTCTGGGACAATCCTGTTATGTTTATTTTCTGAAACAGTAGACGTTTAGCTTCCACATCACACAGCCCCAGGATCCCTTAGCCATAGCATCGGCCTCACTACTGTTTCCGCGTGTGGATTATTTTGGGGAAGGTGAAGGGCATGTGTGTGTGTGTTTTTTAAGGGTGTGTATGACACGCAGGAGAACGGCTTTCAAGATCAACTGATGATCAGAAAATTATGAATATATTTAAAATAACATGGAAACCACAATGTTAAAATTGACAAGTTTGACGCTATTTGTTTAGTCTTAACCAAGCAACGAATCTATCACTATAAAGACTTTATACTCTTTTCTTTGCAGGAGCCACATTAATTTTATAAAGAAGTCGTTAGTAAGTCAGCTGTGTTTATCTTTTACAGCTTATAATAGACAGACAACTTTTCATTTTCCATTATGTACCTCTAGACTTTAAGCCAAAATTTCCTTTTCAGAAAACTAGGTTTTAAACTAAGCAATCAACAAGCAATTCCATAGCATACATATGGGGGATCTTTACATATGATGTTGTAATACTGATCTGGAAACATAGTGTACTGATTTTAAAGATTAGGTCTTTGATTTTAAGTAATTTATTTGCTTATCTGCTGCCTCAAAATTTTCCTTCCTTCAGTTAGGCTCAATTTCCAAGATCAAAGCAACAGTTTTTGGAGTTTGTCCAGCCTCCAGTATTTAGAAGATTAATCGTAGACAGAAGGGGAATATACTTTGCAAGCATTTTCCTGAAAAAAAGGAAAGATAGTGGAAAATCAAATGTCAAAAACACAACTTCTTTTGGTTACTGTCCCTGCTTTGTTGATGTTGGGCTTTGTGGGAAGGGATGGCGTCATCACCAGGCAGTGGTGCTGCTCTCTGGTCCTAACATATGGGTGATCTATCTGGTCCCATCAAAACAAAATGACAGTTGCCTTTCCTGTGCACACATGGAAAGCATTGGGTCACACTCAAAGGCAACATGCACACACTTGCAGGAACGTGCACGTAGAACAGAGAGAAAAAGGTAAACGGAGCTTCCAGATGACTATCCACCTCGGGCTCTCAGGTTACAGCACAGGAACAAATTTTCCAAAGCAGTATTTTCATCTTAGTTTTTCCTCTTTATGACTTCTTTGCTATTTGGCGAAATATCACGTGTTTCCATTAGGCTACAGAGTTACTATAGGTCAGTTTTCTTTTCTAAGAAGAGAGGCTTTCAAACTTTGAGCGGAGCTTTTGCGCCTCAGATATTACTGAGACCTTTAAAAGGCCTTAAACACATATACCCAACCCCTTTAGACTCTAGGTTTACCTTAGTGTACAACACATGTTTTTTTATAAGCATGCATCACAGTTCATATATGGAAATTATAATAGTTTCACACTTGATACTTTTCTGTACTTTGAGAAAAATGTAGATGGATATGAAAGTCCAATGTCATACCTCACAAGATTCTTAGGAGACATATGCTTTATTAAACAGTCACATTTACCCTAAAAGTACTTTCTATTTCTCTCTCTGTCATGTGGGCTCTGATGCAGACTTTGCAGTGTGCACAGCTATTGTAAGCAAAGTCAAAACAACTAATGATTTGAGAATTTATCAACATGTTTCTGAATATTTAGTTAAATTTAAGAAAAAAAAGGTCAGAGAGGGTCACGTTTGATTGGATGTGGAGACCTTTGTCTTTCGTGGTGTTGGTGCTGTAGATCCTGAACCTTTATGACTGTGCTGAAAGGTCTGCTGGTGAGAGGGTGTGTAGATGGATGGTGGTCAACAGAGGCTACTGGGCAGATGACAGCAGGCCCTCCTGTGGGAAGCAAAGACTAATAATAAGCGCTACAGATCAGAAGGCCTTTGAAGAGATGGGGCATGACCCAGCTATGTAAGCTGTTGGCAGTGGGTGACAAATCCCACGAGAAGCACTATATGCAGTGGTGGTAATGGAGAACAGTATATATGCTCATATTTAATTTAAATTCCATTTTCCTTCTATTATACAGCATATTTAAGGGATTTTTTTTGTCTTGGTATGTTCGAACTTTGCTTCCACTTGCAGACATTCTGTTCATCTGAGCTTTTCTTTCCTGCTATGACTTGCTGTATGAAGCTATGTGTGTGTGTAGCACTCATAATTTCTCAAGCATGCACTCACCATAACCCCGACAAATAAACACACATATCATCCCTGTTACCTCAAGCCTCAAGCCATGGTTTCATCACACTCAAATTCACCTGGACTGTCCTTTGAAGCAGAAGAAAAACTTTTGCTTTTTCTGCTCTTAATGTGACACCCCGGGGACAAAGAATTGAATCACTGTCTTGATAAATTTCTGGAAGGTGCAGGTAGCCAAAGAGTGGGTGTGGTAGGTTATTATTTCAGTCCAAACTCCAGTTGTCATTTCTCTTCGCCCTTTGTTAAGCTTTCTGTTCTTTATTTTCTTTAAATATAAGTCCTGCAAAACACCTGATTGCAAAGAAATTCAGAATTTTAGTAGCCAGGAGTCTGGCAATGCATCCAACCCCATCTGCATGTAATTGTTCCACTATCCAGAGTTGGTTCAGTTGCCTGTCTCCAAACCTCCAAGCACCCATCCATGCGATCACAGCCAGCGTCTTAACAGTAGCCATGTGTCCTTAAGTGCACTCTGTGGTTGTCCAATTGCACTCAAACTGTATATGCACACTCTATGAGTCATTATTCTAGATTCATCAGAAGTCGTTAACAAGCTGGCTATTGGCCAATGGCAATAAAAATGCTAAGGGTGCTCAAGAGGACCACTTGTATTAAAATACATTTGCAGTGCAACCATTTTGCCTTGTTTACACTGGTGCAACAAATCCATAATGGATTTATATCAACTTTTAATATTTCTCTTTTATTATCAGGGAGGTTTTACTCCTAAGATGATCTTTTTGTTATTTTGCTTATTATTGTGTAGTTGCCTTACAGCAGTAGTAGGACAAAAAGAATGTTATCTTTGTGAAAATGTTTCAGTCTTACAATCTAGTTGATGCACGGATCTCTCAATTGAAGGTTTTTTTGATACTGGGGTCCACAAAAAAGGAAGACTTTAGTTCTAATCTTATGCAATTTCTTAAAATCAGAAAGCACCACAATTAATGGATGAAAATAATAGGTTTGAGTGTTGTCTTTCCCCAGTCTCTGGCAGTCGTTATGTACAGATGTAACAGATTAGAAGGTTGACACCAGCCCTGACTTTTAACAGCCTCCTTTACATGCCTGCCTTAAGAAATTGTTTGTTTATCTATTTTAATTGGCTTTAACTTTTGCTGCCAAGTGTGAGAAAAGACTCTGTAAGTTGGAAACTTATAGCTTCGTCTGTCAAACTGCGACTCGTGCTTTAGAGTTTTCTGGATGTTTTGCCTGTGGCTGAACTATTTAAAAGGTCCAGTTCCTTTTAGAGGGGAAACAATGAAGCTATAAAATTCTGCAAACGCAAAGTATTGAAACCCCCCCCCCCCCCCCCCCCCCCCCCCAGCAAAAATAAACCTTGAGGTGGAATGAATATTAAAATAAATATGCTTTTCACCGAATGCTTTTGCCTTACTTTTTTCAGAATCATTGTAATCATTTGAAGCGATTTCCATATCTAATTAGTGTTTGAAAACAAAATTCCAAGTGTTCCTGAAACGAGAGTTAAGAAATTTTAAATAAAAGTGTAAATAGGCTGGAAAAATGATTATAATAATAATAATAAGATTAAAGGTACCAGAATCTGAAAGCCATCTTTCTCTAAGATGGGAAAACTGCCCATGCCACCAGCTCACAAAGCGTGCTTCATTTCTGCTAAATGGTTCCTGACTTTTTGCCTTGCACTCCGAGGTAAACGTCCTCTCTTTAACGCCAAGCCTTTTCTCTGTTTAAAAATGCTCTATGAATCTGACCTGTGATTGGCCAAAGCCTCTCGTCACAGGGCCCAGATAAGGTGTAGGAGCCTCGTTTCCTCCCACACAAAAAAGCAGATTTGCACAAAGCAACCTTTAGATATGTAAGATATATTTATTTTTCCAACTGATCCCTGTTCAAGAACCTTCAGATTCTTCTTTTTGATACTTTGCATGTACTATGTAGTGTGCTATACTCTCTCTTTACATGCACGCATGCACGCACACTTTCTGCTGTGTAAATATTCATGTTCATTCCCGTAAATTTACATGTTATTTATGCTTTCTCTTTCCATTAATTTCACTTCAACTTCTGGCAATTAGCACCTTATAATGTCAATGTGATTTTATTACCTAGTAGAAAATATCCAGGGCTCAGAATTCAGAACCATATAGGAGCCCAACCAATTGGAAAATAACCATGCCAAAAAAGAAAAGAAAAGAAAGAAAGCACTGGATATCAAATGGAAATACAGACTGTCTTGTTTTCCCTTTTCGTGGCTCGCTTTTCTTGTATTTCTCTTTTACTCCATTGGTTTTAAGCTATTTCATTTTTGAACATGCTTCTGGCAGTGGCTTGCTTTCTGTCTGGAACAGATGTTGGGCTTGGATTGGAGAGACATTGCGGCAGTATGAATATTTTCACTGGTCGTACCTCAGCTGACTCTTCATCCAGTGGTTTCCCATTATGTGATATGGGCTAAAAGGACAAAAGTGTTTTTAAGCCCATCTTGTGCGGAATTGCAGATAAGGCGATGTCTGGATAAAACTGTGTGTAAATCTGGTCTAAATCACAGTGCATAGTATGGTCAGAAGGCAATGGTCAGTTGATTCCAGATAATCATTGCATTATTTGGAGAGCAGATGTTCCTTTTCTAACAAGTAACTCTCATCTGTTCCCTTAAAACAACACATATGCAAAATATAAAAAACTCTTAAACTAGCAATTACATAAATTTGTTCAAAATCACTGCGCAATTAAGAAATGACAATTTGAACTCTTCCTTAACTAGTAAGAGTTTGAGTTTTTGCACACAGCCAAAAATTAGTCTAGGGAGGTTTCGTACATGTTATAACTTAACAAGTCCTTTAAATATTTTTGGTTATGTGTGGATTATGGAATGAACACATTTATAAGCTGCACATGGGCACAGTTTTATGCCAGTTTATCTCTGCAGCACTATTTTTTGAAAATCCATTTAACTCTACACTGGCAACAGTTAAATCAGTCAGACAACTTGCATGAAACACACGACATGGAAGCTCCTTCACATTATGCCCTAATGTGAGACCCATAACACCCATCTCTGAAAATGTCTGTGAAGACATCTCCATGTTTTCAGACAATAAACATGTGAATTTACTTGAAGAGCATCATTGTTTCCTTATAATAAAACAGGCTAATGAATATACATAACATATATCATATAGTTAAAACTTGTGGATGCTGACATGTGATTTCTGAGCTCCATCAATCTTCTGAACTAATGCCAAGCATATTAAACGCTCTCTGAAACTATAACAGTAAAATGACTGTAGACTATATGATCGACCATTCTCTATTTTTGTCTTTGTAATTTTGACTGCACTCAGAAAGACCACAGACTATACAGTGTACTATATGTGGTTTACAGAGTTTTGATTGTTGCCTTTTTACTGTAAACTGCAGACTGAAAATTAAAACTTCTGAGGCCCCTCTTGACAAGATGAGCATTAGAGAGCCCGCTAATCAGCTTTGATCTTAATGAAAAATACCAGTCTTCGTAAGAGAAAACTGGGTAGTCTGGGTTGCTGGGGGAGTGGTTAATGTGCTGAGTGATGGATAGATGGTTAGGCACTGAGTTTAGTCTAGCTATAAGAGCCTTGAACTTCCTTTTGGAGATTAATAAGCACCAGATAAGGCTGATAGTCATCTGCAGCCACGCTCACATTGCTTAGCCAGGCAGTCCTGATCAGCTGCCAAAGCATACAGAGTGATACATTCCTTAATCTGAATGCAGATTAAGGAAAGAATAAGAGCAAGAGAGAGAGAGGTAGAGACATTTGCAGGGGACATATTATTGTTTTGGGGTTTTTTTGAACAACAACTCTTTTCTTCCTCCTCCACATCCTTTTTTTTAGACTAAAAGGTTTAAAAGTAGAGACATATACTGTTATATATTGACTGTGTGTTTGTTTTTTTCCACATACAGATAAATAAACCAAATAATTATCCCAGAAACCTGAAATGTGTGTGGGAGGAAAGATTGGATTTTAATCACAGGTATTAGTGGGGCTATTAATGAAACTGAGTCGATCAAAGTTACCCTCTGAGATCACAAGCATGCCGTACATT
The DNA here is from genome assembly GCF_057381915.1 of Diplotaxodon limnothrissa. Classification (NCBI taxonomy): domain Eukaryota; kingdom Metazoa; phylum Chordata; class Actinopteri; order Cichliformes; family Cichlidae; genus Diplotaxodon; species Diplotaxodon limnothrissa. Next base: position 8,019,215 of record NC_140602.1, read on the forward strand.
CTGCACTAATCAATAATCCAATTATGTGACAAGTAAACACCTGTCAGTATGTGTACACACTCTGCACAACTTACATTCGTTTTATTGCTCCAAGCCTAACTGCTACCAGTTGCACAGCCTTGACCTGTACTATTTAAACTAAACCAGACCTTACCTCACCCTCATCAAACAAAAATTCTTCACCATATCACCGTGAAGAGATTTAGGTCCCCACAATATGAGAAATGCTTGTACCGCACACACAGACACACAATGCTGAAATAGTTAGTGATGGTCTGTGGTGCTGCCCGTGATGTGGCTCGCAGTGAGTCTGCTCTCTGCTGGACAGATCTGCTATGAAGTGTAGTGCATGGAGCAGGTAGTGGCTCTCTCTGCTGTCTCCCTCTTTTTTTTCCTCTATAAGAGACTGGAAAAAGTCAAATAAAGAAACAGTCGAGGCTTTTCCTTCCAAGTTTCACTGGGGATCTCTGAGTCCAAAGCACTTTTTGTTCATGGAGAACATGTGATGTGGGGTGCTGTTGATATCAAAGAGCAGAATGAACTTTTTGCCTCGGTACATTTTATTCTGAACGCAGAGTATATTTACATTTTTTCCAACATCTGTGTTGCATGTTGTCTTTTCAGTTCTAAAAATTACATTGCAGTTAATGTCATGTGATATTAAGTCGTACAGCAGCTACAAGAACTCATTGTGTACTTAATCCCCTCTATCTTGGATGTCTTTTTTTGCAGACAGTTGAAGCAGTATATGTAACTTAATACTGGAATAGGTCACTATAGATGCCTCGGACTATTTTTTGTGCCGAACTGATCTTCCTTGTTTTGATGCATGCTCAATCATCCAGGTAAATAAATCCGAAAAGGTTGATCCTGTTCATCTGAACGTAGCGTTTTCAGTGGGAAAACGTTTCGTCGCTCATCCAAGTGACTTCTTCAGTCTCCAATCTAAATGATCTTCCTTGTTCCAGCTTTGGATTAAGTACTTATTTTAAAAATGCTCACCTAAGCAGTATTTTTAGGGCAGGCAAGCACACATGGTAATGAGAATTTTGCACTTTACGTAGCTGGCTTTTGCAAACCTACAAATAAAGTATAAATAAGTAGTTGGTTTATAAACTGTGTTTCAATTTTATTGCTTTTGAACTACATCTGCTAACTCTGTCTTCAACTTTAACTCCTCACAGGGCCATGACCACACAAAGTGTCTGTCTGTCTAAAGTGTGTCTCAAAGACTTAAACAACAAGGAGAATGGTGGGAAAGTGGATTATCACTGATTGGAATAAACAGCCACTTTCATCTGTCTTTCTTTCAGTCTGGGCCATAATAAAGTTTCCAACCACACAAGTTTTTGATGCTTTGTTCACGGTGAACTTGGAAGCTGGGGACCATATAAGCTTAACATTGGGTATTAGATTCACATAAAACAATACAAGTTGGAACCCTAGAAGCTTTTTTTTCCTCTAGTGGATACGGTTGGCAGGGGGACAGTACACAGCCAGGAGGGCTTTAAAAGCGTGCGTTTAACAATACAGCCTTAGACACTCTCCAGAAAGGTTTTCATTAGTCTGCTTTGGAAAAATGTGGCAAATCGTTTTCAGCAAATTTGCTGGGGAAGAATGTCAGCGATTATGTTAAGTGCATTGGAAACTATCACATTATTACAGTCATAGATGGGCTACTATCTGTTTTTCTTTAAAATATATTTCATGGTTTTGGAAACTGGAAAGGGAAAATCGAGGAACATTGCAGGTCTTTGTTACTATACCACCGTTGCTTTTCTTTGTGTTGCTAAATTTAGCAAAAATTACCAGTGTCATCTTAGAGATTTAAATCCTGCATCTGCAAGTAGTTTAAGTAAAATAAACACAATGGTTCCTGCTTGATGAGCAACCAATAAACATACAGCACATTTACATTAGAGTACTTTTCTCCTGGAGTGTAAAAATAATGGCAAAGTGTCTCAATCTCACACAGCAGGGGACTGAGTTTACAAGGGTAAATTGGCCTTGCTAATGGCCACATTGTATATTTTACTATTAATGTTGAGGATGTGGGCTTCTCAGGCAGAGATAAGACCACCTCAGCGGATGACACTGCTATTAATTTCTGTGAGAGAAATTTCATTCTAAGCATGCTGAATGAATGAACTTATTGCTGTAGATTACAAGCTCCATTTTGGGTATCTTTATGCACTAAAGAGTTTTGAGACATTCAGTGCAGATAAGACTGCAATGAAATCCTTATATGTGACCAAATCTGACCAAAAGAATGAGGAAATTGATTAAAACTGATGAAAAACTTTGATTAATCTTTTTTGTCTGACTTTCAAAGTCATTTCAAGACACTATTGCAAAACTCAAGTTTATGATGCAAGTTAACGAGCAGCAACAACGAGCGTTGTTGCTGCTCGTTAACTCAAATAATGGTGTGGACAAGCCTTGCTTGGGTGTAGGCGCAAAAATGGTGAAAGTAAAAGGGTTGTGTCTGGAACCCCGGATTTCAAAAACTGTAACACGTTCTACTTCGTTACCTATTCGCTGTTAAAACTGCAGTAACATGGACAGCTGTAAAAACAAAGAAGAATTTAAGTAGGTATAGCAGGGAGGGTAGATTTTTCCCAGTTTAAACTTTACCTTCTGATGATTCATTTAAATGTTTTCCTCTTCTGGCATGGCTGCTTCCTTGGTACTAACATGGAGGAAAAGCCTGTGTGGCTACAGATTAAGCACATTTCCTATAGGCACACATCTATCCATGCAGTAAGGAATATCCCAGTGAGGAGTAAAAAAGACTTACACAGGAATAATCATACACTTCAAGACTCCTTAAAGTCTGAAAGGTCTGATCTAGTGTGTTCTCTACACTCACCATCCACTTCATTAGGTACACCCGTTCAACTGCCTGTTAACTCTGCACTCACGTGACAGCAACCCAGTGCATTTAGACATAGTTAAGATGATCTGCAGAAGTTCAAACTGAGAATCAGAATGGGGAAGAAAGGTAATTCAAGTTACTTTGAACATGGCTGGTCTGGGTATTTCAGAAATTGTGGCTTTATCTCTCTGATGCATTCATCAGAGTGTGGATACGTGAAGCAATCAATCATTGAAAAGCGAATGGGTGAATGACTCATGTTGTATAGTGTGCTATATAAGGATCAGGCCATTTACCATCTACTACCAGTCCAGACTGCTTCAAGCTGACAGGAAGGTATCAGTAACTCAAATAACCACTTATTGCAACCAAGGTTGCACATGTCAATAGATGGGCTACAGCAGCAGCAGGCTGAAACTGAGGCTGAAGAAAAAAACTAGGTTCAATCCAGTATTTGCAAGGTGTACCTAATAAACTGTCTACTGAGTGTATGCGAAAAGAAATTTGAAATTAGATTCACCTTGCAGGATATTTGATTAACAATCCCAGTCTGATTGAAACATTGACGAGAACCTCTAACTGTCTAACAAATCAACAACATCTATTCTGAGCATTTGTAATGTATTTAATAATGTCATTTCTTCTGTTTGTGAACTTCTGCCATTGTTCTTTTTTTCTTAATAATAAACAGATGTTTAACAAACAAAAACTGATAAGGAAAACTACAAAGGAGATAGCTGCTGTTTAATCTTTGATGAGAAAAACATTAAATATAAAACTGCATAGGACAGAAATGCATACAAGCTGCACTTTTATGGGGAAATATGGGGAAACTCCTTTGTATCATACTCAGGAAGACTTTGAACCATTAATGTCACATTCACATCATTCATCATTTATGTCTGTGGTGCTGTGTACATTCTTCATGTAACACAGGCTGGGATCCAGACATGTGGGGGGCTCAGTGGGTTCAGTGATGGGTTGGGAACAGACAAAAGATAATGATTTTGCATCACAGTAGCAAACTATAACTTTGTTTTGGCTTGTAGATACCTCAGAAAGAACCCCCCACATTTTATTTATTATTATTATGATATCTTAAAGAAAGGAATTTTGTGTACTAGGACTGGGATAACTGGGAAAGGAGTGTTTGGAGAAAAAAGGAACAAGACTTTATACGATAAGGCAGGAAAAACAGGGCCTAAAACTTCATGGAAAAAAGAGAGAGTGAAAGAGAGAAAACAAAGAAGAAAATGTTAATTAAAGTCAATATCCACATAATGAGACACTTAATGTAGACATTCAGCAGGAGTTGTAGAAAAAAAATGGCTAAAACCTCAATTATAATGACGCACGCACGGACAGCTGCAGCACCACAAACACACAGTTGTGCTTATTATCCGTTTGGAGTCTGCTTGGAGAACACGTTCTGTACATGCGCAGTGTCTCAGAAAGAGCAGAGTGCAAGTAACAAAAGTCCTCTTCAGATTCATTTACAGATGAACCTTTCTTTGGATGGATGAGAATCCTTTACATTACCAATGCAGACTAGTTGATTTGCACATTTATGTGACTTGGAAGCTGCTTCTCTTGTTGAGTATGGCCAACGAGAGCCTGTGATTCATGTGAGGGTGGGCTGGAAGCGATTTAGCTAGAAAATAAATGAGTGTATATGCCTAAAACAAACAAACAAAGGATTAATGACGCACACCAGAGCTCAGTGACCCTCAGTGATTAGTGAGTGAATGACTTGGTGAATAAGGAATTCAGATAGGCTAGTTTAGCTTAGAGAAAAGGATTGTGTGACCCACTGGCCATGACATGACTGAAACCGCCATGTCTGAAGGACATCATTGGCTGTCCTGGGAGGTTTCATGAAAGATCATTTCAGTCTTGCAAACATATTTTCTCCGCTAAGGTTTGTGCATGTGTAAGAATGTGGAGGCATTAGTATCGAGTGGAACAGAGTGGACAGAAGCTTGGGAGGGGCAGAGAGGAATTCAGGACTGCTGGACAGAGCTGAGGTGCTCCACTTTGTAGACAGGTGGACAGGTGGAAACAGAGCCCTTATTGTTTATGGCTTAATCAGGCATGCAGGTGTACTGCCCAGCGTTCGCCTCACCACAGCAGCACAGCTGCTTCTTGACTTCTTGCCTTCTTTCCCAGCCATCATTCCCCTCATGCAGCCTTATTTCTGCAGTTTAGAGTGCCTGCAGTCATGGCTAGCAATATTAAGTGTACTTTAATATTGGTGGATTACAAAATAAAAGTCAGTGTTATTGGAAAATATGCTCCAGCATGAGGTATCAATTGAGCATGAGGTGTAGCATTGACTCATACTGTCATGGAAATTAATGGACTGGTGCTGAGTGCATAACCGTTCTCAATTTTGCACATGTTAATATGTAGTGAACTTTTTTTGCATTGAAATAGAACAGTCACAAAGGGAAGGAAATGAGCACAGTATACTTTGCTTCAAAAAGGTAAAACGTCTGGGAGAAATAAGTTTAAAAAACACTAAACCAAAGCAGTTAATGCAGAGAGAAGGCCAAGATGAGGGTGTCATGTGCGAGTTAGATGTAGTTGTAGATATGTTTCAGTTTATGCAGCCTGGCAAGTCAGGTCCAGGTTGATAAATCTGTCAGCAGTGCGGTCTGGTTGCACAGATCCAGGTTACTGTAGGACTTGACTCTGCTGCTCTACAGCTGTCTTGGATTTAATCCAGAACCTCATACTATATCCTGGATAAGCTCCAAGCCTCTGGTCCGCCATTATCCAGCCACAGCGCACCCCCCTGCCACCAGCCGGACGTCCTTTTGGCACTGAGCCTCCCAGCTATAGTCACACTCTGTGGATGTTTTGGCTTAAACGCAGTCCAGTAATGATCCTGTCTTTGCCATTTGATGATGTTAAAGTAACATTTCCATAGAATTCAAAGTAATAATAATAATTCACTGAGCTTCAGGAGCTATATATATATAAATTTATATATATAAAATTTTACTAAACCTAAACCTGCTTCTGCACAATAGAGATTTTAATAAGGATGACCAAAGGAAGCCCCGTGAGTGTGAGTAGAAAAGACAATGTAATTGTAATATAATTCATCTCCCCTTCTTTTGTGGTTTTCTCAAAAACATTTTGCTGTAGTCTTTTCCATGGCCTTGACACCATCTTTAGAGCCAAGGCAAGATCGTGTCTTGGGGACTTTGGCTCTGAGTTTTGGGATCTGTCTGTTGGAGTCTGGTCACATTCTTATTTAACCTGTGGTGAGATTCTGGACCTATTACTATCCAAATGGCCACGAGGTCACTCTGTGGTCCAATTCATTGTGTTTTGGTGGTTTGCCGACCTTGGTCCTCGCGTGGAGATTTGAAGGCAGTGCTGTTGTTTGTCTGGCTTTTGCTCCGTGCTTGCTTTCAATCTGTAGACTGTGTTTTGGAACAGTTAATGCTTTGTGGCAATTTGCATTTTATTTTGTTCCTGAGCCCAAACAACTGTGATGCAATGGAGATTTAATGCTCACAGCCCATCAGTTTTGAGCTGTGTCTAAGTAGATGTTAGAGAGACAGGCCATGGCTCATTAACAGTGTAAAAAAGACCTCGTGTTTAGAGTATTATCTCAGCGTAGAGACAGCTCTGTAAGAGGGTGTGAAACGTAGGGTGACAGGGAATGCTTAACATGTTCAACCTAATTTAACACCAACCATTCCAACTCTCTCAACCCTGCTACACCTCACTTATTAAAGCTTTCACTGAACGTCAATCTGTCATGCGGCGGCTGTGTGAAGGCAAGAGAGGACCCAAATGCACGGCTCTAGACACACGGGGATGAACTCAAAGGCCGGTCTTTATTAACAGGAACATAAGAAGTCATATAAAACTATACTGGGAGCAACTAAAAGCTGAGGCGCTGGGAAGACACGGAAAATGCACACAACCTAGAGGGGCGACGCAACACAGAACAAAGGGACACTCTGACATAAATACACAGAAGGTAACGAGGGGAGTGGGAACACACGGGGAACACAGCTGAAGACAATTACTCATGGCCGAGCAGGGAGGACACGAAACTGACGATACTGACACCAAGATGTGGACCTTAAACACAACACAGTACACAGAGATGAGCACGGAGAGAGAGAGGCAGAGAGAGAGGCAGAGAAGAAGGATGAATACGAGGGGATGAGGAGAACACAGAACACATAGGGTGGGAACACGGTACCAGAGCAAACACCACAATAAAAACATGGACACAGAGGGAATCCAAATACCAAACCAAACAATCCAATGGACATAAGAAACAAAATACAAAACTACAGAAAAACTAAGAACACTGGGTCAAAATGACCCAGGACCATGACAGTACCCCCCCCCCCCCCCCCCTCAAGGGCTGGCTCCAGACAGCCCAAACACAGGAAAACAAAACCCAAACAGAAAACGACCCAGGGCGGGCGGCGGGGGCCTAGGACGGAGGGCTCGGAACAAAAAACAAAAACGAACAACAGAAAACACAGGAGCACAAGACCAAAGGTCAAAGAAAGTTCAGGGGGCCGACCATGCGGAAGGCAACGGCGGAGACATGGAACCAGTTCAGGGGGCCGACCATGCGGAAGGCAACGGCGGCGATGCGGAAACAGTTCAGGAGGCCGGCCGTGCGCAAGGCAACGGCGCGACGTGGAAACAGTTCAGGAGGCCGGCCGTGCGCAAGGCAACGGCGGCGGCGAAGGAGACAACGGAGCAGTTCAGGAGGCCGACCGCGCGGAAGGCAGCGGCGGCGGCGAAGGAGACGACGGAGCAGTTCAGGGGGCCGACCGCGCGGAAGGCAGCGGCGGCGGCGAAGGAGACGACGGAGCAGTCCAGGGGGCCGACCGCGCGGAAGGCAGCGGCGGCCCTCCAGTCTCAGGCGTGCTGGCCATGGCCTGGTGGGCACAGGACCAGACGAGGCAGGACCAGACGGTGGCGATGCGGGGGCCGGACCAGGCGAAGCACAGGCTGAGGCTGGACCAGACGAGGACGAAGACTCGGAGGCCGGACCAGACGAGGACGAAGACTCGGAGGCCGGACCAGACGAGGACGAAGACTCGGAGGCCGGACCAGACGAGGACGAAGACTCGGAGGCCGGACCAGACGAGGACGAAGACTCGGAGGCCGGACCAGGCGGAGCTGCAGAGGCTGAGGCCGGACCAGGCGGAGCTGCAGAGGCTGAGGCCGGACCAGGCGGAGCTGCAGAGGCTGAGATCGGACCAGGCGTAGCAGAAGCACAGGCTGAGATCGGACCAGGCGTAGCAGAAGCACAGGCAGAGGCTGGCCCAGGCGTAACAGAAGCACAGGCGGATGCAGCTGGACCAGGCGTAGCAGAAGCACAGGCGGATGCAGCTGGACCAGGCGTTGACGAGGCGGTCGCAGGTGGCGGCTGGACAGGCTCCTCGGGCCCTCCAGCTGACGTGGCAGAAGGCTGAACGGGCTCCTCGGGCCCTCCAGCTGACGTGGCAGAAGGCTGAACGGGCTCCTCGGGCCCTCCAGCGGAGACAGGTGGCTGAACGGGCTCCTCGGGCCCTCCAGCGGAGACAGGTGGCTGAACGGGCCCCTCGGACCCTCCAGCGGAGACAGGTGGCTGAACGGGCTCCTCGGGCCCTCCAGCGGAGACAGGTGGCTGAACGGGCTCCTCGGGCCCTCCAGCGGAGACAGGTGGCTGAACGGGCCCCTCGGACCCTCCAGCGGAGACAGGAGGCTGAACGGGCCCCTCGGACCCTCCAGCGGAGACAGGAGGCTGAACGGGCCCCTCGGACCCTTCAGCGGAGACGAGGAGGTGCTGGCCGGGCTCACTGGAACCCCCAGCGGACGAGGTAGATGGCGGCGTGGGAGCCGCGGAGTCCTGGATGAGCTCATCCGAGCTTCCAGCAGGAGCTGATGTAGAGCCAGAGAGGTTTGGGACCCCTGGCTGAATGTTAAGCCGAACAGAAGACCGTATTGCTATCGGGGACTGGGCCAATGGTTCAGGTGCGAGCTGAGCTACTGGAGATGCGGATGAGAGTGGGAGCTGAGCTACTGATGGTGGTGAAGTAGATAACTGCACGGGAGACTGAACTGAGGGCGTCTGCACTGGCACAGGGGACTGAACTGATGTCTGTTGTAACGGAGGTGGTGAGAGTGGAGTAGGCAGTGGAGTTGATGACTTCACAGGAGAATGAACCAGAGGTGAGTGCACAGGAGACTGAGCTAGAGGTGGTAGTGATAGTTGAGGGGAAAGTGGAGCTGGTGATTGAGTGGATGACTGTGCTAAAGGAGGCTGCACTGGGGACACTGGAGACTGCACTGGGGAAAGCAGAGCTGCAGGAGACTGCGCTAGAGACTGCAGTGATGGTTGTAGTGGAGGTGTGACGGGTGGAGGAGTGGCTGAAGTGGCTGCGGGTCGGGCGGCTAACGGCTCAGCTACAGAGTGTATTAATGGCAGGGTTATGGGTCGAATGACTGACTGAGGGGCATCCTGTGCAGCTGAGTGCAATGATGGGTGTGGGGGCGGATGTAGGACAGGTGGCAGTGTCAGTTCCCCTGGGCCTACAACGCAGTTGAAAGGTGCAGGCACCTGCTGGACACCAGTCGCTCCCACCTGAGGAGTAGGTACAGGTGCAGAGACTGGCTGGGTCCTGGCGGGCCCCACCTCAGCGGTTGGCACAGATTTCGGCAGGGACTGGGCGGCTGCTGTCCCCACCCGAGGAGCCGATACGGGTGCAGGGACCAGCAGAGCCTCAGTTGACCCGGAAACCGGAACAGGGACCAGCTGGGCGCCAGCCCCCCTCACCTGGGGAATTGAGACAGGTGCAGGTGAGTGCTGGGCCGCAGTTATCCCTAGAACACAAGGGGCCTGGGAGGCGGGCCTAGAAAGAACAGTCTGCAAGAGATCGATTCCCTGCCCTGAGTGAGCGGATGAGGAACAGCGCTCTGACTTCGTAGCGTTAAGTGTACTAAAGCTGTAGCTTACAGGCACTAATGCATCACCTTCAGTGTGTACAGACTCTAGAGAAATGTGATCAGCTGATGCACCAACAGTCTTAGAGCTTCTTTCTTCGGAGCTAACCGTACTTATACTGACAGAGGAGGGGTTAATAGCCGATGTAAACATAGGTCTGTGCACCGGAGAGGCAGATGAAACAAAGTCTTTTACCACCGGATCGCCGGAAGCAGTAAACCTAGGGTAAACAGTGGTGGGTGTAGAGCCCCCTGACTCAAGAACATTTGAATCAGTACATACGTCAGAATGGACAATCCCCGGGGGTGATGGCTCAGAAGCAACGAGCTGGGGTCGAGCTATCACAGGAACATTTACAGTCTTGGATTTTACTGTTTTACCATCTAAGGGGGCAGGTAGTAAAGCCCCAGGGGTGAGCTTAACTGCAAAACAATCATCCTCAGCAGACACACAGGTAAAGGGCACAGAGACAGGTGTCTCTAACTCAGGAAATGCTGACTTCGAGTTTTTAGACCTAGGAAACACTAGCGAAGGATGATCTTTCTCGAATATGAGTCCAAACGTAGGAGAAACTGTCTCTGAGTTGACCCTCCGGGCAGTACAATGGTTCATAAGAAGTTCGGGTTCAGATTCAACGTTTACAGACCGTGAGCCTTTAGCGTCTACGGCAAGAGTCACAGAGTTTGCATTCCTGCATTCAGAGTAGTGAGAACTAGCCTCAGAGTGAACAGAGAAAGTGTCTTTGTCACTCACCCCAGCCGGCTGCCCAGTAGTCCCGGAATCCGACTGAGGAGAGGACCGGCGACGGCGTCTCCTCCTTAATGAGGGAACGGAGGTGACGGGGAAAACCGGTGATGATGCGGGGGTGACGGTCTCCTCTTCATCATCCGACCACATCGCTGCTAGGAGAGCAGCGGGAGAGCGACGGTCAGAGCTGAGAGGGGATGGAGAAGGGCTCTGCGGCAGCGGCGCCAAAAAACCCTCTCGTTTTAGCAGCTGCTGTTGCGACACCGAGAGCCCCGTCTGCTGCTGCGGTACCGTCGCGGCGAGCTTAGTTTGCTGCTGCTGCGGCGGCTGATGGGCGGAGATCTCCGTCTGCAGTCGCTGTGGCGTGGAATCCCGGGAACGGACATTGTCTGCCAGCTCACGGGCTTGTAATGCCTCCTTAGCTCGGCTCAATTCGTCGATAAAGCCTTCATAGCAGGTGAGCTGCTGAAGGAAAGGGTTTCCCTCGATTATTGCCTTTATGGCGTTAAGTCCGACGGAAATTGTCCGTGAGTCCGAGGCGTGGGTTATTCGTTGCACCAGACTCTGTACACGGAGAATATCTCCCTCACGGGCGGAGCCTGCTGGGTCCATTTCGTGGTTGCGTCGTTCTGTCATGCGGCGGCTGTGTGAAGGCAAGAGAGGACCCAAATGCACGGCTCTAGACACACGGGGATGAACTCAAAGGCCGGTCTTTATTAACAGGAACATAAGAAGTCATATAAAACTATACTAGGAGCAACTAAAAGCTGAGGCGCTGGGAAGACACGGAAAATGCACACAACCTAGAGGGGCGACGCAACACAGAACAAAGGGACACTCTGACATAAATACACAGAAGGTAACGAGGGGAGTGGGAACACACGGGGAACACAGCTGAAGACAATTACTCATGGCCGAGCAGGGAGGACACGAAACTGACGATACTGACACCAAGATGTGGACCTTAAACACAACACAGTACACAGAGATGAGCACGGAGAGAGAGAGGCAGAGAGAGAGGCAGAGAAGAAGGATGAATACGAGGGGATGAGGAGAACACAGAACACATAGGATGGGAACACGGTACCAGAGCAAACACCACAATAAAAACATGGACACAGAGGGAATCCAAATACCAAACCAAACAATCCAATGGACATAAGAAACAAAATACAAAACTACAGAAAAACTAAGAACACTGGGTCAAAATGACCCAGGACCATGACACAAACAGTATTCTCAGAATTGTTTATAATAATTCATTGTCCTCTGTTTCTTTACTAATACAATTCTAAACAGTATTATATCCTCAGTCTCCTCTTCAGTCTCAAACAGTTGATGGTATTTGTCCTTACCAGCAGTTTTGTTTTTAAATGTGATGTAAAATATTACATAAATAAAATCTGTTACCCGACTAGCAAGCAAACCTACTTTGCCTACCTCAAATGCTGAAAGGAGGATATCCAGATTTAATTAACTGTATGAATTATGTTGGCATATTTCATATTTTGTTTAGCATTATATGTTGTGCATTTGTAATGAGATGACATGTTTTTATATGTAGTCCAGTTGCTTTCTTGTAATCTGCGACCAAAGGTTTATTTGTATGACTGATATTATGGTTAAAAAGTATCCAGTGACACAACTTACAATAACGGTGTTTTCCTTTTTATTTTTTCTCTTCAATCACTACCTGATCATGTGTTTTCTCTCAGCCTTTGTATTTAGTTTCACAAAAATCTTTGTTAAGTGATTAAGAGATGCAGAATTCTTAGTAGTTAGTGTAGTGTTGTCAGCTTCTCTGTATATATATGTGCGTGTGTGTCTGTGTATGAGTGACAGGCAGAATTATAGTGTTGTAAAATCGGTGGATTGCTTAGTCAGAACAAATCTTGTCAGAAACATCTAATCCTCTCGGTAACACCAGTTCTGTCATATGAAAGAAACCACTGTAATAAATCTTTGAAAATCAAACACACTGTTGACGTATGCATAAGACATATGCAGCCACACAGGGAATATTATCTGAGCACGCTTTTCTTGGAATATCATTTGCTGTGGACAAATTGTTTGTTATTTTAAGGATTAGCCTGCCTGAAACACAAAAACGCCATCGCCAGTAGAATAACACATAAACATCCCACATCCCTAATTAGTAAATATAAACTAATACTCTGGGATTATCTCTGAACTCTTTCACAAACCAATACCTACGGGGCTTTTCAGAGAGACTTGTTGGGTCACACTGGAATTGAATGAAATCAGTAAATAAACCTTTCTAAGGCACATTGCTTGTTTATTTATTTCTGTAAAGTATTAAGATGTCAGCATGAGATGCAGGGCAGCGGTGTAGTATTGTAGAATGTGCCTAATCATTTGTGAACGGCTGTTTGTATTAATTCTCTGATTGTGAACAATATTTAAATAATACCGCTATGCTGCCTTTAACTTGTTTTGTACATTAACTACTCTTCCAGTGCCATTAACTTCAAAACAGCGGTGGCTAATGCGAAGAGTGATGAGAGGCAGTAATTCAACGGGCGACTGGAAATGGGTTAGGAAAAGACAGAGCTGGTGAGCAAGAGAAACAAAGGCACTGGTGAGGGAAAGTAAGTGAATGTCAGCACAACCAAATCAGATGCTGGGCCCTCACCCATGACCTTGGCACAGTTAGAGTCACAGTTCTGAAAACAGTAGTGGAGAAATGAGAGATGGTCTGACCTAAAACCACCACAATGATATGAGTATGATTTACCTTGTTTCTCTTTCTATTCTGCATAAATATTCCAGAAACTGTTTAACACCCTGTTAACTGTCCTCCAGTTTAATCGGGACACAAATGCACACTTTACACTTTTGTTTATCTTGCAGAAAATCAGTTTTATGTATATTTAAATGGGTAAAGCTACATGTAGCATATTTTAACACTAGCCTTTTTCTGTTAAGTAACAGTACTTATTTTGGCTCTGTACTCATCCTGAGTTGGGTTATTTTTATGTGTGAGCTTTGTTGTTGCTCCCTATTTATCTCTCCTGTGGTTTGGGTTGAAGTATTTATTGATGTGGTGTGTTTCTCATAGTGTGTTTTCAGAGTTAAACCTGTCAGACAGTAATATGTTTCTGTTGATATTTCTAGAAAGCCTTTGTTGTTCTTTATGCGTAGCTATCCAACTTGGTAAGCTTTTGTGACCATTTTAAATGTCCACTTTGTGGCTGTCAACTTGTCAACAGTGAAATATACATGTCTCCTAATTTTATATTCTAATGTCATTATGTTCTCAAATTTTGTAGGTGAGTCACTACAGTAGCAGATTTTGCTGACAAGCATTGTTCAAAGCAGCAGAACTTTTTCCTCACTTAGGAACAAGTTACTCTCAGGCCAATTACATGACAAGTCAAAGAATTTAGGCATGTAGGCATGGTCAAGATGACCTGCAGAAGATCAAATAGCAGAATAGGGAAGAAAGGGGATTTAAGTGACTTTAAACATGGTATGGTTGTGGGTGCCAACACGATGCTGCACAAACATCTCTTGAGTTTATAGAGAATGGCTTGAAGCAAGTAAAATATCCTCAGAGGAGCAGTAGTTCAGTTGTTCTCTCAGTGAAGATGCCTCGTTATTGTGAGCAGTCGGACTGTTGAGATGATAGGAAGGTATCGATAACTCAAATAACTGTTGTTGCCACCAAGATATGCAGAAGAGCATCTCTAAATGCTCAACACATTGATCCTTGAAGCTGGTGAGCTACACCAGGAGAAGCGAGAAGCTCTCACCAGCTGCCACTCCTGTCAGCTAAGAACAGAAAACCAAGGCTGCAATTTTCACAGGCTGCTGCTGGTGGTGGTGGTGTAAGGGTGTTGGGGGATATTTTCTTCCCATATTTAAGCATCATTTAAACACCAAAGTCTGCCTGACTATGTCCATCTCTTCATATCCACAGTCTACCCATCTTTTGATGGCTGCTTCAGGTATGATAATTTGTCACTTTGCAAGGCTCATTCTTTCTTTGAACATGACGATGGATTCACTGTGTACTCAGATGTCATCCAAATCAAGCTCCCGTCTTAATGCTGTTTAAAACTAGACCGTTTATTCTTACAATCCACTACAAGAGCAGCTATAGTTTAAAAATACTAACAGTAAAATGTCTTGTGTAAATCTCTTGGATGCCAGTTAAAAACTGTATCATAAGATTGCATGATATTTCTTGCAACAGCCAACAGACAGTGTTGCCAGTGGTGGCAATGTTGGGCATTAAAAATCTAGACAGTGCCAGATTTTTGGCACCTTCGTGCTTCAAATCAGCATCTGTATAAAATAGGTATTTATTTTTAACCCTAACCCTTTGTGCTGAGCTAACCAGATATGACTTTGCTATAATATTTATCAGTCTCAACTATTACTTTAAGTCCATGTTGAGTTCTGACTGCTGTCATTGATGCTGCTTACAGCTGAAAAAGATCCACATGCCATCTGTTATACGTTTGTCTCCTCAGTTACTTTAAATTCTAAATGGAAATAGCTTAATTTCAGCCTCTGGGACTTTGTGGCAATTCTTCCAATTGTTCAAGCAATAACCATCTGTGCATCAATGCTTGAATGCATTTCCACCTGGATTTTTAATGCTGTTACATGCTGTCTGATTCTATTCCGTCAAACAATGTGACAGTACCAATTGCAAATTGTGTAAACATCTATTTTATGCATACAGTAAATATTGTAAATAACAGTAAATTGTTCAGATAAACATTTTTTTCTCTAGATTTTAATCGTAAAGGCCATTTTACATATTTCTAAATGTTTTGATGCTCTCCCACGTAATGTTTAAGTAAATAAAGGAATTGTTTTCACAGTGATTATTGTGATGGTATCATTCACACTAATGCAAGGAATTCATTAACAGACAGAAACTTTGAAATGGCTTTTTTTGGTACTGCAAAGCTGAAATAAACAGTTAAACTAAAGCACCCACACTTATTTGTTGCTTTGTCTACTTCCAAGTGCATCTCTAAAACAGGACTTTCAAAAGTCTGTTTTTAATTGAAACCTATCACTTGTTTTCAATATTACGTACTTGAAAAAGGGTCTAGTGTTTCTAAAAATTGCTATTTTCCTTTATGCGCCACACAGAGTTCTTGATTGGAACCCTGGGGTCCAGAAACTCTTTTGAGGCTCGGGGGCAATTTAACTTGTAAATGTGCTGTTTTGGCATATTGAATGGACAGAAAAACATATTTTCCCAAAAAAGACGCTAAAACGTTTACAGGCATAACCCTGTAGCGCTGTGCATTTTTTCAGGAGATTTAGGGCTCAATAGTATTGTGGCTGTAATAAAAAGTACAATTCCATGTGGGGAAAAACAATGGGGGAAAATATTTTTGGTATCCATGACACTTCCCACTTACAATTATTTCAAAGCAAGGTTAATAAAATAAGATTGTCGCTGCAAAATTAGTTGAGCTTGCTTAATTACAGATTCTTTCAGCCATGACATTATATTTCTTTTTTCTTTTGTTGTTGTTGTTAATATAACAGATACATTATGCTGCCGTTATAGATTTATTTTTCGCTTGAAAATATAGTACTATTAAATTTTAGATGGTTCATTTTGGCTTTCCTGCAAGGTGTCGAGCTTTAAAGGTTCTTAAAATTGCTTTCAGATGTTTTACATCTACATATCATCTCCAGCCTTCATAAAGCTTTTACTTGCATGCTCGCTATAATCTATTTTTCAGCTCTTTGGACGCTAAAGGTCATCTGTCACTCCTGGTCTTCCACACTCACTGAGCAAAAACTTCCAATTTATGGCTTGAATTTTAACTCCTTATTGGAGCCCTTGGAGAGGTATATTCTAAGTTGTGTGCAGAGGTCAGGTTACAGGAGTTATTGCCTAGGTAAAGAAAACACACTGAAGAATGTTTTAGTCCTGAATGATTGTCAGCTCTTACAGCACAGTGAAGACAAAACAGGAAGGCCCCTGGTGGCTTTTTATTAGCAGGAATCACTAACAGTGCTAGAAACCATCTCTTATAAAACATACTGCATAACCCTGTTTGAGCCTCTGTTCTGATTGGCTGGCGTCTTGTCATCACCATTGCCTGTGGTTTAACACTCTTATGAATAGGGCCCCATGCTTCTGTTAATCACATGGCAGCAAGATAGCTTCTGATTATCAGGGTTGTGAGAGTCTGAGGTGATCTACTGCATGCTGTTATCCATTTTCTATGCAAAGCATTGCAGTGCATCAGTTGTGGCATCACTTCATGGTGTGTTGCAGTTGTTTGTTTTGGCAGAGATTTTGGCAGGTTAATTCCTCTGTGCAGGATGCGGCCTGTTTCTGATTGTTTGGCATTAAAATCCATTCACTCGCTTGACAGGCAAAAAAAGCCAGTAAGCCTTGTTTCTGGGTGCATATGACACATGAAAATCCTAAACAAGGCAGAATGTGGGCAGCTGTCCCACACCACTGTTGTATAGACGTGATCTATGGCACATCTTGCCACTGATGAGGAGGTAATGACAACATTACCACATACTCAGGCTCAACAATGGGATATTAGCAGATGGTTGTGTTCAAGTTGCCACTATGTCTTTGCTTTTTCTCCATTTCACCATTGTTGACACATCCAACCATTTATTTTCTTAACTTCTCATCCAACTCTGGGTTCTGGGGGGTTGTTACTGAGTGAGACGCATGGGGCACACTGGTGCACGCTGGTGCACCCTGGACAGTTTGTAAGTGTATCGTGGCCCATGGTCAAGACAATTGAGGCAAAGATAATTATTAGACTGGAAGCAATGTTTAAATGATTCTCTGCTGCGACTTCAGCTACGTTTTCATTAACTTGTGTTAATAAGTATGGTAACATCTGTTGAACACTGGCAGACCTTGTTAAATGGAAACATGGAATTAATTATGAAATATCAATCACATGATATATTTTTGTATTAATTACTGTCAGATGTTTAAATTCGTCAGTGAGCTATAGCGCTTTTACTGCTCAGCTGAGCAGTGACATGTAGATCATCATATCTGAATAGAGAGAGATTTAAATGGCATTAGCTGCATTTAATCTAATTTGCAGTTATTTGTTGAAGTTAAACTCTGGGTATGTGGAAAGAAAATATTTGAAGTGATAACAGGTAGCCTGCTGTCTCTGCTCATTTTTCATCTCGATTTCACTGCAGGTAGAGCCAAGACACACACATGAGCCCATGTGACTAACTGAATAAGAAATCCACCCAGAGCTGAGTGCACCACCAGAGTTCTTGCACTCCTGGAAAACTATGAAAAATAACCAAATTCATTTCCATTCTGTTTGGATGCAATTTTGAACAAACTTTTTTTTTTAAATAGTCCACGCCTCTAAGATGAAAGTATTGTTTGCAGTTTTTTTTTTTTTATCTTGATTTCTTGTAAACAGAGGTAAAATATCACATACAACCAACACATCATCAAGGCCCTCCTACTAATGCAAACTTGCCAGAGGGCCATGCGTAGGTGGTGAAACTCCGTGTCACAATGGAAGAGGTCGTGCTTGTTATTTTTGAGAGCAGTGGCCACAGTGGGACTGAGACTGGTGTCTTTTGTAGAGAACAGATAGGTATTTCTACGTTTACAATCCTAAACACCAAGAGTGCAGTTGTCAGCTCAACTTTTCCTGAGCTGAAGCTCTCTGAGGCTTTGCAAGGAAGGCCTCACAAGCTGCACAAGTTTAAAATGAGGGGATGGTTTGCTTATTCAGAAAATTACAATTATTTATCTCTCTGCATGAGGTTGTGGTGCAGGTATAATTGTGTGCAGATGCACTATTAAACAAAGAGCTCTTGTAAAAAAAACAAAAACAACCCCCCCCCCCCCCCCCCAAAAAAAAAAAAAAAATCAAAGTCAGACAAATAGACAAAAGTGGAAGCAATCTAAAATCATTAACATAATGATAAAGTACAAAGCATCACAACCTCTCTGCAGGAGAAGCTGGTGTTTTTCTCCGTTTGAGTACAGTTGCAATTGATTCTTTAGGCAATGCTCGAATGAAGAAAATCTTTTAACTGTGTGCAGAGATGCACTTTTTCATAGTTTAGGAAACTGTATGTCATTACAGAGCAACAAAGTCATGCGTCTTGCAAGTCAGTCAGCTGTTTAACTGCTGAGTGTCATATGATTTGGAGATAAAGAAATGTAAATCTTCCACCCATCACCCAACAACAGGGCGAGAGGCAAGTTACATCTTAGATGGGTTGCCAGTTTATCAAAGAGCTTGCACAGAGAGACAGACAACCATCCACGCTGAGCTTCATAGCTACGGCCAATTAATGACAACCAATATTTGCAATATGTATGTCTTTGAAGGCATAGTGCCCAGGAAATTTCACACAGGGAGACTACAGCTGACAAGTAACATTCAAAATGTGAAGAAAGTGTGATACAGTGTTACCACTGCATCTAAATAAAAATTTTAATTTTTTTTTTGTTTGTTTTATAGGGTTTTATGTGTATGTAACCATTATCACACCAACATACTGACTTGCTGTTGATTAAAAAGCAAAAATGTTATTAGTAGTTACCATTCACTTTTTCCTATGTGAAGGTTTAAGCCATGAAAGTGTTATAGCCTATTTGTGATTGTTTGGCATTAAAATCCATTCGCTTGCTTGACAGGCCAAAAGAAAAGCCAGTAAGCCTTGTTTCTGTGTGCACGTGTCACATGAAAATCCTACACAAGGCAGAATGTGGGCAGCTGTCCCACACCACTGTTGTATAGACGTGATCTATGGCACATCTTGCCACTGATGAGGAGGTAATGGCAACATTACCATGCACTCAGCGTCAACAGTGGGATGTTAGCACATGAAACCATGTGTTATAGTGTTATAGTGAATCATCATGCACAGTAATAGGACTTGAAGCCCTGAAGTAGATAAATGTCAAAATGACCTTGATACAGCAACCATTACAACCTACTTCTATCCTACTTCTGGTGTTTTTGCAGCAGAAAATTACATCTTGCACAAAGTATTTTGCAGCTGCAGAAATCAAATTGATAGGGCACGTCTCATCTAGTACTATCATAAAAATGTCTAAAGGTGTGACAGCTAGCAACTTGAATTGCAGATTATGTTACATTAATGTTGCACTTTGTTTTTGTTTTTTTGTTTTTTTTTAATCAGTGGTGAAATGTAAAACCTCAATCTATTGAATAAAAAGAAGCAGGTGCTTTACTGAAACAGTCAGACAAAGTAAGTAAAGCTGTAACTCTGTTTACTTTCAGTTGCAGGAGGAAATTTGACAGTCTATCATTGTTAGTTAGTTTCCACATTACAGCCAATCAACTGTCAAGCTGTTTTCTTAAGTTTGATGTACATTGTACATTGATGACAATGGTCCAATCGCTTATAACAACAGTTAAGATACCACGGGAAATTAATCTCACCAGATTCACTATCAAAAAGACTGGCTTATCTTGTCACATGCTGGCACGGTGCTCAGTGAGAATGAATGTATTTAACAACCTATAAATCATCTTAATTATGACTTGGCATGATGCACAGTAGCAGTACACCATAAACAGCATAAAGTCTGCCCTTATTTGCTTAAACACACTGATTGATGAGCTGATTCAATGATCGTTGAGTATTTTCTCGATCTGTTTCCTTTCTTGATTTCTTACCACACATACTTATATCAGTGCTTCATAACAAATTTGGCAGACCCTAACAACACAGATATGATCGTGTAGCTTCTGCCACAGCTTCTAAGGGAGCTTGATAGTGTAACCAGAGGCAGTGATGCTATCAGGTGCTGCGGTTAAAAAGACTCTATGCTTTGGCAGAGGTTGACATGATATGTGGTGCGCGTTCATGCAGCATGTCCGGTATCTCTTTTACACTCACACCTGCTCATGATTTATTTTAACACCCTTGGTTTGATAAATGAACAGACGCACCTGCGTATGCACTCTCAGCCTTATCTGAACACACACACACACACACACTCAATAATTCCCAGAGACCTGGTTGATTACAGTGCGCTGAATGTGGCAGAGATAGTAGTTGTTGGTCTTTGTCCTGCTTTGAGGTAGCAGCTTCACTGGAATTGTGGGTGGGCTTGCAAGATTGTCATGCTTGGCAGATGGTAATTTTGGGTTGAGTCTGCGGTTAGTATTGGGGTAAGGATATAAGTTATGGCTGGTGCTGGTTTGACTAGGCGGAGTCAGCAGCAGGGAACAGTAGCTTTGTCCCTCTCTCTGACTGTAATGCCGATAAGCTTTGCCATTTCCTCCACTTGTCTTTCTTTCTGTCTCCATGTTTTAGTTTGTCTTCTGATTTTCTGTGGAGGAAAAGGGGAAATGAGGAGGAAGTAGAGCAAAAAAAAAAAGAAGAATATACTAAAAACAGAGAGTGAGACAGGGGGATAGACAGGAGGAAACAGGACAGGGCAAGAAAGAGGGAGGCACTGTTTGAAGTCAAACAAAAATCGTCCGTATCCTCAGGAAGTCACTGCTGCCAAAGACGGATAAACACGGGACTGTTTCTTGTGGTTATGATTACATGTGTATTGTGTGTGTGTGCGTGTGTGTGTGTTCACATACTGTCTTTCTCTTTGATAATGCCACTATTTCTTGAAACAAAGCCCATATTTTAGCATGCAGCTGTGGTTCAGTTTGGCTTCTCCTTCTTTTCAAAGTCACATCGTGCCCTCTGCTTAGCCCTTCCCTTAACCCCCGGGGTAATGAATTAAGCTGTCTAAAGGTCTGCATTCACTGCTTGTCTGCTCAAGGCCCAGAGGGGTGTTTTTTTCCCCTTTTCCCTGGGTCCTATGAGGACTTGATTGAGTGCTAACAAGGAACACTTTTATGGATTTCAGATAACATCACAGTGCTTTACTAATAGTGGTCCGCGGTCTCTGGGGTCATATTAGCTTGAATCATTTGAGGTGTGGTCTGAGGTCTTTGTGAATGTGACGGTGAGACTAGGTTAGAATAAAGGTAGTATTAATTTAAGGCCAATGGTAAATGCCAGGTGTATAGTTTCAGGTTAGGATTTAGAGCTACAGAGTGTGAAGAGTGTCCTCAAAAGTATAGAAATGTGTGTTGTGTGCGCTAAATGGTAAAATGGGATCAGAAAGTTCAAATCTTTCATGTTCTGTGCATCGTAACAAGACAGATGAGCTTAAATGAAAATGAATGCTTGCGGTTTGAGATGTGATTGCATCTGTGTATATATAAATTCTTTTGGTGGGACACCGAGGGCGTGCAAAGTGGTATTAGCTCTGCTGTAATGACACAGAGTGATGGAAATACCACAGCCACCTTGACAAAACTCGCCCGGCATAACGGCTCGGGGCACAGTGCGCTCAGAGATTACACATTAGTGCGAGTGTGGTTGCGGGGTGTGTATGTACTCCCACCTTAGTCTACAATCGTCTAGACTCTCTAACAGCCCTGTTGTGGAACAGCTAATCAACGCAGCTGATGAAGCAGTGCGAGTAAGAGAGAG
Organism: Diplotaxodon limnothrissa; assembly: GCF_057381915.1. Lineage (NCBI taxonomy): Eukaryota > Metazoa > Chordata > Actinopteri > Cichliformes > Cichlidae > Diplotaxodon > Diplotaxodon limnothrissa. The sequence goes on from NC_140602.1 coordinate 8,041,306, forward strand.
CAGTGAGGGTAAAGATCACAAGGCATATTTAAAAGAGACAAAAAGAAAATTACTGAAAGAGAGAGATGTAGGATCGTTCTTGAAATGATCATCAACTTTCGTGTAGATATTCAAATAGGGGTTTGTGTGGTTTGGGTTTGATGTTAGAGGTGAGACCAGCAGGATGGCTGGCCAACAGGATGTGACTTTTAAACAACCAGCAAAAATATTTTCCAACTTAATTAAAGGGCTCTGGCCCTCTCAGAAGATAGCAAAATGATTATGCCCCATAGGCCAACTGCCACTCAATAGAGACTCTCCTCCCTCTTGTTCTGAAAAGTCCTTTGTTTTCTGGGAGCTGTCACTTGGAAGGGTATAAATAATTAAAGGTGTTGGATTGGCCAGTTGGTCATGATCGACTCTGGGCTGGACCAATTACAGCCGAGGAGGTCGGATGCACCCTCCCCCTTGTTTAGCAATCTTATAGACGAACTAAAGAAAATGGAGAACAAAAAAAGGAAAGGAGGTGCAGAAAAACTTAGGGCCAAAAAGAAACAAGCCCTTCAGGCAGACGCTGCCAAATGTGTAAAAATAACTGAATTGTTTGGCGGTAGCTAAATCAAATCAAATCAAATCACTTTTATTGTCACATCACATGTGCAGGTACATTGGTACAGCACATGTGAGTGAAATTCTTGTGTGCGAGCTTCACAAGCAACAGAGTTGTGCAAAATACAATAATGTAAACAAGCAAAATACAAGAATGGCTACATCTGAAACTAATAAATATATGTACAATATATAATAGTATATGCATTTCTGGATGTGTATACTAAATATTTTTCTACGTGTGTGTGTGTGTGTGTACACACATTTTACAAATTAAATAGAGTAAACAATAAATAAAATATATAAAATAAAATATACAGAGTGAGACGTGCAAAACAGTGGCGTTACTGTACAGTATGGAGTGCATAATGTTAAAGTTCTAGTAGTGAAGCTGAGGTGTCTATGAAGTGTTCAGCAGTCTGATGGCCTGATGGAAAAAGCTGTCTCTCAGTCTGCTGGTACGGGACCGGATGCTGCAGAACCTCCTTCCTGATGGAAGTAGTCTGAACAGTTTATGGCTATGGCCATAAATCTGTGGAAGCTATGGCATAGCTTCCACAGATTTAGCAACATCAGCAAGTGGTGGAGGCCAGCAGGTGTATAAGGGAAAGGGGAGGCAAGAGGAGGAGAGACAGAGGCGGCCGCCAGTGTTGTGCCAAAAAGTGATTGCCTGCCAAAAAGTGATTTCCAATGTTTCCGTGTATTTTTTTTATGTGTAATATCTTTATGTATGTTGGTAAATAGACTTCGGTGAACAGCGTTTACAAAGGGATTATATATAGAATTAAAAAATTATCTGTTTTTTCAAGTATCTTTACAGCTCTGTGTTATTGTACTTACATTATAACCAATCCGGTCCTTTATCCTCACTTAAAATATTTTTACAGAACTATTGTCCTATTTGCTGCCATTTCTGCTGTCCTCTTGGCCAACTTACTCTTACAAAAGACATTTTTAATGTTAATGAGATTTTTTAACTGCATAAATAAAGGTTATATAAAGTTTTTGGCAAATACCGGAAATCACTTTTTGGCACAACACCGCTCATAGTGGCAGAGCAACTGAACTTCAGGTAAGAAGTTATGACCTGCTGTCTATCTGTGCCAGATATAAACCAAGTTTAGTTGCAGTTTGTTTTCGTTGTGCTGACTTTTTACAGTCGCTTAGAATAACTGGTACTGCGTACTAGCTAGCATGACAGAGTTTATATCAAATCAAATCAAATCAAATCACTTTTATTGTCACATCACATGTGCAGGTACATTGGTACAGCACATGTGAGTGAAATTCTTGTGTGCGAGCTTCACAAGCAACAGAGTTGTGCAAAATACAATAATGTAAACAAGCAAAATACAAGAATGGCTACATCTGAAACTAATAAATATATGTACAATATATAACAGTATATGCATTTCTGGATGTGTATACTAAATATTTTTCTACGTGTGTGTGTGTGTGTGTGTGTGTGTGTGTGTGTACACATATTTTACAAATTAAATAGAGTAAACAATAAATAAAATATATAAAAATATACAGAGTTGAGACATGTGCAAAACAGTGGCATTACTGTACAGTATGGAGTGCATAATGTTAAAGTTCCAGTAGTGAAGCTGAGGTGTCTATGACGTGTTCAGCAGTCTGATGGCCTGATGGAAAAAGCTGTCTCTCAGTCTGCTGGTACGGGACCGGATGCTGCAGAACCTCCTTCCTGATGGAAGCAGTCTGAACAGTTTATGGCTGGGGTGACTGGAGTCCTTGATGATCCTCCCCGCTTTCCTCAGGCACCGCTTCCTGTAGATGTCTTGGAGGGAGGGAAGCTCACCTCCAATTATCCGTTCAGAGCACCGCACTACTCGCTGGAGAGCTTTGCGGTTGTAAGCAGTGCTGTTGCCGTACCAGGTGGTGATGCATCGAGTGAGGATGCTCTCAATGGCACAGTGATAGAAGGTCCTGAGGATGCGGGGGCTCATGCCGAATCTTTTCAGTCTCCTGAGAAAGAAGAGGCGCTGCTGCGCCTTCTTCACTGTTTTGTTTGTGTGTACTGACCACGTAAGATCCTCAGCCAGATGTACACCAAGGAACCGGAAGCTGCTCACTCTCTCCACAGCAGCGCCGTTGATGGTGATGGGGGTGTGTACTTCTCTGCACCTCCGGAAGTCCACTATCAACTCCTTTGTCTTTGCGACGTTGAGGGTGAGATGGTTGTCTTGACACCAGTGGGTCAGGGCGCTGACCTCCTCCCTGTAAGCCATCTCATCACCATTGGTGATAAGACCCACCACTGTAGTGTCGTCCGCAAACTTCACAATGATGTTGGAGTTGTTAGTGGCTGTGCAGTCGTAGGTGTAGAGTGAGTATAGGAGAGGGCTCAGTACACACCCCTGTGGAGCACCAGTGTTCAGTGTGATGGGGGATGAGGTGATGCTGCCCAGTCTGACCACTTGGCGTCTGTCAGACAGGAAGTTAAGGATTCAGCTGCAGAGGGAGCTGCTCAGTCCTAGATCCTGCAGTTTCCTGTCCAGCTTCGAGGGAACGATGGTATTGAATGTTGAGCTGTAATCTACAAACAGCATTCTCACATACGTGTCTCTCTTATATACTGCTGGGCGGGTGCTATGAAGTTACTGATAGTAAATTTTATTTTATGCTTAAGGTTAGTTTCTCAAACTCCTCAAAATCTTAACAAATTGTGCCAATCCTTACATGTTGCACCAGGCTGATTTATCATCAAAAGTGGAGAAGTCTCTGACAGAGGAGACAGAAGAGCAGCAGAGAGAGATGGAGATGGAGAGATGACTTTATGTCATCCATGAGGGATGCATTTGACAAATGTTTCACATATTATAGCCCAACAAGTTACTTATAGCTATTTTAATACGAGCAATCAGTTTTTGGCAAATACCGGAAATCACTTTTTGGCAGACAATCACTTTTTGGCACAACACCGGCTATTGCAGTTAATAATACAACAGCTTCTTGCCATTTTTTGTGTTTCTTTTTATCGCTGTGTAACTGAGTTCAATTGAAAGCCTGCATGTGCTAGTACCTCTTGCCACAAGTTCCCAGAATCCTTTGCGGTCTTACCCCTGAATGACGTCACATTTTTGGTGGGCCGGTCTCTAGTCAAAATGCCCAGGCCGATTTTTTGTCCCAGTCCAGCCCTGTCTGTGTTTTGCAGTTATGCAGTCCAGCCAAATGCTCATTCATAGAAAAGGCCCTTTTGTGACCCACTTGTTGGTTAGCATTTTTTAAACTTCTATTTATGGGCAGACATTTTCTTTGGCACTGGAGGGCGATAATGTTTTTGGTGTGTATATTTTTTGCTCAGGAAAGAGGTTTTCATTCTCAAGTGCCCTTTGAGATCCATCTGTTTTGTTAGTTGTCTGACAGACAGAAGATCTCTGCCTGATTCTCAGCTTAGGATAGTTCAGCTGTATTGGAGTCTGAAGCAGTCACACACATCTGTTTAGATACATGGATGTCTGCTTTTGTCTTGGGGAATGGTTAGTACAGAGATAGATGGTTAATAACATCGAGGGACTGACCAGTGAAGAAAAGACAAGATTAGTATTTCTGTTCTGGTCTGTGCCTGGCTGGAGTTGCTGTGCAGTCTGGCTTTTACTCTCTGTTTATGATTTTGGCTGTGTGGGTTGTGTGTTTGTGTCTGGATAACAGCAGGACCCAGAGGCTTGAGCGTGATAGAGAGGTTAACCAAAGTATAGCCAGAGGGATAGAGTCTGGGTTTGTGGAGTAAAGTGTTATGATGGTTTGTGTTATCTGGACTGACAACCCAAAAGCTCATGAGATGTAACCCTCGGGGGGCTGAGAGATGTGTGTGCCGCGAGGCCTGTTTGCCTTATGTATATGACATGGGGAAGTGTCAGGGACAGTTAAAAGGTGTTGGGTGAACATGAAAACACTGCAAACCTTAGTCAAGCACCCTCCTGGAACTTCTTAGACCCCCATCTGTTTTTGTTCTGCACACCAGCAAACAGAAACAGACATGCAGTGGCGTAAAAATGCGTAAAAGGCAACTGCATTAAATTGTCTGTGAGACGAAGCTTTCCAGAGAGAGTAATGAAAGAAATTGAGAATGGCACCAATAGCCCATGCAAATGATTCTAGTGGTCTATAGTGGGTGCTAATGCAACCTACAGGTCATCATTAGGCCGTTGTGATGGGAAACCTGAAGGCAATTAAAAGTCTACAGTTCTCCAGACAGTGGTGAGTCACTGGTGATAGAGTTGAAGCTTAACAGTAACCAGTCCTTGTGACTCAAACAAATTTGGCTTCGAGTGAGATTTTGTTAATGTGATAGAGTTGTTTGGAAGGTCTGCACAGTTTGTGGTACTTTCTTCCTTTTGATACGTCCCTTTGTGGCATTTTTTGTGATTCAGCATTGCTCACGGTGATGACAAGTGGACATTTGTTTTTTATGCTGATTTGACTGGGAAAGGCACTGACTACACTGGGTTTGCTTTCTGCTCACAATAAGAGAACCAAGCTGGCATGGTAAATATGAAGCAGGGACATCTGTTGTGGTTGTTTATTTACATTGCAAGGAAGTGACAAACTACTTTATCCTTTCCTCTGTTGACTTTACTAGTTTATTTTGTTCAATCAATACTTTTATACCATCCCTGCTTCTTTGAACCACTATTAGCTTTTTATTTTTTCCACTCTCATTTGCCATTTTATTGCCAGATGGAACTTGAATGCTGAACACATACTATATGGAAACAGTGCAGAGTCAGACAGTCTGTCGAGAGATTACAACAGCTGTATCACGCTATTAATAAAAATATCATAAGGTTTAATGAATCAGTTCTCATCAGAGATGAGTCAAACGCCTGATATCTTTTAATTAGATGAAAGCCATGTAATGTCTGAATCAGCAGCAGGTTGACTGTACAATACTGAGGTGAAGGTGTTTGAAAGTGTAGTGTTCACAGTGGGTGGTGTGTCTGTCTGCATCCTTTATGACTCTGATTCATTACCAAATCATAACAGAAAGTGAGTGAAGATTTTCCACAGGCAGTCATTACTGTGGGTACCATTATATGTTTGAGTTCAAATCTACTGGAAAATACACATCACCTTTCTTTATAAGTTATATTAGCACACTGATACTCATGAGTACACCGTGCTAGTACTTGGTTGGACCCTGTTTTGTTTTCAGGACAAAACAGACGAGTTCTTCATTTCATAGATTCAACAAAGTGTTGGATATACTTTTGCACATTTGCACATCCATCATGCAAGCTAAATCCCTAAGGAGCTCAATTTGATTGAGATCTGGTGTCTGTGGAGGCCATTTGAGTACTGAGAAATTACTTCATATTCAAGAAATCTGTTTGAGATGATTTAAGCTTTGTGACATGCAACAAATGCGCTTTTGCAAACAAGGTTTGGACATAGTAAGCAAGAATATTCAAGCAGGCTATGGCATTTTAAAAAAGCTCAGTTGCTACAAAGCAGCCTAAATTGTGCCTAGAAATGATACCCCACACCTGGCAGATGTCCTGTTGGTCACGGCAGATGGCACCCCTCCCTGAGCCTGATTCTGCGGTAGTTTTCTTCCTGTTAAAAAGGAGTTTTTCCTTCCCTCTGTCACCAAAGTGCTTGCTCATGAGGGATTGTATGATTGTTGGGTTTTTCTCTGTATGTATTATTGTAGGATCTACCTCTGAAATGTTCTCAGTTTTTGTTTAACAGTAATGCAAGAAATATGGTTCCCGTCAGCTTGGCTTTATGGGCCTTTGGGCTGCCTGAACTGCAGTTGTAGTCATATGAAAAGGTATTTCTTTCCTTCATCTGAGGGCCGCACCTATGCTTCCCTGACTTGGGTGGCATTGTTTGGTGTTGGGAGAAAATCTGTTACGGCCTCTCTCTTTCTCCTTTCCTTCTCTTTCGCTTGGGGTAACCTTTTGCTCTGTCCTGGGATGGTGAGGGGACAGGTCTACGGTGTTATTTTTGTGCCACTATTCTGAGCGCACGTAAAAAAACATTGCAGGTGCAAGTGTTGCATTTTGAGAAGAAATTTATTTATTTACATCCAATTTACAAACGGCTGGGTGCAAGATTTGGCTATTTTCACTGTGAGTACGTTGTCATTCAAACCAAGGTAAGTCAGCTGGAGTGCATCGAGTGTAATAGCCATGGTTCACACCCTACTACAGTTGATGTTATACATTTATCAATGAACTGCTAAAATCTCGTTGTCATATTATGTGCCCATAATTGTAAAGTTGATGCAAATTACCACATTGATAATCGGGCAAGATACATTTCATAGGCAGGCTTCCCTACAGTTGTGCGAAAGAATTAGCAAATCGTTACATAGCACGTATGTCTGCAAAGTCACTCCATTCGATGTTTGTTCACAATTTCTATAACCTCCGAGACCACCAACGATAATATAGAACTTACCGGAATGAAAATGTCCGGTAAGTTAAGTGATATCTAGAGATGGAAGTGAACTGGATATCAACTCGTCTCACGGCTGCTATTCAGGCTAGACGCCTTTGTTTGGTAAGGTCTGCCATATGAGCTCCCTCATGTTGCTTCCAGGTTGGGAAAGAATAAAAAGACAAACCCTTTTTAAGCTTGTTCCTGTGTCGGCTGTGCGGTCGAACATTGCAGCCGACCACACAGCAAGTACGAACCATGGCTGTTGTGTGTGCTTTCGCTCCTTTGTGGGTTGCGCTTTGTTTGGACCCAGAAAATGGCGCATCAGGCCAAAATCCTTTCCACGCCCACCCCCGTGACATCACGCTCCAAAGCCGTATAGCAGCCCCTCTTGCTCAGTTTTTGCATTTGCGCTTGCTCGCAATGTGTTGCTTCCGCTCTCAACATTTCTGCCCAAGTGCGTTCAACTGTGCTACAAAACCAGCCAATCACAGACTTGGATGGAAAAAAACTCTGATTGGCTGTTTTGGTCTCCAATCAGCCTCGTTTGAGTTTTGGACGAAATGCATTCTGGGATATTGCATTTCGTCATTTTGAGTTGATTGGAGACCAAAACAGCCAATCAGATTTTGTTTGCATCCAAGTCTGTGATTGGCTGGTTTTGTGGCACAAATATAACGGTGTACAGAAAGAGTTAAACGCGCACGGGCAGAAAAGTTGAGAGCGCAAGCAACATATTTCGAGCAAGCGCAAATGCAAAAACTGAGCGAGAGGGGCTGCTATTGTGTGTGTGTATGGATGATAGCAAACACTGAAATACATTTTTTGCACGCAGCAATGAATTTTGTTCACTCAAATTTAGCTTTTCTTCGCTCAAAATAAATTTCTTCTCAAAATGCAACACTTGTACCTGCAAATTATTTTTAAGTGCGCTCAGAATAGTGGCACAAAAATAACGCCATACAGGTCTGGGTGATCTTGTGCCACTGAGCGTGTGCCCCAGCACCCTGGTTATGCCGCCTAGTGTCCTTCCTGTGCTTTGGATCTGTTTCTTGGCTTGTGCAGTGCTGTGGCCTCCTCTTGTTGGGTGTCTGTGCTGCCTGGATACGACTAGGATGTGCTGTCTGTGTCTTTGGTTCTGGTGCAGACTTTCCTACTTGAAAAAAATGACAAACGAAATGTAAGAAATATGTGGATTATATATATGGATTCCTTAATTTTATTTTTAGTTACCTTAAACAGTTGTTCTTACTCTGGATGTTAGAAGTCCTAAAGAAATAGAAAAAGAAAACCTGGGGAATGAAGGATTAAAGCAAACATCAATCACAGACATGCAGTATGGTGTCACAAGTTCATAAGGAGGTCATAAACCAGTAAGGTTAGCACTCCAGTTTTTAAAGACCCTGATACACTCAGAAACAGTCATGGATGTGGACACACATGCGGTTCTGTTTATGCTACATTGTGTGCCTCCGCAGTGCACTTGTGCAGTCATAAATCGTTGGCTGCACATGGACATCTGTGCCTAACTAACATGAACATGAAATTTAGTATAATTTTACATTTACCCTGGCCCTCTTATTACAGTTGCTTTACCTACTGTAATCAAAGCTTGGTTCCAAACCTCAGATTTTCTGCCCACATACCACATATTTTCAGAAAATTCACATTACTTGATTTGACCCCGGCTAGAAAATCAGTCAACCAGTCGGTGCTTGGTTTGTGAGCATTATTGTCATTCTTAACAAATACCAACAAGGAAATGGGAACAAGCCAGAATGTGACTGGGATATATATTTGGGATATAGCCTACGTGACAAATTATGGTATGTGCAGATAATTTTGAGTTATCACAGAGGAGAAAAACATGGGTGGACAAATAACATAATGGATCCATTCTGGTGTCTCAGTTATTTATGATAGTTTGCTGGCTTACAGAGATTCAGAATCCTGACACTCCTAAATCAAGTGTGGCCATTATTTATATATTTTCTACACCTGTGCTTTTCTTGCTGTGACATGCCAGAATGTCTCATGCATTAAGTCACATAATCCTGTTGTGGCGGAAAAACATGTTTGCATAGTGTCTCTCTAAAACATTATGTTTGAGTTTCATATATCATGCTCTTTTATGATGTGATTGTGTTTCCTCACAGAGTAAAAGGCAAATAGTGTGTTTCAACTCTACTTGAGAACTTAAAGTGCTTTATACAGCATGTCTCATTCACACAAGCACGTTCTACAGCAAAGTGCTTTTTATCTAACAATCACACTAGACGCGTGGATATATGCAAATTATCTTTGTGTGATATAAACTAGGTCAAAATGAAATATGTGCAGTTGTTAAAAATACAGATTTGTTTTTTAACATCTCTTTTTTTAAACCATGGCCTCTAAGTCCCCTGGCTCTCACATTGACTGTTTGGATTGAATATAGCAGTATTTGGCCTTCATAATACAGCAACACTCCAGTAGAGCTTCCCCCTCCTGAATTCACTGGTAAATGTTTACCTTCACACTCCAACATGCTGGGGTGGTCCCAGAGCACAAGGTTAATGGGCATAAATTGCAAGCGCCCAGCTGTGTGTATATTCAGATGTAAACACAAAAACACAGAAGTGCAGGGATGTGGTAGCACATTCATATGTCCAGCACTGGTAATGTGCAGAAAACAATAATGACAATATTAATGTGGCAGAAATCCAAAATTATATTTAAAATAGCTGAGTGCTGTGTTACCTTCTACAGTGAAGATGGTCATAATTCAAATAGAACTGCTGTTTTGTGATGCAGTATGTGGCACAGATGTTCATGAACTCCCACTAGACGTGTTCAAATCCATTTATTATGGCTCACTGTCTATGAATGTTTGGATAGTATTTCTGAGAATGTGCCTGAGCCTAATTCTCAGAATAAATCTTTTTTTTTTATTCACTCTTTTATTGTACTTGTAAATTTATTTATTTTTACAAACTGCTCTCTTTTTTATATGATATAGTCAAGCACTTGGAAAAAGGGGTACCTTATGTCACCCTTTTTAACTGAGTAGTCCAAAATCAGTCAAATCCACAGTAATCTGTCATACAAAGTCAAGAAAAAAAACTATATTTGGGAATCTACTCTTGTTGGGTTCAGTTAGGATCGTAAGGAGACTGGCAGTGGTAACTCAACTTAAAGAAGGAATATCCCTCCACTCAGAATGAGACACTGACAACAACTTAAAGGGAGAAAAGTGATTTGAGTGTATTCAACATTTAAATGCTCCAAAACATAGACATGAACAAAACATTTAGACCATTTCAAACATGTAAATGTCAACAATGTACAACATATCACTTAAAGTGTCCATAAATATATTAGGTAGGCTGTCCTTTTCAGTTCAGTGCACTTAGTATTCAGTGTTCTTAGTAAGTGTTAATTGTCTTTAGTCACTGGTTTGCTTTTTGATGTTAAGTGGAATCAGATCTGACCCAAAAAAAAGAAAAAAGTAACAACATAAAGTGTCCTGAGATCTCAGAAAAAAACGTTAATCCAAAAAAAATTGCAAATCGTTGTATCCTACCACCCTCCAAGGAAACAGGTGGCCTTCAGATTGAGAACGTCCTTTCTAGGCACCTCCAGTGGCATCCAGTCCTTAGATGGCACCGCTCGGTCCTTGCAGCAGATTTCTACTACATAAAAAAAACAGCCAGGATATTCTTCATAGAAAACATTAATTCCGTAGCGCAACACGTTACAGGACTGAATATCCACACAGCTTTTGCGCATCTAGCTCCGTGCAGGCGGATGCAGTGAAAGAAAGTCACCACGCACGCGCTATGGTGCATTCACGGTACATGGGGAAAACTCAGCATTTAACAAAACAGTAACACTTCAAATTAGAATAAAAACAGAATACAATTGGCAATAAAATAACCATGGGTTACACTCTCCCCCTCTAAACGGCATGAGTCCCTTCATGCATCATAGACCAACTGGGGCCTGGTAAAGGTGACATGACAGTTTTGGAGAATGCAACGCCTAAGGTTTGGAAAAAGGAGCTAATAGCCAAGGTCAGTGGCTCTCCTAACTCATCATAAGTGAATTTCTGAGGTGGGCGTCTTTCTCTGTCAGAGCGCCTCAACCTCACTGGTTCTGTAGCACCAGCATCAGTACTAACAGCATCATCATTAATGACTGCAGGCTCTGGTGGAGTGAGATCTGCATCAGTCATGGTAGGTGTCAAGTTGGGTTCGGGAATGTCAATCACAACATGGTCTGAAGACCTCGCATCGGAAGGAACATAGTCCACATGACTTGTGTTAGAGACTTCAGGTTGTGTCAAGGTAGGTTTTCCAATATCAGGTAAGGACGTTTCCGGTACAGCAGTGTCAGGGGATGATACAGGGGGATGACTGTCCAATTGCTGTTGGGCTTTAGGATGAGCTGACTCAATTTGAATGTAAGGGGCTTTTGTGATGATTTGTGGATTCCATATGCCAAAACATAATTCCTCTTCATCACTCATCTCATCACTGTACTCTCCTCCATTATCCTTGTCGTTGCCTTTTGTGCAGTTTGGTTTACTCCTGGTCCTCATTTTCCTTTGATTCCCATTTTGAGAGTCCGATCCAACCTGATCTTCAACAGGTAAGAACCCGCAAGGGAGAAGCAAATCCCTGTGCAATGTACGCTGGGGGCCGTCTCCGTTTTCCGGTTTGACAACATACACTGGGCTGTCTTTGACCCGTTTGACAACAATGTGAATATTTTGTTCCCAACGGTTAGCAAGTTTGTGCTTCCCTCTAACATTCACGTTCCTTACTAAAACTCTGTCACCTGGAAACAGTTCTGCAGCTTTGATCTTTTTATCAAACCTCATTTTATTCTTCTCACCCATCTTTTGTGAGTGTTCGCTGGCAAGGGTGTAACTCTCTTGGAGGTTTTGGCGAAGACCTTTAACATAGTCAGAGTAAGACTTTGGACTGGTTTTGCCCGGGTGAGTACCAAGGACAAGATCAATAGGCAACCTCGGCTGTCTGCCGAACATAAGTTCGTATGGACAGTACCCTGTTGTGTCATTTCGTGTACAGTTGTAGGCATGTGTTAATGGCCTAACAAAGTCTCTCCAATGATACTTGTCTTTGTCCTCCAGTGTGCCTAACATGTCTAAGAGAGTCCTATTGTACCTTTCCACTGGGTTTCCTCGTGGATGATAGGGCGTTGTGCGAATTTTGCTTGTCCCAATCAATGTGCAGAGCTCTTTCACAAGCTTAGATTCAAAATCTCTGCCTTGGTCACTAAGCAGACGGCTAGGGATGCCATAGGGGATGATAAGGTGATCCCAAAGAGCCCTGGCTATTGTCTTAGCCTTTTGATCTTTTGTCGGGACCGCAACTGCAAATTTTGTGAAATGGTCCGTCAATACTAACACATTTCTGGTGTCTCGACTATCGGGCTCAATACACAAGTAATCAATGCACACTAGCTCAAGAGGGTAAGTTGCCTGGATATTCTGTAGTAGAGCAGCCTTTTGGGGAAGGGCCTTCCTCATGAGACAACGTGAGCATTTCTTACACTTCTCTTCAATAGACTGAGCCATTCGTGGCCAGTAGAACCTTGCCCGAGCGAGATGTAAGGCACGCTCAACCCCGAGGTGACCAACCTCGTCATGTACACCTTTCAGGGCTCTGTCGCGGTACTTTTGGGGCAGTACTAACTGGTACACAAGGGAATCTCTGTCATTGAATTTCCTGTAAAGCACGCCATTACTGAGCTCGAGTTTGTTCCGTTGTTTCAGAAGGAGTTTAACATCTGACGATTCAAGATTTGCTTCTTTGGGGCTGGGTTTCAAGCCTCTTCTCAACAGGGCTATAACACGAGCGAGAGAAGGATCATCCTTTTGTGCAGCGCACCAATCAGCATCTGTCATTGAGGGTAAGATGTCTTCTCCATAAGCCTCAGTGACTGAGCTGGGGTCAATAGCAAGACTCTCGACAACTGAGAGGGTTTCTGAATGGCATGACACTGAGTGACGCTGACACAAGGCAGAAAACGTTTCATGGTCAAGATTGTTTTGCATGTTAATGAGACGTTCTTTCATATCATCAATGCGAGCTTTTTCTTTGACAAATGCCTCATCTTCATGAGGAGGCTCTTGGGGCCGCCGTGACAACCCATCAGCATCTTTGTTTGCTTGACCTGCCCTGTACTTAATATTGAAATTGTAAGTAGACAAGGCAGCCAGCCACCTGTGTCCTGCCGCATCTAATTTTGCAGTTGTCAAAACATAAGTTAGCGGGTTATTGTCGGTCAGGACTGTGAAGCTAGAACCGTAAAGGTAGTCATTGAACTTTTCACACACAGCCCACTTGAGGGCTAAGAATTCAAGTTTGTGTGTGGGATAGTTCTGTTCACTCTTAGAAAGCCCCCTGCTAGCGTAAGCAACTGCTCTCAGCCTCCCCTCTTGCTCCTGATAGAGCGCAGCTCCCAACCCATCCCGACAAGCATCCGTGTGCAATACATAGGGGAGTTGAGGGTTGGCAAAAGCAAGAATTGGTGCAGAAGTCAGCTTTTCGATTATTGTTCGGAAGGAGGTTTCACACTCATGAGTCCATTGTTCCCCGAGAGGCTGAGTGGGACTGTAAGAAAGTCTGGGTGGTTCTCTCTTGTAAATCTTGCCTCTCTTCTTCGGTGGCCGGTAGCCGGCAGTGAGACGATTCAACGGTTTGGCTATCTTGGAGTACCCTTCAACGAAACGTCTATAGTATCCAGCGAAGCCTAAAAAACATTTAAGCTCTTTGAAATTGGATGGGCGCGGCCAACATTTCAGAGCAGAGATCTTTTCAGGATCGGTGTGGACTCCGTGAGCATCCACAACATGCCCTAAATACTTCACAGATGTTTTGAAGAAGTGGCATTTTTCTGGGGATAATTTAAGACCGTAGTCTCTCAAGCGACTAAGAACTTTCATTAGCCTGGATTCGTGCTCTTCCAATGTGTCTGAGAACACAATCAGGTCGTCTAAAAAGACAAGCACTTCGGTGAGGTGGAGATCACCCACACACTTCTCCATCAGGCGTTGGAAGGTGCTTGGGGCATTTGTAACACCCTGTGGCATCCTATTAAATTCATAGAAGCCAAGAGGACACACAAAAGCTGTCTTAGGCTTGTCCTCCTCGGCTACCTCCACCTGATAGTAACCGGACTTAAGGTCCATGACCGAAAACCATTTAGCTCCACTCAGAGCTGTGAATGTCTCCTCAATATTTGGCAGGGCATATGCATCTCGAATAGTTCTTAGATTTAGTCTACGGTAATCTATGCATAGCCTTATCGAGCCATTCTTTTTCCTTACCAATACAATTGGTGAGGCGAAAGGACTTTGTGACTCTCGAATGATGCCCGCATCCAGTAATTCTCTTAGATGTTGTTTGACAGCTTCTCTGTCACTTGGGTGTATGGGCCTTGGCCGCTCTTTGAAAGGCGTTTCATTGTTCAATTTGATTTGGTGCTTCACAGCTGTGGTGTGGCCATGGGACATGTCATCGAGAGCAAAAACTTCAGGGATGGATCTCAGTTTTCCCAGAATTCGCTCTTTCCATTGCTCTGGGATGGGAGAATCATCAAGGTTGAATGTGAGGTTGTCACTGTCTGGTTCATTTTGACTTGGAGGATTCCGAGTTTGACTCGATGCTAGTGGGGAAACGTGTTGAGCTGCACAAGCTTGAGCGACAATGCTATTTGACTGCAACGTAACAGCATGTTCACTAACATTGTGTACAATGACAGGCACTTTACTGCTGGAATTAAAAGGAATGTCTACTAAAGCCGATTCAAGAAGCAATCCACCTGGTAACTTGTATTGCTCATGCGGCTCAAGGACAAAACTTGTGTTCCGGTTGTTCTTTCTTAACCTCACATTTCCCATTAGGCATTGTTTGTGTCTTGCAGGGATTGTCACTGCCCCTTTGCTATGCAACATGACAGGGCAGGAATGAGTATCATTTCTTTGTACTTGGGCAACATGTTGAAGGATCGTTGCAAACTGCTTAGAGTGTAGCTTACGAATGAACTTGGGACCATCTTGATGTACTAACTGTCCATAAACCCGTAAAAGCACATTTGTCCCTATCAACAGCGGAATTCTACTGTTAAAGTGACACTCAGGAACAACAAGGGCCAAAACAGCTAATTGTTGTTCTTTGCCTGCAATATTTTCGGGAAATGTAATGCAAGTCTGAACATATCCCAAGTATGGCACGTTTTGCCCTCCTGCTCCTTCAATTTCAAGAAGAGCATGTATTGGCTGGATGGGAAGGTGGGAAAGGTGCATCTTGTGAAAAGACTCAGAAATGGTCGTAACCTGTGAGCCTGAGTCCATTATGGATTCACAGGGTACCCCGTCAACAAGTACTGAGGCTGCACAGCGTGGGCCTATGAGGCCTTGAGGGAAGAGGAAGTTAGGATCTAGGCTGCCTATGGGATGAATGGGTTCTGTGATTTGCACTTCAGGACCACAAGCTAATGTCTCGGGACTGGGGAAATCAAGGGTTTCAGCTCCTGGGTGTCCCACGACAGGAGCTGCCACTAGTTTAAAGCAAACGGGGCTGTGGCCTGTCGTGCAGCAAAATCAGCCTGTTTCTTTCTCAACTCTGCATGCTTTTCTCGGACAAGTGTGGGATTAGCGTCATTTGTGCAGCTTACTGCAATATGATTGTCTTCCCCACACTTAAAGCAAAACCATGCCCTAGGTGTGCCAGGAACTTTAGCAAATGCCTGTGAGTTTCTGGTGTTGACAGCTAGAGAATTTTTGGGCTCATATTTCTCAGGTTTGGTTAAATGTCTTTGGCTTTGGACAAGCATTTGGACTTGTTTGGTCAACTCGGCTATTTGACTTTCAAGCTTGGCAGTTTCATTCAGTTTTGGGTTCACAGATTTGGATTTAGTGCTTACAAGAGGTTCAGTACTTGGGGTGGTGCTCCTTGGCCTTTGAGTTAAAGTTAACTGTTCAACTTGCTTTGCGAGCTCATTGACTTTTTGTTCGAGTTTCACAGCTTCACTGTCGGTTGGAGTAGGAGTCGCAAGTGGCGCTTGGCCAAAGGTGGGCATACTAAAAACTGAGTGTGCATGTGCAGCAGCTTTTGTTGCACCCAAATGTTTCTTCATGCGGTCCAACTTGGCGAAACGACGCTCTTCCTCAGTCCTTAACATGAGGAGAAGCTCCGAAAATGAGGGTGGAAAGCTCTTTTTTGCTTCAAGCTGGAGACTTACTATCAAGCTTTGGTCCCAGCAACCTCTAATGAATTGCTTAAGAAGCAGTTCATTTACATTTGTAGGAGGGGCTCCCCCTCTAGAAATGACTCGTGTGAGAAGGCTGTGAAGACGGTTCAAGAAGGCAGATGGGTTTTCTCCGCTGTTTTGATTCGAGCCAAGAAAGGCAGTGTAAAGCTCTTCACCGTCCTCAACAACTCCAAAGGCTGAATCAAGCTGAGTGACATAAGTGCTTGGTGTCGCAGTGACCCCCAGAGGCTTTACAATTTCAGATGCAGGGCTAAGTAAGCTCTCAAGTATCTTCCTCACTTTGAGGGCATCAGTCAGAAAAGGGTCACTGAGTAGAAGATCGACTTGGGTACGCCATGTCTCATAGTCGACTTCACCGTTGGGCCGTGGAAGTCGGCCTGAGAAGGTACGTATCTTAGCATGAGCAAGGGGTGCGTGACTTGGCTCATTACGAATAACATGTTCAACCACTACTTTCTGAATATGCGAAGGGTTGTAGATGCTCTCGTCTACATGTACTGGACCAGCAAAAGTGTCAGTATGTGGGCTGAAAGCACTTGTGGGTTCTACGGGTTCACTTAAATCAGTATTGGGAATGATGTCAGCTGTCGTATTAATGTTATGGTCAACGGGTGACTGTGTCTCAGTCTGGGGGGTAGGGCTGGCCTGCAACTCGCCTTGGAAAATACTGAGGAAGCCTGCCCTCCCACTGCCCCCCATAAACTCAAGTTCCTTCAGGTATCTACGGGCCACTTCCTTGCCCATTTCTTCTTGGGTGATATCTCTGATGGTTTTGGAAACCCATTTCACTGTAGGGTCTACAGGGCTGACAACTTCCCCTAAGGTGGAAGGGTCTATCTTTAAGATAGCCTGTTCAGACTCATACACTATAAGTGTTCTGCCTTCGGGCTGATGTGGCTCATCAGGGACCCTGACAATGTTAGAGATCTTACCATTGACTTCAAAAACATTAGTTATATCATGTTCACTACGATGTCTTTCAATACCTGTAATAAGCAGGGTTTTCTGGCTATCAACTCTAAAGCGTTCACAAAGGTCAAGTGCCATTTTCGAAAATAAAAGTATCACTCAGTGTGTCATATGAGTTGGAGGTAAAACCACTATGCCAATCTCCTGGCTGGCTCGCCACTAGTTGTCACCCTTTTTAACTGAGTAGTCCAAAATCAGTCAAATCCACAGTAATCTGTCATACAAAGTCAAGAAAAAAAACTATATTTGGGAATCTACTCTTGTTGGGTTCAGTTAGGATCGTAAGGAGACTGGCAGTGGTAACTCAACTTAAAGAAGGAATATCCCTCCACTCAGAATGAGACACTGACAACAACTTAAAGGGAGAAAAGTGATTTGAGTGTATTCAACATTTAAATGCTCCAAAACATAGACATGAACAAAACATTTAGACCATTTCAAACATGTAAATGTCAACAATGTACAACATATCACTTAAAGTGTCCATAAATATATTAGGTAGGCTGTCCTTTTCAGTTCAGTGCACTTAGTATTCAGTGTTCTTAGTAAGTGTTAATTGTCTTTAGTCACTGGTTTGCTTTTTGATGTTAAGTGGAATCAGATCTGACCCAAAAAAAAGAAAAAAGTAACAACATAAAGTGTCCTGAGATCTCAGAAAAAAACGTTAATCCAAAAAAAATTGCAAATCGTTGTATCCTACCACCCTCCAAGGAAACAGGTGGCCTTCAGATTGAGAACGTCCTTTCTAGGCACCTCCAGTGGCATCCAGTCCTTAGATGGCACCGCTCGGTCCTTGCAGCAGATTTCTACTACATAAAAAAAACAGCCAGGATATTCTTCATAGAAAACATTAATTCCGTAGCGCAACACGTTACAGGACTGAATATCCACACAGCTTTTGCGCATCTAGCTCCGTGCAGGCGGATGCAGTGAAAGAAAGTCACCACGCACGCGCTATGGTGCATTCACGGTACATGGGGAAAACTCAGCATTTAACAAAACAGTAACACTTCAAATTAGAATAAAAACAGAATACAATTGGCAATAAAATAACCATGGGTTACACTTACAAGTTTGATCACTCACTACAAGCCTTTTTAGGGCCTGCTTGGGTCCTCTTACCCAAAGACAGTTAACTGGGTCACACCTTCAATTAGTCTATGATCCTTAGTCTATATGTGGTATTTATCTAATTCAAAAAACAGCATTAATAAACTTCTGAATGTTATTACAGCAGAAGAGAAACTCTAGCCTCAAATATTCCACATTGTGATCTTGCTAAGCATGCATTTTTGACACGTTTTAATAGGCAATTGATTATGAGGATCATTTCATATGTACTTTAAGCTCATCTTGCATTTATTGAATGACCAGCGAGAGCTGGTTGACCTGTTTAATTTTCAACATAAAGTAAAGGTAATTAAGTAAGTAAAATTTTATTTATAAAATATGCTAGCCACTGTTGCAAAACCTTTAGTCTCCTTTCGTTCTTTTCTTGTATGCTAAGGACCCTTGACAAGGTAATATGCAACTGAATTAGCAACAGTGTTGCAGTCGCGATTAAAAGTTTAAGACCACTTGAAAAATGGCAAAAAAAAAAAACCCAGCTTTAACGTGCAACAAGAAAAAATGGGAGTGAGACAAAACATTTTTTTGAGCATGCAATTTATGGAAAACAATGCTTAAACTGCAACAGGGGCCCGTTCTTCGTACCTCGCTAAGTAAGTTAGCTGGATTAGATTGTTGACGATTTCGCGTGATCCTGGATCGTTCGGTTCCCCGAAGCTCATCCGGGACTTGCTGTCATAGCAACAGAGCCGTAAGCGTAAACCTGCTCGGGAGCAGGTTTACTTTATGTAAACAGGATTAGATCGCGGGCACGCAGGTATGTCCGCTTCATTTATACGAAAGCAACAGCGATATTCCACCACTGTTTCACCATAAATAAATAATATCAATGTAACTGAAGATAATGCAGCACTTGATCCTTTTATTGATTTCACACAGATACATACAGGTCATTTCCTAAAAAAGGGAAATGTACTATTAACATTCTATTACATGTATGTGATTATTACAGATGTAAGTCATATTTCAGAGTAGTAATTGTAAATTACTTCGTGTAATCAAGATGAGAGACCACGGCTATAAAAGCGAAGGTGGATTTGGGAAGCCTGTCGCAGCCATGTCCTGTCCGTATACGCGAGCAGCCCATTGCGGAAGGTGCAAGATTGATAAGGAGAGTTTTCAGAATTCAGCGTATATTGCGGGGCAGACAGGATCCTTTAGCTCAGCGCGACAGTGTGCTCATAGAGAGATATCGATTTTCCCGTGAGGGTATTATTTAGGCCTACTTAACCAACTTGTTGACGAGGGGGTGCAGGACCACCACCTGTCTTTGTTTGCTCTGCCCTTTTCTTGGTTGCTGTTATAAACAAACAAACAGATTATTCCAGGGTCTCTTTCCAAGAGACGAAAAGCAATATAAGTGATAAATATTACCATTCTGTAGAATATTCTTATATTTCACTTTTACTTGTTCCCATGTTCTAGTGGGTCCTGTTGTGGCTCTAATGTTAAAGGGGATGTAATATAACATATTATAATATAATATAATGTAATATAATATTGGATAATATAGTGTGATATGATAAATCTACCCTACCGCCTACTGGTGTTGGCCAGAGGGGCCGATGGCGCAATATGGCAGCCTGGCTTCTGTCAGTCTGCCCCAGGGCAGCTGTGGCTACAACCGTAGCTGCCTCCACCAGTGTGTGAATGTGAGAGTGACTGAATAGTGGCATTGTCATGCGCTTTGGGTGCCTTGAAAAGCGCTATATAAATCCACTCCATTATTATTGTTATTATTAAATTACTTACGAGTTTAATTTGTCAGCAACTTTCTGCCAGCCCTCTCTCCTTGCTTTTGCAGCCTTTGCAGTGTTCCCTTGCGTTCTGATTAAACTCTGAAACTCCTGAAATCCCTCACTCAGGAGTTCTTGCTCTGCTGCCGAAAAATACCGAGCGCGCTCCTTCGACATTTTCGCCGACCAATCAGAGGGTTGCCGATCAATGTTTCCACTATCGATGCGTAGCCCCTTTTACGACACCCAGTGATCTCACATTACTTCATCCAGCTGTACTAATCGTCAACAGCAGGTGTGTTCGGAGAACCGGATTAGCGAGCTCACGGTTAGCGCGATGATTTGGTCTTGGATGTGTCATTTGATGTTGGATGTAATAAGCCACGTACGAAGAACGGGCCCCAGGCTGCTTTACAGCTTATCAAAAGTTTAGGACCACACCTCCAAAAAAACCTGTTCCATGAACTCAGTAATGAGTAGCTCCACTGTTATTGTTCATCACTTCAAAAATTCGTTGTGGCATGCTTTTTTTTTTTTTTTTTTTTGCCTGTCCCATTTGGTTCTTTAGCCGTCAGAATTGTTGTCAAGGATACCCAATGGATTTACTTTGCCAAATGGATCATCACGGCCTTGCCGTATTGGTCCATTTGATCGACCTTTGTTGTTATTATTTATTTTATTTTATTTTCAGTTGTTACAGACGGGACAGACATGACTGAGGGATAGGAAAGGGAGAAAGAAAGAGGAAGGAAAAGAAAAACAGAAGGGAAGAGGGACAGTGAGAAAGGGCACTTAAAAAGAGAAAGAAGAAAAAAAAATCTCCTGGATCACCTGTTGAGAGAAAAAGAAGAGAAAACAAGCAAAAAAAACTGAGCAACATACAAAGCACAACACCATCACGTTAATGTAGCTAAGTGTAAACAGCAGTAAATACTAAATATTGAATGTTGTTGTGTAGCAAGCAGGACCGACAGCGCACAATGTGCTTGGAAATAGCAGCCAATAGAGGTGTAGTGTATGTCTATGAACAGTGAACACCCGTGTGCACACCTGTGTGGATCAGCGCGCTTGTATTCAAAAGGTTTCCCCATGTAATGGTCTGCTAGAGGATGTAGAGAGCCATAGCCCTGTCCCCCAGGGCATGAAGCAGGCATGGAGGAGATCCAGGCCCCAGACATCCAGAGGCCCCAGAGTGCGAGAGCCCAAGGAGGACCATCGAAGGGGCATCCGTGCCACCCTCCTGGGAAGAGCTGAGAAGAGCCCCAGATGTGGCATGCTTGATGCAAGCGTTTCCACGAGGTAAAGGGAAATGTTTCTCCAAATGGTGAACAGGGCCACACGAAGGGCAACTTCCCTTGTTATCCATCCCCAAAGGTTCTCAATTGGATTTAGATCAGGGGAACATGCAGGATGGTCCAAGAGAGTGATGCTATTCTCCTGGAAGAAGTCCCTTGTCCTTGTGTATTGTGTATTGTATTGTCCTGTTGAAAAACCTAGTCATTACCACACAGACGGTGCCCTCAGTCATGATGGATGCTCTCTGCAACACCTGGACATAGCTAGCGACCGTTTGATGCACCTGCACCTCCTGGAGCTCCATTGTTCCACTGAAGGAAAAAGCCCCCCAGACCATTATGGCGCCCCCTTCCACTGTAGAGCATTATTGAAAACATCTCAGGTGGGATATTCTTGTCATCCCAGTAACATTGGAAACCATCAGGACAATCAAGGTTACAATATTTTTTTCATCAGAGAATAAAACTTTCTTCTACCTTTCAAATTCCTCTGTTTGGTGCTCTCTTGCAAAATCCAAACAGTCAGTTCTGTGTCAGATGAGGCCTTTGAAGACGTTTTTTGTTTTTAAAGCCCTTTAGGCTCAGATGCTGTCTGATGGTTATGCAGGTGGCACCAGTTACGACCTTAATTTGGGTTGAGGATCGCCCAGTGTCTTGACAGACAGCCAATTGGATCATCTGGCTCAGTGCTGGTGAATTTTTTGGGGATCTTCCACTTGACTGTTTTGTTCCGTGACCCTGAAGATCATTTAAGAAATTCCAAATGACTGTCTTACTGCGTCCCACCTCAGCAGCGACAGCACTGCGAGAGTCCCCGCTTATGCAATAACCCGACCACGTTCAAAAACGGAAAGTTTTTTTGCCTTTGCCATCAGAACATCATGACAGTCTGGCTACCTGACAGAAAATGATAATGAATTCACATTTTTGTACAGATTTGGCCTTTTTTTTTTTTTTTTTTTTTTTTTTTTCTAAATGACATCAGAAACAGCAGTATGCGACATTACGTGATGGCAGAGCTTCAGTTCATCCTTTGTCATTTTTTTTTTTTTTTTTTTTTTTTTTTTAAATAAATAGGACAGGGGGAATGAATGAGAGAAAGAGGGGGAGAGAAAGAAAGAAAACCAAAGGGGAGAAGAGACGGTGAGAAGGGGGGGGAAGAGAGAGAAAAAAAAAAAGAACTCCTGGGTCACCTGTATGGAGAAAAAAAACAAACAAACAAAAAAAACAAACAGAGGAGACAGCAAACAACAAAGAGCAACATAATAATAGAGAAAACAAAGCACCATCACAATAAACTAGCTAGTCATAGATATCAATATTTACTAAATAATAAACGATATTGTGCAGCACGCAAGATAGACAGCGCACAGTGTGCTTTGAGGCAGCAGCCAAGAAAGCTTTAGTCCGCGTCTGTGAATACCCATGTGTGCATACCTGTGTGGATCAGCATGCTTGCATTCCAAAGGTTTCTCCATGTAATGATCTGCTAGGGAGTGTGGGGGGGCCACAGCCCCGTCCTCCAGGGTGTGAAGCGGGTATGGAGGAGATCAAAACTCCAGACATCCAGAGGCCCCCAGAACACAAGAGACCATGGAAGACCAACAGAGGGGCAGCCGCGCCACTGTTCCAGTAAGAGCTGAGGAGAGTCCCAGATGAGGGCTCGCCCAGCAGCCGCGGAGCAGAAGTCAGGGGGAGTTGCAGTGACGCGCCCGTGAGCTCCGCCGGCCCCCAGCTGTGCCTGAGTGACCGAGCCCCAGGCCGAGAGGCCGGGGGCACCCCACCTCCAAAGGGGCCCGAGCGAGCCCCAGGCCCCGACAAGCGGCCGCCAAGGAGTGAGCCGGTGTGTACCCGGACGCCCACCCCCAGACACAAAGAACCACCAACACACCGACACCTGAGGGAGTCCGCCACCGGCAGGGGAAGTGGTGGTGGGTGGAGATAGGCCTCCAAACCTTGGAGGGCCTGAGGTGTCCCCAGAGAGGTGGCGTCTGATACCCAACCTGACATATAGACACAGACATACAGGCACACACAGACACAAACATCCATTCCCACCCTCATGCTCTCATATGCACTCACTCCACACTCAACCAACGTGGAGACAGACATAAAGAGACGCTGTACACACAATCACACTCCCCAAGCGTACTCTACAAACCGGGTCTAGGTACCCTTGCCCCTGGAGGGGGGAATTGCACCCAGACCCAGGTGGTGTTTCCCTTTTCCCTGCGGTGGGGAGAGGCAGACCACCCCGACTCCGCAGCAGCAGGGAGGCCCCACACCCCAGACCGCAGTCGGACGGCCAACTCCTCCTACTAGCCCTCCCGCTCCAGCAGGCCGCAGAGAATGGGGGTGGGAGAAGACTCCAAACCTCCCTCCACCCGCTCATTGTAGTGTTGATGCATATGTGTTCTAAGGTGCAATTAAAAGATTTGGCCTTTTAAAGACATGTGGTCCTAAACTTTTGATCAGCTGTAAAACAGCCTGTTTCAGTTTAAGCGTTGTTTTCAGTAAATTGCATGCTAAAAAAATGTTTTGTCTCACTCCCATTTCTTTTTGTTGCATCTTGAAGCTCTACTTGGAACCTTCTTAAGATCCAACCATGAAAAATGGTTGAAAAATGGTTGAATAATGCATGAAAAATAAGATTTTCTGGCCATTTTACAAGTGGTCTTAAACTTTTGATTTGGACTGTATGTGACTACTTAGAAGACTTAATCAGGAGCCTTACAGCAGCATTCTGAACAACCTGTAGAGGTCCAGCATAATCTTTGGTAAGATGAGTAAATAATGATTTAAATTTATCCAGGTGTTATGAAATAAAGGCATGAATAATAATTTCCATTTAACAGTGTGGAACTCAACTTGCAATAAAGTGATAAAAGCAAGAGCGAAGCAGAGCGCAGTTGCAGAAGAGCAAAGAGGGAGTTGAGTAAAAAATTACTTCAAGGTTAATAGAATCTACATACCTATACGAGGACTTAGTAACTTAGAAACATCTTGAGGCTTAAAAAAGATATACAATTTAATGTCATCTGCATAGCAGTGATAACAAATGTCTTTAAACTGTCTCAAAATGTGCTGAACATGGAGCAAATGTACCAGAAACAGAAATTGCAGACAGACTGAAAGACATTTTTCAATAAAGATGCAGGTAACATGTCAAGAAGGCATGTGGATACTTTCATTGAGTCAACTAATTTGATCAGTTCATGTAAAGAAACAGGTTTAAAAAAAAAAAGAATAATAATTACCTTTTAAAATAACAGGCTAACTGAAGGACACTTTTTTCTACACAGGAAATTTGCAACATTTTCTGAATCTTCTTTTGAAAATAAAAAATGGCACGGCAGGTGAATGGTGTTAAATAACACCTTAGGATTGTCTGTGCTCTTTGAAACTAGTTTTGAAAAATAGTTACTCATCTCATCTTTGGCTGAAATGGTAAAAGAAACTAAGAGGTCCTTTAAATGAAGGAGCCGAACGAGTAAACGTGTTGAGCTCCACGCACACTGAACAAAATGCTTTAAACAACCAATACTTTTTATTTATCTAAGGGAAGGAATGTTTATGTGTCATCATATTCATGTCTGCTTTTTCTCAATATGTGAGCGCCTGCTCTTTGAATGTTTGGTCTTAGTAAGCACCCTGCATTGTTGGATGATCAACTCTGTGTTTCATGGGGTGGGGGATACAGCTTTGTGAGTCATGTTTACAAAAAAAAGCATGGTTTCCCAAACTTAGTCAGCAATCACAGACAAGAAAAAGAACATATTATTCTCTGTGGGGTTGCTGAGAGAACCCACACCCACCAATGAAATGTGAATTATATTATCTGTATAAATAGACACATACGCGCACACATAGCTGGGAAAAACAGACGTGAGTACATTACTCACAGTTGTCTCTTTGTTCTTTGAGTCTTTTTCTTTTATTCTTGTCAGGTTGATGCCACATGTGGCGTAGCTTTGAACCTGTGTAGGATTAAGCGTGTCTGTCTGGCTGGAGTCATCTGAAAGCAGGGCATAGCACTGCTGGGGCATCTGACTTTTGCTGCTTTTCAGTCAGAACACAGTTTTTCCATATATTAATGTAATGAACACAGTATTATCAGCTTTTCAGTAACATTTCCACATCATGAACATTTTTGTGTAAATATGTGATAACTGGTAAAGAAAATTCAACTGTGGAGTTGAGTAGATTATTCCCTATGAATTAAGCATTATTGTTAAAATATTTAGTATGCTGGATATGGATGAAAAAGGTATATCGGTTTCATTCAGGCTTCTATATCTTATAATCTTCCTGTCTTTAACCATGTTGCCAGGTTTAGACAATCATGCTGAAAAATATAGCTCCCTCTAAGCATCTTTGTTTAATTCTTTCCAGAAGGTGAAAGAAGGCCTTTCTTGGTAAATCTTTCATGATTTTAGAAGAAATAAACAGTAAACACTGTGAAGAAGTAAACAAAACTGTAATAAAAGTGCTGTAGAGGAAGCTTTAATTAAGCACTGGTTGTTATTTTTTTTTATTTCCAAATGAAAGTGGAAAGCTGCTCTGATATCAAAGGCAATCACAATGGAAAACAAAAAAATGAATAAAAATAGAAATACCCTCATTCTTTTCCAAGACCACAGATTGGCATTTTATGAACTGTATTTACACTCGACTCTCTCTTTTGTTTATAGGTAGTGGTGTCTCTTGAAGCCTGACAGCATATGATGCCAGTAAGTGCTACCACATACCTTGTTTGATGACTCAAGAAGAAAATGTGTGCTCTGGATATGCTCAGTAGTAGTAGTGTGACACAAACCCCGTTTTTTTTCACGAGATTCTGCAGCGTTTGATATAAAAATTTCTCCCATGGGTAAATTTTGACTTTTCGTCTTTTCGTCTACCTCTCCCACATGTTAACGCCCATCTTTGACCACAGCCAATAGGGGATAATGCATGGTTGATGCTTTGCCCCTCCCTGTGAGATGTAAATCTTGTTTTTCTCTGCTGACCACCACGATCCCAGGAAAAGACAACAGTCTTCCAAATGACACGGTTGTAGACTTCCGATTACAGCCCTGGCACTTACTCTACCAATGTGTAAACACATGATGGAGAGACACAGAGCGAAAGAGACAGAGAGAGGGACACAGGGAGACAGAAAAGAGATGTGCTGCTGCACGTGGACTGCTTTTTGTTTGAATGTAGATGGTTAGAAGAGCTGGATGCCTTTACTTAAGCTGTCTCACTGCACGAGACTGGTTTCTCAGAACTTGAGTGGATTATTAAACAATAGGCATAGCTCATTCATTTTAGCCAGATGCCATCAAATTTTCTTTTCATTTGTCCCCTTGGTAAAAGCAGGAACACTTCAGTCTGCACATTTTCATCCATGCAACGTTAGTTTTATGTGATAGATATATATTTCTGAATCATATCCATACAAATTTTTATTACAGTAGTTTCAGCCACAAATCGTCTTTGTGATCCTGTGGCCTGTGAGAAGACAGTCCTAGCTTTGGCTTCATCTTGGCCTTCTGACCAAAAGTGTGATAATTTTAGACTCTAGTCTCTCACATGGTCTGGAGCAAGGACGGCATTTTGGAAATAAACTTGGAATTTAGCTTAATTGCAGTTTACAGATTTAGGAGGGGCAGCGTTCTCTTCTTTATTTTCTTGCATAAATAGAGAGTGACTGCAGGCCAAAGACATGAGGTTTCAAAGCCACAAAAAGAGGTTAAAGAACGTCAGAGGCAGTGAGGACAGCCTGGCTTCCAAACGCTCCCTATAGCCATGCTCTGCTCGTAATGTGAGATCCTTCTCACCAGTCACCAAATGCATCAGATTTAATATTCCACCCAGGCTATTATGTCCCTCTAGTAAAACTCAAATGTTAGTTTTAAAGCTCTTCATGGACAGCCAAGTTACAGTGTTTGCTTTTTTCAGATGCTAATTTTTATTGTAGGAGGTTTTAGAAGGTAGAGCAGGGACCCATTTTTGCTCCATTTCATTTCCATACAGCAAATGACTCATCCGCTGAGCTCCTCAAACTTTGACAGCTTCTCTGCAAATACTGTTTGCACGTAGAGGTCTATATGTTTATCAAAGCCTCGTTACTCACATATGATATCGCTCATTATGAATTGAGTTGTTTCTTAAGTCTCTTTTTTATCTGCTTCTTTCCATTTCGCAACTCCCTTTACCAAGACATATATTTTTTGTGTTTGGTCATGTCTGTGTAATGCAGTAAAAATAAACATAATTAAACCTTTAACCCTATGCTGAATAGCATTACAGCGTGCTAGGAGTTGTAAATTAAAACATAATTTATTTATTTTTTCATATTACCTGAAAAAACAGTATCAGTCTGGTATGAGTCTATTGTGCTTTGGCTTGTTTATATGAAAAGTACTAGATACACATTAATCTAACACTAAAAATGCACAGTGCAGTTATAGGTGTTTACACCATTGCATCATTGCAGAGCAATAGCAGTCACTTCAGAGAGATGCTAGATCACCCTCAAGAACACAGAAACTGACATGGGAGATGCATCAGTGGAGAAAAGTGGGTGTAGATGGACATGTGGATAATGAAGAGGCTCACTGGGAAGAGTTTGTCAGAATCAACTTCTTGAAATAGGATAAGTGTGAGCTTTTGAATACTCCCTAAAGTATATACTCTTGACGGTATCTGATTTTGAGGCTGAGTAATTCAGGCAGTGAGTGTGGGCTGCCAAAGGAAAATGTGTTTAGTTTAGAGGAGCTGGAGAAAAGGGTGGAAGGCTGGAAGCAGCCATTCAATAGGAATGAAAAATTATATTTCAGTATAGTCTTAGGAGCTTGGAAAGAAAAGCGTCCGGACTTCTTTAATTTTCTTGAAGATGTTTCACCTCTCATCCGAGAAGCTTCTTCAGTTCTAAGACCAACTGGTGAAGAGTCCCAGATTTTAAGCCCTACCTAATCATACGAGCCAAGGTGTGAAAATGGGTGTGGGTCATGTATAGGAATTTCTTTCATTTATGTATTAATCGCATTATTTTTGTATAATGCCTTGGTGCCACTGGATTTTAACATGTCTGACACCCATACTGAAGACAAATGGTGGGGGTGTAGTAAGGAAGTTGGGGGAAGCAGACCAGAGTCTTTTGTCTCTTCGAGGACTCTGGGAAGTAGCAAGGGAGTGTGAACCTTACGGTGTGAAACAGCTGTGTACTGCCTTTTGTTCCTGGAGAAGGTATTTAACTGAGAGCCATGCTAGGCTCAGTGAGACTCTGCTGACCCTGCCCCGTGGTCATGTAGGCGCTCCATCAAGCTTGGTTGTCTGTTGTCTTTGTGTGTTTGGATTAAAGAATGTTAGCTACCGCTCACCACTCGTCTGCAGGCTTTATTTAAATAGAAAACTTCCACAACAAAATGGCGACCCAGATGGGACGGTCCGTGTGGTTGCTGAACAACGGTTCCGTGGACGGGCTGATCACCCCTGAGGGAAAAGGTACCTTTGTCCTACCGGCTGTTGAAGCAAAGGAAATGGAGGAGTCACGGAGCCGTGTGTTTCAGTCACCACCGAGACCATTTTGAGGGGACCCCTGCAGATGGGTGAGTTGTAGCTAACTTTGTATACAGTTATGAGGAGTTTTTTTGTCTGGCCGAGCAGTGAAGTGCTTGCTGCTCCGGAGTTCGAGTCTCCGGAAGGAAAATCCTGGGGTTCGAGTCCCCAGGCTTGTGTTCGGTTCCGGTGTTGTGCAAAAGAAAAGCAGTCGTCTGCCAGAGTAATTGCAAAAACACCGGTCCATCACAGGGAACGGTGGTTCGAGTCCACCGTTGATAATCACGTCTGCACAATACAGTGTGTGGAGTGACGGTATTTTAGCACTTTTCTGCCGAGAAGGGAAGAAGGCCATTGCAGGGGACGCTCTGAATGTAAATATGGGATCTAGATCCAGTAGCAGCGCTCCACCGGGCGGCCAGAGACAAAACTCAATGCGTGACTGTATGGTAAGAATTGAGTAAATGTGTGGTGTGTAAGATTGCAGAGAATGGTTGTGTGGGAAAAGTTGATGTGTGTGTAAAAACAGTGAGAAATGGGGTTACAAAATGTTGAAAATGGGGAACAAAAAAAAAAAAAAAGAGAGAGGAGTGTAGAAATGTGTGTAAAAGTTGTTTCCAACTAGAGGGAGAAGGTGGTACTGCAGGCCACCAGCTCCTCTAGGGTGGACACACGAAAAATTTCTTTTTAGCAGAATTGTTGATAAAAATAGGCAATAAAAATAGGAAGAGGGTTTGGTGTTTTTCAACGTAGAACAACTAAAATCTCTCTGGGATTTTAAGAAAGGGGAGTTCAGAACCAGAGAGGGGAGATGTGTTGTTTCAAGCAGTGAGAAGAATGATCAAAATGTCTCAGTGTGTCACTTGCAGGTGAAGAGCAGACCCGGATCAATTTTCCACGTGCAGCAGTCGGAAGAAAATTATAGGTTAACATGATTAGAAACACTCAAGCCAAGTTTGGCTGAATTATTTTACAGCTTAACTTCCATGTGTTTGTCACCCTGAGAACACAAGCTCCAAGAATCTCTCCCTGAAGACAAGAAATGCAGTTCCAGACCAACGAGATGGATCTCAAGAGCTCACAGCAGTATCCTGAGCAGTGAAGAAAAGGTTCAGCAGCAGCAGCTGTGCAAGACGGCGACAGCAAGGAGAAAAATGGCATCATCATGACTGGGTGGATGGATGTGCATTTCCAACGAGCTGCACCTTCACTGTGTGTGAATGGACCTTTGAAAAGACTGCCTGAGTTGGACATTTGCCACTTTCAGCGCAAAAATGGCAAGATGAGAGTGTTAAAGACACAGGACAAAGCTGAAAGGCAACTGACTCTCACTAGACTGCTGCAAGGGGGGAGATGAGATGAGACCACAGTGGAAGGAGCAGGGGAGAACATGGAGGAAGGCTGTGTGGGAATGAAATTTGGGTTTAGGAAACTGGGAGTAAAAACGACTGCCTTGCATGGAGAATTGAAAAGTGTCTGGAGCACCGCAAAGAGGAGAGGTACACAAAAATTACACAAACAGAAAAATGCATTAATCCTACTAACACAGTAGTGTCCGGCAGCCTCGCCTCTGTCAGTGTGCCCCAGGGCAGCTGTGGCTACAATGTAGCTTGCTATCGCCAGTGTGTGAATGTGTGTGTGAATGGGTGAATGACTGAATGTAGTGTAAAGCGCTTTGGGGTCCTATGGACTAGAAAAGCGCTATACAAATGCAGGCCATTTACCATTTACAAACACACATGCAATGAAGCTCATGAAGACCAAATAGCATTTTAAGCATTTCTGTTACCATCATCTTGTCCGGTTCACTTAGTGGGTTAAGAAGTGATACATAGACTAGTGAACTAGTATTATTTTTGGGGAGGGATGATTGAATCATTGCAGGGGTGAACAGAATGCTGCAGGGGGGTCAGATGAGTGGAGACCAAATAGATTGAGTTTCTTGTTTCTGATGTGTGAGGGAGGTCTTATCATGACACACATCTGGGTACATGGGGGAAACCAAACACTCATTATCTAATAGAATATTGCTGTTGTGCAAGGTGTGACTGGTGGATGAAAGTTTTGGAGATTTACTGATGCATTTTCCTTTGGTACCACTTTGAACCAGATCTATTATTCTAAAAGAGTATGCTTAGACAACTTCTAAAAAGAGGCCTTCATATTTTTTGATTTTAACAGTGCACTGAGATTTTTTGTTTGGCAATTTTCTCTTTTTCAAGCAGGCCTGCAAGATCGGAATCGAAAGCGCTACACAACATGTTGAACAATCGCAAGTGAGCTTCTCCAAAATTAAAATGGGCTCGGGAGAAAGCCACTTATTTGGGACAATCAGAAAACAAGTCCCTGTCAAAAAGGATTCAGCGAGGTAATCCCGTCTAAATTCTTTTTTCTTTTTTTTGAAATGACGTCATTGCTGGCAGTAGAAACGTATTGCGTCACGAGAGGTTCTACTGTCAGCAAATAAAAAAAGGGGACTGACTGTTGACTGACTGGACACCAGTATGCAAGATTGCACCTCCACCTAGACAGTGACAAAAGGGTGGATGTATGTATGTTTCTTTTTACTGATATATTGTTTTTACAGTGGGGCAAAAAAGTATTTAGTCAGCCACCGATTGTGCAAGTTCCCCCACTTAAAATGATGACAGAGGTCAGTAATTTGCACCAGAGGTACACTTCAACTGTGAGAGACAGAATGTGAAGAAAAAATCCATGAATTCACATGGTAGGATTTGTAAAGAATTTATTCATAAATTAGGGTGGAAAATAAGTATTTGGTCACCTCAAACAAGGAAAATCTCTGGCTCTCACAGACCTGTAACGTCTTCTGTAAGAAGCTTTTCTGTCCCCCACTCGTTACCTGTATGAATGGCACCTGTTTGAACTCATCATCTGTATAAAAGACACCTGTCCACAGCCTCAAACAGTCAGACTCCAAACTCCGCCATGGCCAAGACCAAAGAGCTTTCGAAGGACACCAGGAAAAGTATTGTAGACCTGCACCAGACTGGGAAGAGTGAATCTACAATAGGCAAGCAGCTTGGTGTGAAAAAATCAACTGTGGGAGCAATCATCAGAAAATGGAAGACATACAAGACCACTGATAATCTCCCTCGATCTGGGGCTCCACGCAAGATCTCATCCCGTGGGGTCAAAATGATCATGAGAACGGTGAGCAAAGATCCCAGAACCACACGGGGGGACCTGGTGAATGACCTGCAGAGAGCTGGGACCAGTAACACGCTACAACGGCAGGGAATCAAATCCCGCAGTGCCAGACGTGCTCCGCTGCTGAAGCCAGTGCATGTCCAGGCCCGTCTGAAGTTTGCCAGAGAGCACATGGATGATACAGCAGAGGATTGGGAGAATGTCATGTGGTCAGATGAAACCAAAGTAGAACTTTTTGGTATAAACTCAACTCGTCGTGTTTGGAGGAAGAAGAATACTGAGTTGCATCCCAAGAACACCATACCTACTGTGAAGCATGGGGGTGGAAACATCATGCTATGGGGCTGTTTTTCTGCCAAGGGGACAGGACGACTGAGCCGTGTTAAGGACAGAATGAATGGGGCCATGTATCGTGAGATTTTGAGCCAAAACCTCCTTCCATCAGTGAGAACTTTGAAGATGAAACGAGGCTGGGTCTTCCAACATAACAATGATCCAAAACACACCGCCCGGGCAACAAAGGAGTGGCTCCGTAAGAAGCATTTGAAAGTCCTGGAGTGGCCTAGCCAGTCTCCAGACCTCAACCCCATAGAAAATCTGTGGCGGGAGTTGAAAGTCCGTGTTGCTCGGCGACAGCCCCAAAACATCACTGCTCTCGAGAAGATCTGCATGGAGGAATGGGCCAAAATACCAGCTACTGTGTGTGCAAACCTGGTAAAGACCTATAGTAAACGTTTGACCTCTGTTATTGCCAACAAAGGTTATGTTACAAAGTATTGAGTTGTATTTTTGTTATTGACCAAATACTTATTTTCCACCCTGATTTACGAATAAATTCTTTACAAATCCTACCATGTGGATTCATGGATTCTTTTTTCACATTCTGTCTCTCACAGTTGAAGTGTACCTCTGGTGCAAATTACTGACCTCTGTCATCATTTTAGGTGGGGGAACTTGCACAATCGGTAGCTGACTAAATACTTTTTTGCCCCACTGTATATTCCCATTTTCTGTGTTGTAAAGCACTTTGTGATTTTTATCTGTGAAAAGCGCTATATAAATAAATTTTACTTACTTACTTACTTACTTACTTACAGGAGCAGAAAGGTGACAGCAACAGGTTGCATGAGCTTTTGGGCCGTGCTGACTTAACCTTTTAATTACCACTTTCTGTGTCTTTGTGAATTTACCAGCGGTGTGTTATTCATGACCTTGTATGGTTTACAGTGCAGAGGTCACTGTGAGAAAGTGTGCATACAGATGCGCTGCGCTAACATCTACATCACTTTTTCCACAGCAGAGGGTTAATCGTGGTTAATCACATGATTTACAGCAGGACACACCACTGGCTAATGTTTTTTCTTGCAACAGGGCCCGGAGTGAAACTACTCCAGGGGAGAAGCCCTGGGAATTTTTAAGAGACTATGCACAACTTTATTGTGCATGTCCAATTGTGATAAGCTGACTGAGGGCAAAAGAGGGTTTTCCAGGGAAGTTTTCATTTTAAAATTGCAGAGACCGTGACATGAGAGATATGGAAGGATTGACTGAGGTGCAGATGCAGACCATGACCATGAGAGAAGGCTTCAAGAGGACCAGTGAGAAGCAGGAACCACCTGCAGGACAGCAGACGAACGACAGTGGCCAAGGTTTCGGGTGAACCCACTGTGAAACCACCCCTCCCCTTGGGCAGCACTCCCATAGGCCTTAAACGACATGTCAGCTGATTATGGTGTCTCGTTGTCAAAGTTCATTGGACTTGTGATTTGAGCTTAAATTAGGGACTCTGAAGTCATATTGCAAAAGTGCATTTCTAAATTAGTTCTTTCAGCTATGCTGGAAGTACAGTACAATTTCTTACTTGTTGATGTTGGCATTTAAAAATATCTTCAGTTTGTCTTCGTCCTCTAGTTATTTTATGGATGATCTATAACAAACAAAAACACAGAGATACATGGCATCATGGTGCAATGGTTAACACTTTCAGATAATAATGCTCTCCGGGCCTGTCGCTGTGCAGTTTGCATGTTTTCCCTGTGCTTATTTAGGTTTTCTCCTGGGCACTTTGGCTTCTTCCTGTAATGCACATTGTATAGTAAAGTGCTTTTGAAAGTACAGTAAAATTAAGAAATCATAAATAGCACTCAGTTCCATTTATTCTGAAGTGAATAAACTGACTTTATTCCAAAACTCAAAGAGAAACAATAGACTTAACAGAAAACAATGTGCAAATACTACATCAACACTTTGTTCCGCCATGTAATCAGAAGATAACACAACCACTTGTGATTAGAAATATATTTACATTAAGGTAAATTACTGATGTTATAATTTGTGTCAGTGCATGTATTTTGAGTAATGAAGGATGGTGGAATAGAAATCAGTTTTAGCGTGGAAGCAGAGATTCACTTCCTCTCTAATATCTCAAGTAGATTTTAAACAAAGCGTTGGTCGAAATTTGAGCATAGTAAACTTCTGTAAGCTAAATCAGTGCCTAATTACAACAATAAAAAGTGTTAACCCAGTGAGGTCGTAATTTGCAAGTGTAATTCAACCTTTACATATGCTATTGCTCTCACAATGGCAGTGGAAACAGGCTGATGTTTTCCAGGTCCTAAATGAGCCTGTTAGCGTTCCAGCATTTGTCAATTGGCACTAAATACAAAGTAGAGCTGAAGTTGATGTCTTTTCTTATGTGGGTGTTTGGTCAAAGAAAGTACATGACAGCTCATTTAGTAGCTGTTTGTTGGTAGCAGCCCAGTGGAGAGACATTTCCTTCCTGACAGTTTTACAGCTATTATGGCTAAAAATAATGTGATTAGTTGACAAGGATATATGTTATAGTGTTAAAGGTGTTAACAGGGACCATTGCTGGCTCATTTAATTTGGACGTTTTTCGATTGCACTCAGTGTAAATATTTTGTCAGTCTTGTGTTAAAAGTAGCTCTTAATTAAGCAGCAATCCATTCAGATTCATGCGTTTGGATCACTGAGATCTACCACGACGAAAATCATTTGCTTCTCTCAATTATTATGCCTTTGTGCCACAATTTGCTTGCAAACTAATCCTCAGCTCTTCTTATTTCTGACATATGTACCTAAACTTTTAGCATGAGAACCTGTCAATCAACTGTTTCATCTGCAGTAGTGCCATGCAGAGGGAGGCTTTTCGTGATTGGAGAACACCTTGCAGGGATTGATGTAAGCAGGTTTTGATATCTGGTCTCTTTAATCTCTAACCCTCCCCTTCTTTAAACCATGTTTGATGATTGGCAGATGAGAGGGATTTGTGGGGTCGCCTGGCGTACAGACCTGAGGCATAAAACCCAGTCTCATGTGCAGGCATGTGTGCTGATTCTCCAATCTAGTGTTCGCTGGTGACAGACAAGCGGTTTGTTAATGTAGAAAGGGTGAGGTTTTTGAGTCTGGAGAACATAAGAATTCATCAGTAATCAATGGGTTTTCCCTCAACCATGGCACCGATATGAATAATATGAATACTTAATAAAACCCTTAATCTTAGGCGTTTTTAAAGACTTATTTCTTTGTTTTGTTTAGTTTAGTTTAAAAGAAGATTTCTGCTTTAAACCCTTGAAATTCAACACAGACCGATCACAAAGACCTAACTAAGTACTGACTTCACTTTGCTAACTCTGAATGTAGTGGTTTAAGGTCTTGGAAATGGTGGATGAATGTAGGTCTTTCTTAAAGGTGTCTGCTATCTAAATATTATAAACCTGACACACATGTTCCACTCCACAAATATATTACTTTGCATTTTTAAGATTTGACAATCCGCTGACAAATGCAGGTTTCAACAGAGCACAAGTATGTTATTCATCCCAGCTGATCTTCTTTAAGCCCTGCTTAGGTGGATAAGAGACAAAAAATGTTACTTCTACTTTTGCTAAGATGCAGCCTAAATGCAAACATGCAAGCTCATTACTGAGGTTTTCTGGGTGAAAAAAAACAAAGGACAAAGCAAAAACCTTTTAAAAAAGCATCAGAAATAAACTCTCTGAATGTAAATATTTTAAAATCTCAAAAAACAAAACTAATAAATCAGTTCTTGTAATTGTGTTTAAACCCAGCTGCTGAAGAATTTTTATGCCTCTCCAAACCAAAGTGTTTGAAATGTTTCCACTGCATTTCTCAAGTTAACTCATGCATAGTCTTACACGAAGCGCTTAACCTTTATTATTATTATTATTATTATTATTTAGCCCTCAAGCCTAGAAGACTTTTACTGGCTTCAAGTTTAAGAATTAATTTATGTTTTGTCTTTGAGAGTCAACCAAGTGACACTTTACTTGTGAGTCAGTAAGGTTTTGAGATTTTGTCATCTTAAAAATATCAGTTTTTTTCGTAACCAATGCATTATGACTACATTTCTCGTTTCCTATGTAAACTCCATATATACCACTTGCAGTGTCAGTTTTCATCTGGGGTTTTTTTTTCTGTCATCCATCTTCTTGTATGACAAGATATCAGCAATACTATCAGTGTCAAGCTAGGACTTGTTGAGGTCTTCCCTAAACTACACTTTGTCACTCCATATTCCTTAGAGAAGTGAGCTCATAACCCATTTATACATTCTCAGTAAGAGAGGTCAATTGTACTATCGACACAGTAGAATTTTAATATAGCAGAGTTTAAATTTTAATAAAGGACTCATCAGGGTCTAAACAAATAATCAGATATCATGTTCCTCCTGTGAATGTGGACAAACTGTTCAGTTTTGTGAGCCTGTGTAACTTGTAGTATCAGATTCTGGTTCTCTGACAGCAGGAACACCTGCTGTAGCCCATCTGCTTCAAGTTTTGTTGTATTGTCTGTTCAGAGATGCTCTTCTGTATACCTTAATTGTAGCGAGTGATTATTTGAGTTATTATTTCAGCTGGAAGTAGTCTAATCATTTACTTTAGACTTCAGCAAGGCATAGTTATTTAGAGATATTTTCTCGTTTTTAGGTGGTTTAAACTTCACCAGGTCATCGTGCCTAAAGACATTAAATTTGTGATTGGCTAATTATATATTTGTGTTGGCAAGCAATTAAACAGGTGTGCTTAAGTGGCTGGTTTAGGTACAGTATAAACACTTGAAAAAAATGATGTTTTTTTCTATTAAAAGGCTATACAAATGGGGAAAAAAACCCATGATAAACTAAAATGACTGAACAACACTACAATGTGGTGTTTATGAGAATTTCTGTTGCTTCAATCTAAGGCGACTTAAGGAATTTTTTCTTAATCTTAAACCAGTAATCTAAGTCCAACTGAAGAAAAACGTCCTTTTGGTTTTATGATGCATCAAAAAATGTTATATAGCAACACTTACTGCAAATAAGATTATTCGCTAAAAAAAAAGTACTTTTCATGTCCTATCATTATGGGACTAAAACACTGTGATGGCAGTAGGTTAAACATATTTTCTGACACCTTATCAGTAATCTGTCTGTGTAGGTTTTTCAGTCATCCAGGTCGTGGTCATCTTAAGTGGCTTGGAAAAAAAGCAACTGGACTCTTTGAAGTTTCGTGAAGATGTTTCTTCTTGGATGTTTCGTCTTCATCAAACTTCAAAAAGTCCAGTTGCTTTCTTTCCAAGCCACTTAGTCCTTATATTTATATGAATGATTAAAATGACCCGTATAAAAAAAGAGCTGCTTCACACAAATAAACCCAAATTTCAATCATTTCTGTATCGTCATATGTTCACTGAATTGTGCCTTCACCAGAGCTCTTATTATATAATCCTACATGGTTCTGCGGAACCTCTGCTCATCTGTAATATGTTCACAGTGCATGCCGATGGGCCTTTGATCTGCCTCCCCTTCTGGGCCTCTTCTAAAGGAGGACCCTTCTTAAGCTCATGCTGCCTGGATATATCTAGTTGGATATCCTCCAGGTGTGATGAAGAGTGGCCCTCATTATGTTACTGCATCTGTATGTCAATATGTTACTTCAGGTAAGCTATGGCACTCGTATGGCCCTCTGTTGTTCAGCTGAACGCATCCATGAGCACTGGTGCACTGCAGGTCCAGTACTATCTACCTCTGTAGGCCCCCAGTCCTAAGGAATGCCAATGACTGCCAGCTCCAGACAGCTTTTAAGATTTTAACTGATGTATTTCACTACAAAGGCAGATATCTGTGCCATATGCTAAACTGTGGAAAGTGCATGCTCAGACATCTAAGACTACTATTATCAGGGTTTGGATATTTGCCTAAAGCATATCTTAATGACGATGACATGTGTAAGATGTATTTAGCTGTGTTGATAGATGGTTGCACAAAGTATCTGTCAAGTGATATAAGGAAGAAGATGTTTATATGGTGAGAGCACTGTAGCACAGATTTTAAAAATATGCAGTGACTTATCTCACATATCGCCATTTCACTATATATATGTGTGAAAATTTCTTTGGAGTGTGTGATCCAGGGGGTAAAGGACAGTAAAATATGGTTTTGACTTTACTCTGTTATGCTCTTGTCGTGCGTCTCAGTTAGAGGAGGTTGGCTTGACTCTCTTGTTTTGGATAATTGTACGCTGCCGAGGTCTGTGGTCCCCTTCTCTGTCTCCATGTGGCCTAGGCTGCAAGAGCCATATTTAGGTTGCATGTCCTCTTCATCCTGTCCTGTCTCATCCCCATCCTGTCTTGCACACCCCCAGAGTGCAGCAGGGGGCAGATAAGAGACAGCAAGTCATCCAAAGACGAAACTGTAGGTACATTAGGAAACTCTCCTGGGTTATTACAAGATTTGTGCTGACATCACAGGAGTGTTCAGAATTTTTATTTTGAATGGGTTTTTTTGTTGTTGTTTTTTTTGTGAACATCAAGTTGTTTGGCTGCATAAACGTTTTTAGGGAATTTATGTAACCAAAAATATTTCAAACCATGCTTTACTTGTACTAGTGGTATTTTATTTTTGCAGGTTGTGCTTGGCCTTTCTTCTTTTAGATGGTGCAACTTGAGTGCAACGTACGGCCTCTTCTCATATTTGCTTAAAATTACCATTAATTACACCCCTTCTTAAAGAGTTAATGTAGGTCTCACATGTCCCCAGAAAGTCTGTCAAGTTTCACTTCAAAATATAGCACAAATTGTTCATTCTAGCATGCCTGTATATCCCTGGTTTTAGCCCTTTTCCAAATGGGCTGTTTCATTTTCTGTACCTTTAAATAAAATTAGCTGCTGCTGCCAGTGTGCTTTGCCGGAAGAGTAGTGTTCCTTTTATGTTGTTGCCATGAATACGCCAGCAAAAACAAGGGGAAAAAATGACCCCAGATTATAGTATAGGAGTAACCCTTAAAGAGCTGTTGGCTAGCAACAAAACCTTTAAGTGTAATAGTTTATGTTTATTGTATTTATATTTATTTTTCACAAGCATACCGTGAGGAAATACTAAAAAAAAAAGTATAGCTCAGGATAGCACTACAGGAGACATATAAACTCAGAAACCTAGTTTTGGTATGAAATTTGTCTTAGTTTCCACAATGTGGTAGTGACTGTTTGACATTACAGATTTATGGATGTCCTGAAGATTCATTTAATGGCAGGTTTTCAAAATACAGGCTGTGTGAATAAACTTACTACATCAGTATCAGTGTCTACAATGTTGTAACTTTAGTGGTGATTATAAACTTTCGTGGATGTCCACAAAAGACAACAGTGGTGGATGATCGCAGAATCATTTCCATGGGGAAGAGAAACCCCTTCACAACAGCCAACCATGTTAACAAAACTCTCCAGGAGGCAGGCGTATCTGTCACGGTTCTGGGTCAGTTTCGAACCAGTATTTTGAGTTTTGATGGTTAGTTTATTTTTGAATGATTGTTGTGGTTTTGGGCGCTATGGGTATTATTATTATAATGATGATTATTATTAGAATTCTATGTTTCTGTTTATTCATGTTTAAGGATTTGTTCTCGGTTGTATCTCACGTCTAGTTTAGTTCAGTTCAGGTTCCATGTGTCATTCTCTGTCTGTCTGTCTCTCAGTGTCAGGTCTGCGTCTTTGTGTAGTGTTCTTGTTTCCTGTTTTATTGTGAAGGTCTGCGTCTCATGTGAGAGTGTGTGTTTAGTTTTACCTCTGTCTCGTCTTGTTGATTATTCCCAGCTGTGTCCACCACCTGTGTGTAATTCCCCTGTGTTTCTCTGTGTGTATTTAAGTTGTGTCCTCTGTCATTGTAGTTGCTGGTCCGTCTGTGTATTCACCATGTTTCATCCATGTGTTCCCTGCTGTCTACCATCGTCTGCCTCTGCTCGCCCTCCTTCATGTTCTGGTTTCTGCGCTGTAGTTTAATTGTTTTCCAGTATAGTTTAGTTTGTCTTCATTTGCCGTTTAGTCAATAAACCACCTTCACGACTACCTGTGCTTGGATCCTCCTTCTTTTCTTCCACACGGCTCTTCTCACTCGCCGTGACAGTATCGATATCCAAGTTTACCATAAAGAGACGACTTCTTGAAAGGAAATACAACTGGTTCACTGCAAGCCACTCATAAGCCTCAAGAATTGAAAGGCTAGATTGAACTTTGCTAAAAAAAAAAAAATTTAAAAATGAAAAAGCCAGCAGAGTTTAGGAAAAAAACATTCTTTGGCCATCGTTCTACTGGAACGATGGAATGAAAAAGTATGGAGAAGGAATGGAACAGTTCATAATCTAAAGCATACCACATCATCTGTAAAACATAGTTGAGGCAGTGTGATGGGCATGCATGGCTGCCAGTAGCACTGGGACAGTAGTGTTTATTGACGTTGTGACAAAGGACTGAAGCAGGTGAATGAATTCGGAGGTGTTCAGAGACACACTGTCTGCTCAAATCCAGCTAATTAGAATATATAAGAATTTTCTTGAATATTCTTGAATGGCCAAGTGAGTCACCTGATCTTCCCGATTAAGCATGTGTTTTGCTTGTTGAAGACTAAACATTGGACAGAAAGGCTCACAAATGAACAGCAACTGAAAGCCATTGCAGTAAAAGGCCTGGCAGATAAAAAGGAGGTAAACCAGCATCTGGTGATGTCCATGAATTCAAGGCTTCAGGCTGTCATTGCCAGCAAAGAGTTTTCAACCAAGTATTAGAAATGAACATCTTATTTTCATTTATTTAATCACTTTTGAGACCTTGAAATGAAGGGACTGTGTTAAAAAATCCTTCACTTCCTCAAATTTTGATGCAATTCTTTTGTTCAACCAACTGAATTAAAGCTAAAAGTCTGAGCTTTCAGCTTTAATTCAGTCAACTGCATCGGAGTTGTGGTAATGTAGAAATTTAGATAATTTAGAAAAAAAGTTGTCTCTCCCCAAATATTGATGCACTTAACTGTATAAATTATACATTGTTTTACTAATTGTGTCTCAGCTGATAAAAGACAATAAGAATTAAATACAGAGTCCACAGGAGAGAGTAATGATGCGCTGATTCAGTCTTTCCGGTTCCAAAACAATACTGAAAGCTTAGCTTTGAGCATCCATTGATACCAAGTGTCAGTACCAAGTATGTCATATCAGAGCACTTGGTATTGACAATAACTGCTAATCATCGAGTGTTCTATGCAATCAAAACATGCAATTATTGTTTTTATTAAATGGTCCTCCTTAGTCTTTGCAATCAGAGAACAAAGAAAATAATCATTCTAACTGACAATTATCAAGCATGTTTTACATAAATCAGTCAGTCAGTCCCTTTTTAAAATAAAGGTTAGGAAGGGGGTTGGAGTTTGGGTTATTACCTGTTAGACCTCAGAGTGTTAAATTTATGAGCTTTGTTACTCATTTTGAGAAGGAGGCTTATAGTTGTGATAATCTCCTTATATACGTTCACTAGTCTCCTTCTCGGTGCTAGAGTCATTCGGTTAATTTATTCTTTCTCTGCTGTCAGTCTCAATGTGCTCTTCACACTCATACATGTAAATGTGAGGCATGTGCAGTGAAACTAACAAGACAAGTAAAGTGAGACGGCATTAATGTAACTGAAGGAAACATGCAATAAAAGCTTACAAGTGTAGAAAGTAAAGTAGCTTTTACACCAATCACAACGAGAGTGATAGCCGAGAAGAGAGGGAAACACCATCAGCTGATTTCAGCCATGTCAGCTCACTTGGATTCTTGCCACAGATACCTTATCATTTTTGTAGGCATAATAAAGATTCATTATCAGAAACATTGTTGTATATATCCCAAATTTAAATAGTGAACATGATTAATGTATTTTCTTTCATCCGGTTGTCTCTTACTTAGCAGTGCGCGCTGAAGATTCACTGAAGCTGGATCTGTCTTTGCCTTTGATGAAAAGCTTGAGGATATGTAGTATATCTTTCCAGAAGAACAACATTTTAGCTTAAGGGGAGTGACTGCTTGGAGAAGGAGCTCGTAATATTTATTATTACAATTAAACATTTATTGTTACTATGACTGAAATCAATATCTATCTCTCTATCTCTCTCTCTCTCTCTCTCTCTCTCTCTCTCTATATATATATATATATATATATATATATATATATCTAGTGTGTGTGTGTGTGTACCCTTATGGAGCTGATAGTGGGGTCATGTATTTCTCTCAATCCTATACCTGCATCAGCTCGCATACCTGTCTCCTGCGGCAAATAAAAGTAGGAGCAGGTGTTATAGCACACAAAGCCACATGGAAGAACTTTTGATTTCTCTGGCTCAGTCTCTCCTTTTTCTTTTCGTTCACTCACACATATGCACCCCCTACGCAAACACTTCTTCACCTTCTCTTTGCCTTTCAGTTTAATCATCCAGTGAAAAATTTATGACTGCTGGGCTTGGATTCCAGTCATTATCAGCTGAAGTCACCCATGTAGTCAGATGCATTCTTTTTTTTAGACAGCTACTTTTCAGTTTGCTCTACCTATAGACAACCTACAGGGACTTGTTGTAATTCATCATTCTGTCCAGTTCTTCTTTTCCTTTCTCTGAGCTAGACATTGACCTGGTTTTATAGAGTTTTACTGGAATATGCTTATCTGATAGTGCTATAGCTTTAAGAAACTTTTATCAATAAAAGTACCTGTCTGTCATTTTTGATAATAATAAGACTTAGAAGAATAACAAAACAGGTGTTATTAAAAATAATGGGAGAGATCCTACCAAATAAGTACACAATCTATATACAGTGAAAAATTGAAGAGCCTGATATTATGTAGGGTTTTGGTGAAAATTCCTCTGCAAATGATCCAGAAATGTTATAAAAAAATTAAAATCTCTTTCTCAAACCTGGCTCATTTTTTGTATTGATTTCAGTTCACTTACACATTTACAGGAATCTGTTGCCTTCCTGTGCTGTTATACGGTAAACCATCACTGATGATGACTAACCATTTCTGGTCATTGTGAAGTTTTCCAAACCTCAAGTCTGTGAAATAAAACCCCTCTGTTTTCCTTGTGTTCCAATCATCCGGTATATATTCCATTTTTGCCTCATGTAGATGACCATAAGCTCTTGTCTTAACTGGAATTGTAATGGTGAATTTCCAGTATTTGTCTTTGTGAACAGATTTTGTCATACTATTGCTTAAATCTGGGATTCCAGTATGCAGTAAATCATAATTAAGATATTGTGATAATGCAAAATCTCAGGTTAGGGCTCAATCCTAATCTAGGATAATGTTTTTGATAGCTATAACATACATATTACATATGTTTCTCAAGATACTGATACTTTCAGGGTCAATCAAATTTTGAAAATTTGGTGAAGAGACGCATGAGAATACAAGTTGAACAGCAGCCACCCCAGGAAGTTTACTTGGCTCACTGGATAGAAATGTAAGTTTATCTATTGGTCTAATATTTCTAATATCTTACAAAATTGATAATAGACCACTAAATTTGGAAAGGGTAAAATGTTCATACTTATGGTTTCCTGAACAAGTGCTCTAGTAATGACATTGACATTATCAGCTATTATCAAATTTGAACAGACATTAATGGTTCTCCTAACTTCCTGGTAATTCCCTGACATTTAGTCAAGAACCACCTAGAAGATGGTAATTGTGGATGACAATGTACCAGTAGTTTATTTTAAACATTTAGAAACCGTGATGACCTCTGTGCTGAATACACTAGCAGATGTTAAGATCCCAGTAACATGGCTAAACAGTGATCAAAACACTAATACTAAATAATCCCTTAATTATCACATTTAGGTTAGACCCTGGAGAGCTGTCCAGGGTCTAACCTGGCTCTCGCCTTACGATAGCTGGGCTAGACTCCAGCCCGCCCCTGACCCTGACAAGGATAAGCGGAAGATGATGGATGGATGGATGGATTGATTTGGAGCACGTTGGCCAGAGAATCAGGAATATCACTGACGACACATACCATCTGCCCTATTATTAGGTACACTTGTTTTACTGATTTTCCCGCATAACCATCTCTAGTTTATATAGAATGGTATGAAAAAGAGAAACTATGCAGTGAGCGGCAGTTTACTTAACTAAAATCTTGTTGATGCAGGAGATCAGAGGAGAATGGGCCGACTGCTGAGAGCTGATATGGAGGCAACAGAAAGTCAAATAACCAATTGTTAGAATCAAAGGTTTGCAGAAGAGATTCTCCAAATGAACAATACAGTATGTCAGCTGAGAAAAGGAAACTGAGTTTATAATTCCCACATGCTCACCAAAACTGGACAAAAAAAAAGATTAGAAAAATATTTCCTGGTTGGATGACAGTCCATTTCTGCT
This sequence comes from Diplotaxodon limnothrissa, assembly GCF_057381915.1. Classification (NCBI taxonomy): domain Eukaryota; kingdom Metazoa; phylum Chordata; class Actinopteri; order Cichliformes; family Cichlidae; genus Diplotaxodon; species Diplotaxodon limnothrissa. Next base: position 8,086,139 of record NC_140602.1, read on the forward strand.
CTAACTTTTGGATGGTACAGTCCGAATTTGGTGAAAACCCAACATGAAAGCATGTTTCCATCATGGCTTGTAGGTTGCTGCTGGTGGTGTAATGATGTGGGGGGTATTTTATAGGCATACTTTGGGCCCTTCATACCAATTTACCATTGTTTAGACATCTTTACCATATAAAATAAGACATAATGATTAAAGTAGTGTACATGGTAAAAACTAGACAAAAGCGATCATGCAGAGGTGAATGTTAAGCTTCATTTAAAATGTATCAATAATGTCCACGGATCTCAAGTGCATTAGAAGCCTGTTCCACAGCTTGGAAGCCACAATCTCAAAACCACAATCCTCTGAGATACCGCCAGCAAACACTGATCAGCTGATGACCTATGAACTGATGACCTGTAAACATATAAACCAAATATAACAAAAAAAGATATTTATTTGTCAATAAAAAATATTGCCCTGTGAATAAAATCTCTGCAGAATTTGTATCAGTGGCAAAGACATTTAAAACAAGACGTGCTGGTTTAACATCTGTATACAGATACAGAACAGAAACCTGTGTGTAAAAATCAGCACACAAAGTTCCCACGCGCAGTTTGATGACAGAGTTAAACAATCACACAAAACCACAGAGACTGCCAAATGCAGGCACAAACTGTAGATGCAGGCATTTGGGATAGTGACCTAAATATGTGAACAGTTGTTAGGTCTTAACACATTTTGGGCCACTGACATAATTTGACCCTTCTGCTGAAATCGTCCAATGACAGAAAGAGAAATGGGAATGTTGTAAACCAGACAAACAGGAACTGGGGGAGTGAGGGATGACCAGCAGAGAAGGAAGCTGTTCCAGATTCTCAACGATTACATAGTGACTCATAGGTCAAGGCTTGTAAATAGGATTTTTTTTCATGATTGGAGAGCTGACTCACACGCTACTTTGATTTTAAGTAGTGCTCCCTGGGAGTGGGGGGGAAGAGTGAAGCATGGGATCGTAAAGCAGTTATCTTTGGAGTCAGGGGAGGTTTGTGGGGATGTGGCTGATGATCATTGTGGTGTATCACAATTGAGCAGCTGAAGCTGGAGCCAAGCTGGTATTTAGGATCGTGATGATGACTCAGAATCGTAATGCGGTTGTTGAAAATCTCTCATCTGCTGCACGGCTGGGTTATATTGTGAAAGCTGTTGTCAGCACTGCTCTGGCTTATCTCTTGATCAGGTTACAAGATGACTGGAGAGCTGGAGTGAATATACGCTCCTCCTTTTGACCCTTTCTAAGTTACATGCAGTAATAAAGATTGTTATGGTTACATCACAGACCACAACAAAGAGAAGAGACGGACTGCCACCGTTATAATAATTAACAAACAATATCATGAGAATAGGCTAAAATGAATGAAAAGAAGCAAAATGAGGTATGAGTGTTCGTGCATATATGTGGCACATGTTTTAGATGAAAAACTGAACGATAATACAGAGTAAGATGGTGCTGAGTGCATGGTGAGGAGCACGTATAGGCTCGCTGGTCCACGTGTAGACAGACAGAGGTTAACCGGTAGATAATAACCTTGTTGGACACCAGCCAGGTGCTCTGGATTACAGCCAATCATACTTGGCTCCACCTAGAGGAAACCCTGCAGCACATACAAAACACACAGCCCCGGGTCAAAAGGGTTCTTGTGAATTTGAGACAGCCCACTAACGGATTCTTACTGAAGTGTGTCAGTCAATTTCGATTTTAGCTACATCTCCTTTCTTTCTCCCAGTAGGTCCCAGTAATTCTGTTATTAAACTTGCATGCCTGCCTCTCAAAAAGCACCATGCATCCCTCAAATTTTGGAAAGATGATGTTAGGGTCATTAAAGCTGTAAAGTGCATCTGTGCGAGTGTCTTGCAGGTATGGAAGCCATATTATTCACTGTCACATGCAGTCACCAACCAACCATAAACATTTAAACATTTCCTATTAAATGCCTTCAGCCAAGTATAGATTTATAGAATCAGTTTAACAGTTCTGAAACCAGATGACAGTTGAAACAGTATGGAAAGCAAACTCCAACTGGATTCCATCTTTTGGCTTAGAGTAAGCTCTGTACTGCACACATATATGTACACACACACTTCAGTAAAAGCAGGTGTGTTTCCTTCATCACACAGCTGCACACCAGGGTAAGTGCGAGGTAAAGCACACGCTGTGAGTGTGGTGCATGAGTGTGAGAGCAGGAGGCAGACGGAGAAAGAATTCAGACAAATTTAGATAAACAGTGACAGGCAACAGCAGGGAGAAGAAGAACTTGTGAGTGGCAGAAGCAGAAAGAGAAAGGAAGCAGGATTTTTTATTTTTTATTTTTTGAAAGAGCAAGCGATTTGCTGATTGGCAGGACTTTAAGAGGGAAAAGTAGTTTTTAGGAAAACCTTTAAAAACTGCTAGGAAAAAGGAACAGAACAAAAAGGAGCTCAGTAAAAAGAAATCGGTGGAAACAGCGCAGTGGTGAGAAAGTTTAAAACATTTTGGTGGAGTAAAGTGTTCTGATCTTTTCTCTCCTGAGGGCGTTTTTTTGGAAGCCTTTCTCATCAGTCTGGGCAGGACTCATTTGTCCCTCTAACCTTCCCATCCCTCCTCTTTTTTCCCTCTGCCTTAGTTCACCGTGACTAGCGCCACGCGATGACTGCAGGTTGAGGAGTAAGTGAGGGAAAGGGAGAGCAAGATCAAGGAGAGGAGAGACTGACACACACCTCATACATTGGAGTTTGGAGTCACTGTGCAGCCCAGAAAGGTGAGCAGAGGAGAGAATGTCTTACCTAATGTTGAGCTTTCCCAGTGTGTGTCTGCATGTGTGTGCATGTGTTTTCGTGTGTCTATATGTAAACACAGGTATCATTATGGTAGAACTGGGACTGTGAAAGCCATGTCATGCAGTGGACTGGGTGGAATTTTCTTTGAATCCACCTTAGCCTCAGAGAAGACACGTATTTATATTTGAGTATGTAAACCACTCTTGTGTTAGTCATCAGACTTTGAAGTGGCTGTGGCACCTTTTTCCTCCCTTAGATTAGAGTTTGGTGTGTGTGTGTGAATCACCAGGTGAAGCAGGTCAAAAGACAATGGAGGAAAGTCGCTGCAGCGGGGTGCACGTGTGCTGCGAGTGCCTTTGTTTTGTTTTGATTCAGTTTGAACTTTGGTTTATGAAAGATCAAACAAAAAACTTGTCCTGCTTCAGCAGTGGACAGCTAGTAAAAGAGTCAAGACCTCATCTGGTCACAATATGGTTTGCATGAACATTTTGCTGCCACATAATAAAATAAATTAAGCATTTCTTTTAAGTTTTGTATGTTTACAGGACATCAGCTGTTATGTTAGCAATGAGAAGCAGAAAACAGCTGCAACAGACTAATATTACAAGAGTCTGTGTAGACTTTGTAAGTGTGCGTTATCTTTTTTGAACACCAAAAAGTAGCAGAGAAGAAGCTACAGCGGTGATCCTGCCTATACCTGTTTGCTGTAATACTGTTTACACATTGCTTCTACATGCTCCACATTTAGACTTAAGTATTTCTTTTTTCTTCTGCCTCTCATTCACCTTCCGATTGATTCATCTCTGTGTTGTGGTTATCTTGATTTGCTTTTAGCCCACCGGTGACAGCTCAGAGCTAAGAGCTTCCAGGGTGTGGCGAGGAACCTAATGGTGGGGTTAAGGTAGAGCAGAGAGAGAGAGGTCACAGGAATGTTTGGGGTTTTTTTTTTTCGCTCACTACTTCCACAGTGAATATACCCAGCCCCCAACTTACATGCCTCCAACCAACCTGTGTTTCCTTGGCTTGCACTGAGCCCTCCACTTCCCCTCCCTTTCATCCCCACACCCACTTTATCCTCCCCTGCTCCGCAAGTGGAACCTGCTCGGTCATGCCAGTCTACCTCCCTGTGCCAGCCTGACTACCACACTCATTTGAAAGGTGGAAAACTCATCCTCACTGCTGCCAGGTGTGGCATTCCCCCTGTAAGTGTAATGCTGTATTTTGCCAGGTGTGCCATCATGATGTCTGAGTGAAGGAGACAGTTATACTTTGGGTCCTGGTCGGCGAACGCTTTGTTTCAGCAGTGAACAACATAACTCCAAAAATGCTGATCCAATATTTTGTTGCGATATGTGTACTTATTACATATTTGCTGTCCACTGCTGTCAGCGCTGTCAATTATTGCCTTAGGTTACTTTGCTCCACTTCCAAGGGAAATTGTGCGTCTATGTGTGTGTTCTGTAAGGCAGACTGAGCAGCAGCAAGGCTATAAACTTTGCAATTATGAGTTCATAAAATGTGCTATGTGTTCTGTGCATGCAAGTGTGTTTTCTAATGCTTCTGAAGTCTGTTTATTTCTTGTTGCTACCTTACTCCAAAGCATCCATAAGATTTTATATACCACACAGATTTTATATACCTTTAACAGTGACTCGAAAAGAAGGTACAAATGCAGTGATCAGTAGACAAGGTACCAGATGTGTCCATCAGCAATCAGAGTCATGTTCACAATATAGAGGGACAAAGCAGGTATTCCTTTAAAAGCTTTATAAGAGGATTGGTTGATTTATGAGGTCGTAGGCGGGAGTGAGGTCAGGAATCCAGGTGTACGGGGATGCACATGCATAATCTGATGAGAACAACAGAATGGACGAGTGATGTTTGACATGAAGTTGGTGTGCCCTGAAAATGTTGGCTGAGTGAAACAAGAAGATAAAGGTGTCATTGATAGTCAAGGGAATAAAACCCCAGGCAGTTAGCAAAAGGAGTGGTGCAGATGGAAGGAGAAGGGTGTGTCAGAGGTGGGAGACAGCACTGAAGAGTGACGGTCCAGCTGTATGACAGGCCTGCTGCCTTGAGCTCTTTAAACACCCAGAAAATGCTGCAAGAATAGAAACCATATCAGTGCTGCGGACCTTTTACCTAAGATTACTTCTCCCCCTTTTGTCCCTCCCCTTAAGATACCCTTTCCATCCTCTGTCCTCTAGCATTGTTATGTTTTTCATTAGCCATTTTCAACCTCTGAAGCTGGGCACGTTTCTGGGGCAGTCTTATATCCTTGTTTCAGATCTTTGCTGGGGTCTCTTTGACCTCTGCATATAGCGCTGCCTTCTTTTTTACTTTCTTTTATCTTGTAAATTTGGCTTAGTATCAAAGCTAATCCAATGACCGCATAATGCAGCGTGTTATTAAATCACATATAGCAGTCTCTGGAGCAGTCTTTTTTTCAAACTGCCAGTCTAAATCGGATTTGTTTTTCATTTGAAAGGCAGCTCAATTTAAAGAAAATATTTGGCATGTACCAGCCTCTTGCATTTGTATGTACATGTACAGATGTATGCACAGAGCAAGGCACACAGTGCATTCTCACTAGCTGGAAAAGCTAACACATGCAAGCCCTCACTTGCTCCCTTGCATTTATTAATTCAGGCAAGGATATCTCAATATGCCCTTAGAGATGAATTAAATAAAACCTCAACCAAAAAAAAAAACAAGTAAAACACTGTTTTGTATTGTCACAGTATTTTAACGTGATGCATGCAAGGCGCTGACAAGCTGATGCAGTGTCATACACTACTTTGAAATACGAGCAGCCAAAATCTTAGAAATATTGTATTTTTTATGACTAAATCATTCCGAATTGAACTAACATTATGTATATAGACCTATATAAGTGCGGGCTTATAAAAATACTTCTGTTTTACAGTATAAATTGCTGCGTTTTAGCTTCCATTACATGATGCTGCCATTGAATGTTCGTATATTCGTCTCTGACAGGCAGCACTGCAACAAGCCCTGGTGGACCAGTAAACCTCCAAGAAAAGAGAAACAAATGGGTTTAAAGCACACAGACATAGCTGTCATAGTGCCAAATCATCAGTAAACACCACAAAGTCTCATGTAGGCAGTGCCTTAGCATTTCCTTCCAGATAAGTGTCTCATCTGCTCAGCTAGAGCAAAATACCTGGAGCTGTTTCCATTGGTCCATTCAACAAGCATTTATATAAACTGTTTACTACCTTCATTTTTTACTTGCTGTTAATGGCAACCCCAGCTTTTATCAGTTAACATTTAGTCTAAAATGAGCTATAGTTTACCAAAGTGACTGAGGAATGTTGTTTTTTTTCTACCCAGCATGACTTTCTTTCTATTTTCTCTCATGTGCTTTTTATCACGTTGTCATAAATCTCCCCCGGTAATCTTCGTTTGAAGGTGTTTAATCTGTATTTGCTTACATTTAGAGTATATTTCACTGGAACTATAATGATACGCAGTTTTATTTAGTCATTTTATGTGCTGGTTACTTTGCATGGAATGATTTAAGAGAGAAAGCTTTCTTTTTCCATATATTATTTTCAGTTTTTAGCACACTTTGTTTAGATGGTTACATTTAGGCAAAAAAAAAAAAAAGTAGCTGGGTAGGTTTAGGAAAAGATCATGGTTTGGGTTAAAATGCATCCTAAAATACACACTGCCTGCCTGGCAGAAAGTTGTGGGAGCAAACTTCTCCCGTTTGCTTTGCAGGGTTGGTTTATGTGTTCAGCCCATGTCCATTTGAGTTTCAATCACAAATATGTGTATTTGTCTTCCAGATGCTTAGATTATGAATGATACAAATACTCCTAAAGTGAACAAATACAGAAAAATGTGTCTTTAACTAAAGTGTGCTGTTATGGAAACATTTTCAGGTATGCAGGCACCTCAGCCTTTAGGCCTGAGGCACTGACATATCAGCTGTACCCTGCAACCCAGGACTTTCTCAGAACTTTAGCAAAGAACCAAAAGCGTGGGTGTGGAGATAATAATCCCCTGACAACTGCCCTGATTTTAGCTGTTTCCAGACACGTAACTTAATGAACCAAATTCCTGCCTAATGCCTCATCATTACAATTCCTGCAGTATAGCTTTTTTGTTGTTGTGTTGTTTGTTTGAAAAAGTACAGCCCTCACCCAGTTCACTGGAGTAAGATATACCATGTGATCCACATTGTATATGTCACCTCACCTGACTGGTAAGCAAATATGCTGAGATGATAAAAAGGGGGCTGGCAAGGATGCTAACGGTGTAAATACAGAGGGAAAGGAAAGGACACACACACACATATTTATATATATATATATATATATATAGAGAGAGAGAGAGATACACACACACACACACACACACATTTACGCAGAACAGATTCAACATTACGTGTTATCACACTGACAGGCACATGTCCATACGTCAGAGTATGACCCCGTGTGGGAAAAATTGTTCACCACATTTGACAGGCTCAAAATTCACATGAAAAAAAATCTCCCTTTCTGAGCACTTTTTATTTACATTTTTAAAAATGCTTCTACATGTGTAAGGTTTCTTCTTAGTACTGTGGTCACACTTGAAGTATGATTACCAAGCAGAAACACAGCATGAGAGGAAAAATCAACAAATGTTAAATCCTGGACGTCACTTTCTCTTTGGAGTTATCAAAGACACACGATGATCCACAAGAACACTTTGTTCTCCTCTTATGCTCCATTTCAAAAAATGACGCAGAAGACTGGGACCGAAAAAGGGCACAGAGTGGAATGACATTGGTGTCCTCGAGGATTAATATGACTCGCATTTCCTTCCATGTTTATATGAGTACATGTGTAACTGTGTGGGTGTGTGGATTTGTGGTTGCACGTTTGTGGCTCAATAGTAAAAGTCTTTAACTCCTTGTGGTTGCAGCTCTGTGGTGTCATAGAATAGATGAAGACACAAACACCAACAGATGACTCAGAACACCTTGAGGTGATTCCCAATGGCAGGGAATTGAATGTGTCAAGAAAACCACACAGCTGTACATTCTCAGACTCTGAGAGTGGGATGTAGATTAACCGAGTGGAATACTTGAATCTGTAGACGGGGGCTGTGCGCTTGTCTGATTACTTTTGTGTGTTTATCTGTGTCTGCGCATGGATATGGGTCTCCCAACTCATACTGCCTCAATGTGTGTGGGAAGGAAGACTCATTTTGGCTACACTTTTAAAAGTCCGTGTAAATATTTTCTGGATAGCCTCCACGGTTTAGCACTTTAAGGCAGCGTAAGTGGCTCTGTTTACTACATGCCTTTATGACTGATTGTGCTACATGTGAAAATCCACAGTATACTGTACGTCACTTGATATTTACTTCCCAGTCTGTACATGGGGCATGTGCTGTGCTTCATGGTAGCACTGCCATGGATATGTGGGTATGTAAAGGTGATCTGATTGACAGAATACGATTTGAATCTCCAAAAGTTGATTCTGTTCATCTGGACGTGGCGTTTTGTGGGAGAAATACTATTTCTTTTTATACTATTACTACTATTTCTTTTATTATACTATCAAAATACTATTTGAACACACTCACAAAGACAGCAGTGTTATGTAGCTCCCCTTCCACAGATCTAGCTGCCTGGAAACCCTTCTGCAACTCCTCAGTGGTTAAAACCTCCGTTTGGGGTTCTCAAAGTTTTGGTGATTTCTTTGTTTAAGATTGCACTGGGCCAAAAATGCATTGCTTACACCTGTACAGTGTTAGAATAGTGTTCTGTCTCTTTTACTGTAAGATATGCATGTGTGCCTGATTTCTGTGTTTGGCATTCGGTGTGACAGCTAAAGAGTTGATGTGATGGGTTAGATAAGGGAGCAAAATAGGCAGTGTCATCACAGGCTGAGTGGGATTTTTTTATGTGTGCTGTCACTGCTTGGTATCAATTTGTCTCCTAAAGTGAATGTCAAACATGGTCGGCGGTTTCTGAATACATGCTGTAAATTTAGGATTTACACCACAGTTGCATGTGATTTTGTCTGGTATTCTAATGAGAGTTAGTATCTCCCACAGCTTAAGGCAGCTTTAGAGCAACAAGGTCCACAGTGGCCACAAAATAACTTAAAAATACAAAAAGAAAAAGAAAAAAGAAAAAGAAATACTGCCTCCCAAAAAGAAGAAAGAAAAAGGGTCACATGAATTTATGGACAAATTAGCACAAGTTAAAGGTAAAATCCTTTGGACTTTACCTTTAACAATGCACTTTGGCATGATTTGTTAAATGGACTGGTACTGATGCAGTGCTTTTGCTTTTCTAGTTTTAATGAGCACTCAAAGCACTCAAATCATAAACGCATTTACCTGTAATACTCATGCACATTTAACGTTTAACTGTCCAAGGACAGTGAAACAGGCAGGCCTTGCTCAGGGATTGAACTGATGTTCAGATCAGTAGATGATCTATTTCACCTCCTGAGCCACAGTGATATGGGTCCCATTGTCTCTCTATTAAAATATTTCTAACTTGATGGGAATTATCTGTTACAAGATGACAATGGTCCATCCATAGGACACAAGGGGTCACTGATGGAAATAAGAGTTTGACACAGGAAATCTGAATTAAAAGGACTGATAGACGTATTGTATGTATTGAATTCAAAAGCTAATGTTATTTTTAAAATATACTGGCTGATGGTAAGAGGAGGCTAAAATAAGTTCTGAAGTCTGGAGCTGATTAATGGATATTTAGTTGAGGTATTTGAAGAGACCAGTTCTTTGTCTTAATAGAGGATAAGATAGAATAGCTTAGCATTTTAGCATTGGAAATTTCATTTCTAAGATACTAAAATGGAAATGATATTTCTAAAAACACAACTGCACAAGCTTTCTTGATGTACTGCTCAAAACTTTGTATCAGACCAAAAGAGAAAAAGCAGATAGGGATGGGCTGGGGGACCGACTAAGCGGTGATGTGCTGAGGGAGGAAAAAGGAGCAGGATGCCACCATCTGTTAGCCATATGCACGCCCCACAGCAGTAACATAAATCTCAACCACACTCAGCAATGCAAAGCTACATTCTGCCAGGCTAAACTTGTGCTCGCTAGCTGCATCAAGAGAAGTGTGCAACTCAGGCGTCATATAGATCGAGGATGTATATTCATTATATTGTAATAAAAGTTAAGCCGAAACACCATGGGTGGACTAAGACACTAAATTGGTCTGGAACAAGGTTTAGAAACATACTGGAAACCCTATCTCCAGTTGGGAACTAAAATATTGATGGGATGCTGTAAACCTGCTCAACGAGTTGCCAGCTTTGTAGAGAATTAAGTAAGACTTAGTAGAGCAGTTGCACATTCTTTTTGAATATGCTACTGCTGTAGTGGACCCATAAATTACAGCTCCTAACTATTGGCTAGAAATTCGTAGGAAAAATACTGTGGCTAAGAAATGGTTGATTTAAAAGTTGTTTATAAAGGAAACGTTCTTCTGTTCTTCTCGTGTGGTCCCTTGGCCTTCCACTACACTAGGAATAGTAGATGTGCAAATACACAGGGCACTCTCACACAAACACACAGTTACAGGTCACCGGGGTTAATGGCAAGCCCAAGCAGGGCAATGTGTGGATGAGTTGGGCGTTACTTTGTATTTCAAATGAGCTGGAACTCACAAAGTTGATTCTTCCCACCATCCTCGTTTATGACAGTGTGTCCTCTACTACAGTGGCAGTTTCATCTTCAGTGACACAGTTAGATCTCTGCATCAGCCATATAACAGTCTACATGTGTTGGTGTATGAAATTTGAAAGAGGTTGGAGGCTGATGTCTTAGTTACAGGTGAAATAGCTAGGGTAAAAAATGGAAATAGTAGGTAAAAATACTTCACATCTGTCTACTAGTTTCTATTTTTTGATCATTGGTAGTTGTTTTTTTTCTAAATCACTTTTTAACCAGCAAGGAAAACCGATGGGTTTTTGTTTTGGGATTTCCCAGAGAAAACCTGTTAAACACTAGGACAACATATAAGCTGTACACAGAAAGTCTGAACGCGGGAACAAATTTGCAGCTAAGGCTAGAGTAAAAAGTAAAAGGAGTAAAAAACTCTTCTCTGTTATTCCACTCTCTTGTCTTCTACCTCATCAATTTTACTTTAAGATAATAGGGGCCAAATAATGTGCCCATAGTGTGTCTATAACTATAAAGATCTCTTGTCTTGTCTCAAATGACATTTAAGTAGTACAATCACATGTCACTCAAATGAAGTTTATGGAAAAAATGGTTTCTAATTTTAAGTGGAATTTTATTCTATAAAAAATCTCATACATGTGTGTGTATTTAAGATTTTGTACTATATTAAATTAACTATATGAAGCGAAGGAAACCTGCTCTTAAAAACAAATAATTTCCGTCTTTCGCATAGAGAGACATTCTTTTGGCTTTTTTGGTCTGATTTCATGGAACTTTAGATCGATTGAAATCATCACTGGTGAAGAAATGATATAATAACATAGTGGCCAGAGATGAGTCACCACTAATTTCACGTTCCCTTTCAAACCCACTGTTCAATTGTACTGTTCAAGAGCTGCGGGCGAGCTGAGCCCAGCCAATATGAGGGCCCAGTCCTGACATCACACTCATGCAGTGTGACAGATGGATGGGGGAGAACGCTCCAGAAAAAACATTTAAAAAACAGCAGCAGAAGCAGAAGTTTGACTCTTCTTATATCATTCGCTGAGCTGTGATCAGCAGAATCGGTAAGAAGGTGGCATCTTGTCAAGAGGTCTTGCTTACTAGGCAGTAACACAGTGACACGCTACAGTTACTTTAGGATAAGGAAACCATAACATAATCACAGTCCTACAGAGCATCATTGCTGTATGTCCTTCATCTGTCCTTCATCAGCATGCGTCTTCTATTAGGCTACAGAAGCCACAGCCAAAGTGGCAGCTTGCCTTATCCTCTGCATATGAAGCAAATGAGGCAATGTCATTCAGAAAATAATTGAAAACTATGGGGAACGCTGCTCAGGGACTGTTGGTCTGATGTATTGTTCCAGTAACTTGGGGAGACTGTTGATTAATTCCCAGTATTCCAACTACATTAACAAAATAGCCAGCTGATGAAAGCATAGCCATGCAAAGCTGCTCACCATTCAGCTGGCTATGCTCCAGCAGCAAAGTCAGTCAGCTGCCCGGTGGCCAATTAATCCATGTTTTAGCTCTTTGCTGCTTACTTTAATCATCTTTTCTAGATGTTGCACAAAAGTTATAAATAGAATTCTTTATAAATTGTGGAGAGATAAATGGTTTTCTTTGGCATCAGGATGGGCTGATGTAGCCCGTCACATGCTCAGTCAGTTGATGCAGGACAGTGACAGCTGTGACTTCCTGAATCTCAACTACTGACTCTGTTGCCAAGCCAGACTAATGGCATCTGGAGCAGTGTGCTTCCAAAGCAGTGTGCCGCTGATAACATTAGGTTCTTTTTAAACCAAGAGTCATTAGGTGTATTATGTTAAAAACGCTGTTTGAAGTTGTATGGAGCATCGTTAAACATGTACTGTCCAACCAGTTTAATCTGCTCCAGAGTCCCTGCCTAGTAGCATCGGATTGCTACTGAGGGATTTCTTTGTTATTTAACATCACTTGGTGACATAAAAAAGATAAATAGAGTGTGTAAATGCAAAAGTGTGTAAATCTAAAATTAAACTAACCACAGGAGAATGAAAGGAACAACACAAAGCAAACTTTTCTCTCTGCCATATCAAATAAGCTGTTCATTAGGCATTTCAAGAAATGATCAAAGGAAAGTTAATGAAAGACATACAAATGTCATGGTAGAACTGGCTATCCCGTGTGTCTGTCTCACAAAACGCATAAAACTTGTTCATCTTCCTTCACTCTGTCTTTTTTTTTTTTTTTTTGCTCTTCTACTTCTTCCTTTCATCTTCAGCCAGACGCTTTTGGACATGTAAGATGTAAAAAAAAAAAAAATGCAGGAAGGAGAAGAAGAAAGAAAGGACAGTTCTAAAGGAATATGGCTCGTATTAATCTGGAAATATTGCTTTACCTCATCTGAACTAAATTACCAGTCTGAACTCGCTGTCCTCAGAGAGTAGGCAGATTTCCACCGGCAGCCCAGATGGGCAAGGAGTGGTCGACAGATCTGTCACCATGACCACAGTGAGCACATGAACCCCTGGTCTGTCAAGCTCTGTTGCTGTCCTTTTATACAGCGGATCAAAAGTGTTTCTTTGTTATTGTTGGGCTTGGATTTTATACTCAGGGGCAGCATCTCTGGAGGAGAATCCAGAAGTTTTTAGACTCTTTCTCTCTCTCTTTCTTTGTCCTGTTTCCTGCTATCTTTGTGGCTTTGTGAATGTGTATTCTTAAGAAACCAAAATTCCTATAAGTAAGGACATGAAGGTCCTGAGACATGATCTATTATTCTAAAACTATTAAAGACACAATGAAAGTATGGTGTTGTTCAAGCTTACCAAGGCTTGTGGTTTCTACTGGTAAGGAACAATGCCAGGTTGGAATGACCAGCAGCCTCTCTCACTGCCATTATGAGGGATATAAAGCTGCGTTTTGACACACTAGGAGTGAGTACTAGGCCATTAGCCTGCTCTTACCCATAACCGAGCATAAATTGGAGATAGAGAGGACCCTCGGAAGGGTGACGGTCAAGTGATACCTGTATGACACATCAAAGACCAGTGGCAGTCAAGCAGCACTTGTTCCTACAATTGCACTGTGGTAAGAGAGCACTCTGTTTTTAGTGGAATGGTTTAGAATTGTGAAAAGGGGCTGAAATGATGCCCTCAAATGACAGATATTGTTGCATCACTCCACTGTTCTCACCTGTGTAAGAATACTCAAGAGAGACTTTCCTTTCATGTGTACCTGTCCAACAGACGAGGCAGCAAAGGAGGAAAATCGACCTGTTTTTGCTCCTACACCAACTCCAGTTTTCACTGTTAAAATTTTTTTTACAAGACAGAAGTATGCTGTGATTTATCTCCAACGATAATTTTTCGTGAAAGAAATCATAAATTACCTTGCAGATGCCCCAGACAGCAGTTTCTGATAGAAACCAGCAGGAATGTTGCTGTCTGTGTGTGACATGCAAAAAAGGTGCTTCTAGCGTTTTGGTTACAGCTGCACAAACATAATGAGCATGATGGGGCAGCTTAATGAACAACTGATGCAGCTGATCAATTATAAAAGTGAATAATATCATTGAAATGGATAATAGAACTGTAATACTTATATTAATTATTACTGAAGTTATTATTACGTCGGTTATTAGGTCTAGGTCTATGTTTCGTATTAAAAAAAAATATGAATATAGCAAATTACATTTGTTATTATTAATGTCTTCATCAAGAGTCATTAGCTCTGATTCCAACGGTGATGATAATATTTTCCCACATAAAACATGTTTTACACTACATGCATAGCCAGAGTTAAACAGAATCAAATTACAAGTGTTTGAAAGCTGTAAAGATTCTCATTATTCATTATGTTTTCTATGATCTCCAGATGTGATATGGAAATAGGAGTGTTGTTGTAGATCTGTTGAGGACGGAATGTTTGGACAGGTTTTTGACACAATCTTCAAAATACTAAAGTTGAAATGTGATTTCAGACAGAAAGCAGGGCTTGCATGACGCATGAGAATTATTGCTGTTAGTGTGGTAAAACTGTTTTCAAAATCCAAATACATGTTAGGGGTACAGGAAGAGGCTCCAGCGAAAAAAGCCAGCTTTCACAGTTCATAGACGCAGTAACCATTTATGGACGTGGTTCATTCAGACGGACCAGATCAAAACATCGATTCATGCCTTTTAGTACAAGACTTTCACAATTATGATACATATCAGTTAATAGAACAGATGAATGGAGGAGTGGTATAGAAGCTAGGTTGTGACTGTCTGAAGCACCGCATTTGATGTGAGCTGACCAGAACATGGACAGTAGGACTATGAAACCCATCTGACAAGTTCTGTCCTCAGATGAAGTTGATAAATTTATTCGTCTCTTTGTTGAGAGGTCCCTCCACTCATCTTAGTGAAAAAATCAACACCATGTCATTGCAGTTTGATGTGTCAAAATATAGCTCAAATTTACCATTGCTGCTGTTTGTCAGCTGATCTGAGAGCTTTATTTTTATTTTTTCTCATCAAATTTGCTCCTGCCACACAGAGAACAAAGATTTTTGCACACCCCTTCTTCATCCAAGTCATTGGTTCCAATCAGTAGCTCCTATGTTTGTATATTTACCTGGTTTGCCTACAGGTGACCTCTGACCTCAGGAAACACAACTCCGTGGGAGAGAGAAATGTTCCGGTGACAGGCCCACTCGTGGGCGGCAGAGCGGTTTTATACTCAGACTGGCATTATCTGCATCTCCTGCTCTGCTCAAAAGGACAGGGCCACTAAATATACCCTGTAAGGCCTTCCCAGGCTCCTCTGGGCTGGGGAGATGCAGCCACCGCTTGGGCCGAAGGCCAATGACATGGCTGCCGACCTCCACTGAAAGTATTTTTAAGGTCAATTACAGGGTACAGTGCCTTTAGATGGCCGACTGGTGCTGAGGAGGCCTCATATTAAAGGTTTATGTGGAGAAGGACCAGAGAACTTTGCCTTTGCTCACCCCAGCTCCCATTGTTACCACACACCCACTGAGACAGTGCACCCAGAAAGATTCCTATGGTGATATATGTCATATATGCAAGTGTTTTGAGTATGTTTATGTGAGTGTTTTCTCTTGCAAAGTGTTTCAAAGACAGATCGTTATTAAGTATATATTGTGACGAGTCTGTCAGTGGCTCATCATTCTGGAATGTGTTTTTACTGATAATGTAGTTTTGTAAAAATGATTATTTATGCATCTGTCAGTGTTATCTGGAAATTGTTGTAAATCCCGTTGTCATTTAAGGTTATGTTGTGGTTATTGGAATTTTAACTGAAAAGAAGAAACTCTAGCCTTCTAAACTGTAAGCACTTTTCTTGCATTGAAAGCTTCCTCCATGCTAGTGTTCCTAGGTAAATGTAAAAGTAATTTTTTTAAGTCTGTATTGGCAACAACAGTCACATGTCCAAATAGCCACTAATTAAGTTATTCCACAAAGTGAAAAAAAACTTTCTGGATTAACTGAACGCTTCAGTCAAACAAAACAGTTTTGTTTGGATGAAGGATGAACTATTACAACAACCATCAGTATTTAAGTATTGTTTTAACTCAGACTTGCAGCTTTTCTTTATGACCAGAGTACTGATTATGACATCTTATAGTGGCAATTAAAAAATCATTTGAGACAACCTTTATAATGCACATTAACAGATACAAACAGATAAACAGAGCTTGGTCCTCATTAGGCTTATCTTAATATTCCCTCACACATACACTCACACAAGCCCCATTCTCTTTACATAGGCCACACACGCAGACCGCCACAGCTGACCGACACTTGATATAAATGAGCATCCAGCAAGATGCATTTGGTTTTTTTCATGATTCATTCCAACACGACTACACTATGCCATAAATACAGGCCTGTCAAAATGTGTTCTACCCCACAGAGAGGGGAGTGGTGTGAGGTACAGTAGACACCATTCACTCTGTGTTTGGAAGGGGCAGAAAGTTGGAGTTGGTGGCTTTGGTCTCCCTGAAGAGTAAGGTATTGATGGGACAAAAGTGAGGAGAAGGATTGAAAGGCCCATTTGTGAGGGTCAGTCATCTCTGTGTTTGCTATGCTGTGGCTCTGGTGCAATTCAATGGACGCTCTATCCACCCGACCTATTTCAATCCCAACTCCTAAGTCAAAAAAATAAAAAATAAAGACACTGCAACTCAAAAAGGTCACACTTATATTCATTTTATCCTAAAACATAATCACTTAATCATTTTAAATCAGTTGCCCTTCAATTAAGTTCAATAAATTCTTTCTAGAAAGTCCAAGTATAGTTTGTCTTTGTGAACATGATCATAAAATTGTTTGGGTTTTGTTCTGAAATTTTTAAAAAAAAAACTGCTTTAATTACAATTAATAAAAGACCTTTTCAAATTAAAAAAAAAAGCAGTTATGTTTTTGTGCGGAACTGGACTGTAGTTCACGTGCAGTCACAGTCCCACAGTTATGCTTATAGATTTATGAAATGCAATCAAGGCGGGTCAGCCCACTGTTTTAGTGGTCTTATCGTAAACATACCATGGGCTGTGTGAGAAGTGCTGAAATTGTCACAGCATACCACCATATCGGTTTAAATTGCCACAGCAGTCAAGGCTATAAGAGCCTGAATAAATACTATTCCATTCCAACGGAGTCGTTCTTATTATTAGCAATCGTCTGGATTTGAATTACCCATATAAAACAGAAAAGTAAATCAGTGTATTGTATAGGTTGTGTAATCCTTACCATTTCTTACAGTGCTGTGCAAAGACTTCAGTCACATTTCAAATCTGAATATTTTGCTTTTATTGAAACATCTGCAAAAATACATGAAAATACAGTATATAAGGCAAAACAGAGTTTGCACAATTCTAACAAACTTGAAAGTCAGTATTTGGTAGGACCACCTTTATTCTTCGACACAGCCTGAAGACTCTCAGGCAAGTTTTATTGCTTCTTCTTTTGATGTCGGCAGCCTTTTTTCAGTTCTCTGTCAAGATGATCCCATACTGCTTCAATAATGTTGAAGTCTGGGCTCTGAGGAGGCCAATCCATGATTGAGAGTGTTCAATTATCTGTTTTTCTATCCAGGTTTGTTTTTACTGAACTGGTAGTGTGTTTGGGATCATTGTTGTGATAGAAAATAAAGCCATCACCAGTTAGATGTTTTCCAGATGGTACTAAATGGTAGATCAATCAAGAAAAACAGATATTTTTGCATTCATAAATTCATTTTTTACAAAACCTCCAATACTACTGGCTGAAATGAACCATGACAAAGCCTCCACTCTGTTTTACAGACAGATACATAAATACATACATTTAATGTTGTACCTCTCTCCTGAACTCCTCTGTGCATATTGACAGTGATATAAACTACAAATGTAAAATTTGGATTCATTATCCTTGTAAAATCTGTTGCCATTGATTTTCATTTTTTGTGTAATTTGGCATACAGCCACTCAGCCTTTTGTCTCTGTTTCCCTTCCTGAAGAATGGCTTCTTTACAGTCACTCTTCCACTGAGACCATTTCTGACGAGGCTTCAATGAATAGTTGTTAGATCTGTTGAAGGGCCTGATCCTTTGTTGGATTTTTTCCTGTTTCTTAAGGACATGACTTTCAGATACATTCATCTTCTGTTGATAGTTTTAAGCCTACCACTTCTTCTTTGTCTTCTGCTTGGCCAGTTTCCTCATTTTTAAGGTCACATTGCACAGCATGCCAAGATATGCCAAGTTTTCTGCTAACAGCTCTTTGGGAATTACCTTGTTGGTGTGAAATACTATTTTATGCCTGTAAAACTATGTTTTCTTTGGCATTTTTCATAGATTAAGCAAAAGACATGGGAACTATTAACTGTTTCTCAAGAGCACTTTAAAACAATTACCAGAAAGTCTGGCTTTTTGGAAACAAAATATCAAGAAATGAAGGGTGACACAAGGCTTTTGCACAGTACTGTACACAGAGTATTTTCCATCCATCCATCTTCTTCCGCTGAGTATTAAGCGGAAGAAGAAGCGGAGTATTTTCCATGTGGTACATATATTGAAATTGTTTTAGTCAAAAATAAATATGATTATAATTTTCAGAATCTTCTGGTAACTAAGTTTTGAAGTAGATTTGAAATTATTCTGTGCTGCTTCTTTCAAGGACGTATTTGACTTAGAATTAAGTTCATATATAGTGATTATGTCTACCTTTGCTCTTTCAAGAACACACTTTCTTCAGCTTTCCCTCTTTTACCTGCGGTGCACCTCATGACGTTGTCTTCCTGGGAACATCATCACTCCTGATCGACATGATGGGGCGAGTACACATCGCCAAACTGCTAAGTCTACACTGGCTGGGGTGCCCCATGTTTGCCCTGGGGGAGAGCATCTGCTCTTGTCTGCTGGGCTCTCTCGGTCAGAAATGACACACCATGGTGTGATGGACTCTACCGGTCACTGTTCATCGGCATTGTAGGTGTGAAATTCCCAGGAATCCCCAGTACGGCTGCTTCAGAGTCCAGTAGTTGAATCAGAGAGAGGATGGGAATGGATGTGTTAGACCTTTTGGTCAGACATCATCACCGTGTCTAACTTGAAACCCACAGTCTAATATTTCTGGGGCCCATTCTTGCCTCAGGACATAAACTTACAAAGCACTCATTGAACTAGTCTTGGGTTTGTAAAATATTTTCTTTCCTGGTTGTTAAGTTTTAATGTAATTGATTTTATAGGACATTTCAGGTGTCTAACAGTCAGTGACTCATGGAATATACTCACCACATGTAGTCAGCGCCTACACTCAGTGCCCTTAATTGACAGTTACAGGAGCGTTGTTGGTGGTGGTGATGGGGAGGCCTTTCATTGGGCCTCTGGGTGTGTCACCAACATGACCTGGAATAACCCAGTTACTTTAAAACCTTACTGCAACTGTGGCAAAATCGGGTTGCAGAAATAATTTAAAAACTTGGAACCAAAGCAGTGTTCTTGCTATTACTTCACTGAGATGCTGGAGTCCAGTGACGCTGTCTTAGCTTTTACAGTATACAAAGCACTCAAGGGTTCATCTCTTCTTTAGCTGTTAAGGTACTTCGATGTCAAGTTACCACATGTTAATTGAGTACACCAAAACAGTGACACACAGCCAGGGAGCAAGATCTCATTCAACATTAATCTTGCCATGGTTAAACCACTCTATCCTCTAAAAGGCTGAAAAGAAAAGCTACACTGTATATTTAGGGGAGGTGAATTTACACATTTTCCCCCAATCTATGTTTAGTTTTAGGGAACTATTTTTAGTAACTTTATTACAGTCAGTCAATAAATCTGTGCATGCAGAATTACTGCTAAACGGTCAAAAGTTTTATTAGTTTTTTGACCCAGGTGTTGCTCCAGTCAGGAAAGCTAGAATCTTTTGTGGTCACTGTTAAAAAACTCTAATAAGCATCAGCATTGTTTTCTCTGGGGTTTTTTTTAGTGACACACAGAAAGAAGGACCATTTAGAGACCCCAGACGGTTGGCAGGAAGAGGATTTGTGTACTAGCGGAGAGTTTAAATTGAATTCCCCGTGTGGGCAGCTGGTGGTCTGATATGCACAGACTACAGGGCTAGGTTTGAGCAGGCTCCACTCTTTTATATACATTCATCTTACAAAGCGGTTCTCATTGAAGTGACGTTCAATTTGGCATGGCTGTTGGTACCAGATTGGCTGATCTGAACATTTCAGGAATTGCTGATCTACTGGGATTTTCCTGCACAAACATCTCCAAAAATGCCTAACTGATGTCAGTGGACAATGCCAAGCAGGGGCGTAATTTCCAGGGGGGTTATGACCCCCCCAATAATCAGACCCAGCCAATATAACCCCCCTCCCCCCCAATAAAATTATGAATTATATCTTGCATAAATAGGCTGTTGATTTTCTTTACTCATTTCAGTTATTACCAGCAAAATAGTTGCATGTTTAATCATCTGGGAATTTACAACATATTTATTTATTTAGACAGAGATCTTGACCCCCCCAATGTTCAGCACAAAGTTACGCCCATGATGCCAAGACTTCTATGAGCCAACAGGATGGAACAACAACTCAAATAATTACTTGTTAGAATCATTGTATGCAAAAGAGCAGCTCTTAATACAATTACAAGTCTCTTAATACATGCTATAGATGGACTACAGCAGCAGAAGACAACACCAAGTGCCACTCCTGTCAGCTGGGAACAGTAAACTGATGTAACAATAGCCTTCAGATCAGGCTTATCATTGTCTGATCTGACGAGTCTTGATTTTAAAATTTCGCTGGTAGCATTGCAATTTGACCGTTTCAATAGTGTGGTGGATATTTTCTTTGCACTTTTTGGGCTCCTTAGTACCAATTGAGAATCATTTTAACTCCAGAGTCTAACTTAACATCGTTGGCGACCATGTCCTTACTGTTTCCATCTTCTGATGGCTGCTTCCAGCAGGATAATGCACCATGTCACAAAGCTCAAATCATCTCAGTGAGTTCACTGTACTCACAGAGTTTCCACACTCACTCAATCCAAGAGAGCACCTTTGGGATGTAGTGGAACGCAAGATTCACATCATGGATGTGCAGCTGACAAATGTGCAGCAGCTACGTGATGCTATCATGTTAATATAGACCAAAATCTCTGAAGAAATGAGACAGTTCCAAAAGCAAAAGAGAGTCCAGCAAAGTATACCTGATAAACTGTCAGGTGAACATTATCATTCATTTAATTTACACAATCCTCTCTTCTTAAATTGGGTAAAAAGCAACAGAAATTATGTTGTTTATTTTTAGTCTAATGAGTTGTAGGCCATGTCTGACCTGTACTAGATTAATAAGTGATTTAAATCGGTGAGATGGGATTTACAATTTGCTGTACCAGTCATGAAAACAAAGGGCACAGAGGTTTGTCCTCTTTGAAACAAAAAAGAGAGAAGAATGTGAGAGTTGTTGTTACTGCTAAACTTTGCCGCACTGCACTGTACTGTATTTACACCACAGCTCTGTAGAGCCCCTAGTGGCTAGGTAGGATGTTGAGTGTATTCACGTTCCTAAATACCAATTTTAGATCAATCATATCTCTCTTTTTTTTAAACTTTCTCCCTCTTTCTTTCTATTTATATTTCTCTATATCTTTCATTTTATTGTATGGGTTTTTGCTTTTTTTGTTTTCTGTTGGCTGCAAAGTCTGATGGCAGCCTGTCGTGACACATCTAATTTTCCTTATCGCATGACCACTTTGTGCTATTTTTATCAATTTACCATCTTTAGGGTAATGACCATACCTGATTATATTGCAGACAGTAAACAAACAGCAGCTTTCAGATGTTGGATTAGTCTTTTCTTTATCACCAAAGCCTCCGATTAAAGACATAAAACACCACAGAAAGGCTGTCCATGTCACTGGTTTTGGAGGATTAGTGTTTCTTAGCAATGAAGTACACAGAAATGACTTCTTTCTCTGTCATTGCTCTACCAAACCATTTTCAGCTGTCTCAATCCCCAGTCTCGTGTCTGAGTTTTCACAGCCTACAATGAAGGCAGCCCATAACTTTAAGTACTGTTTTGTGGACCTGTGTAAATTTGACACCATTATGCCACTGAGAGGGTCTGTGTAGGTGTTAATATTAGCATGGGAGATTGCCAGAGATCTGTATAATGCCTGCTTACCTCATCATGTGCTGCCAAAAAGTTCTCCTTTACTCTTACATTATGCTGACATTTTGGTCCTTCTGCTCTGCTCCAAGATCTCTGGCTGTCTTTTTTGTTGTTGTTGTTGCGGTATTCATATTTGTCCCAGCTGCTCTTTTGCTTATCCCTCTTCCTGTTCCTGTTCAAGGAGCTAGCACTGTATCTTAGAGCGCTGTCCTCTTATTTAAACTTAATGCCTTCTTTTTCTGCAAAGGTAAATCAAACTGAGGCCAACAGATTTGCCAGTAGTGGTGGATGTAGAGATGTCCTGTGATGATGTCTTTTTTAAAAAAAAAATAAAAATTTTTAGCATCAATGTTTAACTTTCATGCTATGATCTTGAAGTTGGCATGCAGCAGCTGAACTTCCACAGAAACCTAACTAGAAGTGATTTAAAGTATAATGTGTTTTTTTGTTTCTGAAGTCTCTATTACCAGTTGACTTGAACCTTAATTTTAACCTTAATTTGTTTTAGTGTACTTTTCTTTCACTTTACAGCCCCCTTTTTCTGCCACTGCCCAGTTTAAACTGGCAGACTTGGCAGAGCAAGGTTTGTGTGTGGTGGCACTGGGGGCAGGGCGTAGAGCTTGCCTGGGCTGACTGTACCCAGCCCCTCATAATTACGGACAGTAAACAGCTAGTGCTTTTAGGTCTGATTTTCCCTGTCTCATGGGGAGAGAGTTCACTTTGGCATGAGAAAAAAAGGCAAAGAGGATGAAAAAAGGGGAAAAGACATTCTGAAGGTGGACAAAAAACGTCATCCTTATTCTTGGTGATGAATATGGAAGCAGTTTGCAAAGAGTTATAAACACACAGACAGTCATTGTGCCCACCCCCAGAACTTAACACACACACACAGTCATAGTCCTTCCTGAGCAGCAGTCGTTTGATGTGATCTTATAGTAAGTCTTAATTAAAACTTCCAACACCCCCTGGTTAAGTATGTGTTTGGTCTTTTTCCTTCACTCCCTGAAACTGTCAAACTGATCACCTATTTTATGTCTCTCTCTGTGTCTGTGTTTTTCTTTCCGTCTGCCTGCCTGTCTATGTCCTTCCCCTGTCTCTTTCCACTATTTCTAAAGCGAAGCCCTTCTGTCCTACACCCAATACTTGGTCTAAATTTACTTTTGGTCTTCCTTCTTTTCTTTCTTCATTTTAATTTCCTAGACATTTAACGCAGTCACTGGCAAACTCTCACACTTTATTTCTCCCTATTGCATTTTGAGGTTTCACTGGCAGAAGTTGAACTGATTTTGCGACATTATATTTCATTCATAAGGTCCAAACTAAGCAAATAACTCTCTGTGTATTCAAATGATTTGCTGTATGACATCTCTGTTTCTCCATCTTCTTCCTCATTGCTCTTTTTCTCTGTCCGTGCACTGCACGGCACTAGCAGGCGGTGGGACTGGAGGTTTTCTTTGGCAGCCTGCTCCCCCTCTCTTGGTTGAGACAGGGCCTGTGCTACTGGCTGGGAGTGTGGAAGGGAAGCAGGGAGGTAGTGAAGGCAGAGGGGAGGGAGAGAATGGGCTTGGGAGGAGAGAGGCTGGAGGGGTAGAGGCGTGGTCTCAGCTGGTAATGAAGTCTTCTCTTTTCATCCTCAGAAGGCAGAGTGGGAGCGAACGGGCCCGGGGTCTGCGCAGCTCCACAGCCTTCTCTGCCTCTAAAGTGTGCTGAGCGCTGCTCCGCTCTGCGCTGCCTGTGCCTGTCTCAGTTCCCGTCTGCCACAGCTGAGAGATACAAAGATACCAAGACTGAAAGAGACCGCTACAAACATGAAGCTTTTCCTTGCATCGGCTCCACAGCGCTACTCTTGAGGTAAGACTTCCTTCTTTATGTGCTGCTCCTGACCGTGCCTTGCTATGTGCTCTGCTTTACTGTCCGTCAGTCTCTGTTGATTGTTGTGGTGGGGGCTGGGAGGTGGGGGTGTAAGGGGGCCTGTCCAGGTTAAGTCACTCCCACTTTCATCATGCATGTGTACGTGTGTGCACGTGTTTGCCCATACAGTATGACCAGTTGTGGGTAGCTGTGTTTTGGCTCATGTGAGATTGCACCTCTGAATATGCAGCATGTGTGTGTTTGTGACTTTGCACAAATGAATGCAGTCAGCGTCAGCAGTGAAAGGTTTATGTTAATGGTGACAAATGGGTTGTAGCCATGCAAAGACTGTGGCTGAGGCACACATGAAGGAAACAGGATGAAGTGGCAGGCATTATTAGAAAAAAAAAAACTTTGGAAAAGTAAGGTGAAAGTGACTATTCTGTAAGAATGTTTTGGTTTTTTAAAAATTGCTTTGTTTGTCAGATGAACTTAATATCACTCTTTTTACTGCCCTTCTGGGCTAGTGTTAATGTAATATAGAGCCATAAAGTCATTTTAAATGAGCTGCTAAATGGTGTGGTGTTACTGCACCTGAGTGTTTGGCCACATGTGGATATTTATTTATTTGCACTGTTTATTGCTGTTGAATGCAAAAGGCTAGTGGGGCCCATCTCTGTAAATAAAAAGGACAGCAGGCACTCATCTGCAGCCCAGTGACACCAGGCTTTGAAGTGATTTCAGTGGATCTGTCCTCCTCCCCGCTGGGCATTTCAGATCCGGCCTGCAACTCTCTTACTTTCATCTGCATTCCCTTGGAAATCCATCCATCTGTATTCTTTCACACACCTCCTTCCTGATCCCATTCACCCCATAAGTTCTTGCACCCTGAAACCCCTCTGCGAGGCCTTCACCTCCTATCAACACCTCCTGTATTTTCATAGACAGTATTCCTACTGTTTTTATTCTCCATCTCATCTGACGAGCTTCCAGGGAACGGGTCTTTCCGATACCTCTCCCAGAAAAAAAAAAAAAAAGCTAAGTGACTTTCCATTAGTTTTTGCTAGGCCATGAGAATTATGGTTTCCCAAATGAATGGTGTACAGGAGCCTAGCGTAATTGAAAAAACACAAGCATGGTCTGCCATGAGGAGACGGTCCTTGTGTCACTGTTGAACTGTGCGAATGTACTTTCCAGAGCTGGCGAGAAAGAGAGAGAAAATACAAAAAAAGAGCACGAGAAGGAGTACAGACAGAAGGCTGGGGCAAACAGATTTATTAAATAATAGTGTGGAGAATGAAAAGAACTGATTGAAAACATTGGTGGTGTTACACAATGCCGATCAAGCAGCAAATAAAGATGAATCAGCAGAGGGCATCAAATTATATAAAAATTCTTCTAAAGAGAGCCAGAAGAGGAAAAAACAGTACAGCGTGAGTGAACTTCCAGTTTGGCTTCAGAAAGGATAGTTTGGATAAAGTGAGATTTTAGTGGCAAAAAATGACATAAGACGCCCATGTTGAGGCAGTTTGCTAGCACTTTAGCCCCAAGGACAACAATAGAACACAATAGAACTGCACAGTTCTGCAAGTTTGACTTGTAAAGCACTCCAACACACACTATCAATATCTGCCTTGCCTCCTGCATTCTCTCCATCTTATTTCTCTTCTTCCCTTCCACTCCCCCACTCCCTTCACTGTGTTTGTGTGAGATACTTGTGAAGCAGCCCCATATTGTGATGATTGAGGCCCTGTCATTGATTCAGATGGCACATTTGTCAGACACATGTTTGCCAGCAACTGCTGTTGCTAGGGTGCGCGGCGCTGCTGTGGAAAGCATCTCTTGTTGACTTCCTCACTGGGTGGTTCATGTGTTTGTCAGGTCACCGTAACCCCTGACACCATCACCACCTCCTGCTTTTCGTACTGCCTGTTAATGTAACTCTAGACTCCCAAAGAGATTACCGCCACACTCATGCATCACTGCTGACATAAGGAAACATAAAAGATCAACATTTGCAACTGCAAGAGGATAACAAAAAGTATTTGTTGTAAGAATCGTCCACAAGAATCCTCTGATGAAAACACATGCAGGCAGCCTTCACTGGAGAATGTGTAAAAAAAAAAAAAATAACCCCAGGACTTAATACTGATTTACTACTCCAGAGGTGGCACACACATATTATTTGTGATAAGTGCACTTTTTTTCAATTTATCCTCACTGACGTGTCTAAGGGGCATGACAATGGTTTAAAGGTTGGTTTATTATCAGCTCAGCAGGTACGTAATACAGTGGAGAATATTCCAATATTCCATTAATTTTTATGTTGAGTGATGTCATCATGACTTTCTGACTTCTCTGGCTCAGTGCTGGCAGGACTGAGAAGACTTTCATTATAATTTGGTAGTGAAAGGTGAACGGTGACTTCAGTGCTCATGTCTGCTCTGTCCTTCCTCCGTGGGATTAGAATAGAAATATAGAATAGAAATATCCCGTATTGTCAGTAACTGGGGAAATTCAAGTGTTCCCGCAGCAAAGTGACAGGCAGATGGAGCATGGAGATAAAAAAAAAAAAACAATTTACAGCATAATAAAAAAAATAATGTGCAGTTATTAAGTTATTAAAAATGTAAAAGATTATTAAAAACAGAAAATGGAAAAACTGTGCAAATAACAGTGGTGTTATTTTTGCCAAAGTTCTTCTGTTTCCTTCCACCTGCACTGGGTCGAGAGGGCATCCGAAAGCAGCGCTGGCCTTCATGATGAGCTTCTCTAAACGCTTTCTCTCAGCTGTAGATAAGCTACTGTTCCAACAGACAACATCATAGAAGATGGCTGACATCACCACAGAGTGAAAAAAGGTCTTCAGAAGCGCCCCCCTCCAAAAGATCTCCTCAGCAGTCTGCTCTGACCCTTCCTGTAAAGAGCATCAGTGTTGTGACTCCATTTATTCTTCAGGTGAACATCCGTGTACTTATAAGAGTCTGCTCTCTTAATGTCAGTTCCCTGGATGTTCACTGGTGTCGGTGTGGTGGGTCTGCACCTGCGGAAATCCTACACCAGCTCCTTGGTTTCCCACATTGATCAGAAGATGGTCACGCTGGCACCAGTCCACACAGTCTGTATTCTGAGTCATCCTCACCTGTTATGAGGCCAGCTATACCAGAGCTATCAGTGAGGTAGTCCACTAACCACTGGGACAGCTCCAGCTTCTACCTCAGAAGTCCAGGCTGGATGGTGTTCAAAGCACTGGAGATCCTTACAGTGCTTCCAGGCTTCTCCAGCTGGGTCAGAGTTCGGTGCAGGACGTAGATGGTGGCATCATCCACCCCGATTCTAGGCTGGTAAGCAAACTACACCAGATCCAATGAAGACTGAAGGAGGAGGCAAATATGTTTGAGGACCAGTCTCTTGAGGGTCTTAATCAGACGTGAGATCAGTGCTACCAGCCTGTGGCTGCTGAGGTCCTCCGGATGCGTGGTCTTTGGTACTGGTACCATATAGGATGTCTTTCACAGCTGTGGTACTTTCCCCAGCTTCAGGCTCATGTTGAACATGATGCCAAACAGTTGGTCAGCGCGGCACCTCAGGAGCTTGGAGCTGATTCCACTTGGACCTTCAGCCTTTTGCATCTTGATCTCTCGCAGCTCGTTCCTCACCTGAAGTGTTGAAAGGGACAGGATGGTGTTGGAGGAAGGGGGGCGTGGGATGGAGTCTTTTGAAGCAGAGGTGGTGGATGATGGCTGAGGGCTAAGAAGTCATGGGAAGAAAAGCTGGCACTGGTTGAAGATAGGGTGTTTGCAGCAGAGATGATGGGGCTGGGGGAGAGCCTTCATTTCAGGGTTGATCCAGGGCTTGTTGTTGGAGAAACACTGTACCTTCAAAAGGGGCAGAGTGTCATCCGCACAGAAGTTAATGTAGTCAGTGATTATGGATTATGGTGCAAAGGTATTGGGGAAAAAATAAGTTCTCCAAAACTTCTCCAGACATGAAAAATCTAAGTCTGTGTTAAACTGAACTGACCCTCATGTTGAGGATTATCACTGGTGATGAAAGCTGAACCTCACACTATGACCCTTAAGACCAAACAACACTCTTGACTTCGTGGAGTCCAGTTCTTCAGAAAGCACATCATGTGAGGAATGTGAACAAGAGCATGGTTATCGTTTTTTGTTTGTGTTTCTTTCTCTCTTTTTTTATTTTGAGATTGTCAGGGTTGTGCACCGCAGATGAACACAGTGTCAATCTGCCAGACTTGATTTATGCACTAACGTCCTACAGAGTAAGGGAACATTTAGCACATGTGAAAATGCTGGTAAAAATCGCAACGTTTTTTGGAACTACCACCACAATCTTTGCTTATCTCCTATCTTTTCTTTTTACCAAATTTGCGTTGGGGCGAGTTTGTCAGGTCTTGACACAGTGGAGATTCAGCATGAATCCCAAACAAACACAAAGTGGTCAGAACAGTATCAGCAGGATGACTGGAAGCAGTGTATGACTGCACAAGGAGACAACCTTGAAGGGTGTAGATTTGATTGGAATTCTTTGTAAATAATGTATTTTGAGGACATAATGAGTTTATTTTGTGACCATAATCTGTGCGTTATTTACTGTTGTCAAGGACAAAATCCAGATTTTTCTCAGCACTAATTTTTAGATGTTGACTAGTTTCTACTTGCTTAAATATTCCATTTACCTTTATCTTATTCTCACTGGTGAATGATCAAAGAAACACAGTCTTAGTAAACGAGTATTTCTTTAATTATTACTGACTACACCCATAATAATTTTCAACCATAACTGGAATTACCATACTGTTATATTTTGAATTCCCTCCCTCCATCTTTTACTGGACACTGTTGCCTCCTGAGTGTGAGCAGAAACCATCTACAGTTGGCGAAAACATAAGAGAAATGATGCGCTTGGTAATACCTTAAAGGAAAGAGCTTTGAATTCATGATAAATTATTGCTTTCATCACAGACTTCTCATGGTGCTCTCAGTCATTAAAACTCAAAAAACCTCAAAGTTAGATGAGAGTATTTTTAAATTTCTTGGCCCATATAATTTTCAGCTAAATTTGAATATATAATTGAAGAGATGGCCTCATGATTAAAAATTGTTATGTGTTTGTCGGCTGATCGCTAACATCAATAGAGACCAGTGTGATTTAAGACACTGGCACTATAAACAGCAGACTTCATATTACAAAAATATTGTGCAGTAATTTTTACTTTTATTGTTCCTTTTCCAGCATCCTTTGTACCGCTCTCAGTTTATTTATTCCATTGTGTAAGTTGTGCAGTAAGTGACATGAATATTATCAGGACACTCTTAGAATTGAACTTCTTGACCTCATTCACCTCATATCCTTTCCTCAGCTTGCTTGCTTTCACTGTAACTCTCAAACTTTTCAGTCAGGCATTACTGGCTTTCCTTTAAAGAGTCTTTATAATGAAGTACTTCATTTAGTAATTAGCTCATTTATGCGACCCACTGTCAGGTGCCTTCTCCAGCTGGTGGCGCTCTTACTGGCGAACTAGTCTGTCCGTGCCTAGAATCAGGCCTGTAAATAGGATTTGGAGGCAGATGCTTTATAAATTGCAGTGCAGATGTAAAACACATGACTTTGGGGAGCAGCGAGTCCCTCAGGTTCTATCATTTTGTCTCTTTCTCCTACCTACTTCTACTCCTCTTATTCTTTGATTTCTCTGTCCTCTTATTCAACTACTGCACATCCGCCATATTTTCCATCTTATTGTATGTCTGTATTTATCAGATCACACCTTCATTCTGAAGGTCTCCTTAACCTCCTACGCAAATCCAAGTTAATATATAGATATGCAATGTGTTCTAAAGTGTGCATGTGTCCGTGTGTTACGGTGCGCATTTTATGCATTCTTGACTGTAAGTCCAAATTTCTGTGTCAGACTGTAGGTGGTGTACTGTGGGTCTGCTGACAAATAACCTCTGGATCAGCCGTCATGTGTTTATTAGACACTCTATCCAACAGGCAGAAAATTGGCCTGAATTTTTGCCTTGCACCTCTGCTCTTCTGCTGCGTGAAGGCAGACCCAGCAGCTCTGATTGCTTCTGACACTGACAACAAGACCTAGCTTCCTGAGAAGACTTTCTGCAGAGCTCCTCTTGTATCTGCACAGAAAAGTCAAAGGTGATCAAATCAAATAAGATGTTTTTTCTCTAACGCTTGCCAGAACTTAGAGGTCAGACAGCGAGTTACGTATGGATTGGCAGGTTTATGTTTACTTTCAGTGTGCTGAAATATGTCTTTATCCCATTTTTTTAACCCTGACATTTGAACCTGCTGCATCATTCCTTTGTGAGTGAAGGGCAGATGCATCATTTGTAAATTATGCTATAGTTACCTTGGCCTGCAGCTTGATAACTTCAGGATCACTTTCCCTTTTCAACCCCTCTCCGCTACATTCCTGCTGGTCTCTGCTTACTTCTACGTTTCGCTCCAGATGTGGCATTGTTTGGACACATTTGTTTTGGGCTGGGGCCGGTAGACCTGCTCACAGTCTGATGTCATGCTCTATTTAAAGGGAAAGCCATGAGAACTGGGTGGAACGCTGTGGTTTCACTTCAAAGCTTCTTTCTTGGACTACTGATGACTGTCATCCGTGGCACAGCAATCTGTGTCATGGACAGATGACCACATTCATTTTAACTGTTGACAGATATGTGATTTTAAAAAGGCTTATAGAGGAGGCAGGATTTTGCACAAAAATCAGGAAGTTTAACTTTTACCTCATGGCCTATGAGTTTTACTGAAGTTTTCTCAGTTTCACAGTTCTTTAAAATAACCTGCCACTCCTACAAAGAAACAATACAGGGTCTTATTTAAAGATTAGGCTCAGGCTGTTTATGGTATAACTGAGAGAAACCTGATACTATAGTTGGATGAGATGAAAGGATGATGCCCTCAATTGAACCAACAAACATGACAGGTTTTTATGGGTCAGGGGAGTCACATGCTGCTTAAACTTTCATGCCTCTCTAATTAGCTCTGTCAGTCAATGAACCTGGCACCTCATGCCATTAAAGAATGGGATAATGAATCCTGTCTGTCTCTCAGTGTGTGTGTGTGTGTATGTGTGTGTGTGTGTGTGTGTGTGTGTATAGGGTATTCTGTACCACATTAAATATGAAATATCTCACAGTGTTCCAGCTATATGGGGGTTAGGATAAGGGCATCTTTTCCTCGATGACTGAGCTTATTGTGTCTCTTATTTAAACTGTGAGCATAGTGGAAAGCCGCTTTACTGTCAGATTCCCCATGGGAGCTCTGCCTTCAGCACTATTTGGCCTTCAAACACATATATATTTGCCAGGTCCTCTCTAGTGTTTCTGCTTCAAAGAGCCAAAAGTTCTAACCCTGCTAAATATTTCCGGTTCAAACGGGCATCTTTGCTAGATGTTCATCCCTCTCTGTCCTTTCTCCTTTCTCTGTGGTATTTGCTTAAGGAGTTCACAGTGGCCTTACAGGAGTTGAAATCTGAAATGACTGAGGTGAAGTGCTATTAGGCAATTTAGTAATGCTCACACACATACTTCCAGAAAAAGGGAAAGTAGCAGTGAGATAATATTGTCATCACACAGGCTCTCTTTGAATTTGCATCAGTTTGGGATGCCCACATCCTGACAATGCTTAAGTGTTGTATTCACACACTCAGGCACAAATATTTAAAAGGTTAGGTTAGAAGGTGACACAGCCTGCTGAATGTTTTTAAATGCATTATTGCCCATTTGTGCATTGTGTTTTATTCCCAGATTGTTTAAAGAGAAAGATGCTGGCAACGGAAAGTGAGTTTTCCCACTTTTGCAGCGTACATATAATTCAACAGTTGTATTTTCAGAGTAGTTATATATAAATGCAGATGTTTTTGACACCGAAATGTGTTTCTCTGTGGGTCTCGCTCCCTTTCGGCTTAAAGTTCACTACAGTGCATTGCCACTGTGGTCAGCATCAAAGGCCTGGATATAGACATGTTTACACACTTTCATGCACAGACACGCAAACAGACCTTTGGATCATTTATATTTACTTACATATGAGAACATAAACAATAAAGATGAAATCAGGAAAACTCTTCAGCTCATGCATCCTTTCCAAAAGCACACTCACAAAGTCACACGCTCACACACACTCACACACACACAAACAGTCTGCCTGGCTGCGGTCCAGTGCTGCGCCCAGTGTTTCCTCCAAACACAGAGGCCAGATATTACACATAATGAATGGATAACAGTTCAACCCTGGGGTCATGAGGTCAAGCATCTAAATGATCAGTGCTTCCGCTCCAGATTCTGTTTATGACTATGTGTATACACACCATACAGCCTGTCAGACAATTATATACACCCCACACCCAGCGTCAAGCTCAGACAGCTGGCGCAGCCAAACATTCACCGTCTGTTTTAGGGAGGGGGGGGGGGGGGGGGGGGGTGTTTGTGTGGGGGTGCGTGGAATTACTCATGTTATCAGGACATAAATCTGTTTACCCACCACTTGCAAGAGTCCATAACATAAATCAGAACAGAATGAAGGACTGGGTTTACGGTTTGGTTAAACTTAGGTTTAGTTTCAAGTTAGAGTTAGAGTAAGGCAAGTAGTGATTATGGTGAGAGTTAGGGAAAGTTTCCAAAAAAATGAATGAATGCAATATCTTCTTGTGCAATAGATACACAAGAATCTGTGTGCCCGTTTGTGAACTCATTCAACTTATTAATCTGCTACTAACACAAAGATTAAAAAGAAGGCTAAGGCTGCGAGGAAATTCTGTTAGTGCTGGAAAAAAAGTCTTCTTCATCTTAGTCAGAGACAGTCTTTATTGCTGCCCTTGACTCACATTTGTCCCATTTTCTTTCACATATTAGTCTATCCTAGTGTGCTGCACATTGCAGGAAACACAGATAATGAATCTCAGTGTATACCGTGATAATGTGGGGAAAAGATGTAATTTGTTCACACATGCTCACTTTTCAAGGATGATAAACTCACATTTTAGAGGGCTAAAGCAGGTGTTTGGGTGGGACAAATGGGAGGTACTGATGGATAAGGTGACAGGGTGGAGTAATAACAAACTTCAGTATAAATTAGAGTTAAACATTGTCATTTGATGGGAGCGTCAGACTGGTTGAAACATAGTTTCATTTTCATCCTTCTTTTTTTTATTTACTTGTGTTTCTATCCCAGATTCCCACAGTCCTTTTTACATTTGAAAAAGTTGGACATCTAAAGAGAACAAATTAGTTCATTGGATTACTCTTCGCCTGCGGACAGTGTTATTTCATAAATAAATGTTTCACTGATCTTTGAAACAGGAAATTATCCAGTGGGAAAAGTCCAGTCCATGAAAGCAGCTTTGCATCCTTTCACAGCGGTTTTATTTCATGTAGCATCTTTTGCTCTGTACCCGTTTGGAAGTAGGGACAAAATCTTCATCATCACCGCTCATTGACTCAGCCCGTGTGTATGTACATATCCATTTGTTTGGATTTGTTTATCTTCTTCCGTCTGTGTTGTATATATGCAGCCGTGTATACGTACACCTACACATGTTTTTGTTCAAATGCCCTTTTGTGGTATGTCATGCCTATCTGTGGGTTATAACTCTGCATTAGAAAGTTGATGCCTGACTCTTCAGCCTCAGCACCATAGTGTATATCTCATTTCCGTGTTCGCATGCAGCCTTAAACTGCCGAGGAGAAAAAAAGGGGTTTGTTATGTGAACCATGTGTGGCTACCGATGCACATCTGAAAGGTTAAAGCAGCAGGGAACTCAAAAAGTGTGGCTACATCTGCCAACTTATTTTACTCTGTATCTGATGTCAGACATGAGACTGTCAGTCTGTGAGATGCTATCAGCTCCGAGGCATCCAGCGAGGCCTAAAATGACCATTGATACCAGAGATAGGTATGATTTTGGTCTGTGTAAGTCCTCTAAGCCCTCTTGGCTGAAACAAAAACTGTGATGTACATCATTTCTTACTACAAAGTCACATTTTGCTCCATGGGGTTTTGAGGAATAACTTTCAAAAGCTTCCATCTTTATCCAGATTTAGCGAGTGGGAATAACTGCTTCCTGTAAGACACGGTGGGATTATGAGTAAATGCAACAGACACACAAAGTGTCCTGTGGAGGAAAATGTATTAACAGACTTAATGGTGAGATTGCAATGTCAGGTTTGAGTTTGTTGTGTCAGTAGTTACAGGGAGGCTTTGTTGATATCATATGTAAGATGTGGAGCAGATCATCAGCTTTCTTCTTTACCTTACATACCTTATGCCTCTCAGCTTAAATCTCAGTGATGTTAGAATGAGCGTTGCTTTTATTTCCAGAGCTTAAACACATCTAAGGATCTGTCTGTATCTGCACCTTGGAGAGGGGCTAAGGTATCCCCTGTACTGTCTTACAGCACTACTACTATCTTCTTCAATGTTCCTACTTTTGAACTAATCTCTCTCTGGCTTCTTCCACCCCTGCCACTCTATGTGTCCTGGTTCTAGACACAAACTAAGACCTACAGTCTCTGGTCCTCCAGAGAAAGTTACAGATGTTGTTGGGAAAACCACCTCAGTCCACCTCTTCTAAATCCTCATGGCTCTGTTAGATGCTACAGTGCCACTGTTGTCTAAGCCCCTCCTACAATTTGAATGACAGACTCATAGGCGAGCAGAGCAGAGGTATTACTATCAGGTTTCCCTCTAACTACAGCAAAGACTGAGTCTGAGCCTGCTCTGCCACAGGGATCTTATATTCCCAGAGGCACTCACGTGCCTTCTGCTTATGAAATTACACGCTTGGCCTTAGCTATTCTATTTCACAGAAGAAATTCACTTTTATTGCTGACATTTTGTTTTCCGTGACTTTACTAGAGAATGAAAGAGATGAAAAGAAGGATAAGAAGAAGTGGGGGTGGTAGTGTTTAAGAAAAGCCAACATCTATTTCCATTGGGGAGCTGCTTTGCTTAGTTGAACCGCATGGTTTGGATAAGAGTAGATATTCCGCATAAATATTTTTACGTGTGATTGACAATTAGCCCAAATGTGCTCATAGTTCAGCTCACGATGCTTGAGAAAAAGCCATTTGAAGTACTTTGATGTAGCTCAACGCTCTGTGATCATTTTCTCTTTTGGTTCGTCTTTATTACTTTCCCTCCTCATTTCCAATCTTCCTTTACATCAGGTAGATAACACCCTTTGCTCTTTTTTAAGCTCTGTTGTGAGAATATCAGAAACGTTCAGAAAGTTTCAGGTGGAGAAAGCACGTACACAAAAAGAGCTCCAAACACAGCGTTCAGTTAGAAACTTTTAATCTCTGTTTATCTAGGCTGTTGATTTATAACTGAGTTCCCAGGATTTATTGGTCAAGCTGTGATGCAGAGGATTATAAACCCTTCAACAGAACTGCTCTCTGTTAGTTATTATTCAATATCTAACACAGAGCTTCAAGTCATGATGGACCTTGAGTGAATTTTAATGAAAGATTTCCTGCTTGGTCCCTGCCAGGCCGACTAACACGCAATATCACCCGCTCCTTAAGAACTCACTTCTTCAAATTAAGGGTGAGGGAAAGGCTGCACTTCTAAAAACAGAATATTTTCAAAGGAATGAGGCCACTTTCAGGAAAGTTACAGGAGCTGTATCCGACTTTAGACCTCGGTATGGGTCAGTGAGTGTAGGAGCAGTAAAACCCAGAAGGCCGTGTCTCCCCCTTTTACTTCACCAGCTCAGGCCAGAGATGAGGTGATCCACACGGTTGATATGTGTGTGTATGTGTTTGCGACAGGAGAAAAAAGTCAGACTCTGGTCTCGGTCCAAGACAGGAAAACGCTGAAGTAAGCTCGCCCGTCACCTCCCAAACTCCACTGGCCTAATTATTCCTAATGCAGTTGTGTGATTTATTCTTTTAGCACCCTTTTAACAGGGTGTAGATGTGTGTGTGTCTAATGTGGTAGTCTCGCTGAAAAAAGGTCATGTGAGGACAACTGCTCTAAGGATGCAATGATGTATCAGATGTGTGTTTTTTGACAGATTTTCTTTCCTGCCATTGCTTGGTTTGTGTCAGGAGCTGAGACTCACCCATTTTATGCTGTACAGACTGTTCAGAACAGCCCCCACAGAGAGCAGAGGAAAGAGTTCAGTCTGACGAATGATGTCAGTGTTTGGAGAGGATGAGTGTGATGGTGGGTGGGGGGGGGGGGTTACATGGGTCTGGGAAAATAAGAGTTTGTGTGGGGGAGGTAACATGAGATCCCCCACAGAGATGCTAAACTCCTTTACAGACTGAAAGAGAGAGAAGAGGACTCTTTACAAGGATGAAGAAAAACGTTCCCCTTTTAATCTGTTTGCAATCTAAAAATAACCTCCCCTCTCTGTCTACTGCCCACTGGGGCAGGCTTGTTAAAGTGTCTGTCTCCGAAGGGAAAGAGTCAAGTGCTACAGAGGACCAAACAAAAAAGAAGCTAGTAAAAGGGATGAGAAAAGAGGGAGGGGTTAAAATGGAAAATGGAGCAAAAGTAGGAGGGCAGAGGCAAGGTAACAGCAAAAATATGCAAAGAAGGAAGAGTGCTGGGAAAGATTTAGGACAGATGGATCCTCGAGAGAGTGAGAAAAGGTTCATGAAGCTTTAAAGACTGCTAAGTGGATCATCAGATTTCTACCTTGTCAACTGTTCCTTCTCACCACGCCAGTCAGCTAGCCAGACTGAGTGTAAAGCAGTTACACACCAACAGTATGTGGCCCCAAGGTTTTTTTGACTGTTGGTGCAGCAGTAAAAGCACCTAATGCTTGGAAATGTGAAATAACAGAAAAACTTTTCCTTGGCCCAATGGCATGGCACTTCTCTAAGGGGTTCACTGCACATGCGCTGAATCGCACATTCCAGATAGTCACCCATTCTTCAAATGCTTCCCTAGTTTTCAGTCTGACTCACAACTTTCTACTATACCAGTGTGGCCAGCCACCCAGCCTGATGTGTCATCCCCATCTGTTACTGTTCTTTTTCCCCTGACTTCCAGGAAAATGAATGGAACAGGACAGTATTTGTTTTCAGTGGGATTTGGTCATTTGTACCAACAACGTATTAGAAGAAATGAACAAAGAGGGACAGAAGTTCTAAAAATGCAAGACACTGTCTCAAGGACATGCTGAGCTTCTCTCGGAAACTAAAACAATCTCTGAAAGGTGGAAAAGAGACTCAAAGAATGTGGAGAAAAGTCTACTTGGTGGATTCTTCAAATTGCGACTCTGCTATACTCAGAGGCTCCTTCTTTCTGACCTGCACTACAGAGCTGGCTCTCAACTTGCTCACCTCTAACATTCCACCTTAAACAGCGGCAGATAAAAGCAT
Organism: Diplotaxodon limnothrissa; assembly: GCF_057381915.1. Lineage (NCBI taxonomy): Eukaryota > Metazoa > Chordata > Actinopteri > Cichliformes > Cichlidae > Diplotaxodon > Diplotaxodon limnothrissa. The sequence goes on from NC_140602.1 coordinate 8,123,507, forward strand.
CTCGTCATCTCTTCTCTGACCTCAGTTCCCTTTCATTTTATAATCACACTCACACTGTGGTTAGCAGAAATATTATTCAGATACTCTCAGATGACATAAAGAGCAGACTGTTGCCTGCCAAGTACACAACTGATATGCTACAATTACACATCGTAGCTGATAAACAACATATGGACGCTTTACTTTCAGACAAGATCACACAAAAATACTAAAGCTACATACCTTATCAGTGGTGCCTTTTTTACCACTGTGATGTCATTTTCCCATTTAATTCAGGGGGAACTAACCTCCCTGCTACCATTACTTTTTCCTTTTTTAACAATGGAACATCAGCTGGGCGTCTGTGGAGAGATTGCAACACTGAGGTTATTCTAGTCTGCTGGAGCTGCAGCAGTCTGGCAGAAATATCTGAGCCCCTGACCAAACCAGCTAAACACCATTCATAAATTCCTCCAAGATTGCAGCCAAGAGCCTAAGACCTGATGATGTGTGGACTGCCTGACCTGCTATTTGCTCTCTCTGCTGGTTTGAAGCAGACTACCTTGCCATAGAAAGAAAGGTATTCTAATGTTAGATAAGAGCATATCCTCAGACGCATTTTCTGTCTTCTGCTAGTTTTCCCTATCCTTCAAAACATAACAGCAGTGATTTGCGTATTTGTTTTTTGAGGTCAGTAGAAGCTTTTAACATTTCAAATCCTCTCAAAACTTTACGAGCCTATATTTCATTTTAATTTTCCTGTCCTCGGTCTGCATGCGCGATAGCAAGGTGGATAAGAGATGAAAAATCACCAATCACATGAGACTATCTTCATTTGTTATTCTTTCCTGGAAGTGTTGCAAATGGTACTCCTCCACATAGTTTTCAGTACATGAACTCTGAAAGTGTCTTTCTGTAAAAACAAAAAAGAAGTTAAGGTACGCATTTTGCAGTAGATAAAAAAAGGACATGAAAGGGGCTTCCTTGTATTTATGTTATGTTTGAGATGGTTGTGAATCACAGTTAAGCAGATAATTCTAATGTAACTCTCTATCCTCAGTAAGTGGATAATAAGAAAGCAGGATCAAAGTCATCTTCTGTAATCACAGTTTACATTTGAACAACTCTTATTTATTTAGCATTTGTAGATATTTTAATATTTACACTTGATAAATTATTGCTCCTATTTTTGACTAAATCTTTGACCAAAATCTGGGTGTGTTGTAGTGGCGAAAGGTCCTCACATGGCCCCTAAAGACCCAGTAGCCCTAGATTAATGGCTTTCCTGCTACCCAAGAGATGAAGACTGTGCCAAAACAAATGGTTGGGCACGCGATGTTGGCATGACAAATTGAAGTGAGGTCAAAAGGGCAAAAGACAGACCACAGCCCAGACCGACAGTTTTTCTAGTGGGGCTGCAATGAGACCATAATGCTAAGCTGAGAGGTCACCAGCGCAGGGTTACAGGTTGTAGCTTGTCCCTGTCTCAGCCTTTTAATGGACTGTGACAGGGCTTCCGATCCCAGCACCCTGGCCAAATGTTATATTCATCAGAGCAGCTCCTGGGTGCAGCACTAGCACTTTTCATGGATACGGAGTTTGACACATAAATTAGAGCGTGCTATCCTTACCTCAGCTTGTGCAACCAGAAAGGTATTCATCTGATGTGCATCATTCTGGAAGCGAAGACAAAAAGAAGTTGGCAAACTGTGCTGTAATGCTCACAGTAGTCATTTCACTTGAGTTATTTATTGTAAGTTTATAAGATGTCAGAAATGTGAAATGCTGTTGTAGTATGCAGTCAACCATATAAACAGCAAAAGAAATAAACACCAGTTCTGAGTTAAAACAAACGTCATCTCTCACTTTAAGGTATGTTACTTCCTTAAGTGAGCTCATTTCAGATTTTGGAGACCATTCTTAGCACCGGCGCAGGCGTTTGTCCACGATTGTTCAGTGTTTACTTAATGTTTTCCAAGTGTTGATTTGGTGAAAGTCTGATATGGGATTGTGGTTTCAACTCTTGCGTTTTGAAGTAAATTGGCTAAATCAAAGTAGAAAAACATAGGCTGTAAATCATTACTCGTTCACTGATAAAAATGTTTTTTTGAAATGCACGGAGCATTATGTTCACACATAACTCAGGATGTGAATGCTCACATATGGCTGAAGGTCAAGAGGGGATTGTTGGTGTTTGGGTGACTGTGAGAACCTTAGTCTTGAATACTCTGGGTTTCTTATAGTTCTTTGTGACCAAAGAGTTAAGCATTCAAGCAGATCTAGTTGTGCAGCAGCTGTAAAAATAGGAAGGAGAGGCAAAGTATAATTCATGAGATAGCGGGCACGACTACTGCGGCTTGCTTCTGGTAGAAGAAAAATTACCCACAGCAATTTTTGTAGATGAATTAATTCAATATTATTCATTATGTCCAAAGCCCAGATAAAATAGCACTACTGGCCAGAGGATGACATTTGTGTACTTCTGTTTAGAGTGAACCTTCCCTTAAGCTGTGTGTCTGGAAATAAAATGTTTTCATCATGAATAATCCCCTTTTAGAAATTTTGATAGTGGCATTGTGTACAAGAGTAAGTATATTCTCCATGCTACCCAAGGGTATTGTAAGTCTCACTTTCACTTTTAGCCATTTGAGGCCCCATAATCTGTCAGATTTGGAATAAGTCACACTCACTGTACTCACCTATATTAAAACCTGAGAACATATAACAACGATTTTATGTAAGCCCTCTATTAATTGCTAAGACATGGGCTGAGAAAAATATTCTTAGGTACACAGAATATTCTCTGGTTTGCTCTTTGGCTTGCTCGGCCGCCAGCGTTCCACACAGGTATGTCAGACAGGTGGGGTATGGTTGATGCACAGAAGCTGCTTTCTCTATCTCAGCCTCCTGCACTGGTCTCCAGTGAGCCCGAGCACATTTGATGGGAACAAAGTGAGTGCTGCCAGGTGCTTTGGCCTCCTTTTCAGCACTGGAAATGCATTGGGGAGTATACAAAAACATTTAGTGTGGTTTCAGTTGATTAAGTTTGTTGATCAGCAGGAGATTAATCGTGTAAAAACTGGTTTATTTCTTCATCATACACTCCTATGCTTCAGTGAGAGCTCAGCCAGAAATACCAATGTTTTTAATAGGCTCTAAGCGTACTATCTCATCTGTGAAGATGTTGAGCAATTGAGCACAATCTTCGAGTCAGTGGTGATGTTGTGCAGGATCTCTGCAGAGACCCTGCAGTGATCCTGCTGAATCAGTGGGCATATAGCCTTAGGATCACTGTGGCATCCAGCACAGAAAGATCAATACTGATGTTGTGTGGTGTAGAGACAGCAGGGACTGGATCAGTGCTGGTTCTGTTCCAGCCAGCATGGGTCAGTGCTGCACACTGTCTGTGGTGGAGTTGTGGATGTATGAATGGCTTCTTGCAGTGGCTGTACAGAACGTCATTCTTCTCACCCTCATCTGAGGCTGACATCCGAGGGGGAAGCCCAGGAAGCCGGCAAGTTAAATGTTTTTCTGTCCCCCTGGTAGGAATGGACGTATCGGGTGCTGTTTTAATGTGTGTAAAGTATAAACACACGGCAGTGTCCAACGACCCAAGGTAAAAACGACAAGGACATTAGAGAAAACAGACTGTGTCTCAGCAATATGCAGGGGGGAAACCAAAAACATTAATGCTGGGTTTGTTTGTCCTAAGAGTTACTTGCCCACTTTGCCATTTCCCCAAGAATCTTAAATAGCCTTACCTTATTGGCCCTCATAGGGTTGTGTAAATATTCCAACTCAGGTGAAGACTACTATTCCCAAGTTCCTGTTCTCTCCACTGCTGCCAGGTCTAGATGGGACAAAGTACGCATTCCTGGAATAGCAGCACGACTCCAGTAACCAAACTGATTTGCTCCCCCTAGCCTCAGACAGAGATTTATTTATTTATGTATTTGTTTATTTTACCCTCCACCTTTAACTGTGACTGCCGGGATTCCCTTGCAGTGACTCAATTATAAGGCTCATTAACCATTAAACCATTATATAACCTTTTTTCTATGTTCAAATACATCATTTTGTCAATGAACCCGTGCTGCTTACTTTACCTTCTGACGTAAGTGGATACATGTCAGAGAGACAGACACCATACAAAGGCTTAACACCAGTGTGTTTCACCTCACCAGTCTCGGGGCAGCACTGGCACAGCTTGTCTGTCAAGCCCCAGTGAAAAAAGGGAATGAGCAGTTGGTTTATCTCAATGCCTCTGAGAGGGCAATATTTGTGAATTTTAAAATAAAGCTATCCTAAGGTTGGTTGGGGAGAGAGGGGAGGAGTCTTGGGGAGAGGATGAATAGGGTCCTGTGCTCAGCCCCTGGGTGGACTGAACCCCTCTGTTTGAGCTTTTTTCGGCCTTGGCACACAGGATTCCCTGTGAGGAGTTGGTCGGAAGCAGGAAGTGGTCGTGTAAGTCGATCTGCAGATGCAGCACAGAGCTCCTTTTCAACAGCAGACCCCTTGGTCCTATTCTACACAGCGACGCATCAGGTAGTCCTCCTGCTGCACCCGCAGCAAGACACATGCCACACAGAACCACTGGACAGAGAAAGTGCAAAAGATAAGAGGAAACGCTAGGAAAGAGGACAGAGAGACAAGGAACAAAATTGGGAATGATGCCGAAACAGTGCAGACTTCCGCTATTTAAGTCATTGATCAGATAGGAAAAGCTGTTTACCAGCTGTGGTTTAGCACTGCTGAAGTCTCTGCCAAAATCTGACACGGCTGGACAACAGTCCAAACTGTTATCCATGAAATCTTCTTTTGACAGGCAAGGAAGGGTAAAGTAGCCAGTGCTGATACTAAAGTCAGGAAAGAAAGAGTAAGCTACAGGTGCACTGCAGCTTAACATTTCCACAGCATATTGTGGTCGAACTGTTTGTTGCAGATAAGGGACTTTATTATTTTAACGGCTCTGAATTAGATTCTGAGTGCAGTTTACAGTCCTCTCTACTTGAGATCCCTTCGTCCTCCACATATCTCTTCTCCAGCCTTTTTGTGACTTTTCTGATTTCCAAGAAAGAACAACTGCTCCAATTGTGAATTTGAGAACTATGCTACTTCTTATTTCAGATCCTGCACATGCCCCCCAGATCCCTCCCCCCCACCCCAATCCATTTGTTTATAGATAGTTTTATCAGCAACATATAAAAAAGGTCTCACTCACAAAGGTGGCACATTGACAAGCTAATTAGAATGGAATGTGGGGCACTCCAACAAGTGTGTCACGTTCTCCTTCATTTTGCCTTAATTGTCTTGGCTTTTCCAAACCATTACTATAAAGTGGTTTTGAGCAGGATGTATACCACCTTGTCTCTCAGCACTAAACAAGCAGTGCTGAGGCACAAGCAGTAAAAGGATAAAGTTAGAATCCTGCTAAAATTTCACTAAATGACAGCTGAAACTGAGCTTCTGTTGCTATGAACGAGGCTATTGTTTAAATAGGATTCGTTGTTATTGTTTCCAAGTGCTACTTTAGGTGCAGCTGAACTGCTGAAGTGGACCAAAGTGTTGAGTCTCCAAAATAGAAACAAATTTTTAATGATGTTTGTTCGGGCAAGAGAACTTTTTTTTGTGTGTGTGTGTGTGTGTGTGTGTGTGTGTGTGTGTGTGTGTGTGTGTGTGTGTGTGTGTGTGTGTGTGTGTGTGTGTGTGTGTGTGTGTGTGTGTGTGTGTGTGTGTGTGTGTGTGTGTGAGAGAGAGGCTGCCACAGTTCAGTAGTAGTTTGACTGCATTTTAGTGATGTAAAATGCATTACTGAAACAGAGTTTCCAGTTTGCACTATTGTGACATAGAGTAAGGGGTGATGAATTGGTCCAGTCATGTCTCTGGCAGATCGTTTAACTTCAGTAAGCCTTTGAAGAACTGCCGTGACCAAGGAAATCCTTGACATCTGAGACACAACACAAAGAAACATAGACACAAACACAATCCAGCTTATGGTCCTAACATACGTCTAATAAAACCAAACAGAAGGGAAGCAAACTTTATCACCATCAAGATCCTGCTGTTTTGTCATTGGATATTTTTGAATACCATGTCATGCATTAACACAGGCTACTTAGGAAAGTCATAATTAGGTCATTTGGACATTTCCTTAGGCTATTTAAAGAGACACAGGCAGAGTGAATTTGGAAAATGCTGGTACTGACTCACGCACACTAGACCTGGAATTCCCTCTTTGCCATTTGCCAGGGGCCTACTGATTTTGGCATTGGTGCAAATTGGACGGAAGAATAAAAAAGGGAGGGAAAAATATTAAGCTGTGTTTTTTCTTTGCTACCCTTTCCACTCATCTCCTCACATAAATGTTAGAATTCTGCTGGAGACACAAAATACTTATTGTCACCCTAATACACTCAACTCCAAACAACCTAAGCTAAGTCTAAGGAGCTTGGAAAGAAAAGCGTCTGGACTTCTTTAAGTTGCTTGAAGATGTTTCACTTATCATCCGAGAAGCTTCTTCACAGACATTTTAGCATTAAGCTGTGACTGTCAGTCATGCAGCCACTCCAGTAACCTTCGTCCTAAATCTTCCACAAATGTTTTTGTTTCCTCTCATGACCAACCCCCACCTGTCCCTCAGTTCCTGTAGCCTAATGCTAAACTGAAGAGATTTTCTTTCATGTGGGTGTGGGATGGAGACAGAAAGAAAGTGTTAAGACAGACAGCACAAGATAGAATGAAGGAAAGAAGAGGCACAATGGTTCATCTGGGAATGATGTTTGAAGCAAGAAAACAGAAGTTTACTGGTCATGTTTTTTTTTGTTTTTTCTCTGTTCTTGTCTCTGTCCCAACCTAACGGTAGAATACTGAGCTCTTTCTCTCAGCATATGGCACATCAGATGCTGCCAAATCTAAAAGGAGTGAATTACTTTCCATTACAAACCCGCTCTCCTTTTGATTTAAATCTCTGTGACAAGATCAAGTCAGAATTAAATCTGACTTTGATTCAGCCGCTGGTGCCGTAAAGTAATATTACATCTACTACTCTATAAAAACCCAAACATTGTGCATGTCAGTCATACAACTTATACTCACGTTGTACATAAACAGACTTGTCTGGATAAATACAGCACACATATACAATTTTACTCCTCTGAATGTGTGAATGCACTTTCATGCACTCACGTAAAACCTGAACCATTTTCCTAACTGCTATCATGAAGTGAGACCAAATGTTCACAAAAGAGTTTTTGTATATCTGCCAGCTGTGAAGTCTCACAGAAAAACTGTATTTCATGAAAATGTGCTTGTTTTATGTGGCACTGACATGTACTGCATTTAAATGGCCCCCTTTCCCAAAGTTTCACAGTCACATGCCGGGACTTGACTGTCCCCTTGTCTGGAGATACGTGCACACTAACTCCTGTCTAAACCTTACTAAGCAAAAGTTGAACCTGAAGGTGAAAGGTCATGAGTATATCCTGCAGGTAAACAGGAGTCTAAAAGACTTTTGCCTCATTGTCTTTAATGGATTTCTGCCACTCCCAACTTCTTCTAATGAAAGCATCTGTCCACAAAAGGCTGTAGTATGCGGGCTTATCTGGCTGTCTAAAAGAGAAACAAATCTAACTAGAATCTCAAAATTATTTAATATTGCCTGTTCTTCCATACTTAGTTCAACACACAACATGCTTTAAATACCCAGTGATGTTAGGTTTGCTTTTACTCTTTTTGCAGGGGGATATAGAATTTCTTCACTGCTTAAAACATTAGTGTGAGGCACAGACTTTATGCCAGTTGTAAAAATCATTTTAGAGCTTTTGTTACCGTGTAGAAATAGCAGCATGTGCATGGCTGAATAAGTATTTTGCCATTTAGGCATGGCGTATGACGACAAGGAAGCTTGTGTCAAAATTTTGTGGCTACCGCGCGGCTTGTTTCTGCACGCTTGTGTTAGGTGAGGTTGTTCATTTGCTCATGGGAGGTAGGGTGATGGGTCACTAACAAAGGGCTGATTCCCCAGAGGCCAAAGAGGTTGTTGCGCATCTTTCGCAGGCCCAGTCTCATCTCTGGACTTTCACCTATGTGCTACTGGCGCCAGAGTCTCACTGCCTCTGGCTTCTTTAAGGCACAGGATATGCAAATATTAATGGAGCAAAACATGTATGTCATAAATAGATGGACACTTTTATTGTAACACGGTATCATGGATTTATGGGAATCTGATAACTAATGGCTGCAGAAATTATTTAATGAAAGAGAAACTGCAGACAAAGTTTACATAAATATGTCTGTACCGTATAAACCTACATGCCGTTTCAGTCCTTGAGTATGTGTGTACAATAATTTACCTCAAGGTTTGTAAAGATCAAAGTTTATTTTCATGTAGAGGATGAAAAAGACATGTATCTAATTATTAAATAAAACCGGTTTCAATTATTTAAAAAAAAAACTTCACATACTTTAACGTCAAAGTAAAGATTAACAGATGGTCTTTTTTTTATCTGGCACATCTGAATTTGTCAGGATTGTTATGATTTCTTTGTAACGTGTGACTGAAAGAGCTAAAGCCAAAGCTTCTATGTTTCACCTTTCACCTTTTGCATCTACTGTATCCAGATTCAGTAATTGTTCTACCATGACCACTTTATAACGGGACTTTCCTCAGATACCTTTCAGCCAGTGTTTAATGAGTTTAGGTTGTCTTTTGTGGTATGTGGCTTGGTGAAGAAAGCATGAAGTGTCTTTTACCTTATAAATACCTAGATATGTGCAGCAATTAATAGTTAGTTATTTTACTGGAGCTCTTGGTGTGTCTTATAGTATTAACTGTCATCTGGTTAAATTTCCCCCGAGTACAGCCCTGGACCTAATTGAAACAATTACAAATGAGGCTAAATGAGAATGTCAACTGATGATTTTTTTAGAGGCAACCAAATACTTTTGCCCAGGCAGAAGAAAGGACAAGCAAATATTGATACGGTAAAGAAGGAAGACTTTCTCCATTAAAAACAAGAAGGAGCCAGGAAATTTTACCTCCATCGCCCTTTTCATTAATATCCTCTTCTACTCACTCATGTTTTACATGTCTGTCACACACACCTTTTTCTGTCACAGCCACACAAGTAATATTCCACAGACAAGCAGAAATACTGGAAACTGTGTCAAGAAGAAAAAATAATAACCTTGAGATGCTCTAAAACAAAGATTCCATCATGTTGATGGAATGCTGTGGTTAGCAATATGGAAACAGACTGACTCCAGAATTCAGTGGTTAGCAAAAAAAATAAATAAAAGAAAAAACTCGTCTGTGAAAGAGGAAAAACTTGGGAGGGGGTAAGGACAGCCTCTGGAATTACACACCAAAACCTCTGAGACGCGCACACTCATGCACACTAACAGATTCACATACACATACACACCTTCTATCTTACCCACTGAGCAGTTAACCACAGTGGGTGAAGGGTGGGGTTAGGGTGGTGGCGAGCAGGGAGGCACAAATTTAACAAACCTCCTTTAGTGCTTTGCTCGCTGCTTCATTTGAAGTGCTCAGATGTGCTCTTCTTTCAGACACTCTGAACTGACTTCTCGCAAAATGTCACCAGTATGGCAGAAGACAGATGACTCATTAATTATCCTCTGTAAATCGTACACTGAGAAACTAAGGTTATGAACTACTGACAGGCCACTGCTGTTCGCACACCCACATCCATTGCTTCTGTTTTAATAACTGCGGTGGCAGAATTGAGAAAGCGCATCACTGTCATATCTCTCCTCCTAGCCTGCCGTTAAATAGACATAAGTGCAGAGATCTTAAAGGCAAATTGCTTGCATAATGGATGTCTCCAGAATTACAGGGGAGGAGGCAGGCACGCTGACAGAGGTTTTGGCGGAGAGCCCCAACAAGGGCCTGGGGCCAGCCACTCTCACCATGCATTCTCTTCACTGGGCTGGTCATGCTGGGAAAGGTGTGAGGAGAGCAGTGAGACACCCCACCAGCATCCCTCTCATTACACAGCCTACTGGGCTACGCAACACACTGAACAACCCATCCCTTTTGCACACTTTTCCTTCTACTTAATGGAATTCCCCGTTACCCCATAAATGCCTCTCCATTCCATCACCTCTTACCTCTCATCATCTCTCGTCTTCATCTGTCTTCTCTCCCTCAGTGATCTTCTAGACCACTGCATGTTGATGTTTCAGTGCACAAGCATCTGGAAAAGGCGAACAAGCAGCTGATGGCAGTTATTGATTTCCATTATTATAAAGCAAGCCATTCTTTGTAGGAGTGGATTACTCACCCTGCTGTTGCTTTTCTCTTGGCATTAAGGGTTTTTTGTTTCTCTGGAGAGTCATTGTCTTCCCGAGCCACCTTTTTTTTGTGGTGTCTTAAACAAATGTTGAATTGCTGCATTGTTAAGATCACCCATTTTAGTAGCTCTGGTCTGCTTTTACCATTTCTGTGAGCCACCTTTGGGTACTCTCCTATTACAGAACGCACATCAACAGAGGTGTTGAGTGGCTCATAAAAAAAGAGATGCTGAGCCTGTAGTCTTTTATGTTAACTGATTTTGAGAGATATGGCGCTTAGAGGTTTTGGCCTCTAAATGGCAAAAGCAGCTATGTGAGACTGATGTGATGAGTCGACAAAGATTTTGACAGCGCTACTAGCAAATATTCACTTAAACCAACACCACATACATCCTGTTCTAAAATGACAGGAAAGGGGCTTCCAGGAAATTGAGCTTTCATTCAAGCACCGTTTAACCATCCCTTCCTTCGTTCCTGTGAGAAACCAGTACAGACCCTTGTGAAAGTAATGGGAGAAAACAGTGTAGCCACTTTTGTTACAGTTATGTGCACGCACACACACAAACACGCGTGGACTTATACCACAAGCACACCAGTTCTTAGGCACTCAGCAGTCTCAAGCTGAGAGTCAGGGTGGTGTTGTGGTGAAGCCATATGGGGCGCCACTGCCTGAAAGACTTGGTGATTTGACAGGAGGCCTGAAGAACACACACTCACATGGACACATACACACAGCCTTAATTGACTTATAAAACTGCACTAAAATGCACTTTTATGGAATAAATTTTAGACCAGTCACACAGGATTTGATATGAACTTGTGCCCAGCTTGCAATTCTGTCACCACCACATTGTCTTTATACACAGTCCAACAGCAATTCATGCTATTTCATGAAAAAACTGAGTAAGCAGTGCAAAAACACCACCAATTTGCCAGATTAATATGCAAGCAGTCTCTGTATGAAATAATTCTTGTTTATGAGAAGGGAAAGAAATACTGTGCAGCCCAGGGCTGTAGGGGAAGTGTCCAAGGCATTTTTAGACTATAATTGACCCTTTACTCTTTGTAAACTGACAGCTCAGGCTTTGGTGCTACTTCTGTAAGGTTCCTGTAATCCTCATACTGCTCTTTTTGTTGTTGGAGGCGTTCATTCACAGCCACAAACCGCAACAGCCAGTCTAGGCAAATACAATTGGGGCTATGATGTATGATCGTGACTGTTGACTCAGCAGTGCTGGATCAAGCGCTGCCTGATGGAGACGCGGCAAGACCGTTCACCCCAGTTTCCCCAACCGGTGGCAGAGATACCTGCAGACACTTTGGCTTTCAGATTCTGTGGAGCTGTAAAGGGGATGTGATTTTTCACAACCAGGTCAAAACCTAGCCAGGTCTCAGCTTCAGGTCTCCCTTCCAAACTGTTAAATACCTCTGGGAGGTTTACCACAGGATGAGACAAGGAAACATGCAGCACAGGGTGATCTTGTCAGAAAAAATTGAGGGTCATATCTCACTGTGTGTCATGTGGTATCTGAAAGCATTGACTGCTGCTTTGTGGATGGAAACATAATGGCCTTCAAGGCTCAAAGCTGTAGGCCAACACATCTTATCTCATATCAGCTCATCTCCTCGTCTCTGTGGCTTTGAGAGGGCTTGAATTTATACAGTGAAAAAAAATTGTCCACCTTTAGGGACCTATCTGGCTGTGACCTCACTTACACTACAATACAGTCAACATACCATGCACTTGCTAACTTATTACCATTAATAAGGCCACAAGACATACTCCTACAGAAACAGGATTGTATTTATGTTTCATCGTGATTAAATGTGGTTTGGTTCTTTTGCCAGGGTGCACAAAGAATTCATTTGTGAGCCATCTGTCATCGTCTTCCAGATAGTCAGCACTAATGTTGTGCTGTCAAACAGTCTTATCATAGGCTCGGTGCTCAGGTGATCAGATACGATCTCTACGAAAGGAATTTGGATGTTTTGCAAAAAAAACTAAAGTAGGGTTGTTTTTTTTAAATCTGCCTGAATTATACCTCTAACTGAATACGGCTATAAATAAAAGAGTACATAAATCATAATTACCATACCAAACTGCTAAAGGATGTTTTAGTAAAAATATTGATTCCACAGGATGGATTCAAGATGGAAACAAAATCAGGTGCTGATGACAAAATGACCCAGAGAGTTCCAAAAAAATAATCTCCTGAGAGACTGATGAGGGTGCACATACTTACTGTCTGTTTGTCTTTCACATCTCACAGTGTTATATACAGTTTTCTGGCTCCATTATAGTCACTGGCTAAAAGAGAGGCTCGATTCAGTGGTACTTAGTTTTTCATTTTAGTATGCAGTTTTCACTCATTCCTCACAAGCTAAAACTTTCCTCAGTAAACCACAAGTGCTTTGCTCAAGGACACTTCAGCACAGTGGATGGTAGCCAAAACAGATGCTTTAACCAGAAAGGTAGTCTCGGCAAACACAGGCTACCTCCAGTACCGGTATAGTCAGTGGAGGCAGACAGAAGATGTGTTGGAAGTTTGGTTACCGGGCCTAGAAATTACATTTTGGTGCTAACTGCAAGTTTCATTTGGTCTGACCTCAATCAACCAGGAGCATTGCCGGGCCAAAGTAAACCAGGACCCGAGAGCACTGTCTGGGATGCCTGGGGAAAGGCAACAAACGTCAGTGTGCCCTCACTTCTCACTGTCTAAGGGCTGGCTGACTAATCCTCGATATTCCTCCATGATCTAAACCTGAAGCCTTCTGTAGCAAAAGAACACTGTGGCATTGTGTCCCTTCTCTCAAGGAGTCTGTGATTCATTTACTGGCAATGCACTTTGGATGCATGTACTGAATTTTTCTCATCCTCAGAACTACGTTCAACTTCATCATTCCAAGACGAAACTGCTTTCTTTGTATGACTGTTGAATATGACACAACAACTTACTGCTGTCAAGCGAGAATCAAGCACTCAAAAAAACTCTATGTGGTTGTTTGAAATGTGTCTGTTGTTGAAAAAAGGAACTTAGACTAAGTAATATCTCAAGGACTAGTATGAAAAGACAGAATTTTGGAATTCCCTATTGATCACACAGTGTATATTGACAGTACTGTTGTTTGATGCTGCAATACTGCTCTCTGCTGGCAGAAACAGGGAACAAGTATATGACATGAAGTAGCTTTGTGTGAAACTGTAGGGTTTTGTTTTGTTTTTTAACTTTATTTGTTTCATTTGGAAGTTCCTGACATTTCTATTTTCAATACTAACACCTAGGCCAAAAAGTATTTTTTGGATACACAAGTTTTTCTGAATGCTGTTCAATGTTTCGCTTGCATGTTTAATTAGTATTGTTTGCTTTTATCTAACAAAAAACATTTAATTTCTAAGAGTTTTTAATTGTTTTCATCAGATAGTTTAAGGTTGCCATCTGATCCTCTTTGCTCTTTATTCCTTCCAGGTCTGATTTGCTTTGGTGCCAGATCTGCAATTGACAATGAGGGTGAAGAGATGAGCTTGCAGCGAGAAGCCCGGTCCCTGCAGTTCCTGCCACTGGACATTTAGTGATTATTACTACACACAAGACGATGTCCCTGTCTCCCAGATAGCGCTTCTGAGGACCAGGCCTTCACAGCACACATTGTGCACCATGGCAGGAGAGACTCAGCGAATGCATGCAGTCAAAGAGCTGGACACTGAGTCCAAACTGCAGGATGAGGGCACCACGCTGGAGCAGACGAGTGAAAAAACCTCAAAGGAATCTTCAGAGCACTTTTCAAGCACAGGCACTGAGGCCAGAGCCAGTAGCAGAGGGCCCAAAGCTGAAAAAATAGAGAAGAAAAGGGACTGTCCTCAGCAGCGTGAGGCTGTCATACGACCACAGCAAGCAGGGAAGATTGACTTCAGATCACTGCAGAACAGATCAAAGTTCGCCACTGACAGGACTTGGTCGAGTGGCAAAGGCAGTCCCCAGTCTCCAAGTGGAAAGAGCCGCAGCCGAGAGAAAGGGAAGCGGTCAGTAAAGACAGAGCGAGGCAACCCACAGCAGCTGTACAGACCAGGCATTACAAATCCACGCACTGTTGGTATTGCATATCCGCAGCAGAAGGTTTTGCCACCCAAGAAGTTGGAAACCAGTCGTGGCCCAGTTTCGGGCAGCTACAGATTCCACGTTCCCAGTATACCAGAGAGAGAGGCCGAACTACAACAAGAAGAGCTTAGCTACAGCCGCTGTTTCCAAGAGGCTTCCTCTAACCTCACCTCCCAAAGCTTTACCTCACAGACACTGGGCTCCTCAAGTGGAACATCATCTCACCCACACCCACCCCTGTCACAGCAGCAGCAGCCAGCATCCATGGAGAGCAACAGTGCACAGCCTGGCGGCCAACTGATTCTGACTGACTTTCATCTGAGTGGCTCTAATGCATGGGCATCTCCTGAAAGGACTTTCAATGGTGCTAACTTTGGGGTTTCATCGCAGAAATCCACTGCCCTATCAGAAGCAAATAAGGCAAACACATTTGTGCCTGGCCCATTTCAGTATGGATATAATTTAATGGAAGAATCAACCTCTGACTCTTTTCCCTGTGAACAGGACCCACAATCCCAAGACTTCACAAACGCCTCTTTAGGTTCTGTTCATGTGACCCATAACTCGTTTTCTTTCGCACCTGCAGAAGGGCAAAATATTGCTCAGAACAACACTCAGTTCAATAATGAACAGCAACCAGAGGGTCGAAGCACTTATCCTCACAATCCGCAGTCACAGTTTATGCAAGGGGTGGCATCATCCATCCAGTGTCCAAGAAACCTGAGTGAGGACTCAGCCAGCAGCGACAGCTCTGGCTCCAGCTCACAGCAGTCGGAGCAAGGAAAGACTGGGCTGGCCGAGAGCACAGATGCAATTGGTCAGGCAGACAGTAGGGATGCAGCCATCACCTCGGGGAGTAAGAGAAACTGTCACCCCAAAGACACAGCTGCCAACCAAAGAACACTCATTCAAGGAAGTATGCATGCAAGAAATATTTCACAAGTCCCAGGCTCACCAATGCACTTTCCCACCAAAACATATAACAGCATTCCAGTCAATAACATTCGCTCGAGCACAATGGCTTTTGATAAAAACATCAACAGTAATGTTCTAAGTAGGATACCACATTCATGGGAGGGGCCTAATAAGGCATATTCACAAGAGGATCCAAACACAATTCAGTACACTGATATAAATGACAAGTTTCAGTTTCAGAACCAGCCAGCGATTGACCAAAGGCCAAATTCATCTAAAAATAACAGAATGCCCTGGCAGCAGATACGACCCACCCCTGCCATGCCAAACCAAAGTAGAATTGAGTTATCTAGACAAATAAGCAATCAAAAATTGGCTTACATAGTTTCCCCCTCTGACTGG
Organism: Diplotaxodon limnothrissa; assembly: GCF_057381915.1. Classification (NCBI taxonomy): domain Eukaryota; kingdom Metazoa; phylum Chordata; class Actinopteri; order Cichliformes; family Cichlidae; genus Diplotaxodon; species Diplotaxodon limnothrissa. Next base: position 8,139,214 of record NC_140602.1, read on the forward strand.
CAGGATGACATAAAATCACATAAACCCAGCTCGTTGAAAACTCCTGGCTCATTTCAGAACAGCAGAACTGGTGATGTCTTTTCAAACCAAAGACAGGAGATTATTAAAAAAAACAGTAACACAGTCCCAACTTTTAAAGTAGAAACAAGCCACTCACAAGTATGTGAGTCGAAAAATAAGGTAGTATTCTTTGGACTCAATCATTCTCTTCCAGCAGCACCGTCAAGAAACTACAGCTTTCCACCATTACAGGTGCCGCCTATGGGACTGATGATGGTATCGCCTTATGAATCCCCTTTACCATCCCCAGTTCATAATCCTGCATCTAGCAGTACCTGCTCCTCCCACTCCCCAGCATCCACGAGCCCTGTTAACATCAGCTCAGAGGACACGCAGATATCTAAGCCACCACCCTCTCACCCATTCTATCACCAACCACAAGGCAAAACCCAGTTACCCTCAGATCACCTGAGCACTCACTCCCACCAGTTTCATTCCGACGCTCCGCGGAACCTTCCTTTTGTACCAGACAGACCCAAAGACGACATGATGAGCTACCTGCAAAGCAGTAGTCATGTAAAGACAACTATGGATGGAAGCAAAGCTTATGTGGATAGTTTTGGCGTGGAGCACCAGCAGCCTCCCCCGCCATACTCTGCACATCAGCTGTTAGCCAGCTCATTAGCCACAGCAAATCTTGACCAGTTGGATGTGCTCCTGACATGCAAACAGTGTGATCAAAATTTCAACAACCTGGCCTCATTTTTAGGCCATAAGCAATACTGTGCTCATCACACGTTTGCACAAAATGACCTCAAAGAAACGGCAAAGATTGAGGACAGTAGAAAATACCATTCAGATCCAGCAAAAGCAGTGTCGTCCGTGTCAAACGTTTCACTCTCAAGGTGTCCGTCTGATCTTCACTTGTCTTTGTTGGGCCTCAATAAAAATGGCGACCTGATATGTGACAGTGAAATGAAAGGAGACAATAAAGACGATTCAATGAAACTGTTCTCCAGTTCAGTCAACCTCCCCGAGCTGGAAATGGATGCCAAGTTAGACAGTCTAATCACAGAAGCTTTGAACGGACTGGGATATCAGTCAGACAATGCTGAAATAGACAGCAGCTTTATTGATGCATTTGCTGATGATGACCTCACCACTGTCAAAACATCGTCAAACAAACAATCTCTGAAAATGAAAGAATCCCTGGTCTTTGAGAGCAAAAATAAACAAGCAGTTGATGATGTGTCTTTCACACAGGAAAAGTATTTTTATGACTCTGATGTAGAGAGCCCTGAGAAAATCTCTCTGAATCTGGAACAAGATGAGAAAATTAACATAAAAAAAGAAGTCTCTCATAAAAATTCAAGAATTGCCTCCAGGGAGAAGACGTGGGAACAAGGCAGCAAAGTGAAAGAGGCAAAAACTCTGTGCAAGAGCGAGGGCGAAAACACGGGGACACAGAGGTTACTCTTATCCAGCAAGTTTTCGGAACGCTGCGGCGTTAAGAGCTTTCAGGACAACTCCGCACTTCGAGGGTCGGCACCCTCACAGGCCTCCACCTCTCCGACTTCAAGAACTGCAGTGAAAGAGAGCAAGAGGAAAAACACTGGAGGGGGCACCTGGAGCAAAGAACTTATTCACAAAATAGTTCAACAGAAAAATAAGCTCCATAAACTCCACGTCAAAGGTACTAAAAACCTTCAGTTTTCCTTGGTGATGGAGAGACTAACTCCTACGGTGCAGAACACCGCCTTTGGAGAATACGACTATGTCTCAGACTCAGATGATGAATGTGAGCCCGTAAAGATAGCAAGCCAAGGCCGACTGAATCAGAGTAGTCGCTGTAAATATACATACACTAAAGAGTGCAAGTGGCGAGCGAAGAGCGAGAGGGACCAGGCAGCATGGAGGCATGAGTCGAAGGACTGTTTTGAGATGAAAAAAAGCGAAGAGGTTTCTCTCTCGCCCGACAAGCACAGCTCTCACCAGAGGCTCAGGAGGCGGGGTAGCAGATCGTCCACAAGCAGTGAACTCAGCACATCTGTGAGTGTTTCAAGTGATAGTATCAACAGCCCCAAAAGCACTGATCGCACTGACTCAGACTGTGAGAAGAAGACAGACAAAAACAAAGAGTCTCCAGAGCAGAAAACCCATGAAAGGTCTTCCCCTCAGAAGTTATTTAAAGAGTCCAGCACACTTGCACTGACTTTCACAAAATCTGTCAAGAAGTATAACAACAACAAAGCCATTCATTCTGATATCAAAGACAATACAGAGGATCCAAAGAAATGTCACTCAAATCCTGAAGCTGCTGATCTAGCGGCATCCTCACAAAAAGCAAAAGACACAGTAAAGCACTTGGAAAAAAGCAAAACGTCTCATGCAAAATCAAGAGAGAAACCCGTGTCTCACAAAAAGGAACCCAGTACAACGGTTACTTCAGACAGAAATTCCCTACAGAGAGCAGACAATCTTTACCCTAAAGACGAACCAACACAATGTGGCGGCACAGATAACAAGACATTTAATTCACAGTCCCCCTCTACCAAAGAAACTGATTTCAATATTGACAGAAAAACAAAGGGCAAAAGAAGAGAGGGCTCCCTGGCTGCACAGCCAGAGTTATCAGACACTCCCACGTTTGAAAAACAGAGCGACAGTGTCTGTGCAGTGAAAGAGGCTATCACTTTAGCCAGTGACCTAGTCACGCACAAACCTGGGTCTCTTTGCAGCTCTTTGATGGATGAAGTGTGCCTGTCTCCAACTGAAAGCCAAAGCCCGCTGATACAAAAAGACACACTCCACCTCATGCCTTACCCCCTGGACCAGGAGCAAGGACTCATTAAATCTCCGCTTTCATTTGACACCTCATCAATGTTTGGGGACCTCACAGGCTTTGACGGTGGCCTTTACTCGGAGATGCCGATACAAAAAGAGGGTTTCCATTCAATAGAAAACACATCGGAGAAAAAGGACGACTTTGTGTCATCTTTCTCTCCTTTTCTGGAGCAAAGAGACTGGAATCTCATTGTTAGCCCCGTTCTACCAGATGAGATATCCCAGTACAAAAGCAACTCGGAGAAATCAAATGAAAAGAAGCCAGATTATAATCACGTTCCTTTGTCTCTGCCAGAAAAAATAACTGACTACAGTGCAAATCTCAACAGCTGTGCATCAGAGGATGAGCTGGAGATAAAGAGAATAGTGAACGAGCTCGAGAACCAGCTGCAGACAACAAAGTTGGAAAGGCCACCGATACTGGATCAGCACGTCCCCAAACAGCTGCAAATGAGCAAATTTTCACCTTTACGTCTGGGTGATGAGTCAGAGAGTGAGTGCCCCACTTTGGATGCTAAATGCTCTGTACCGACGATAGATGTACCTGTTTCGATGCCTTCAGAGCCTTTCACTGAACAGGGACTCTCATGGCACGGCACGTTTCAATTTGAGCTAATGGGTGAACATCACAGTCCCCACACTGCAATTCACAATGAATCAGGGGCTCTTGAAATATTTTCAGACAAAGAGGGCCATGCACCAAATTTAATCTCTGCATCCTCACGTATTGAACACCCACAGCTCCACCTTGGTCAAAAAACGGAGGGAAGAAGTGCTGAAGAAGACACTCCTGCGGAAACAAAGGAAGAGATTTTGGAGCAGAAGAGATATACAGAAAATCTCATGAAAAGTCTGGAGGTGATTTCACACTCTATATTCAAGAAAGAACCCCTTATATCAGTACACAAAACGCCAAATGTCAACTCTCCCCAAAGTCAACAACATGTAGAAACTGAATGTCAGGCAACAGATGCAGTTGAAAGAGAAGATCATGAGGAAAAGGAAGCAATTATGAAAAAGGAGAATATATTATCACCTCCAAATATCAGTGAGAGGAAGGATGAAATTGAATTCATTCTGGATGAGTCAGAGTCATCTCTCTCCAGCAAGGCTGACCCCAGAGTCAATGGCAGCCAGCCAAATTCATCGCAGCCAAGTGAGGCCACAGAAAACAAGGATTACAAGGCACAGAGTAAAGTCGCATCAGAGCAGGATATCTCCAAGAGTAGCACTTTAACCGAGACTGCTCACTGCTCAAGTGTGGTGACACATGAGCCACGTGTGGATGAGGAATCTTGCGGGAACTGTAATGCAGAGGACAATGTCGATCAGCTGTTTAAAAACAGTAGTGTCAGCCGAGAGTATTCACCCACGGGTGAGGAAGCGGAGGCGGTGAAGGGAATTACGGGTCACTCTGGTGTTCATCTGTTATCACCAGCTCAGGCTGAGCCCAGTTCAGATATTAGTGAGAAAATGGCAGATGTGACGAAGGCAGCAGCGGAGCGACAATCAGCTGGTAGCCATGGTAATCGTGACGACAACAGCTCATTGCATGCTGACGAATTAAAAGTGGAGCGGTCAGAAAGTAAAACTGTTAAAATAACTGTTGAAACATCAAGCCAAGATCATTTAATAGGCCTGTCGACACAGACGTACAGTGAAACTGATATGTCCGTAGAGATTGTCACCACAGACAAGCCCTGCAGTCCGTTACTGGTGGAAACCAAAACAGAAAGCTCTAGATGCTGCTCGCCCTTCCATGACACCCAATCCATAGAGGGACAAAGCAATCTGTTGATCATTTCACAGTCTGATGGCATCATTAACGGTGATTCCTGCAAAATGACTCCATTTAATGACTCATTAAAAACTGAGACAGGTCTCATCTTTGAGTCTGCTCAGAAACGAGAAGAGATTTTAAATGTTCAGGACATCAAAGAGCAGCTTCCCATTGATTTCATGGCAAGTCAGCATAACTCACCGTGCAGAGATGAAGTGGAAGAAAGTCACTGCGTCTATTTAACGACTGCTCCATCAGTCAGTCCTCTATTATCAAGCTCTAATCAAATGCCTATGCGGAAATGTAACACAGAAGAGGATTCGTGTAAGTCAAACAATACATGCGACAATAAATTTATTGATCAAGACTCCATTCAAAATGCAAAATCCCCAAGAAGCAAAGGCAAAAACAAAAATTCAAACAGTGAGGAGCTAAACACAACCGTGGAGATGGAGTACTCTTTAATAAGTCCGCCTGACCTGCACTTGGGAATGATAGAGTGTAAAATCCCCAGATCTGAAACCACCATCTCCTCTCCACTTCCAGCAACCGTTATGGCAGAACCACCAGTGGTATCAGAGAGCCTTGGAAAAAGAGATTTAATGTACGACTTCAAGCTCAGCCCACTCAACTATAACAGCATCTCAGATGAACCTCCACAACTAAACCAGTACGATTACATACCAGTCTCACCAGCCAGTCAGCCTAAAGAGAATGCAGATACCGTGCTGAGACCCAGTGATGACTCTGAATCATGTGATCTGAGTATAAACCCTGCACTGATTTTTAGCAAAACTGAAGCAGACACAGGAGCATCACTGAATTCCAACCCTGCAGCTAAGCTATATTCATCCGATGAACCACTGGTGCTACAGCAGAGTATGAAATTCACATGTTTTTCACTGGGGCTCCCAGCTCAAAGCAAGAGAACAGACTCTACAGCTGGTAATGTAAAGACAAACCTGGAGGTTTGCCATGAGGTGCTCAAACCTGTTGAGAATTTGCATGTGCATGCAGACCTTCTGAGCAAGGCTGAAACAGAAACTTTAGATTCTCACAAAGCTTCTGTTGAGGACAGTAAACTTCTCAAAAAAACCTTTTCAGATGGTCCGCCCACTCCTAAGCCACTCATCATCTGTGAAAGTGAACAAATGCTGATTCCATCAGACCCTTCAGAGAAGCGACCAACAATAGACACTGGCCAGTGTTCAACAACGCAAATACACAAAGATGTGACGCAAAAAAAGACACAGAGCAGCGCTCAGCAGGGCAAAGTGCTCTGCGAAATTTGCTTCATGTGTTTCAGGACTGTGCCAGGGTTAAAGAGGCATAAAGCAATGAAGCATTTGGTCAAAGCTGAAAAACACACTGGCCCGCAGAGTGCAGCATCAAGCCATCAGGGGAGTGCGCTTATTTATGAAGCATCACAAACTACAGAGAAAAAACATAAAGATGATTCACAGACCTGTTACCCAACAAAAATAGATGGCCTGCCTGAGATAAGTAGTGCTCTCATATCTAAAGCGGCAGACACCGAATCCATCCTGGAGGAAATGGCAAGTGAGACAAGTGCAGTGGCAGTAGATGAAATAGGCTATCAAAGCCCAATGCTGTCAGTAAAAGCAAAGAAGAACAACAAAGCTAGAAAGAACAAGAACAGTGAGGTAAACAGAAAGCCTAACCATCTCTCTGATGAGCTTCTGAATATATTAAAAACAGATATACTTCAAGCTATAACTCCCGAATTCAAAAGCAGTGCAGAGCGCAGCCAATCTTCTGAGGAACAGGAGAAAACCAGTGAAAGAACTGAGGAATTCCCTCACTGTGCTGCTTCAGAGCCTGCTTTTGACAACACAGCCCGATCTCCAACAAAAGAGACAAATGTACTTAATGAAACTGTGGAGATCAATCAAATTGCTGATGCAGAAGAAACAAAATGTACGAGTATCACAGAGATGGCAAATTTGGAAGTGTGTACGGATAATAATGTGGAAAGTACTATAACTGTAGAAAAGGAGGTTATCAGAGAATGTGATGAAACCAGAAGGACTCTGCTCCCTGTGGAAGACATGTGTGAACTGAAAGGTTCAGAAGATAGCCTTGCCCAGGAGATTCTTAGAAACGTGGCAGGCGAAATAAAATGTGAGAAAAACAGTAGCCCTGCAGACAAAGTACATCCTCTCTCCTGTTTGAACTCCACAGCTCTCAGCCCTCCAAGTATAAGTCCTGATCTGAAGGCCCTACTTGACGATGACACCACATTCTCACAGCTCTTCCCCAGAGATGATGAGGCAAAAAGGAAGAAGTGCCAAAGGGTGTACAGCAAAAGAAACAAAAGGCAGAAGCTATCGCCCCGTTCAAATGTGACTGCTGACTTCCTTCCTCCTGAAACATTCGTGCAAAGTAAAGATCAATTCGCGGAAAACCAGGCTGAACAGACTTTTAATGACAATCACGCAAAGCACTGTGAATATGAGACAATTTCTCTTGATGATGCCATCATGTTGAATATGTGCCACAACAGCACAATAAAGGCAGATGTCACACCGCTGGCAGATGTTAAACAGAGGGATCAGGGGGATGCTGTTCATGACAACATTAAAGAGCTCCGCAGCAGCCTCTTGAAACCTCTCGAAAGCACAATTGATGAATCTTCAATTGAATGGAGCGGTCCCGCTGCCTTCACCAGCTTTGATACCAGCTCATCTGTGACCTCTGACCCCAAATCTTGTAAACCAGAAGTAGCATCCACCCCGTACACTGTGGAGCCAGAGGGCGTTCAAACCTTCCACAGCATTGACATCCAAAACATGAACACCACGTTTCAGCTTCCAGAAATCCAGTTCTTTGATTCTAATAAAGATATCTCAGTAGCTCCTCCAGCAATCGCAACTGTTGATGTGGAGAATAGAGATGATGAAAAGTCCAACAAAGTGGCAGAGCGGCGAGGCAGGAAACGGCAAGATGGCGGAATGAAAGTCAAAGATAAACAATACAAGTGCAAAGTGTGTTTCACTTGGTTCCTTACCCTGGGTGAGCTGAACTTTCACAAACTCTCCCACAACCCCTCTCCACCTCCAACCTGCTACATGTGTGTCCAGCGTAAATTCAGCTCCAGGGAACAACTAAGAGACCATCTGAGGGAGAAGCATGCAAAAAACAAGACAGGTATTTGGACCTGTGGAATGTGTTTGAAGGAGATATCAGATGTGTGGATGTACAATGAACACTTACGGGAGCATGCCACACAGTTTGCCAGGAGGGGTCAGACTCAAGGATCCATGCTAGGCATTTCGGGCAGCTTCATGCAAGAGACAGCAGTGAAGAACTTCATCTCCTCAATAATGCAACATCGCCCCAGCAAGGTGAGCAGAGAGGCCAGCAAAGTTAATAAAGAACAGGAAAAAGCTGTTTCTGCAGACAGCACAATGGTAGAGGGTGCTGAGGCAAAGCTTCACAAATGTAAAAGCGCCAGCGGAGCTGGTGGGAAGAACGCCTTAACCCCACTTGAAGTCCTCCACAAAACAGAGACACCTAAAAGCGTGGAGATGCATCCCAACTGCAAAGACCCCTCAAGAGACTGCCACCACTGCGGAAAACAATTCCCCAAACCATTCAAACTCCAGAGACATTTAGTGGTTCACAATTTGGAAAGGATTTTCCTGTGCCACAAATGCCCCGTCTCTTATCAGGAGGCCCAGGAGCTTAAAGATCATCTGAAGAGAGCTCACGAGGAGGTGGATGAGCTGGATTCGAAGCACACCACCCTCTACACCTGTGAGCTCTGCGCTGATGTCATGCACGTGATTAAAAAATCCTTCATCTGCAGCACCTGTAACTACACCTTCTCCAAGAAAGAGCAGTTTGATCGTCACATGGAAAAGCACCTGTCAGGGGGAAACAAAATTTTCAAATTCCGAGGCGTCTTGAGACCCGTCAGAGTGTCTGCATCCAAAGAAGATGAATGTGTTTCGCCTACAAGTAAAAAGAGGAGAATTCTCCCTGACAGTCTGCAAGAAAACAGCTCAGACAGTGGCATTGCTAGCGTAAGCTCACTGCACTTAAATCAAAACTCTGACACACAGTCTTCCAAACCCCCTGTGTCCATGGCAGACGACTCCACACAGACCATCAAAAATGAATACCACAGTGACACAAACAATACAAGTGTGAAGACTGAGGACATTGCTGAGGACTACTCTGAACTGCTTGTAAAGTTGGAAAAATGCATTCATATGGATTCTCCTGAGTCTGCTACACCCAAGAAGGAGGAAATTGACCCGACTCCCTCGCCTCATCTTGATAAAGAGGGTAATGAAATATCAATTCCTGAAGCATGCGACGTGAAAGAGGAGAATGAGTCGATCCACATTAGAGCAGAAACAACCTGTTGGTCAGCATCTAAAGAGAGTAGTGGTGCGGGGGAGGAGACTGTTAAAGCTGAGGAAGGTTCTGTTCAAGGTGACGCTACAGAAACGGAAGAAAAAACTGATTCACCTCCTCCTAGTGACAACTCTGTAGTCAGCTTAATAGAAAATCAAATCAGTTTAAAGACACCTGAGTCTGCAAAGGATGAATCAGCTGTCGATGTGATGGACCAGCAGGGGGATGAGGAGCAGTGGCATCAGATGTCCAACTCTTCTAGTAATAGCAGCAAACAACAGATCTTATCTCATGGTGCTGAGCAGGAATATGACAGTCAGAATAAAGAGAAGGCTGCCCTTGAGAAGTCAATTGACAACACCAAAAGTAGTCCAAAGACCACAGAGTCAACACCAGGCCTTCACTCCAAGGTTTCCCCCAATGCCTCAGCTTCAAATGAGGATAAGGAACCGCTGAGGCGACAGAAGAAGAGAAAGGACACGAAATCCCCTCATAGCCTGCAAAGGGTTTCCTCTCCAGTCACACAAGAAAATTTTGGCGTTGATTCTAGACCCAAGAAGAAATTTTGCCCCAGCAAGTGTGCAAATCCGTCTCTGCAGAGAAAGTCAGATGGACTGAATGAGTACCCTGTGCTGTCCTCAGTACGGGATGATGTCGTTAGCAACAAAATCATTTCCAAGTGCAAGACTGTAAGTTTGGGCTTGCAGTCGAAACGAAGTCTGCTTGATAGCTGTACGCAAAAGAAGGCTGAGTTTGTGAGCCCTCAGAACGGGGACTATAAAACCAAAAAGGGAACTCTGGGGAGAGCTTTGCATTCTCAGATATCGAAAGTTTCTTCAGTTCCCATGAACAATTCTTTGAAATCTCGACCAAAGATAGGGGTAAGGTCGATGGAGACCCATTCCTACCGGACAGCAGAGTCACAGAACCACCTCCTCAGCCAGCTGTTTGGCCAAAAACTCACTAGCTTTAAGATTCCTTTAAGGAAGGACACATCAGAATCTATTAACTAAGGGTTGGGGAGGGGGGGGATCTGTGAATAATAGACTGTAAATGTTCACAGGTATAAATGTTTAAGACAATTCATTATGGTGAATGAGATTGCACAGCTATTTTCTGTGAAATGCTTTAAATCTTTAAATACTTACATAGTCACTTTATTTCTTCTTTGTACATGTGTTTTTATTACATAAATGTGAGGATGAATGGCAGATATGAATATTGGGTCAGAAATTAAATATGCTAGTTGGAGAAATCATTGAACTTTTTTTAAGAGAATATATTTCATTTACCTAAAGGAGAGAAAAAAGAATACTTGAAAATACAGTAAAATATTTTGTTTTTAGAAATGCATGTTCATGTTGCATTCATAAAATAATTTTTTTAATGTTTTCTACTAAAGGACCAAATGACATCAGAACTGACATGGACTATTGTCTGTGCACCTTTCATAAATACTTCCTACATAGTCATTTTGTATTTTTTTTTTTACATTACTGTACTGCATTGACATTCATCGTATTAGCCTTTGTATAAACATTACGTGGTGCTACATTGTGTTTTTTTATTGTAATGTGAATGCCAATGTCCTCAGAAGGGAACATGAGATCTGTAGCAGATGCAGTTACAAACGTACATCAGACTGTTTTTACTGGCTCTCTGTATTTTATTAATACTGTGTAAACCATCCAAGTAAATCACATGTAGGCTGACAGAAAACAAAATTAGGAAAAGCTTCCATTGTATAAACTCAGGTGCATACAAGGACATCAAAGTCCCAAGACCTGTATTTGGAGTTCTTCCCATGCACTGAAAATACCACACACAAATTACAAACTCAATCTGTAACTCCAAGTGTTTAATTCTTAATAGTATTTACTAGGACAACAAAGGTGCTTTATCTTGTTTATACTGTATGTATCTTACATTGTATTATATTGTAGGTAGATGAATGTGTGGTGTAAAAGTTTTATTTTAAAAATGTGCAAAATGAATACGAATGAGAAGAAAGGGAAATGCAGAGTCTCTTGCAAGTTGTAAAGTGGCTCACCAAGTGCCTGTTTTATAGTTGGTTATTAAAGATCTGTACAGGTCTCTCCTTGCTCTTTTCTTCTTTTGTTCATGACATGTTTTGCAAATGTTCCTACTTCCATCCCTGCGGACTGCAGCTGTCACCGCTTGCTTCAAACACTGGAAGCAGTGGAAGGTGCGTGTGCCTGGAGGCAAAAACAGGTGCACACACAACAAACTCTGACGCCATATTTTTGTCTTCAAATCAGCACTTCGCTGAGCTCACTTTTCATCAGAGAGACGAGCATAAATGTATCTTTACTACAGGGAAATATTCAGCAAGAAGACAGTTGCATTTATCCAACCATATGTTGTTGGTCTCCGTGAGCACTGGCAAGCAGGCAGCGAGGAGCTCCCGCTTGTTTCATGCTTCCGTCATGCTGCTCTACCACCACGTGTAAAATGGCTTCTGTTCCTACATGAACACTTTTCATCATCACATAGGAATAAAAAGCCATATTACACAGTGGCATACACACAGAGAATACAAGGAGGGGGGTCCTCGCATTTTTCCCCGTATTACCTGAGGGGAAAAAGCAAGAAGAAAAGAGGATAGTCAGAAAAATCAAGTCTTTCTTTGGTTGAAGCTCAGGATTTGGTTCTTGAGGAAAAAAATAAATAAAAGATTAAAAAACAGTATTCAATAATAACAGTTGGCTGACTGAAGTGGATGTCTGCATTACAAGATGACATTTAACAGCAATCATCAGCACACTGTAAAGGACGGTTTAAACTATTAGTCTGTGTTCAATTCGATTCAATTCAATTTTATTTATATAGCGCCAAATCACAACAAAAGTCGCCTCAAGGCGCTTCTGTGTTGAGGATATAAGCAGATTTCCACATATGTGGCTCCTTTTTCTTCAAAATCAAAGATCTCACTTGTGGTACGAACACACTGGTGTTTTCTGTAAACACTGTAAGCAGCCATCGGCCCATGTTGTTGATTCAGAGGGAGTGTGGAGGAAACAGAGCCACCGTGTTGTTGAAATAACTTCTCCAATTATATTTGTGTGAATGCTGGTTTGGCAGCAGACGCAAACACCATATTTTTGGACTCACTGATGACAACTGAAAATAAAGCAGGCATAACTGGGAGGGAATTATAGGCCTCGGTCCCTGTCAGCCTCTCTCAAGGAGAAGCAGCGATTCAGACTGCATGAACGTGTGCCGGCACGTGTGCTATATCCTGACCTTTGTTACCGTACCCAAAATAAGCACTTTAAAGATAGAAAATCAAGATTGTTTCCTTGAAGCAGTCGAGGAGATGTCATGAAGGCTGAGTGCTGAAATGAAAACTCTTACAAAAATCAAGCAGTGTTCAGAAGCATCCCAGTTATATCATCCTGCGTATAGACCCTAGAGTCTAATGCTTGTGAGGCTTTTCCAATACTCCTAAACATTTTAGATACACATTGCATAATCAGAAATGGTCTAACGTTAGCAGTGATGTAAAATGAAGGATTTGGCATTTAAATTATTTTTGGACCTAGGTATTAGCAGGTTTTGGTTATGAAGTAATGAAACCCATCATAAATGTCACTGCATCAGTGGAAAGTCATTTTTAATCCTTCAGTCAATAATTAATAAGACTCTAGTTTGCCTTTTCAGTGTCAAAAAGTGAAGACTGTCTCCCCTGATGTTTATCCTCAGCTGTCTATCTATGTATTTAAAACCCAATCGTCAATCTTTCGCTCAGCATTTGTTAAATACTTCCAGATAACCCACAGAATAACTTGCTGTTTAATATTTAATGATGTATAGCAATGACTCGGTTGGATTACTAAAGCAGCTCACTGAAGCATAAAATATTTTGTGGTTTTTGTAGAGCTGCTTTTTTCTTATTCTAAACAATAATTAAATTCCCACCCATTAGTAGATCCACAGCAAAAAATAAATGAAAAACCTTCGTGGGAGGATGGATGACCATCTGTTGATGCGTGTGTGTGTGTGTGTAGTAAAAGAATGCCACTGACTCATTGGCAGACGTATCAAGATTAATTAAAAAAGAAAAGAGCTGCTGAGGATCACAATGTGCTTTGGTTTAGCCTCAAAGATTAATCATTTAAAATGCTTAAATATTGAAAGACCTTGATTGTCACAGTAAATATAGGGTGCGTGGTTCATGAAGATTTTAACAGTATTCAAAAACAACACAGTTCTCAGTGTAACTGTTATGAAGTGAAATCTAGTTACAGATCTAATTAATGCATGATCTGGACTGGGAGTAAATTTATTGCACTGCAGGAATCTTTGCAACTCAGGGACTCAGGCATGAGTGTGGTGCCTGAAGGCTGCATCACTGATGACTTCAGTGACGTCTAAGCCATCAAATTGTGTCAGTGAAATGCCTGTGTGGTGATTAACATGTCAAACAGAGCAATTATAATAGAAGCAAAATTACAGTTACATGTTGCTTTGTACGTATATTACAAAGTTTGCCATTTAACAATCTCAGGCTCAAATTAAAATTTTTGTTGCTAATGCACAACCAAGTCCTGCAGTGGTACTTCTGAGTAAAAAAAACTCATAAAATATGTATGTGGGGTAATCAGGTTGTTAGTTTTTAACTGTTGCAAATCGGCAACGCCTGCCTCGAGAGGGTTAAGTGTTTACATTTCAGATTTATTATCCTTCTGAGCTCCACTGGTAATTTATACGCTAATTAGTGGTTGATGTTTTGTCCTTGACTGCATCTGGATTTTACCTGAATGTCATGCTGAGCTTGGTCCCCCCCCCCCCCCCCCCCCCCCCCACACACACACACAGTCTTGTTGTTGTTGATTAAGACAGAATTAGAGACCTCAGCAGATTGTGTCACAGTTTAGCCCACAAAGTGTCACACATAGTATGAGCCCCACACACCCTACTGCCATGCATCCTTTTATCATCTGATCTATAAGGAAATTCTCCAGAGGCACAGTCATGCAGGAGCATGACAGGAACGCTTTGCACTTTGAAGTAGAGTGACATTATCAGTAAGTACGGTCTTGAAATAGCATCTCCTCTCACTCCATATCTGAGTCTCCCACCCCTGCCTCATCTGATCTCCGACTTTCTTTCCTCCATTTTTTTCTCTGCCGCCACCCTCATTTTCCTGCTCTTCCTTTTCTCTCGCTTTTCTGCTCTCTTCATCATCAATTTCCAATTCAGTGTCTCACCCCCCCTCTCCCCTTCCTCATTTTTGCCTCTGCCTCTCCCCATTTTCTCCTTTCACCCTTTATCTTAGTCATTCACCTGATTTTTCATACATTCCTCTGTTTTTTACATTTCACCCCATCTCTTTGCAGCTTCCACATTTTTTTCCATCTATCCCAGCTGCCTGCACACCTTTCCACCCACTCTTCTTCCTTGTTTTTTCCTTCCTTTCTATCTCCCTCTCATTCTATCCCACTCTCTCGCCTCACCCTTTGCTCCCTCCTCCCTTAGGTTAGTGTTGGCAGCCTCGCGGGGAGGTCATGAGATCAGGGGCAGATAGAGATGGGCTACTGGTCAGCAGTAATGACACACAGGCTGAGGGGCCACTCAGGTCGCCCGTGTTGGGAATTTTCACTTTCAGCCATCATGGAGAGATAAATGGATAGGCGGGAATTCGCTGCATGAAAGGGAGGGAATGACTGAGCATCCCTCCCGGCACACACAGGAGGGAGATCGTGATGAATTTCCATGGGGATTGTATCTGAAATCATTTTTGTTCAGCAGGAAGAAGGTGTACAAATAACTCAATGCAGGCACTTTGCCTTGATGTAAACAAAAAGGGAAGAGAAATCTTTGAAGTCAAATGATCAGTCAGATTTTTCCTGACAGACATCAAAACAATCTCTATCCAATTTCTTTTTTTAAACAGGAGCGAGAAATCTATGCAAGGAATCTCCCACAACACTGGAACCTGAAATAGAAGTCAAATGAACTAGGGCAGCAACAACATCAACATGAATTATGGAGCAAATGAGCAGATAAAAATATATCTCAGTGGGTAAAAGGTAATATAGGAAAATGAAACATTAAAGTGATGCCAGGCACACTTCAGATTTCCTAATTAATGGCCTCTCACCATGAAGTCTTGGCCGCTTACTGCCAACAGAGGCTTTATCAACTCAAACATTTGTCATTGCAGTCAGAGCCAGAGAGGAAACAGGCTGCACACAATAGCTAAAAGTACCTGTTTGATGTTCCAGGTTTACAGAAATAAATGGGGTTGCACTGTAGGGGCTATGCAAACAAAAGCCTGTCGATGTGTGTCTGCAGCCACTGGAAAGCTGCAGCCAACAGCAGGTGTCTCCAGAGCAGCTGGCCTCAGCAAACAAACACACAGCTCATGTTAAAGAAAGTTTAATGCAGACAGACATCATAATGAGTTTAGTTGAATTTTGTATAATTTTCTCATTTCTATTTATACCTCTTTTATACTGATTCATTCTTTAAGCTGTTGACAGACTTGAGAAAAATCCAGCAGATAATTGGTGCTGGGTCAGAGTTAAACAACAAGAAATAAATACCTGCGTCGTGATATATACATTTCAAAATTGGCTTACATTAAGAGCGACCCATTGTTGCATACAAGGCTGGACCTGACGGCCAGTAGGGTTTCCTCACGTACCTCCAAGACATTCTTCACCCTCGTTCCCTTTCTCCCGTGCTAAAACCTTCATCCCTTCCCCCCTCCTCTACCTCCACAGCGTGCTCTCCCAGCTTTGCCCCTGCTGTTTCTGTGGATATCACAGAGAATCTGAAGGATCTATTCTGACATTTGATGTGGCACAAAATTGGATTTCCACTGTGATTCTCTCCCCAAGCGCCTCGTGGAGTGTAATCCACGCTGTGACTAATTGAGTGACATGCCAACAGCCTGAGAGTGTAAATGGATGGTTGCTGGTGATATGTGTCTGTGACCTGTTCTTTTTTTCTTTTTTTTCCAAAGGCCGGTGAGTTAATTAGACAGAAAACAGAAATAACACACACAACCTCTAAATCTAAAGCAGAGGCTCTGGTGCTGAATTCTCCAACACAAAGACACATTTTGTGCTTTGTCAGTGTCATCTTGTGTCGTTGCCTATTGAATGTGACCCTGCATTGTTGTCTGGCTGCCTGTGACATTTATAACTAATATCTGCCACAGAAAAAATCAAATTCCCTTGTATAATAAACAACATACTCTATAAACTGGCTTAATTTGTGTGATGGGTAGCAATGACATTCGCCTTGTGGATCAGAGAAGCTGTAATCTAAAGTGGGAGACAGAGGTGTCAGTGACAGATGTTACAGGATGACTCACCACTGCTATGTCACCTGTATGACCACCAGCATCCCAGAAGGCATTGCTTTAACCTGGCAAATCCCTGATGCAGACAGAGGAAGAGCTCTATAACAATGACGCAACAGACAAAAGAGCATTTCCCCCCCCGCCCCGTGTAGATAAGTTATCCTTGCACAAAATCCCTACACTCTAATCTCAAATCTCTGTCATGCCCTCTGCTCTGGGGATCCTGCATCTGATTTGGATTTGAATAATTGAAGCCGCTTTTCTCCTCCGGAGACTGGATACAGCAGTTTCCTCTTCATTAAAAACTTTCCACTAGTGCACCCCTTACACGAGCACTCTCCTTTCACACCCCCGCTAAAATATACACACCCACACAAATTCACACGGAATTAGACCGGGATGGAGATGTGTACACTGAGTGCACGCACTCGTTCGCTGTGACACGTTGTGAAAACATGATAATTACTTTGAACAAGTGAGTTGCTGGCAGCAATCTAAAGCATAATGGCAGGCAGCACGCAACAAAAGACACTAATGAATGAACTCATAGATGGATGCTAATGTGGCATACGTACCTGAATGAGGATCATCCACCAGACTCTCCCTGCTTTTCTTCTCAGTTCTCACCCCTTTCCTCCCTCTTTGTGGATGTTGTTATGGCTGGTAGTCTTGTACTGGAGAACAGAGTCTTCACCCTTTCGAGTCGGGGACCGGGGCTCAGCTGCAGAGACTGACATCATCCCTTTCAGAGAGGAGGTTTTCCCCTCCCGCTATCTGCACCCTCTGTGTGTGTGTGTGTGTGTGTGTGTGTGTGTGTGTGTATGCGTGTGTGTGTGTGTATGTGTGTTTCATGGCTCTCCCTATCCCTCTCTTTCTCTCTCTCTCACACACACACACACCCTAACTCAGCCGCTCGCTCTGTACAGTAGTATACTCCTCCTATCTCTCCCTCCCCATGCTTCTCTTTTTTATCTTTTCTCATCTATTTTTTACTTCCTAAAATTGCTGCTATTTTTCAAAGCCACCACAGGTGAGTAACACAAAACTGTACAGTAACATGTGCTCAAGTAAGACCATACCAGTAACAGCACCTTGGACTTGTGCTGCATATTGCTCCTCGTAGGTGTGTGAATCTGCCGTCACAGAAGGAACCCATCCACAAGGAGTTTTACATTAGAGATTTTATTAATAGATGTGATTGCCTGCAGGTCTTTCACAGTTAGCTTCACCTCTTCTTCTATCACCCCCTGCATCTGCTTTCCATTCCCGTTATAGACCGAGGGCTGAAGGTGTACATCAAGGCTGAAGCTTAATTGGCAGCCCACTTTCACCTATCCAATTCTTTCACATCAGCAGAAAATGAAAATGGAAAGGAGCTAAGCACAGGAAGCCTTTTTGAGTCTATTGAGATGGATGCCTGCTGTGGTGCCTGTGATGGTGGAGATCGGTGTTGCTGTCCATGGTGCTGATTACTCCTGAAGGAGACATCACTAAGGACAGCAGTGACCCTGCAGACCCACAGAAAATAGCCTTCAACGGAGCAAGGAGGAAAAACCTCTTTCAGCCACTGCAGAAACCTTAATAAATGCACATGCACGGACTCACACACGCAGACACACACAGATAAGGGTGCATGTGTACACAGCAACAAACACACACACACACATAGAGACTTAAATCTACCTCCCAGCCTCCTCCTCTGTCTCCCGCGGGCATTTCTCTGCGTCTCAACTCATTTAGGCTTACATTCATCATTGTAAGGTAACTGTGGCAGGTGGGATTAAAATGGATTAGCCCTATTAAAGAAATGTGTGGTGCATATTACACCCCAAGCCCCACACACATATTGTCCTCAGAGCCACATGCATTTTACTGCAGGCACAGCGCTGTGCTCAGACATGTAGAAGAGTATACTGAAAATACATGAACGTGTGAGTATACGAACCTGCACAGTCTCGTAAAGGTAAAAAAACCCAAAAAACCAGAGGGATAAAGATAAAAGGGCTGGCAAAGCAACTTGATGAGGACATTCACAGGAAGGAGAGGTATAGCTGCTGTGTATATTGTTGCTTTTCTGCCACTCACACAGTGGACTCCTTTTTGTTGTCTTAACTCTCGTCTCAAGAGGTAGCTTTTAGAATCTCGCCTCCTTGTTTCCATAGTGACACTTTCCCTCCTTTGTGCGAGAGAGTATGTGTGTGTATTTCAGAGACACACAGAGAGGAGAAAGACAGGCGTAGGGAGGGAGAGAGGAGGGGGATGACAGCAAGATAACTTGGTTCACTTACATTTATTCACAACAAAAAAAAGTCCACACAGCCAGTTTTGTACATCAGGGAGAGTTTCCTTTGTTGATGTTTTATCGGCCAACTTTTGACTAGTTGCTTTGCAACGGCTCAACCAAATTATAACTGTTGTTACTTTACGTGTGAGACCAACAATAGCACATGCTGATTCCTCAGAATCTTTCTATGGGGATTTTTAAGGCATTACTTACTGTGCTAAATGCTCCATGTGGAGGGCTGCCAGTTCTTTTAAAAATACACCAAAAAAACTACTAAAATTAAACCAGTCTCTCTCCTATTTTCTTGCTGAAATAGGAGAGAGACTGAAAAAGTGTGTCTTTTATTTTCTACTCATAGTGCCATTTAGTTATATCAAAGGCAGGTTACTGAAAAGCTTCATTGAAATTAGCTTAGAAAGAATAATGACAAACATTCAGAATGACCTTGAAGGATACAACTATTACCTGGATAAAATACTACCTAGTGTAAATCTGTGGCGCGTTGCGTATAATAAATTATTAATTATGGATATTAAATGGCTAAATTTATCACTTTCAAAACAACCTGGGTTGGTGTGGGAGATTGATGGCAGGAAAACAGATGTGTGGATGTGTATGTGTGGCTATATAGATATATAAATTTAAATCTCCTCTTGTTGCTCCAGAAATCTGCACAAAAAAAGACTTAGCCAAGGAGCAAATCCCTTCTCCCCATGCCCTCCAGCATCTCAGCCAACTGCGTTCCACATCAGTGAATCTGATTCAGGAGCGAGGACACTGGAGGCTCGGCTGAGACGCAGGGTTGACTACACATAAGGGGATTGTCTAAACTGAGACGTCTGCCATCTTGAGCTGTCATAACTCTTGTGTATAAACAAGGATACATGTGACAAACTTAATGCAATGATGGAAGAGGTAAATGGATCATATAAGCAAGGCTCAACTACTCATCAGCTTCTTAGCCATTTCCCATTCTGAGATTGCAGCACGAGGTTTGAAAGTGTGGCAGCAAACTTTTCGAGAACCGGCATTGACACAGTATCTCCACAATTTTAACCACTGTAGCTGCTCTCTAAAGTTTCTGAATGCTCAATGATTACTAAGATAGCAGTAGAGCATCATATAAGTGCAATGGCAGGGTGGTATTACATAAACTGAAGCTGTTCCCCATGAGTGGCTGGAGGTAAGTGGTGGTTCTTGACATCCATTCTGGTTTTGTATGAGAGAGAAGGGAAAAACCAAAAGAGCGGAAAAGAAAATGCAGAAGGTGGTGCGATGACAGCGGTGTTGACTGATGCCTGAGTGGCTCTGAACTGATCCCAGCAGCAGGTTGAAGTCGTCATAAGCCCAGTATTGCTCAGCTGCTCCATCAACCCGCAGTTATCTCCATAAAAAGAAGGTCTATCACCCTGACAGTGAGGCTGAGGTGAAGGTGCACCACTTGATCCTTCACCATTTCAAATTACTGTAACCTACCTGCCAGCCACTTTCCACAGTAGGCAGAAGTGGGGCCGCGTTACCTTGTAAGGATTTGTTATCACTGAGATATTGAAGCTGTTCGTCCATGTGATTTTTAATCTGTGTGCGCAAGCAAAAGATTGCGTGTGTGTGTGTGACTCTCAGCAAGTGGCGCATGGCCGCAGATGACTGTGTAGTCTTCTCTTCACTTTTCTATTTTGTCTTGAATCAATCCCCAGAGTGTAACAATACCTATTTCTCTCTGTATAATTGGACTGGATGACAGGCACATCTGAAGTCAGCGGATGAAAGCCTCTCCTGACAATGAGAGAGTGTCTGGCCTGTGACATGACTTGAATGAGAAAGAGATAACACTGCCACACACACACGCACGCACGCACGCACGCACGCGCGCACACACACATTGTAGCTGATAAGCAAAGCAGGTCAAAAACTTTTACTCATTTGTCACACGAACGTGATCACTGGACAGCTAGTGATCACAAAGAAAAGGCAGATAAGGGATGAAACAATATCATTTGTGTCATGATCTCTAATTTGCCTTAAATTAAATCTCTCCCTGCATAAGCAAAAGATAAGTTGCAGATTGAATTTATTGCAGTGCTCTCCAAATATTTGCTAGCATTCTGCTTGCTCTGCATAACGCTACTTTGACAGACTGTAAGTTTGAATAGCTGCCAGTGAAACAAATTATTATTCACTTCCCCCTGTATTCTGGCTTGCCTATTTATATCTGCGTGTGAGGGTGTGAATGTAATATTCTGCATCCTGATGCATACAAACCCACACGCGTGCACACAAGGATCTCTCACACACGCGCACACACGCGCACACACACACACATAGACACACACACATGCTACCAGAGTGTGAACAAAACACCGAATGCATCTCAATAAAGCACTCAAGGAGATATTTGTAAAACCAGATCATGCCCCTAAAAAGCACAAAATGTCTCTTTCTTAGTCTATTTGCTGTTCACTTTGTCACCACGGAAACCACCATTGCCCAAACATCCCTACGCTGATGGACACTTACATTAAGTGTCTTCCCATCTCTCCCTCTGTTAGGCCCCTTCCTTTCCTCCCCTCTCTCCCCTGCCATCACTTACCACCATGTGGTCAAGCAAGTAAACAGCTCTGAAAAACTTTGTTACCCCCCGAAACCAGTTTTTTGCTCAAGTAATGGATCGTATATTAAATGAAGGGGGAAAAAACTCCATCTCAAAAAGCCAAGGAAAAAAAAACATTTTTTTCTCCCACATAAATTAAAGGCACCAAGGTACAGATCAATAGCCTTAGAAGTAGGGAAATATTTCCCTGGACAAGAAATTTATGTATCTCGCACAGGCTGGCTATTATACTCTCTAATGATGCCATCTGTGCCACATCATATACTATTTCAACCATCTATGTATATAGATATATACGGAATAGGCACTGGAGTGTATAATAGCGGCCATAAATCAATATGTCACAGTGTACAAAAGTGATTGGTTTTCTTTGTGTCCTTTAAATCCCCTTCACAAACTGAAAACACAGTCTCATGGACTGAGCATTCCTCTCTGCAACACTAATTCAGCAGTGATTTATTCTCATGAGAATGTTTTCCAGCAAAAGTGCAAACTGCAAACAAAACAAATTCCTAATCATGGGACATTTTAACAACATAAAGAGAGAGGAAATCTTTCTTTTTCAAGCCTAATCTTGGGCATTATCATTTTGCCAATTTGCCAATTTGCGAAGAACCAGTGACACATCTCTCGCGCCGCATGTTGCAGACTGGCGCATTTCCATGGGCACGTGGACAATTTGATTCAACTAAAGCTTATTACGTTAAATTTATGTTGAGCCTGACTGTCACAGAAGAGTTGGTTAAACTCTTTGGAAAGTTTTGGGGCTCCAGTTTGTTTTGAACCACATTCAAGTGAATCATAGCAAAATAATATGTGCTTTTAAAAAAAATTGTGTGTGTGTTAAATGCATTTATCACCGCTTTCATTAAGACTCAGCTAGAAGCCGTATTCAGCAATTCGAAAATCCCACAGTATGAGTCAAATGAAAGAGAGACAAAGTTGGTGAACATAATGGAGCATTTACCAGCTAAAAGAAGACGGGTTGTTGGAGACCAGAATAAAACTGCAATGATAATCAATGGTGAACTTTCACTCATTGAATAGATACAAGCATGATTAGAGTGATGCAAGTGTAGCCATATGAATACAGTTTAATTACTTCTCACCACATGTTAATCAATTTTCTGGCCACCTGTTTTGCTGTCAACAAGTTGCCAGAGACAGTTAATACCTCCTTTAAGTCTTCAGGGTGGATGGAACTGAGATATAGGCATTGTGGATTTAGACTTTTGACTTTTGACTTTAAAAGTATTTAGTCTGTGTTTTATACTGCATATATGAGAAGGTTTGTACATTTTCCTTAATGGTGGGAGCAGTGGGAATGATTTAACGATTCTCCCACTGTGTAGTACATCCATTATGATATGCCTCTCTGACACTCTGGTCAGCAGCAGCAGCAGCAGGTGGCATGATGTGGCTGAAGTGTAAGTGGCTTTCACAGTGCAAGATAGCCTGTCAGTCAGAGGCCCTAAGGGAAACAGCTTCACACCATGCAGAATGGCCTTTCCAAACTCTCTGTCGTTCTGTCTTTGTGTGTGTGTGTGTGTGTGTGTGTGTGTGTGTGTGTGTGTGTGTGTGTGTGTGTGTGTGTGTGTGAGAGAGAGAGAGAGAGAGACTGAAGTTGACATAGAAGCTCATCTCTTTTGTTTTGTGTGTCTGTGTTAAAGTCAGAGGCAGAGGATGTTAGTGGGTGGGTGTAAATCTCTGTCCAGCAGCATGTTGGGATGGGTGTTTGGGGACTAGTTGGAGAGCTGGCTCACAGGAGCTTAGATTGATGAAGTGATGGTGATGGATGGTAGTAATAAAGGCCTGGATGTCCTGTCTGTTGCCAGTGATGAAGCTGGTATGAATCACCCGTCTGGGGGCTGCTGAACATGACGCTGCTCAATCCCCACGCCCTCCACCCTGCCACCCTTTTCGCCTCTGTCCTTCTATCCCTTTATCTTTCTGCCTTGTGCCTTTGCCGTCATTACATGGAGAATATGCTTTGTGCACTTCTAGCAGCAAGCATTCAACATCGTGCCATTATAGCATCAATTGGTACTGATGCATACTCTAAGATATTATGAGGCTTGTTTATCCATCTTGGAACACAGCATGCCCACAGTTCAAAGCATTGTACGCTGTTCATTAATTTTGTGTCCAAACATCACTTGTTGACTGATTGCGATGCATGCAAGAAAAAAATCCAATCAACTCAGTCAGCCACTCCTCATGAATAGGGTCATTTGAATATAGAGGGGCATCTGAAATTGCAGTGTTTGTGTCAACATAACAAGTTAATGATCTCAGATGATAATTGGTAGTTGGATGCTGAAGCGCTGTGCTGTGGCCCATGAGGTTTAGTGCCAAGGACCTTCTGTGATAAAAGAAGCAGCATGAGGGCTTTCAAAGTGGCACGATGCTGTAGGCAACACAATTCATCACCGCTCCATGAATATTCATCCAGCTCTCCGCTTCCTCCTGAGCTGCTGAAAACACGTCTGTATTAAGTCTCTTCTATGTGCTGCAGTGTGAAGACACCTAAACCTTCTGGCCTCTCATTACCAGACTGTGCTCTTGCAGCCCCGCATTCAGCTGCCTACCAGGGAGGGAAGCCACGCTTCATTAAAATAAAAAAGAAAATTCTCTTACTCGCCGCACTAACAAGGCAGAGGGTTGGACGGTCAGATGATTGTGAATTCACCCTTCTTCGCACACGCTCGCGGGGGTCAGGAGTAGTGATTGCCACCCAGCTTTCTCCTGCACATGGCAAGTGGGTAGATGAAATTGCCAGCTTTGGGCTGTGTGGTTTGCGCGTGGACCCAGTCTGAAGCTTGATGTTAGCAATTTAAGAACATTTGCTGTGTCTTTTTCCAGCCCAACCTTCTCGCTGACGAGAGCCGAGAGAATCGTGGATTGGTTTCTGGGGCATCTTTTCGGCGCTTTATCGGACCTGCAGGCTTCTCGGTGCTGTCCCCAGATTACAGTTTAGGAAGACGGTGCTTGACTGACAGGCCTTGGCCTTGACAGTCCCTGGGGGGAAGGGGAGGGGGATTTGTGATGGCTGAACTGACTTGTACTTCTCTTACAATTTTCTCCAGGCTGGTTTCAGACCGTCAGGCTGAGAGAAAGCTCTCTCTGCATAATTCATTAGATCTCCTCTCTTTTTCACTCTTGGCTGGTATGTGGCAGGCACCGTAGCCCCATTGTTTAGGAAGACAGAGTAATGGAGCTTGTCACAATATGGTAACATAGTTTATTGTTCACAGCAACAGTTTGAAAACAACTTAACTTCCTTTGAAACAAGCTATTTGGCATATCCAATGCAGAATAATTACAAAGGAAAACCGAGCAATCAAATAGGCTATTCAAACAAAAACAGCTTAAGCCGCTCGTTTATTTTTCATTTATAATTGGTTAAGAGCATAAAAAGAATTCATAAATGATAATTACAACTTTAGTGTCACAAACAGTTTTGGCTAATAGACTGTAATACAGAGCAGGATATATCTATACAGGTTGCCTCGACACCAACCATTGTTTTGCAGCCAATTACCCCAGCATTGTCGGCATATGACACATACACAGGCCTGTCCTTTTGAAGCTTGTATACTGTCTCTGGGCATGATCTAGCTGGCATTTATTTCTTGAAAATCTGCAAGGGAAAATATCTCATCTTTGATGCTACATGACATCTCCCTTCACAGAATATGACTAAACAAGCTCGTTTTCCAACACACAATCCTGCGTGTTGAAGCCAGAGGACAACTTCTGTCACTGTAGCAGTAAATAAGGGCTGGTAGGAAGGGACTTTCTATAAAACTATGCAAATGCAGCAGCATGCTGACGTCTAAAACTCCTTGCATGGATGCAGTATGTCAAAATCACAAGGCATACACTGCCAATGACAGAAATGTTTAAACAGGGCCGTGGCTAATTTGGAAATTATGATTACAGCATTTAAGGTGATGGTAAATGAAGCTGAATTTATCTGTACTTGATTAATTTTTAAACACGTGCTCAAAACTTCACCCAGCCAATTAGATTTAAAAACAGCCTTCTGCACTGTTTTCTACATGGAGTTAAAACCAATAGTAAGGGCAAATATGAAAGGAGAGTGTCGGTCTCTGCTACAACAAGGAGGGATCATCTTCCACAATAACTAGATCAGGAAATTCTGTAACTGTCGCAGGTACATTCCATAAATCCCAGAGAAGACCAGCCTGTCTGGCGCCAACCGTTATGCCACGTTTAGTCACTTAAATCACCTTTGTTCCCCATTCTGATGCTGAGTTTGAACTTCAGCAGGTCGTCTTGGCAATGTCCTCACGCCTTTGAGCTGCTGCCATGTGTAGATTAGATATTTGCATTAACGAGCAAGTGAACAGGTGTGCCTAACAAAGCAATGTGCAAACAATAGTGCAATGGAGGATCCTCATCTTGAATAAGGTCAGCAAGTACAAGGAATTCCTGTGAGTCCCAGACCAGGTTTCAGACTTCTCTAAACAGTCTGTTTCGGATCATTTTTCTCTACTTTTGGGTCTTTGTGATGTCACTGAGACAGCCAATCAGAAGATAGCTGGCTTAAAAGGAAAGGAGATAAAATAGACTGCACTAAGGTATAGTAATGAAAATACTCTAGAGTTAAAGAGAAAGACTGTAGAGTACAAAATGACCATAACAGCCACGTTTTCTACATTATTATCCATTAGTCTTTGTATGTATATATTTCAATAACCCTGAGTGTTGCTTTGATTGTAAGAAAGGTCAGAATGTAACAGAAAGATGTTCAGCATCTTGCTTTTGAGAGAAAAACACACAAATTGAAGCTCCAAAGACATGCAAAAAGTGAAAGCCAAAAATTTGCACATTAATATAAAAGAACAGTTTCTTTCAAGTTTAAAGCCTGGTATTAGTATTCTGATGCTACACTGAAAAACACCCTTGGTTTCTCATTCAAAGTTAAGGATTACCTCTGGAGCGGTTTTCTGTCAGTACTGAACAGCTGTAAATAAGATTTGGATGCTTTTAAAAAATACATTTAAATCTAGTCAGAGTTAGAGGGGTGGAGCATAAAAGTACAAATGAAAAAGAATAAATGAAACGCTAATGTTGACTGAAAGAAACACATCTGATGTAAGGTCACATGTGGACACAGGACAGGACCAGATATTAAAATATTTTTAAAGTCTCTTTGATTAATAGCTCTGCATGTTTTAACATCACTATATCAGAGTTCATCACAACTCTCAGCTTTTCACTGTATAAAAACTTGGATCTGTATGTAACAATATGAATACTATAAACATGTAACGAGCCTTAAGAGATAATAGATGTTGTCCCATTCAGAAAAATAGCAAATGTATTCACCATTCAATGCTAATTCTTAATACTTAGATTTAGCAAATTTAATGAGCTAAAATAGGTTTTAACCAACTGTTTGGACTTTGCAAACATAATTAGTTAAAATTAGATTCCTGTCAAGGTGCCTGCACTGAACCGGTTTCATTCAGATGAAATAACATTAAGAGCTCATTATGTTAAACCTGGAGAATAAGATCAAGCTATTTCAAAGAAAGGATACAAGACAAATGTGATCGTGTGTATATTTAAAGCTGAGCTTTCTTACCAAATCAGGACTCTGGACTGACTCCCAAATAAAACCTCAAGTGTGGAGCTTTTGCTTTGTTAGAACTGTGCATCATGGCCTAATGAAACTGGCATGTTTTTGTTTATACATATTAAAATATATCAACTTAATTCATGCACGCAATGAACCTGATGACAGTACATGAGGTTAATTCTTGTCATAAATGCCTGTCCATGATTTTCAAAATGAATAAAAGTAAATATTTGTGCTGTGACTTGAGTATATTTAGTGCTTTTATATTCTTTAAAATGTACCAGGTAGAACACGGCTGACTCTACAGCAAGTGCGAGCAGATGGAGAAATGCGCCTTCAGAGCTGCTCCTTGTCATCTGTAATACTTTTCAAACTGAGTGAACAGTGCCATCTACTGGGAAGACTGGCGAAGTCTTCAAATATCAGAAGAACAAAATGAGATCCTATTTTTAATCACTGCAAATTTGTGTCAATACTGCAGTTACATTCTCCTATTCTCCAGCCGTTCGTTGTGCTGTGATGGAAAAAAAACTAATCAGATCATTCAAATTGAAGAGGAGGAAAAACATTATGAAGGAAACAAAAAAAAAAAAAAAAAAAAAAAAAAAAAAAATAGTTGGGTTCCTCTTTACTTTGTTCTTTATTACACATTAAATAGGAGTGGTGAGATTTATGGCAAAATAGACTCATTTGAGATTAGATCACCACTCTACATTGCCCACCACAGGTATGATGTAAAGTGGTCATTCATTCACTTCCCTAAACCTGGACCCCAGTCACACTCGCTGTTCACATACAGAGAGCGGAGCGAAACTCCATTAAAGCAACATTCATGTAGACACAAATGAAATGAAGCACAATTTACAAAATATGCACCTCTCATTATCACAACTATACAAAGGTTGTTAAAATACGATCCAGGTATAAATGATACATTTCAGAAATCAGCTGTTGGCACCCATTAAAAGGAAGAGGAACATTTCAAACATTACAGTAAAACTACTTGTGAAACAGTATTGTGGGCAGGAGGGTTCCATAATTAAAAATTGCATCAACAGTTATCATCTACTTCATGAAAGAAAAAGAAAAAAAGAAAGCAAAAGAGGTAATAATAAACTGGGTCAAAATCCATTAATCCTGAAAGCAAAACATCACTTTTTGTGGGAATAACAACGCTCCCCTAGAAGAGCATTTTGTGTATCTCTAGAGTACACGGGGGAAAAATAAATGATGTTTCGGCTCTTCCAACATCTATATGTAGCACCTAATGCAAAGATAAAAGGCAAATTTAAAAAACCCAGATGAGCAGTTTGTAAATACAATGGAAAATGGTGAAATTGGGGTTGACCCCAGAAGGAAACTGGACTTTTTATTATTTTTGTAATAAAGTCAGACGATTTAATCTAAGAACCAATTTTATGGCAATTATTGCCTCATTTACAAACATCCGTTCCAGTTGCATCGCCACGCTAAACACATTTTATGAGAGAAAAAAAAAAAAGAAGAAAAATTATTTTGCTGGACAATCATTTTTGTTGAAAGGCAAGCCAACAAACAATTTCAACACTCAAGCAAAAGAATCCAAGGAGTAGGAGAGAGAAGGGAAGAAAGAAAAAAAACAAAACCCTCTTCGAAAAGCTAAACAAAATCTGAAAATTTATTTGGACAACATTTTGAACAACCTCTGACTCCACACCAAGACAAATATTCTTGACAGCTGCGTAAAGGATTCGTTCTGCTTTCTAGCTGCTCACAAGCAAAGAAGTTAGTGCGCAAGACACCTCCGTGGCCTCTTATGTTCTGCTGCTGGACAAACCTTAAATTATGCAGTGAACCTAAACATTACGGTCAAATACGAAGTCCACAAGGAGGAGGACAGCTGTTAACAGCTGTTTTTGAGCATATATTGATGAAATGATTATTTGTCAGGATGAATCAAAACAATCCTACAGTCAAATCTTAGCCTAAAGAAAAGCAGGAAACTTTTAACTGAAGTCAAAAAAGGCAACACAAAATGACCCTCATAATGTGGCTGCTAGTCCCATCTTATTAAGACAAAAATGGGTTCAAATATATATCTTGCTTAGAATTTCTGCTTTAAAAAAAAAAGAAAAAAAAAAGGCAGATTTATTTCTCACAAAAGCAAAAAACTACTTTCAAAAAAACCTGAAAAACTAGACTATGTCCAACCGAGTCAGACTTCTTTATCGCTGGCTTCGTTTAATCCATCGACCAGAGGCAGTTTACCCATGTCTTCTAGGACATAATTCATGCAAAAAGGAAAAAAAAAATCTCTCTCACCTCATGGCAAGAACACACAGTACTAAGAAAAGACAAATTAATAACTAATGAAGGTGTTAAAACATTCAGAGATGAGTAGGAGTTTGCATGCATACTTATCAGTGGCATAGCTAAGTCATACCTAGAGGTCGTTAGAGACGGGGACAAAACACGGGGGCTGGGATTGGATCTCATCTGGCTGACTGTTGGTCCTTTCTTCATATCCATATTGTCTACGTGAGCGGGATGAAAATTCATTCTTTGGCATCCCATACTTTTAAAAAGGTCATTAGAGAACATGACCTTTCAAGCAAAGAGAAAATTAACTCACGGTTTAATGAATAATTTGTTAAACATAATTTGCAATGCAATTGGCTCCCAGCTCTGTAAAATGCTCCAAATCAGCATTATCATTTTAAAAAAATAACAATCCTAAATTCATCAGGCTCTTGAACCCATATTGTGGGCAACTGGCACTAAACTGAAAATGAAGCTTATTGGTGTCCAAAGAAGCAAATAAGAAGAGAAAAAAAAAAAAGAAAAGGCAGAAAATTCAGTTCAGGTTTAGTATTGTGTGGGTATGGAGAAATAGGCTAATAATTTAGTGTAATGTACAAAATGTATTACTTGAACTGTTCAACATAGTTGCATTTTTTTGTCTTAAAAGGGAATCATTATTCACATAATTGTACACTTTGTCTTGGACTTCTTTTTCTTCTTTTTGCCCTCCTTGCTCATCTTCTCCTTATGCTTCCGGATTTCTCGCACTAACGTGTAAAAGGCATCGTCGACACCCTGGAAAACAAGCAGAGAGTGTGCACCGTTAGAGTTAAGAAGCTTTGTTCATGACTGCACTGTGTAAACTTGTCTACTAAAAGTGAATCAAAATCTCCAAATAAAAAGTCTGTCCATTTTAAATACACCGTTTTCTGATTAAGTGTACATTCTGTAAATGAGACAATTCGGGGGATCAATCCGATTCGAACCATTTAGGACATGCTGAATAAAATGTGTGTTTCAGAATAAAAGTCAGTGGTGCTTCCACTGACATCAAAGACAGTGGCTGCAGTTACATGGGCTTCATTTCTCAATGTCATCAGCACAGTCTGGCACCAGTACAGGATTTAAAATGTATGTACCTGAAGTATTCATAAAATATAGTTCCAGTGGAAAAGATGCACCGCTGGGAAAAGTGCTCTCACAAGCAATGAATAAACAAATTTAAATGAGCCCTTTTAAAAAATAAAATAAAAAAATAATAAAAAAAGAGTTAAACGGGTAATAAAACTTTGTTTTGTTTTTATATAAATACACCAATTTATTCTGACAGAGGTATTTAAATTAGGCTTTTATTCTCTCACAAAGATCCTATTCAGATTATTGGTGAGTAACAGGCTCCATGGAAATGCAGCAAGTGTCGTTTTAATGGCACACTGACGTAAATGTGTGATGAACATTTTGAACGGTGTGTAAATGTGACAATAATCTGTAAGGAGCAGTAGAGTAAAGAGCCTGAGGCCAATTTAAGGTTTTGACAAAGACAGCAGGAAAACAAAACAGAGTAAAGAAGAAGGGATTTATATCAGCAGGAAAAATTGCCTTAAAACCACACGCACACAATTTGTTGACGACACATCTCTGCCATTTTCTCAAAGCGCATCCTTCGCAGAAACACATTCCAGCAAATGATTCAGTCCAATGTTTGCAGTAACATCCTCTAATCACACATGATGGCTAAACCAGCCCAAAAACCCCATTGTTCATGCTGATTTCAGCCCATTAGGACACTTTCACACTGGTAGTCTGAATCTAGGAACGGTTAGCCTGGAAATCTGACTGTGTGAACACAAGTGCAGACCCCTTTCCAGGTTGACTAAAAGGAAAAGGTCTGGCTGCCAAAGTGCAGAAAGAAGGTTTCTTTCATTATAGGAAAATGTATTTCAGTAGTCGTGTTTGGATTAAAACAGGACAGAAAACAGACTCCCAGCTTTACAGTCGGAAAACAAACCCAAACCTGGTGCTGTGTTAGTTTTTATGCTCGAGTTGAGCAATAAGGTAGGCACTTGTTTGGGTTTTTTTGTAACATTTCTCACTCTATGCAGACTGTTACTTCAGTCGTGCTTTTTCTACTTACAGCGTTCAATTTTTCTGACATCTCTCAATAAGCACAGTCATCATTCATAATGGAAATAAGGGGAGAAAAAAAAAATCCCCACCCCTATATGAGGAAGGCATAATGCAAATGTCCACCAGTGTGAAAGTAGACTAGCTTGCATAGATCAAAGTTCTTTAGGCTCAGTAAACCAATCCAGTGTGAAAACAAACTCAATAAAATCAACCATGATACACAGAAACACTGAAAGGACAGGAATCATCAGCTGCCTCAGCCTCATGTTAGACTCACACCACAGCCCCAATAGAAACCAGCAGGTTAGCTTTGAGAACATGTGAAGCACCAGCTCCTCACTGAGTGTCTTCTTCCATTTCCTTCACCACAATTCCCACTAACAACACACACGCAGAGCTGGTGGGTGTGCGGCTGCATACACTTACCCCTTCACATCACAACACACTTTTTAAGCTTGACACAGCGCGGAGTCTTTTCTTCCTTGCTGATCTTATTGACCCGGTACAGCCTGATCTCCCGTACCAGAGTGTAAAAGGCATCTTCCACTCTCTGCAGTATGAAACACAACTTTCCTCAATGTTGAGGAATACACAGGAGGAGGGGGGAGGACATACTATTTGGATGCATTTGTTACAAACTACAAATACGAAGGAGTAAAGCAAACTGGCGGTGCAGGTCTACTTGCAAAGTTTGCCCTGCCTAATCCTCTGCATAACACTTTATTTCAAAATCTTGGGATATGGATGAATATAAATGTTGATTTCCCCCCCCCCCCCCTTCCATATCTTTAAAAAGATAATTTGAGTGTTTTTAAGGAGAGGAAATAAATATTAAGTCATTCAGAAAACAAATACTTTGATTCAGTATGTTGCCTGACCTGACTACTATTAAGCAATGATGCACTGTAGTCTCCTTACTTTTCCATCCACATTGAAACTGACAGAAGCAGTGTATTCAGCTACATCAGTCCAAAACAAGTGCAACGCATTGAGTATATGTATACAGTTGTAGTCAGAAGTTTTAATTCACTTATCATGGGCATGAATGTCCTGATAATTTTGGGCCATTATTTTTTTCTTTCAATTGATTGTACAGCATACATCTTTAAGCTTGAGCTTTGAGTTCATTTTAGTTTTATCTAATCCACACAGGCTCAAATACAAAGACACGCCCCCACTAATATTTGGCTAAATGTCCCTTCTTGAGTTGCACCTCAACCAGACACCAGCCATCAACACGCTTCTGGCATAGTTCTGGCTGGATTGCTGACCACCCTTCTTGGCAGAATTTGTTGAGTTTGTGTAAACTTCTGACCACAACTGTAAACAGACAGTGGAGAGGTGTAATATGGTGCAGGAGTGGTTCAGAATTTTGATTACCAGTGTGGCTGCTCTTATTTTCACCTTCTGAGTACATGTATGCAAGTGTTCTGTGATGGTAAATAAGATCCCTGAGACATCTACTGTAGTGAGGACTAAGACAAGGCGGCTCTCTTTGCTTTAGCTTGTGGTTTTATATCTGCTTGTGGACAGATTGTTATGAATATGATACCTTTACAACTATGTAAGACGCAGTTAAACTTTACAGTCATAATAAAAATGTCACAATACGAATATATTTGCTTTTTTTTTTTTTTAAATTGCATATTTATTAAAAAAAAAAAAAAAAAAAAAAAAAAAAAGCAGCAAAGCTCAAGCCACCAGATTTTAATTTAGCCAATTATCCCCTCTGGCCTCTGCACCACAGCCAATTTTAGATGATTCAGTGAAAATCTCATTTTTAGCAGATGCATTTGGGAATCTGAAATGGAGTTACCATTACTTCCAGCAGAACAAGCTTAAATGCTTCTCTAGAACTTTATTTTTCAAGATGACAAATGCGGCAAGCAGGGTAAGTCGTGAGCGAGGACTGTGTTGGTGTGTCCAAAACCTCCTTCGTTATTCATGTAACGTGTGCAAGTTCCAAAACTGTATGCCGTTTTAAAAACAGACACCTTCCAAGCTTGCAGTGGGCGAGTGGTAACAGTATTTGTTTGGTATCATTTAAAAATTGTATATTGTGCCCATCGTGCATTTCCAGAGAAGATTAAATTATTTAAGAGTAGCCATGAGTGGCTTCAAATAAATGTAATAGTTCCGGTTCTAATAGAAGCAGCACTGTGTGGACACTGAACTTCCCTGCACCAAAAGGAACTATGATTCACCCCAGATCAGAGAACACTAAAATGCACTTACAGATCACTCCAATAGCCAGTCTGCTACCTAAAGCCATGCCCACAACACACACACCACTGATATCACAGCAAAATCTTCCAAAACCCCAGACACAGCAACCAGTAAGCAGAATCATTAACCCTCTGATTAATTTCCGACACTTTGCCCTTTCATGCAGAGTCCCTGACACCGATTTGCTGATTATTTATAAAGCAGGATCCTTTGCAGGTGGGCTAATAATGATTTAATTCACATATCCGTGACAAAGCAGCATGCAATGATTACATTGTCACCCATTAAATTTAAATTAACCAAAAAAGATTTAATGATGCACAGCGTGTTACCTGAGACAATTTCAAGCAAGATAATCATTTAAGAAAAAAAAAAAAAAAAAAAAAAAAAAAAAAAGGGACCAACAGAGATAGCAACACAAATCAATAATCCCTCATGATACAATCACATTCTTGTGATCCATTTCCCAAAATCATCCAGCTGTGTTACCAAAATTACCATTAGCTTACCTTTTCTGAAAAAACAATTTGATACGAAAGGAACATTTATGGAAATGACAAAACGACCAATAACCCTGAGACCACATGCACCTCCACACCATTTAACATGCTCTCCATACCTCCAGTTCAATCCCACAACAGTTTAGTGACAGAGTTGACAAATGAGCCACTTTGAGTCTTGAGGACAACACTCAGTCTGTTGTTGGGATTCTCACCTGTCTGGTTTTGGCTGAGGTCTCAATAAAGGGAATGCCGTAGCTACGTGCTAAGTCCTGAGCCTGCTTTGTGTCCACTGTCCGGGACGGGAGGTCACACTTGTTCCCCACCAGCACCATGGGGACGTCCTCAGAGTCCTTCACCCGCTTAATCTGTTCTCTACACATTCACAGCCAGAACAGAATTGCAGTTTTAGTTTCATTTTACTTGTGTAGTACTCCATTGGCTACGTAATACGATGTTAGAAAACACTGTACAAACAAACCACACTGAACACACAAAACACTTGTAGTGTACAGAATGACTTTCTATAAACTGCAAGTGTTGCTGTAGTTTTCAGAAACAAGAACATTAATGACTTAAGCTCAGCCCCTTACAGAACACTGATACACATATTCTGCTGTAGTTGTAATTCCTACAGTGTTTTTGTACATTTTAATAGAAGATCCCATATATTTACAATATTTTAGTATATCAGTAAGTTGGGGGCGGGGGGGTTGCTACAGTAAAAAAAAAAATAAAACTAAATAAATAAATAGCAATGATACTGGTATCGATATTGAACCGTTCGATACAGTGCTTTCGGTTCGGTACGCATATGTATTGAACAATAAAACATTTATTTATTTTATCAACTCTTCTTCTGACGATGCTGTCTGTGTTGAGCGCTCAGTGGATCTGTGTTCGACTACCCCGCCTAGGCTGCACTGTCGAGTGCAGATCCACTGAGCGCAGCGCAAGCTAGCAAGACAGAAGCTAAGCTCCTTGCAACATGGCAACTGCCTCAATGCTACCCGAAATTGAACCTCCCCCACCCTCATTCAGATCTGGCGTTTGGAACTATCTTGGTTTTCATGTGAAGCATGACCCTGATGGTAAGCGCGTCATGGACAAAAGTAAAACAGTATGTCGGATAGAGGTGGGAATCACCATACATCCCACGATACGATATTATTGCAATTTTTTAAAATATTTTGCAATAGTTAGATTCTGTACATAAAGGTAAACTTTATCAATATTCATTTTATCTAATATCAAAGTCTCGCACTCAGTCTTTCTCTCATTTCAGTCAGTTTTATTGTTGACAAACTGAACGGTTTGTATTACAGTCTAGTCCAACTTAACTGAATGCAACCATCTGGTACAATTATAGCTATTCTGAACTATGCAATTTGTGAAAACTATGCACCCCATTCAGCAACTGAAGAATTTGAAAGTAAATTAAAACAAAATATAATTTTACATTAAATAAAAAAAGTTTTAAACTTAATTTAAAAAAAAAAACATGTCTTAAATTAAAATAAGTAAACTATCATGTTTATTGCTGCCAAAAAAAAGTTAAACACATTTGGACAGTGAAGGAATGTCAGGATTCTTGCTCAGAAAAAGGAGCTGATCAACATGCTCTGAAGTCAGAGCACAAAAACTTTTTTTGTAACAAAATATCGATTTCTGCTGTCCCTGTATCGATACATTATTAGCAAACAAAATATCACGATACTACACAGTATCGATTTGTTTCCCCCACCCCTAATGTCGGATGTGCCACGCAATGCTCAATTTGTGGGAACTAGTGCGTTAGCGCAGTTAGCCGTTTACGTGTTGACGCCGTCCAGCCCCACGCACGGAGCGATCCGCGGTAACTTGTTAACGGAGATTTGACGCGTTATGGTGTTAATGTCATTTTAACAAGATTAACGCTGACAGCACTAGTGGGAACAACGAATATGACTGCACATTTACACCGACATCATCCTAGTGCAAAGACAAGTGGAAGCAGAAAAAAAACAAGCAAGCATGCTACAAACTTTAGCCGAGTCATTTAGACAGCCTTTAGCACATGATTCTCCTTATGGGGACCTGATATGTTTAATATGCTGCTGAGAATATACCCCAGAAGAAGGCTATAGTATAGCTTTTATTTTGGAAAGAGCCATTTCTCTGTAATAAACTCTCTTTTCCAAAGATGAGTGATTTCTCGATCAGATAGATTTATTTTTTTTATTTTGTTGTTTCAGCAACATTAAATTTAAAAACTGTACTTTTGAGTTAAAATATACATTTATAATTTTAATAAATTAAAAATTAAAAAGGCATGAACATTTTTTGTATCGAAAAAATATCGAACCGTGACACCAAAGTATCGAACCAAACCGTGAATTTTGCGTATCATTGCACCCCATATATATAAAAAATATACATTTTTATATATACACTTTAGTGACTTCAAAATACAGCATGTTATTTCTTAGTTTTAAGTAAACTACTACATACTGGTTACAAAGACATGAGGCAATTTCTCCCCTAGCTCACCTATAGTGGTGAATGTCTTCAAAGGACTTGGTATTGTTGATGGCAAAGACACAGAGGAAACCCTCCCCTGTCCTCATGTATTGATCCCTCATGGCGCTGTACTCCTCCTGACCTGCTGTGTCCAGGATGTCCAGTAGACATGTCTCTCCGTCAATGACTACCTGCTTTCTGTAAGAGTCCTGGAAGCAAAACACATGAGAATCCTGGAATTTAGTGGTTTTAAGAGATGTAATACAATGAGATGATAGCTTATTTAATAATTTTTAAATAGATTTTAAGTTACTCTAAATGTGTTGGCTGAGTGTGATTTACCGATGATATCGCATTTTTAATCTAATAATTACGATACTTAAAGTTATGAGATGATTTCAATAAAAGATACCACAGGGCATCTTCTGTTCACTACACCAGTAGGGCACTTCATTTTTCAGCAGACCTCATATTACAATGAGCTCATTTCTACCGTGTCGACGTACTCCAGCTTTTTATTACACTGATAACTACACTCAATCCCATCTAACACAAATAATTACTCTTTGCTCCAGTGAACAGCCATACCTTTGGATGCCATCTTCTATTTAATCTATATCAATGGTCTAACCTCCAGCAACAAATCAATAATTGATTGAAATCATGATGGGACTTAGTTTGATCACTGGCCTTTTGAGAGCTCGGGCAGGAAGACATCCATTGAAAGTTCTAGAAAACCTGTTTGGAGTCTCTCTTTAAAGCTTAAACCAGTAAAACCTGTTGCAACTCATTTTTGTGAATATATACACATATATATATATATAAAAACAGGACTTACAACTTGTGCTGCCCCCTTTCATATGTCGACACATACACAAAGACACAGGAACAGAAACATTCTATATTTTTCCTTTACCTCAATGGTGGGGTCATATTCATCCACGAAGTGATTCTGGATGAGCTGAATGGTAAGTGCGCTTTTGCCAACGCCACCAGCTCCCACCACAACCAGTTTATATTCTGTCATGATTCACCTGCAAGTTAAAAAAAAAACAAAAATACAATCTCATTATATGATTATCTTCAGTGAAAGTCAAATGGAAAGTATTAGTTTATCTGGTGCACAATCAATGCCTCGTGCATTTTCCACTTAAAACAATTTTACAATCTAATCGCATTCAAACATTGTCATTTCTGTACAACAACCCGTTTGTTTACTGGAAATCTGCACACTCAGGACTGGCAGAATGAGAAGATATTAATATATGAACACCACTTCCAGTGAGTAACTCAACTCGCCCTCAGCTATTTGTTTAATAACACACCTGAATCACTGGGAAATTAGATTTCACACCAAGTTTAGTTTGCTTTTCACAGAGAAAATGCCCATTTTAGTATTAACCAAGAGGCTTGTAGAAGAAGCTTGCCACAAACACAATAGATGGTTAATCTGCATGTGTTTGTATGCAAATGGAGGGTATAAACAGAAAAAACCCAAATGGATTCACAAAAAGCTGCTATATTATCAAATATTCTTTAAATAATCAATTGAAATTGCTGTCTCTGAAAATTGTCAGAAACATCAAACGTGAAATATAATGCATAAAGATGAGATTATGCGTATATATAATTAAATGTCTAAATTCAGTAGTGTTTTCTGAGTGACAGCTCCACAACAGACGCCAACCCCAGGCAGAAATCCATGACATTACATTAAGGCTCCAAAATTGACAGGCAACTGGGAGGGTCTCTGCTGTCTGTCTGCTGTGTGGAGCGGAACACATCAATAGTAGTTGCTGGTCTTTTCAGAGGCTACAGCACAGAAAGCTCAGCTGAGCCTGCAGTCAGGGAGGAGTGCCACTAAATATTATTGCTATGTCTAGAATGCTATGCATTTGCCCAACTACTAATAAACTAGTTTGTGCTCACAACACTTTTCTTTATAAAATTGTCCCCCATTATTTCATCTACACACTAAGTGATTTACACATGTCATTGATGAGGATGCCATCTGTAAAGAAACAACCTCATCTTTAACCTGAACAGACAAGACCAATTCCAGTGTCAATGGAGATTCCTCTGAGTGTGCCACATGGCTTTCACGTCTCTATGTCTATGCTGTCACTTTGCAGCATACTAGTCAGTGAAAGTGGAAAATGAATGAATACAGCAAGCTGTCAAGCAACAAACAATTTAAAAATAAGGAATTTAGCTCTTGTACTCCAGTAAGAAAATATAATTTGCGTTTTAAGGATTGAGATTCTTTTTTTTAATTTTTTAATACAGTGAATGATATCTGCTTCAAACTGTGGCAAAGTTTTGAAGCTGTGGAAGGTCGATGGAAACCTTATTTCCTTAAGATAGGAGTGTGCCACTCGTGGCTGTAGCTTGCCTTAAACTGAACCCATTAATGGCATGCAGTGCATCCAACTTTATGTTGACATTCCTGAAATCAAGGACATTCCCAATAGAGGAAGAAGAAGAAAAAAAACCCACTGAACTGAATATCACTGCGGGAGAAAAAAAAAATATCACCTATTTCACAAGAAGACTTGTCGATATTTATTAGCAAACATATCGTTATGCTAGTTTGGAACGGTTAGCCGGCTACGTGATTTAGCTTTTCAATGAAAGACCACCTATCATGCTTCAACAGGTAGAAGCATCAGTAGCATACTTAAAAGTCAACAGGGATTTTGATTTAAATTCACCGCTTTGCGACTACAGGGTTACCATAAAGGCTGTGTGAAACCGTCTGAGCACCGGGCTGCTGTGCTGCTAGCAAGCTTAGCATTGGAGCTCGCCAACAGCCTCGAAAGTAAACTCACCATGAGACCACATCAGCTAACTTAACGTATTATAAAAATGTAATTCATTAAAAGGAGCACTGGCTGCACCGCCTACCCCGACACACTCGTTATCATTCATTCAAAGGGGAAGGGTGCCAGATTTTGAAGCCGCCATTGGTAAGCTAGCTCACAGGTCTGCGTTGCAGGGCCAGACGGTAGGTTAACAATTGGGCGTAGTTAAGTTCAAAAAACCGAAAATGAATAATACCACTATAGCGGTGTTGTTTAGTGTTTAGATAGCGGGCACGGTGACCGACTAACTACATTAGTGAAAACAATGTTTCGACAAGCACTACAAAAAAAAAAAAGGAAAGGGGGCCCAACATGTAATAATCTCCTCCATTTGTTTTACCTTTTACTGAGTGGAGTTCCGCGTCCGAAGTAGCGACCGAGTCAAGCTGATATTCCTCTCGTTTCACACGATCTCTGCATTTCCTATTTCTCACCAAAACCCCCGCATTTAAGTTGATCTGTCGTCGGTTCACAAGCAAGAGAGAACATGCGAAAAAGTGAGCAAATTAATCGACTGAACTTTCCATTTGATCCAGCGCCCCGGCCTAGCTGCTCCGTCTGGCCTGCTTTACGCGTATATGGGCGGATACCAGGCGTACTTTTACCCATAAACCATAGCAGGATTTCAACCGGTCTGGGGCATTTATCTCTCGATGTGTGTATGTGTCGCAATATGAGTTGTAATACACTGTACTTTGTCATTTGTGTGCGCATTGCGGCTCTTTTACACAGTTTTCATTTATGACTAGATTTATATAAGCACTGATTATTCTACTAGTAGTGGAGATGTTACCTGTCTTTTTTAATTCACATATGTATGTTTTTAAAATTATTATTTTTTAACCAGAGTGAGAGGTTCATATCAATACTTTAATGATTGAAATGATTAATGATTTCATTGATATACCCACAAAGGTCACAATTTGTAGGACTTGTGCTCTGACTGCTGCTGCCTGCAGTCAACAAAGCCTAGGGGGCACTCCACGAGCTTATTTATAGGCTCTAAATATAACTGGAATGTGCAGGACGGACGTCATTCCCAGGCAGGAAAATGATTTGGCAATCCCTTGTCAGTTTTCCTACGTGTTCACAAGGGTTCCTCCTGCGCACTGCATGTGCAGGCGTTCGTAACAAAAGACGGACACAAAACCCAAACTTATGTTTAAGGATAAAAGGAAAGAACAGCATATAGCATGTTTTGTTTGTTTCTTGTTTTGTTTTGTTTTCTCTTTTAGTCATGAGGATTATTGCCCATTGTACCAGAAAGGTTGTTTTTAGTGGATTCTGTCTGGGACCTTATACTAATAACATTAAATAAATAACATGCAGCAAACATAATACGTTCTTGTACCGTAAAATAATATGACGTTGTTTTTAAAACCCAATGCATTGCTTTCACATTGTACAACAGACACGCTAGAGGGCACTATTGAGCTCTCAATTCCATGTGCTGCTGGATTTAGAGATCATCTGTAAAACAAATGTGTAAATTGAGAATATCTGAATCACTTTTTCAATTTTTAATCACTTTTTCATTACTTTAATTTTAGTATTTATTTATTTATTGTCATTGTCAAGAACAATGAAATTGCGTTTGGGGCTTCCATACAACCCAAAAAAAAGAAGAAAATAATAAATACCCCTTAAAACCCAAGTGTACATATTTAACCCAGTGTGACTCCAATGCAATAAGACAATCCTTAGCAATAATGTTCGTAGAAATTCAGACAAAGACCTGAGAAACATGACAAAATACAACAATGCAACCCATTCAATATTATTGTACTGTGAGATATGATATCAGATATGATAGTTATCTATTTAAGAAAGAGGGGGGGGGGGCAGGAGGGGGAAGAGAATAAAGATATGATGCACCAATGCAGACCAGTTCATTGCTATTAAGAAGTTGGATATGGTTATTGTCCGTGAGAGGGGGGCAGAGAGTTCAGGAGCCTCACAGCCTGTGGATACAGGCTGTTGGCCAGTCTGGATGTTCTGGCCTGTATAGACCTGTACCTTCTCCCTGAGAGCAGCAGATGGAAAAGGTGGCGCGCAGGGTGATGTTGGTCCCGCAGGATACTGTGCACCCTCCTCAGACAGCGAGTGGGGAAGATATTACTGATCTCTGGCAGACTTGTTCCAATAATTCTGCCAGCTTCTTTCACCACCCGCTGGAGTGCTTGCTGATCGGCCTTGGTGCAGCTGGGGAACCACACTAGAAATCCATACGTCAGAACGCTGCTGATGGCACAGTTGTAGAAGTTCAACATCAGAGATCTGGGAATGTGTGCGCTCCGCAGTCTCCTCAGGTAGTAGAGGCGCTGTTGGGCCTTCCGTACAACTGAGGTGATATGGTTGCCCCAGGACAGGTCCTCGGTCACAGTTACCCCCAAGAATTTAAAACTGCTCACCCTCTCCACCGCCTCACTGCCAATGAAGAGAGGCAGATGGTTGTTATGGCCCCTCTTCCGGAAATCTACAATGATCTCCTTGGTCTTTTTGGTGTTTAAGACCAAGTTATTGTCGTGGCACCATGACTCTAGTTGTTGCACCTCTGTCCTATAGTTTGTCTCATCATTGTTGGATATAAGTCCGAGCACTGTAGTGTCATCTGCAAACTTAACAATGAGATTGGACGCGCAGGAGGAAATACAGTCATGGGTGAAGAGAGTGTATAGCAGAGGGCTCAGAACACACCCCTGAGGGGCACCGGTGTTGACCACAAGGGTGGAAGAGGTGTTCTTACCCACTCTGACACTCTGTCTACGGTTAGTGAGGAAGTCCACAATCCAGTTGCACAGAGAGGAGTTAAGTCCCAGTTGGTGGAGTTTGGGACGGAGTTTGTATGGCCGGATGGTATTAAAAGCCGAGCTGTAGTCTACAAAGAGGAGCCGTGCATAGGTGTTCCTGTGTTCCAAGTGCTTCAGTAATGTGTGCAGCACTGTGGCGATCGCATCCTCGGTTGACCGGTTCTCCCTGTATGCAAACTGGTGCGAGTCCAGGGATGGTGGAAAAGCAGCTCTGATGTGTTTAATGACCAGTCTCTCCAGGCATTTGGCGGGAATGGGGGTGAGTGCCACAGGTCTGAAATCGTTCAGACATGTGACATTTGACTGTTTTGGGATGGGAACGATGGTTGCTGCTTTGAAACAGGATGGTACCAGTGAACAGGACAACGAGGTGTTATATATAGAGGTGAAGACGTCCGCCAGGTCCGCAGCACAGTCTTTTAGCACCCGGCCCAGCACTCCATCCGGCCTGGCCGCCTTCCTGGTGTTAATGCTCCGGAACACACGCCTCAGCTCATGAGTGCTCAGGACCGGAGCAGGGTCGGTTGAGGGGAGAGGGGACAGGACAGGGTCGGTGTTCTCCCTGTCAAAACGGGCATAAAAGAGATTTAGATCCTCAGCCAGAGTAGAACTGTCGGCTGAGGGTGATGGTGTTCTTCTTTTGTAGTCCGTGATAGCCCTGATGCCCTCCCAGACCTGCCTTGGGTTTGTGTTGTTCTCAAACCTGGCCTCGATACGCCTCCTGTGCTGCTGCTTGGCAGTCTTGATGCCTCTTCTCAGGTTGGCCCTGGCAGCACTGTATGCCTCCTGGTCCCCGGATTTGAAAGCGTTGTTCCTTGTTCGAATAAGTTGTTGAACTCCGTGTGTCATCCAGGGTGGATTATTAGGGAACACACGGAATCGTTTCCAAGTTGTTACATTGTCCACACAGAAACAGATGTAGTCCAAGACAGTGGAGGTGTAACTGTCCAATGCGACACGATTGTCAGTGTCTTGCACCTTGAATACATCCCAGTCTGTGCAGTGGAAACAGTCCTGAAGCATCGGAATAGCGTCCTGCGGCCATGTTCTCACGGTTTTGGTTGTAATCCCAGTGCTCTTGATCTTTTGTGTGTATATTGGGTGTAGCAGAAGGGAGAGATGCCAGGTCAGAGAGGTGCAGGTAAGAGGTAACTTTACAGCTGAAAAAGACTATAATCAAATGCTCAAACGTATTAAGGTCGCATCATTCATTATACTGTGAGCAAATAACAGTAATTATCATAATCTGTGCCTGGAATTTTACATTAGTGTCAGAGAAAATGCTGCATTGTATCTACATCTCAAAAAAATATACAGTGTGTAAAACTAAGGAAGTAGTTAAAAGAGAGAACTCTTAAGTTCCCTCTTTTCAAAGTCATACACGGTTCAAATGTTAATTGAACAAAAAAAAAAACCTCCTATCTACCAACGAAACTCTAACTATAGTATCACCATTGAACTACACATATCAAAGGCACTGTTATTTGCAGACATGAGAGCAAATTTTGGACAAAAAGTAATTTCCACAGTGACAGGCATGTTCCAGCCACATGTTCATCAGTAAAATCACGTCCATAAGTTTTTGGACAAAGATACAAATTTTTTAATTTTGG
Source organism: Diplotaxodon limnothrissa (assembly GCF_057381915.1). NCBI lineage: Eukaryota > Metazoa > Chordata > Actinopteri > Cichliformes > Cichlidae > Diplotaxodon > Diplotaxodon limnothrissa. Next base: position 8,182,973 of record NC_140602.1, read on the forward strand.
TGGACAATTGTCATATTAATGAAACGCTTTAATTCTTCAATAGTTAATGTCTTTTTTCTTTTTTTGCTAAGCTAAAAATCTGTACTCAAGTCACATCTCGATTGTTTGATTTAGATTCTACAGTGGTGTCACACAGGGGCAAAACTACAAAAACCAATGTGTCACTCTCCAAGTATTTAACTGCACATTAAAGAAGCTTCTGTGCTATGACACATTTTACTCAATTTGAGCACTCAAAGCACTTTTTACTTAAGTCTCGTTCACACCTCACTTTTATATATGACTAAGGAGTTCTTGTCTAACAGTCACACACACACAGTCCAACTGATACAAGGATATCTCAACACATGGACTAGAAGAGCCGGGAATCAACCAAGCGACCTTCTGATTAGTAGATGGTCTGAACTACCGCTGACCCCCACATGTAGTGTCTCATTTCTGAGAACAAAATCATCAATCCTTCCAGGGCTGGATTAAAAAAAATAATAACAACAAAAAGTGTTCCATAACTTTTTAGATCAGTATCCTATATGTTGGTCCTACAGTCAAAGTACCCTAGTACCCAAGTCCATATCAGAATTTTAGCACCTAGCCATTGATCATAGGGTTGCCTTGTGCAGCTGGTGATATATCCAATGAAGAGACACCTAATGTAGAATAAAAAGCTTGTGTACAATAATCCAAGAATATAAAGTGACTAAATATATATTTTAAAGATCACAATATATGTTGAAAATGATCTAACAGACCTTATATATATATATATATATATATATATATATATATATATATATATATATATATACATATATATATATATATATATATATACACTCAACAAAAATATAAACGCAACACTTTTGTTTTTGCTCCCATTCCCCATGGGATGGACGTAGAGACCTAAAATTCATTCCAGATATACAATATAAACATCCCTCCCAAACACTGGTCACAAATCAGTCCAAATGTGTGGTAGTGGGCACATCTGCTATATTGAGATAATCCATCCCACCTCACAGGTGTGCCACATCAGGATGCTGATCTGACATCATGAGTAGTGCACAGGTGTACCTCAGACTGCCCACAACAAAAGGCCACCCTGGAATGTGCAGTTTTTTGCGCTATTGGGGGTCTGGGGACCCAGAACCGGTCAGTATCTGGTGTGACCACCATTTGCCTCATGCAGTGCAACACATCGTCGCATGGAGTCTATCAGATTGTCAATTGTGGCCTGTGGAATGTTGGTCCACTCCACTTCAATGGCTGTGCGAGGTTGTTGGATATTCGTGGGAACTGGTACACGCTGTCGTATACGCCGGTCAAGCACATCCCGAACATGCTCAATGGGTGACATGTCCAGTGAGTATGCTGGCCATGCAAGAACTGGGACATTCTCAGCTGCCATCTGCCCTCAACAATGTGAACCATGATTCATCCATGAAGCGCACACCTCTCCAACGTGCCAGACGCCATCGAATGTGAGCATTTGCCCACACAAGTCTGTTACGGCGACGAGCTGGAGTCAGGTCAAGACCCCGATGAGGACGACGGGCATGCAGTTGAGCGTCCCTGAGACGGTTTCTGACAGTTTGTGCAGAAATTGTTTGGTTGTGCAAACCAGTTGTTCCAGCAGCTGTCTGGGTGGCTGGTCTCAGACGATCTTGGAGGTGAACCTGCTGGATGTGGAGGTCCTGGGCTGGCGTGGTTACACGAAGTCTGCGGTTGTGAGGCCGTTGGATGTGCCGCCATATTCTCTGAAACGCCTGTGGAGACGGCTTATGGTTGAGAAATGAACATTCAATGCACAGGCGACAGATCTGGTTGACATTCCTGCTGTCAGCATGCCAGTTGCACGCTCCCTCATTGCTTGTGGCATCTGTGGCATTTTGCTGTGAGACAAAACTGCACATTCCAGGGTGGCCTTTTGTTGTGGGCAGTCTGAGGTACACCTGTGCACTACTCATGATGTCAGATCAGCATCCTGATGTGGCACACCTGTGAGGTGGGATGGATTATCTCAATATAGCAGATGTGCCCACTACCACACATTTGGACTGATTTGTGACCAGTGTTTGGGAGGGATGGTTATATTGTGTATCTGGAATGAATTTTAGGTCTCTACGTCCATCCCATGGGGAATGGGAGCAAAAACAAAAGTGTTGCGTTTATATTTTTGTTCAGTGTATATCAGACATTATACTTGCTGACACAGTCCACTGTGCTTTAGTTTTGAAAGCAATTTGGCAAAGATCAAATTGGTTATTACAAAAGCGATTATGCACATCAGTAAAATAAAAATTTATACATTTATACCAAACCTCTGATGAAGTAATGTAAACCTCACCAGACGTGTTGGTTAAGAGCACTTAAACCACTGATTGCACCACTTCTCTGTCCTTAAGAATTTAAGAGGAAAGTCTGTTTTGTCACAAGAGGGCACTAAGCCTCCGTTTATACGCGGTCTCACTGCTGTAGGCTCATCTTCATCATTTGCATCAGTTTGAATGCATCTACATGCTGTGTATTTGCAAGAAACTGAGGGAATGTAAATGCAGCCTACAAATTCATTCACGTGATTTCTAATATGAATATTTGACAGTGTAAATGATGTTGTTTGAAAATAAAAGTGTTCAGAGCACCAATTTGACTTTTTTTTCAGTTAGATGATACAATGATGATTTATCAGCTCTTTATGTGAGCTTGCCTTTATGGTGTCTCAACAGAACTGGAAGTAAAACACGATGGTGTTTAAATGTCTATTTTCACTCTTTTGGTGCAGTCTAACTGTAGTTCAAAGCTTTTTCGCTCTCTCACGGGCAGATTTTCAGTCACAGCCTACGCGACATCCCCCCTTATTCCAGTATTTCCTTATGTAAGAAAACCCTGCATGGTATCTTTCTTCTTCTTTTAAAAAGTCTGCGGATCTGTAAAAGTTGGCTGGAAGTCATCCTCCCCCTCACAGTGTATTGCAGCTTTAAAACAGTCCACAATGCCTTGCGGTGCGTCCCAGTTCCAATGCGACTCCAGCAGGAGTAATGAAACGGGGGAGAGGGGCTTTTTCCGCAGCTTATTGGTGAGACCGCAAAAGACTGTGTGCCTAGAGAGGACTGACACAAACTTTCGGACCGCGGATTGAAGCGACAGTTCATCTGTTTTCGGTGGGTTTCCTAAGCCTCTGTTTTTTTTCTGTTTTCGAAACGTGACTTTGTCGCAGTTCGTTGGTAGTGATTTACTGGGCAATGCTGAAAAAGGAGGACGAATTTTGCGGAATTCTCTCCTCTACCTGTGTTTTCCCTCTAAACTTCGGTCCGGACAGGAAGGACTAACTTTAATCCAGCAAAGGTAAGACCGTTACGCAACGTTGATTATTCGCAGATTGCGCCGCAGCTGAGTCCGCTGTAGTTGCGTGTAAGGCGGAGATAACGGAAACATTTCTGTAGTAGAATTTAGTTAGACTGCTCAGGACCCACTACAGCCCACTATCGCCATTTCTCGGGCTTCCTCCCACTCAACACCCACTACAGCTCGAGCTACACAAGCAGCTAGAAGGTGCTTGTTTTTGAGGTGTTTCAGCTCACAATGCTCCTTGCGTTCTTTCATGTGAATTTTAGAAATATTGTCAGTTACAATCATGTGACGTGCTCAAAGTCTATGTTTGCCCGTGTTGTGTTGGCTTGCCCCGGGTTTTTCCACAATATCGGGTAAGCTGCAGCTTCTTCTGCAAATATGTCAAGCTCGTATGGTCTCAAAAGTATGTATGCATGTTTAATAATTTAATAATCTGCATATAGAGCCACTTGGTTTATTGTGTCTAAAGCTCCAGTGCTTTAACCACTTTGACACACACACACACCAAGTGCAGCAGAACCAACCTGTAGAGTTGTTGCACTTGCACAATGTCTTATTCTCTGCAGCCTTGGAGCATTACTTGGGTTTTGTAGCGGAATCGAGTCATTTGGTGGTCTTTTCTGCATTCTGTAAAGAACCATGAAGACCAGGCTGAAAACAACCACCTACAGACTGGAAAAATATATATATAATTGGCACTTTTTTTTTTCGTGGCTGCCACTTCAGTTGCTCCTGTAAAAACCATTTGAGTTCTATAAACGCATACGCAACAGTTTGACTCACAGCTGCAGCTTTGCAAACCACAGTAACATGTAAAAGAAATTGGCCAAAGGCCTCTGGTTGCCCCGCTGAGCCGCCGCTGTGCTGCCCTGCTGCAGGAGCCTGCTGCTTGGCCCTCTGGCTCTTTAAAGCTGGCTAGTGAGCAGAGAATATGGCAAGGGAACAAAGGCGGCATTATTGCTGGCTGAACGTGCTGTCCAGATGTTCCAGATTCTGCCAGCACTGACCTCCCAAATGGGGGAGGTTGCTTCAGCGCTTAATAGTTTAATATCAACCAGACAGAAAAAAAGAGAGAGGAGTAGCTCCAGGGCAAGGGGCCACTGGAGACATCCCAAGAGCTGTGGGTGCTGGGTGTAGCCTAACTGGATGGGGGTTTAATCCCAAACTCTCCTATCTTCAGAGCGAAAACACAAATTCTGAGGAAGTGCTGGAAACATTTTTGTCCTTATTTTTGGGGTTACTTTGGTGGCTTGGGGCATTTACTTAAGGCACACACATTTAAAAAGCTTCACATGTAATAAGTATGTTGAATGCAATCCATTATCTTCTGCTACGTTTTCAGCGGATTTAGTATAGGTGCAATAAATGGACAACAACCATCAATTGGGAATCCTCAGTTTGAGCCTTGCAAACGCAATTTTTCTGACCTTGTAATTATTATTATTGTAGGTTCATGTTATTTAGGTGCCATTACCTACTGTTGTACTTTCCATAGCCACCAGTATCACTATGCAAAGGACCCCATAGCTTTCTTATCTCTTAGTCATGGCCTATTGGATTCTCACAGCCCAGGAATGCATACCCTGTATGTTATCAGTTTTCACTCTCCAGGATCAAGGCTTTTCTCTGGTCCTTACCATGCTCTGTGATGTTTACAGTTGCACAGGACATTGTACACACTCTAGGCTGGCATATCTGTGAACAGGAACTTCTTTATCTGGTCATCAGTGCAAGATGGATAACTTTTAGCCACAATTGTTCCATGATGTCAGCGTGTCTTACATTAATTAAAAACTTTTGCCTCACACAAGTGATTTAAGGCCAGGGATTATACTTGTTTATGTAGTTGTAGCGCTTGACTAAAAGGGAAGCAGTAGATTACTCCTGTTTGTTCCAACCCAGTCGCCTCCACGATAAAACCATCATCTGTCTCTGGCTGCTCACAGTGATCTATTTCACAACAGGTCTGTTACCAATTACAGCAGAGTATAAATTGCTACTAATTACATGCTACCCTGCAGGGTGTGCAATTTGAATTAAAGTTTGGTAAGTAATAGGCTGGAAGGTTTAGAGAAGACTTTTGTTGCTCCAGTCTGTAAGAAGGATCCTATTGTATTTAGTTAACAGCAGTGTGGGGGAGTTTTAAATCTCAGAAGGCTTCTGCTATAAATCTTTATTAATAAAGATGCTGAATACGAATTCCAATAATGCCTGAATGCCTGAACCTCTGCTAGTAGCATTGTTTACCACCTTGTTGAACAATGGTTAGCAAATATAGACAGGAACTGGAATTTTATAAGAACAATTTTATTTCATAGTCTTGTGTTTTGTTTTGTTTTTGCTGCTTTACAGGCCTTTTCCTTGGTGAAGCACACTGGCTTTGATGTCTCCTTGTTCAGCATACTGATAAAATGCACAATACACCTGCCAGATCGCGATGGCTGACAGACTGTAAATCCAAGACGCAGTTCCGTATTTAAGCTCTAACATTGAAACTCCTACAGTATTTCTGTATACTGTATGTTACTGAAATGTGTTGGTTGTGCTGAAACACCCACAGGAGCATATGGTAGCTTGTTTACAGCAGCAGCCAGTAGAAGCCTTTTCCCTGCCAGCTTGGTATGCTCCTGTAGGTCTGGAGAAGTGTCATCAGCAGCCGGCCAGGCAGGCTGCTCATTTCTGCTCGTACACCTCACTACTCAAAGAAGACTACTTAACCAATACCAGACCGAAACAAATGTGAGCGGTCACTAAAGTCATTTGGGGTTGTTTTTTTTTTTTTATGCAGCTGATCATGGCTCAAATGGGCTTAAGCAGAATTTGCAGAAATTCGAGTGTTTCTCTGTCTTGTGAAATGCTTCTCTGGCAAAACACAAGCTGCCCAAATCAGCAGGTGGGCATCTCCCCAGGCTGTGGCTTTGACTGGCCAGAGGAATGGAGCTTGCAGGGCTCAGGATGGCACTCTGCCTCGCACCGCTGTGCCTGTATCATCAGTTGGGTTTTCTGGGTTAATGGTAATGAATACAAATGTTGCAAGCCTGGACTAAACCGAGTGACATTTGTAAATTCCCCTCTGAGTCTTATAGAGCTTTTGCAAAGAAGAAGCCCTGAATCAGCCAGCAGATATTTCTAATGCCAGTGAAATACAAAGTGTTCCATGCAGTGGTCTTTTTAAAATCCTTTTCAGCCAGATGCCATTAGTCTGGAAGTGTTGCTATAGTTTTGTTTTTTTTTTTTTCTTCTTTTTTTCTTCCAATCAGAATGGCTGATCACCTCTGGCTGCTCCACTATGACTGCTTTGCATCAAGACCTAATCAGTGCCTGTTACTGTTTCTACGCCCCCCTGGAAAAAGGTCTTTTGGGTGATGGCAGAAAAATCTAAGCGTCTGCATGTGTTGGCCGTTATTCATGTTCCTCTACGTCCTTCAAGCATGTAATGCCATTTAGGTTCTGTTTTAAAAGAAGGATAATAGCACTGAAACTAGATGACACTAGTGCACATACATACATAACACACACTGCAATGAAACTACCTAGGGTTTTTGCTTTTCTGCTTTTTGTATTGCAGATAGGTAGAAAATTCTTCAGTCAGTATTATGAAAATTGGAGGATTAAAAGATTTTTTAAAATTTTTTTTTAATCCAACACTTTGGCTGTTTTTAAATTTCTAAAAACAATCATTTTAAAAATATCAACTTAAATTTCTGATAGGCTTTGAGGACCATCTTTTAAAACAGTAAATATTATTAAGAAGTCTACTTCTGTTTCTCTATTCTTGCATACCATACCTTGTAGCACTGCACAACGTCTTGACCATATTTAGAAAAACTATTGGCGATGGTGACTTTGTGGTTGTGGACAGGGGATATGTGGGGCGTACAGGAGGTTTAACGGCGGGGCGGGGGGTGAACAAAAGAACCTTTTGACACAGTAGTGTAGGTGCATTGAAGGTTAGATTCATGGAGAGTGATACAGGTCTGCAGAGAAAGTATGCATTCATTCGGTTGCTGTCCTTGAAGTGCATGTCGACAGATGCCTCCATGTAGATTCTTGTTTCTTGTGTGGTGTTTTGTCACTGGTTATTTACATCTTTGTGTAAGTAACCAGCTTTCATAGGCATAGCCACATAGCTGTTGGTATAAATCAGTCAATGTTAATATTAAACAAACTTCACGAGGATACATCTTTTCTTGTATTTTGCTGTATTGTTCCACAGTGGAGAATAAGGGATTCTGTCAATACGATATACATGCCACGGCCATTTTACAGAACCGTGAGCACGCATCCAAAACGAATCTCTACTCCCCTGTGTTGTAATTCTTTCTTTCCTTTGTTTTAAATTACATTTACATTCCTTCTCTGTTTCTGTCCACCCTGCTAACTGAGTTAATCTTTCTTTCGTCGCAGCTGTACAAAAGCAGGAACTGGCCTTGGGAATGTCTCCTGGCACTCTCTTCCTGCACCCCCAACAGACATGTACCTATTCATAGAGAAGAACAAAACAACAGCGTTATGGCCAGCTGGCCCTGGCATGCCAGTCTCTTTGAGTCACTCTCACTGGATTATTTCTTACCTTAACCTACTGCGAAAATAGCGCCACTCTACCTCCACATTATTATTTTTCCCTTCTCAACTGGGTTCTTGTTAACAAGTAGGAAGTATACACCTTTGGCCTTGAGTACATGCAGACTAAAGACTTCCTGTTTCCCCTTGTTCTCTCCACAGCGAATTAATCAGAGGGGCTTCCGCTGCCCTGCCATTGCCACCTTCAGTAATGTTGGGGCCAGCACGCAGCACCCGGCCCCCTTGCTTCTGACCCAGCATGGAGCTCAAGGTATGGGTGGATGGAGTCCAGAGGGTTGTCTGTGGGGTCACTGAGGCAACCACCTGCCAGGAAGTGGTGATTGCTCTGGCACAGGCCATAGGTAAATAATCCCTATTTTATGAAAGCTACAATAAGCACACCTAAAGAAGTTCATTCAAAATGATTCAAGTAGTGTGAATGTATTAGTATTGTCATGCATCAGTAAGTAACTGATTTCTGCACAAAAATGTCATCATGAAAACATGAAAGGTTACACCTGCTGTAAAAAGACACTGATAATTGGCTAATATTAATAAATTCTTTTTCTTATACATGTTGGCCCAATGGTTGAATAGTTTACAAATATTTTTTTAATACCACAAACACTGAACAGACATTAACTTTCATCAAGTGTATTTTTATGCGTTAGCCAACCCACAAAGCTTTAATCTTGGTTTAAATCCCCTAAATGCCAAGTAAGTCCTAATGAAGTGAAAAAACAGACTCTCCTGCCTACATGCTAAGTCCCTGCAGAGATGTAGTGGGTCATAGGCTTCATTGGTACTTCCTTAAATCTCAACACCCTACTCTCTCTTTCCATATGGTTCCTGCAAGAATAGGGGCACTTGAGCATACTGTATTGACATCACTCTCCACAAAGCCCAGGGTAGGAGGAGGGGGAGGAAGGAAAGTCTGACTCATCCCTCAGTCTCCTGCCAAACTGAGAAAGCAGCACTTCTGAGCCCCCTCCTTTGCTTTTTAACGCCATGTTAAGTGATCAGACATCAGTATTGATCTGGTACTTAAACCTTTTCTGTCTGCACTCTACTACTAAGTGTTGTGTCTACGTTTTCCCTAAACAGCAGAAAGCAGTTTCTTTGTTATAATCATTGAATGAAATGTACTGTGAAAGAATTGCTCATTGAGCTGAAATCGCTTAATAACACCCCAACAATGCAGATCTGTGCAGCTCGCATCCTGTTTAGGCTGAATGTTCTGTATTCCAGACAGTATTTTTACAGTATGTTCAGACTGTACTCTATAGTGTGAGACTCAATGCTCTTGCTGCAGTTATAAAAACCACTATAAGGTGTTTCAGAAACCATGTAAATAAGCTGGGTGAAATTGTTAACTGTTATTGTTAATGCAGCCAGAAAAATCATTCCAATGAGGTCATCATTCTAATCTGTGTGTGCTAATGGTTTAAAGGTTGGAAAGATTGTAAACACCAATCAATTAAAACCACTTGCATAATATTTGTAGGTCTCTCTTGTCCTGCCAGAATATGGTGTGAAAGTGGGACTCTTGGCACTGGTTTGCTGGTGGCAGGTTTTTAGGTTCATAAGGTAGTTTTTCCAGCATTTCCCACAGATACCTGATCAGAATGGGATCTCTGGAGTTTGAATGCTAGACGCACATCTTTCAGACTTTGTCGTCTCAACATCCAGTTGAATATTAGGACCCAAGTTTTCTTAGTTAATGTTTAGTGTATGTTGATCACATCACAACTGCATTTCTATGACTTTGTTTTAGAGATTTATTTCTAGCAGCAGTTGTCACGTAAATGTAAATGTGCTATACTGTGTTGTTTTCAGGTCGCACTGGAAGATACACTCTTGTAGAAAAATGGCGCGACACTGAGCGTCACTTAGCCCCTCACGAAAGCCCCGTGGCTTCCCTGAACACTTGGGGCCAGTATGCTGGTGATGTCCAGCTGATCCTGCACCGCACAGGCCCTTCACTGACTGAAAGACCCCCCTCAGAAGGGCCCCCTCTCAGGGGGCCAGAACGCGGTTTGCATCGACAAAGCCTCCCTCCGCTTGCAAAGCTTCGTCATCCCAATGATCGCTCCCTTCGCCGCCGTGAACCCCGCCGCAAGTCTCTTACATTCACTGGTGCACCCAGAAGCCTTAGGGAGATACTGAGCGGAGGCCGGATTGGTGAAGCCGAAGCCAAACGAAGGCTTCTTCTAGGAAATGGAGGAAGTCTTCACCATGCTGGACCCACTATCGGGACCACGTCCCCCAGCCTTTGGGCCTGCCGCATGGAAGATCTTGTCAGGCTGGTCGGTCTGCAGAGAGAAACTCTCAACGTGTTGGAAAAAAAGCTTGAGGCCTATGAAGCTGAACTTCAAGTCTGGGCTGAAGGACGAGGGGGGCGAGGTGAAGGGTGCGCTGGGAACCCAGGTGTAGGTGGAGGGTTAATAGAGGAGATCCTGAGGTTGGAGAAGTACCTGAGGAAGAATGAGGTGGAGATGGAGGAAGAGGAGTTTTGGGCCACTGAGCTACAAATTGAGCTTGAAAGTGAGAGACAGCTGGAGGAAAGGCTGCAGGAGCTTCGTGGGCGTCTGCAGAGCTGTGAACTGGAGATTGAGGAGAAACTGGCAATGGTGCAGGTGTGTTGTATGTGGGAGCTTTTTTTGTTAGATTGGATTTGTGGGCGGAAAATACGTTTTTATCATTGTTTCAAAGGTTTTACAGACTTTCTAGTCATCTTTTCTTCCTTCCTTTTCCTGAGTAGTTTAGTTTCTTTCTTTTTCTTCCACCTTCAGGGTGTAGAGGCAGGCCTGGAAGAAGAGAAACTGCAGAGAGAGCGGCAGGAGACCCAGTGGGTCAGTGAGGCTGAGGCTCGGGCTCAGGTCCTTAGGATCAAATCAGAATTGAAGGCCCAAGAAAGACAGGCTGTCCAGCTGGAGAGCAGTTGCAAAGCTGTGGACAGGTCGCTTGGACAGAGTAGCAAGAAATTGCAGGTGACTGATTTGAATGCAGTGTGCAAACTTTCTATGAAAACACTGCTGCAGAATGATGTAATTATAACACAACTCTATCAGCAAGCTCTTCTTTAGCACTGTTCCTCTAAGCTGTGAGGAACAGTGATAGAGGAGTGCTGAGTATTACTGTTGGGGGAAAACTCTGTAAAAGACCCAGGAGAAATAAAGACACAATGAGACAAGATCACTTTTTATGCTTTAACGTGCACACGGGTAAGCTGTTCAGAACAACTCACGCCGTGTACAGAGGCTGGGCACTTTTTATAGGAAACACAGTGAGAACAGGATAAGAAAATACAAAACAGATAAAATAAACAACTCCAAATGTGGTGCTAGTCTCGTCAGCAGAGAGCTGGGAGAAAGCTGTGAGAGATAAAACAATCTAAAACAATATGTCCCAAAACAGTATGTCTTTGCTGAGAAAGTCTAAAAGGATAATTCTAAACTAATCTAACCATAGACAAAAGGGCATCTTTGTACATTTAAAAGAAGGTAAAGAAACATAGAATCATTTTTCCTGTAACATTCCCTCCTGTTTTAACTTATTTTAAATGGATACAACAATTGTCTGTGAAGGTTATTTATTAAGTATCTTAAGCAATTTTTTAATTTTCAAAATGTCAGCATAGCAGAAATGGAAGTCATTTGGTCTAAAGAATAAAACAAAATAAAATAATAAAAAGAAAAAAGAAAATCATAAATGAAATAACAAGTGGAATAAACAAGAAAAAATAATAAAACTAAACTACAAAAAATAAAGGATGAAAACCTTATATTTAAAATGATGAAAACCTTATATTTAAAATGAAAACTACAACAAATAAAGGATGAAAACTTTATATTTAAAATGAAAACTTCAAAAAATAAAAGGATGAGAACTTCAAAAAATAAAAGGATTGTGGGGACTGCACAGTGTCTCGTCTTCTGGTTTTACTAAATTGGCAGTTGGATTCTGTTCTTCCGACTGTTTATATTTTGTTTTCTTAAATCTCTCAGTTTACAGACACTGTTTTTGTCCGGCGTCTGGACTTTTCTTTTCTCACCACTGCTCGTCAGCAGGAGTGAGTTTTAATTTCACTTGCTTGATTACCCATCTTATTTATGTATTTACTTATTTTTGTTTAAGTAATATATACACGATACAGCTGCTATCACCTTCGCTGGTATTAGAGACGAGAGTGGTTGCTCACACGCCCTTCTACTTTCGGACTATTTCCAAAAGCGGTGTGAACTTTACGAGACGGAACTCGACCGTTCTCTCAACTCACCAGCACGTCAGTGAATAGCAGTAAAAGAAAAACACAGTAGGAGCAGCTCAGTCTCTTATTGGACCGTGAAAATTCAGCTTGCTCTGTTAATTAAAACAATACACACACATACATTCACATTCACAGCTTCGACGCGCGCGCGACCGGAACCCTTAAGATAAGGGGAGCTCCCAGAGCTACTTACTCCCTAGACCCAGTCTAGACCCAGCTGGGGGAGCTACCCAGAGCTCCAAAGCTACGAGTCGACGAGCTCCCAGAGCTACCAGTCGACGAGCTACGCTACGAGTCGACGAGCTCCCAGAGCTACCAGTCGACGAGCCACTTCCGCTATTTTAAATTCCCTGAATTCAAAACGCGCTTTTACGCAAGATTGTGTCAGTGTGTCTGTATCTACCTGGTCAGTGTCGCCGGGTCTGGTCCACCTCGATCGGGCCCCACCACCGTGGGTCGCTTTCTAAGACGTTGGCCAAGACTCGAATTTAACGCCCTTGGTCTTTTACCACACACCTGGTGTGTGAGCTGTCGACAGACGAACAACGTGGACTGGTCACGGAGATGGGACACGATGGAGGCGCTCCGGCTCCGAAGGACCAAGAAATGTTGGGGGAAAACTCTGTAAAAGACCCAGGAGAAATAAAGACACAATGAGACAAGATCACTTTTTATGCTTTAACGTGCACACGGGTAAGCTGTTCAGAACAACTCACGCCGTGTACAGAGGCTGGGCACTTTTTATAGGAAACACAGTGAGAACAGGATAAGAAAATACAAAACAGATAAAATAAACAACTCCAAATGTGGTGCTAGTCTCGTCAGCAGAGAGCTGGGAGAAAGCTGTGAGAGATAAAACAATCTAAAACAATATGTCCCAAAACAGTATGTCTTTGCTGAGAAAGTCTAAAAGGATAATTCTAAACTAATCTAACCATAGACAAAAGGGCATCTTTGTACATTTAAAAGAAGGTAAAGAAACATAGAATCATTTTTCCTGTAACAATTACTCACTCAATTTAGAATCAATAGGAAACACTGATAACAAACCACAGATAACAAACAAGTGCTGTTGTTCTATGTGATGGTTTTTTTGTTGTTGTTTTTTTTTTTTTTTTTTTTTTAATTAGTCAAACATTTTGAGCATTTGTCTGAACTTTTCATGGAAAAAGAAGCTGTCTGAAGCTACTGGTAATGCTTTGCGGTCTTCTGAAAAATAATTTCTCCCACTGCTGCGTTTTTTTTATTGAAGGACATGCAGCATGACCTGGAGCAGCTGACCAAGGAGCTGAGGCAGGTTAACCTGCAGCAGTTCATCAAGCAGACTGGCACCAAGGTCACTGTACTGCCAGCTGAACCTGCTGAGGAAGGAAGTACCCACAACAGCCCCGGTATAGGTATTGAAATTTTCTTCCAAACATTGAATAAGTAGCTGTTTCGGGTCTTCTGGGAAGTTTTCTTTGGAGTAAAATATGTAACTACAACTCCGTATTGCAATATGGATGCTTTTTTTTTTTAGCCAAAGTGTGGAGTCTGTAACAGTGGTTTCTTTGAACTAATGGTATGTCAAATTGCAGCGTGCCTTTGGTGGTTTTTCACATGCTTAACATGTGATCTTTTTTTTTTTTTTTTTTTTTTTTTCTTTTAATGAAGTAAGAAAGCTGAGATTGAGTTTGCCTGTGCATTAATACAGTCAGTCTGTTCCATCAAGGTGCTCATTATTCTGCTGCCTCGTGTCTTAACAGCATGCTGAGTGAAAATGACTCTGCTGTGTGTTTAAGTGTTTGTTTTCTTTGAGCTTAATCTCATTGTAAACTGTAGGGATTGTATTCACCTTGGACCAGCAGGTAGAGACTAACTGCTGAGGGCCGAGACTTGGTTTTAGGGATTCAAATTAGATTACTGGTAGGTAGAAAAAAGTATCTCGATGGCTCTCCCTCACCTTGTCCCATCAACTGACTCGTTAAACTGGGAAGGCAAAGGCTCAAGGCAAGGTTGCTAGGGAGCTCAGTATGCCCATGTATGTTCATAGGGAGCAAGAGTGAGAGTTCTTTATTATGTAGGATAAAAGCTTAAGTGTATGTTTGCGTGAGAGAAAGAGAGAGAGATTATCCTGCTGAAAACTGTGGTAGGTAAAGGGCTCAGACCTAGTTTATTACCCCCTTCAGTGGCAGTTTTAATCTTCACATCAGTCTGGATAAAGGGAGACCTAGTATCAGTTGTTTGCTATGTTTATTTATTCTTGACTCCTTCATATCTTCAGAAGTTTCTGTGGTGGGTCATTGGACCAAAGCTATCTCATCCTACAAGAAACCGTCAGACAGCTGACACATAAATTAAGAGCACTCAGTGAGAAAGTAATGCAACAAAGGAAATGAACCATCATCCAGCTAGTTGTTAAAAACTTTACGATACCAACCCACAGTTGGATATAACTCTTAAGTTTTGCAATTCAGCCTTTGTAAAAACATTAAAAAAACAACCTCAGAACCAAATGTATAAATGCAAAGGCATAAATATGATAATAATTAAGCCTTTATTCTCATGCATAGGAATGATTTTGGTACTCCACATTCACACCTCCTTAAAAACTGAGCATTTATTTTTAAGTAAATAAAAACCTGGATTTCTGTTTATTAATACTGAATATTGAATCGCTTTATTTAAATGAAGTCATTCATCTGAATGAATTCCATTTACTGTGCATATAGTGAAGCTGGTTATATAGTTTGGTTATACTGATGGTGTAATAATGTATGCCACATTGGATTTGTGCTAATTGAATTGAACTGTTTACACCATTGGATCTCTTAGATGCACTTCATGGTAATAGTTTCTCATTATGAAAAGTAATAATGGAGGGTTGATGATGATCTTCTTGTAACCTTCAGTGCAGAGTGTAAATCAACAAAGGTTTAGTTCCTGGCCATTAAAATTAACTGCACTGGCTGATTCTTTGCATGGCCCAATCCTGCCCCCTGGTGCCCGTTTAGCAAAATTACACTGCATTACATCATCAGCATGTGTATGTTTTTAACTAATGGTTGTCATTTGGAAATCTCACCATTAAAATTTGCATTTATTCATAAGCTTTGGGGCATTAGTTGATCATAAATCAAGTTTTCAATTAAAAAAAAAAGCTAAATGTTAGTCTTTGATGCCGCTTGCCACAGTCCAATGCTTTTATTATTAAAATTTTGAAATGCTCTTGATAATTATTGTTTCTCATTTTGGTGATGTTTTTATATTTGTTGTTAGATTTAGTGCCCCTGTCTGGCTCGTTAAAGCGCCCTGTGTCAACCCACCCAATGCCCAATCATCTCCGGGCCCTTCACAGTCCTCTCAGCTCTGGTCTGAACCCAGAAGGGATCTATGTGTGAGACGGTTCTGCTGTGGAAGCAACACATCTTGCCCCCGTGCCAACAGCCAGTTTCACCCCAGAACAGTTTTGTAAGTTGATATTTTAGTACAGAATGCCTCCGTAGCACACTACTATGCACTGTTTTTGTTTTTTTTCTCAATTAAGGCAACCTTTACTTTGAAGATGTAATCTTTGACTAAAAGGCATGGAGCACTTGGTAGGAATGAGAGATGGTTAGCAGCTATGGCATGAAAAAAAAAATGATAACAGAACCAATAAATTACCATGTAAACATCTGGCTTTTTGTTATAAACATATCCACCTGATGTACTCTCACTTCAGTACCTGCTGAATGATGTTTATTGTTTTCTGCATAGCATGGTGAATCAAAACTATTGCCTTTGGAATTTTGGGTATGTGAACCTATGAACCTTGTGTCTTTAAAATCAGCTGATTCTTAAATAAGTGAAGGATCTACTTAGAGTAAAATTGTGAACAATCCATCATTTTGCATATCAGAATCTATTCCTGCGATCTTTGTTCAAATTAAAACTATGCACAAATGCTTTCCTTACTGTAGAATGTTGCATTCTGTATGCACCAAAATGATGGCTTATTGTAAATATGTTTTCTTACTTTTCATCTTTATTTAGTGGATTAGTATATTTTATTACCAAGCGGTGCATTTACCGTCATACCAATGCTGTTCCTCATTCCTGCAGTAATATCTGCACACTGAAATGGTGTTATTAATCCTTTTACACTGATTTTTGTTTTTTGTTTGTTTTTTTTCTTCATTTTGTGTCCTCACACTATATTTTTGCCAAATGTGTTATGCTTGTTTTTCTTGATTATCATGTGGCCAAAGATAGGCAGGTCTTGATGCATGATTATGTTGTCCATATATGAATGTGCACAGCAACCACACTCCATTTAATCTGTTAGTTATATCTGAAAATGGAGGCATGTAGTAATAGGGTGGATAGTTCCAGCTAAGCTAGTGTGTCTATTAGAGTTTGTTTGTAACTATGCGCATCAAAATAGCCAAGGTATGAAGCCCTTATTAAGTAGTAAAGTGTGTGTGTGTGTGTGTGTGTGTGTGTGTGCACGCGAACACAAACGTGTGAACTCCTTGGGTTGTAGTCCAGCTGCTAATTACATCAAAGTGCCTTATATCAATTCCACAGTGGGTGTATTCAAATAATGTACAGTAAATCTTTAGTGGGGCCATTTAAGGAATGAGCCAGTTTAGACCAAATGTGAGTAGATATTAGTGAGAGAAGCTAAAACGGCACAGCAGCAAAGAGTATATAGTATTTTTTTTCTATAGTTGTTGTTTTTTTGTTTGTTTTTGTTTTTTTGTGTCCCTGTGGAAGGAAAGTACATTAGTTTTCATGCTTTTTTTCCCCTTGGTGTATTATTGTCACCATAACAGTAGTGCTGTAAAATGAAGTAAACATTAGTTTAGATTTATTACTTGTCATGCAGCACATTTATACTGTAGGTTGGATCAGTACTGTCTCATAGTTATGGTCGTTGTTTACAGCTGCATATCTTCTAGAAAAGCGTAAGATGTCGACTGTACATAACCTGTTTTTTGTTGTTGTTTTTTCTTCTTCTTCTCTGCCTTAATATACTGCAAAGTGTTGACAGATGTATGGCTGTAACAGGTTGCTGATATGACATGGATTGCATGGTTCAATAAACCATCTGACAAAATTAAATGTGTCGCTGGTGCTTGATGTAAGTGTTAAAAACAGCCCATGGGTGTAAATGAAAAAGATTCTGTACTACGTTGTATAGTGTTTCCGCTTTTCACCAGTAGGGGGAGACATTTACTTTGTAATTGAGGCAAACATGGTGGGAAATGCTCAGGAGTTGGGTATGTTTACATGCAAAAGAATGCAGTGAGGAAAAAGAATAATGTTAGAATATGAAAATGAGCTGTTTAGAAAAAGTATGTTTTTGGTGAAACTTCATTTCACCAAAAACAATCTAAACTTTCAAGGGTTTTTCTTTTTTGTACCATAATAATGACTTTTTTTGAATTTTGTTGTTGTTGGATTTGTAGTGTGGGTCTTATTCCATCAACAATGATGGAACATGTATAATGAACTTGTTTATACCGTTACCAAGATTGCTTCAAAAAAAAAAAAAAAGGTGAGAAACTGGAATGCCATGTTAATATTAAAATGATATTGCGACAAGCCAATTAACGGCAACAACAAAGACTGGTTTTAACCTTGTTTAAAGCTTTTGACAGGTTGGAATGAGGGCCCCCTGTTTTTCTTCAGCCTGTACAGACAGACTATAATCTCACTTCATCACCCCTTTTATCACATGACTTTTGTTTAAAGCCTTGGCTTACTGTACATTCCTCTGCTGTGACCTGTCAGCTGATGTGTAGCATTACATTCCACCCATTGAACTTCTAATATTTTTATTATTCATTAATCCCATTATACTAATGCTGTCCAATATTTTGTATTGTTTCTCGTGACCTATGTTACACGTGTATGTACTTGTTGCTTATTAATAGACAATGACCGAAGCTGGATTTTATTGCACGTAAGACTGTGAAGACATGAAAAACTGGTGTAGAATAATAAGTAATCTGCAATGTTCAGATTTTGATATTTATTTTACAACTCATCAGCAATAATTTAGAACAGCATATGTGTAAAGCATTAACGAAATGTGCAACAGTTGCTCAGTTAAGTCTTTAAAAAAAATCCATAGACTTCTACAACATTGACAAAGACATGTATACTTCTTGATATATTCACAAAAACCTATTTACAAACACACATGCCACTTTATAGAACAGCTGATAACAGATCTGAGGCAAAAACCCAGCTGAGGAAAACTACAAAAGCAATGTCATGTAGGCGAAATACAATGAGAAATCTGAAAAAGCAGAACAGCACTATACTTAGTGGGAATTATTTATAAAAAAAAGAGGCCAGGATAAAGTTCTTAAAATGACCAGACTTTCTTTCCCAGTTTTAGACCATTTAAAAAAAACAACAAAAAAAAAAACTATGGTCTTACATGATGATAGCACAGTATCCCAGATGATGACCTGATGTGTAGTTGGGTTCAGGGTTTTCAAACTTGATTGTGATTTTAACCCCTGAAAGAGCTAGAAATCAGTTTTTTGTAAAATCTGGCAACTTGGTTAACTCCCACTTTACTGCATGGAATCATCACAAAATATCCAATATCTCTTTTCATTGATGGAACAAAATCCTTTTTTTTTAAATTTCAAGACAACACAATAGAAAGGTTCAAAGAGAACTATAATGATTTACTTTAATGATGAGGTGACTTTTCAGGGTGGAGTGGGTAAAAGCAGAAAAAGTGCACTTAAAAGAGTAACTCAAAGAGCAATGCCATTCTACATACAAACTTTAACAGCTGGGAAAATACAGGTACATTCAATATCAAAGATCTTTAAGGTGCTATCCTACAATGTTTCCTGGAGGTACAGAAGGTCACTGCATCTCTGTGCAGAAATGCTTCAGTCAGGGGATGTACAATATGCTGGTCAAGCAAATCCTTATGAATGAAGGCTTTGTCTCTCCATTAATGGTTTTATTACATCTGTTTCTTTCTTCTTTTTATTTCTTTTTTTGCCACAAGGATACAGAAAGCAACGGAAACCAGAGTAACTTTAGTGGGAGTGAAATGAAGGAATTTATGCATAACACCTCTCCCGTGAATGTATTACAAATGTTTTATTAAAACATGAGACTTTTATATGTGTTGTGTATGATGGAGATGCTGTCTGTGTATGTTCTGAAAGGGGGATGCGTTTCAGTTCTCAGGAGGTACAGTAATGTGCCTCCCAGCTTACCCATGCAAAGTTGGGGATAGATGCACTTCCAGGACCACCCATTTTATAGGCCCCATTTAGTACACATTTACATGGTAATGAATCTTTCAGGTAATAATATTTACAGTCAGAGTCAGCCAAGTTATTAATAATCTTGGCAGAGGTCAGTTGCAACTTCATACATCCAAAGAGACTCATTGACTGGAATATTGCGCACTGCTGCAGTACTCAAAGTTTTGGCACCAATGCTGCCATGTCAAAATAGTTTATCAAAGAGGATAAAAAAACTAACTCCAGCACAACACGGCCGTGTAGTGTCAATCATTGTCGATAATCATTCAGATTGTTTAATCTAGCATAAGTGCAAAAGGCACGCGCCGTCACAACTGTCCTCTCTTTCGCCAAGATATTGTACACGAGCAACTCTCCTGTGAAACCCCGTTTAAAACTAGCCTAATTATTTTTAAAAAATGAAGATACATAAACTCCTCGAGAATGCGCAGAGAGGTAACACGGACTAATTAGCTCCTCTGACACCCAGAAAACTGGTCGTGTGAGCTACTCTTGCTCTCGTGGGACGTGTCGCCTACGTCACCCTCTCCGTCGTCACTAGCGGGACTCTCCTCGCGCTCCTCAGGTGAGCCCTCGTCAGCCTCGAGTGACCCGTCGGTGTCTAGAGAGGGTGAGTCCTTGGACTGAGAAGCGGCTCCAAAGTGCGCAGACAGGCCGGGGAACGCGGCAGCAGCGGCCGCCGCCGCCGCCGCTGAGGCGTGAGCGGGATATAGCCAAGGGAAAGGGGAAGCAAGGGCGGCCGCCGCAGGGTACATGTACTTTTCAATGTTGTTCTTGTCGAAAAAAGGCATGTAAGAAGCAGCGGCTGAGGGGTTAATGAAGTAGAAAGGCATGCAAATCGGTGTCTGCTGTCCCACACTGCTTATTCCCATCAGAGAGTTCATAAACGCCACGTCGGGCCTGGTGAGGTCTGCGCCCCCTGCCCCGTTCACAGGCCAGCTCATCTTTGGTTTTTTGGCAGCCCGCTCATCTCCGAACTCTTGCTTGATTTTCACTGCCTTTGGTCCCTGCGCCTTATTGCGCTCACATTCTTTATCTTTGCCATCGCTCTTTTCTGCCTCGCCCCCGTATCCACTGTCCGTGTCTGTGTCATTCTCGTTGAGCTCTCCACCCTGGGTCCTCTGGATGACGGGGACACAGTTGGCTTGGCTGTCAGATTTCTGACCATCCTGTGCGTCCCCGGCGGGCAGCTGGTGTTGTAGTGGCTGCGCGCCGGGCTGGAACTGCGCCAGCACCTTGTGAAGGTGGTTGATCAGCTGCGCGCACCTCTGCTCCCGTGCTGTCCAGTTCTCAAACTGACTCAGGTATTGCAGGACCTCTTTGGCACAGGCCTGGAATCCGGAGTGGAACGCATCCAGATCAGCGTGAATGGAAGATTTCATCGACCGGTCTCCTGCGAAGCAAGGAGTTTGAAGAGTAACAGATCATTATTCTGTAAGATGCTCATCATAACTAGTGACGAGACGAGGCTAGCGACTCAGACAAAGTGAACAGATGCGGTATTAATAGGAAGAATCTTGAAATACACAATAAAGCATCCAAGCTGAGTCTACTCTAGCTCCTCTTTCTTCAATTCTGCTCGTTCTGCTATTTTAAAAACGGAGATTAATAAAGTTTCCCCAAATCCGGTCAGTTAAATGATAAAAACCCATATCCATTTAATTATTGTCAAGAAGTGCAGTTTCTTTACAAAACTTTATGTATATGAGGATTGAGTTCGTTCATCTTACCATTCTGCAAAGCAATAATCTTCTGGTGCTGCTGCTCAGTGACAGCAGTCAGCGCGTTTAAGTGTTTCAGCGTTAACTCCAGGACGACTGCCTTCTCCAAGTGCCCGAGCGTCTGTGGAGAAAATCAGAGGTTGTGTTTGGCTGTTTACGAGGTCTCTGTCATGTAAAGCCATGTCCTGAGCACGTATAAAACTTTTCATGATTTCGTGATCTCACCGACAGCTTGAGATGTTCGGGTAACAAATCCTTCAGCTGCCCTATACATTCGTTGATTCTGTCTCTCCGCTTCTTCTCTATCAACCGGTGTGGTAACTTGTATGCGTCCTGCTGACAAAATACGAGTGTTTAATTAATCAGAACAGGAACACGCTAGTAACACTATAACACTAGTTACAGTGTGTTTCATATCATTTGTGGTATTTTTAAGGAACAACTGTGAAAACAAGCTACATATTAGAATAATAATATATATTTTTTTTAAAAACAACGCGCGCACCTTCCCACCATCCTCTCGCTTTATTCCTCTTTTGGATTTACACATGTAGAGTGAGGGGTAATCCACCCTACGGACACGGGGAAAGTGTCAGATTATTCACCAGGTCATCATGACAGTTTATTAGGCATACTTTGACAGAGTTTGCCAAAAGCGATACTCACCCCAAGAAATCCGCGTGCTCCATGAACTGTCTGTCCTGTAAATGCGGTATTCGTTCATCCATCTCTCCTCTGCTGGTTCTTTGCTTCTTCTGAGCTTCTTTTGGGAATGTTTGTTATTCCAACGACCCACGCGTGGACGGCTGAGGCAGATAATGCACAGTGCGTGTCCTCCAGTGGAGCTGCGCGTCAGACTGATGTCTATAGTTCCCTGAGCTGCCACTTTGCAAAGCCGTCGGCTCTGTGGTTAGAGCGCACGCGCGCCGGTTGGGAACAGCTTCCGACTCACGTGTAGGCTGCACCAGCACAAAGTCCGGTAATTAGACCTTGTCTGTAATATTGCAGCTATCGACGCTGCTTCTATGGCGACTAAGTCCAGGCCATTTTGACCAGGCTGCTGAAACGTGATTCGTGCGCAAAATGCAAAGGAGCAGACGCAGGCGCGTGGAGCGAGGTAGAATAATGATCCTCAGATGCAGCGGTTTTGCATCTAGTTTTATGGGCTACAAAACTTCACAGCTCGTGTTTGCTGTGCAAGCGCTGAGCTGCCGGAGCGAGACACAGACTTCTAAACTGATCACGAATAGTCGCACTTCGGGAAAGAAGCCTCCGCGAGATAAAAACAAGAACCGGTCACGTAACGTGACCGAGCCTGAACAGCAGACAGGTTATTGTGGCGTAAACACGGAGCGTAAACATGGGGGTGTGAGCTTTTTAAAGTCCACAAAATGTGTGCGCTCATGCGTTTTCATGCACCCTGCACCCTCTATGTACGTTGTTGTGCGACAGGACAACCTTAGTTGTACATCAATTCCCCAAAGCTGCGTTGTCAGTAACCATGGCACCGGCCCAGCTGTGTGCTGAAACACGTGCGTCGCAGTTCTTTTATTAGTCTCGGGATAAAGTTTTGTGACTTGTTAGTCCGACGTGCTGAAAATGATGAGTAATCACAGTCCCCTTCAAACACCTCGGTTTCTCGTAAGCCCGTTAGTTCTCTGTATTGACCGCGATAAACACGTGAAGCGTGAGGATAAAAAGAAATAAAAACCTTTTATATATAAATGTGTTACTGCATATTTATAGTTTAACCACATAAAGTTCATCTGTTACTGACACCTGCTCCTCCCTTGCGAACGTTAAAATGATCCAAAAACACTAAAATCTGCGCCACTGTAATGCCCTCACATGCCTTGTGATCACATTACTCGTTCCTGTAAGTCATGTGACACGTTCTGGCTGGCGGCATATGGTTGTCTTGTGTAACTGCTGACAAAGAATGAAACAGTCACTTGGCTCTTTAATGAAGTGTCACCTCCTCTGTGCTGGCTGTTCATTAACTCATACCTGCTGATCCCTCTCTGTACTTTCCCTTTTTTGTTTTTAATGTGAGTACACGATAAATCATCTTATTGTCGTAAGTTGGAATCCCCCTTTGTGTCTTCCTGCCTCCCATCCCTCCTCTTCCTTCCCTCCTCAGTATGCTGCCTGCTCTATATGTGGCACTGGAGCCGCGTTAGGATTCCAGTCCAAATGTTTTCCATATTAGTTCAGAGCCTTCTCTGATTCCAAATAGCAGCCATAGCTGTGTTTATGGTGAGAGAGGGCAGGGAGGGGAAGGGAAGGGAGGGAGACCGCAGGCGGGCTCATACACCCCAAAGAGTAAAAGTCGTGCAGAGACACAGGAAAAGAAAGTGAAGGCAGAAAGAGAAATGAGACAGACACAGAAAGATTCCTCAGACAAGAAGGAGGGCAAGAAGAAGAGAGAAGAGAGCCCAACACCAGAAGATGGCCATAAGTGCAGAGTCTGTCGTTTCCCTCTGCTCATCGCTCTGCTCCAGCTGCTGTTGGGGGTGGCTGTCACAGCCGTGGCCTTCCTTATGTTGGCTATCAGTCCCTCACTTTTGGCCAGGGAGACTCCACACTGGGCTGGGATCATTGTAAGCTGCATACTTTACGCTCTATCATCATCCGCTACACTCATTTGTTTGCATGGAACTTCCGGTTTCTGATACTTCTGCATGAGCCTCAGCAACACACCTGTGTTGTACATCTTTAGCACACTGTATGTCAACACCGGCCCCCACCAGGCTGTCTCTGCCAGACAGGCACCGTAGCCATGGGAAATCACTAATATTGTCATGTGGTAACAAATCTCCATCTGTCATATTCACCTGAATGCATACACCTGCATTTCCATTATTTCTCAGTCACATGCATCAGCTAGCACCTTCTGTTGTTCACACTGCATGTCCAAGAAATCTTAAACATCTGGACAGATGAGATGAGTCATCCAATAACAGCATGCCGCATTCCAAACTAACCCACGAACACCCACACAGTGTCAGAAGACCTCATTATTATTTGCAAATATGATGTACATCTTTTTGAGTACCTCTGCATCCTTGCCATCCAGTCTCCCCCACATATACACGCACACATCACATATAGTTTCACACAAAAGTAAACTTTTACGATGCAAACAACAAATGAAAGATAAGTTGCGTGTTTCATTTAGGTTAAGACGAGAAGTGGAATTTCAAGAGAAATTAACAAAAAGGTCACGAAAGCACTGAAAGTTTGTTAATGTTGAAGTGTAACTGACTGGGAGCATCAGTTAAACTGTAAAGCTTTGAGGTTTCAGCTCACAAAGGTGAACTTTGTTAAGAGTAACACGTAAAAAGTGGATAAACTGTAAGTTGAAGTGTTACAAATGCACGCACTTTAACTTGTATAACCAATGAGGCACAAAGTGTTCATCTTTCCTTGTGAAATGTGTAATAAAAAAGGGGGGAAGGCAAATTTACTTATTATTATAGTTTGGGCTAAGACTTCAGGTCACCTTTCAGTGATATATGTTTAAAAAAACGTGTTTTTTGTGTCTGGGCTCTACCCCAGCCTATCACAGATGCCATCTGCCTTCGAAAACATCCCTGGACATCAACATCCCGAGTTAGATCCTCACGAGATTCAGCCAAGTGAAAAACATTGAGGTCATCAAGAACTTTCCAGAGAATCCTGAGTGCTTAAGAACCTGAGAAAAACATTTAAATAAGATGCCTCACGTTAGTCACAAGACTCCAATTGCACTGAAGACACAGAGATAGAGTGTGAGTGTGTTTGTGTGCAAGAAAGAGAGAGGAGGGGAGTGAAAGGGAAAGACAGAGTAAAGTAATCAGATGGCAGCTTACTGCTGAATCATGTAATACCAGGAAACACCTCTGAAAACCTGGGGGAAAGTATTTCTTTTTCTTATTCATGGTCTAAACTGTATGTAAATGTATGATCTACAAGTCATTCATATATGCTATATATATGGATGAAATGGATCTTTGTGGCGCTTAAAAATCATGTTGTCACAAATCATGTAGATGTTTTTAATGCCTTGATGACTGAGTCTATCCAAATAATGCTAAACCCTTTTTTTCTGTTATGTTTCAGCTGTGTTTAGTTTCCATCCTGGGCTTTGTCCTGTACTGTATCACCTATGTCCCTGATGAGAGAACATCGAAGCAATTCATTGTCAAGGTGAGCTTAGCGAAAGCCTGGTGACTTAAAACATTTGCTTATTAATGCGAAAACAAGTGTCTGAAATTGTCCCACGATTTGTAGAATCAGTCAAAAGTATGACCAGGCTTAGTGTTCAGACAGAAAACCTCTGCAGAAAACATTATTTTACTCCCTGTTAAAGTACAAAGCTGGTCTCAGGGAACTGCAACTGTCAGAAGCATAGAGAGAAAAGCATTTAACAGCATTCCTGTTTAAAAGTGCTCTGCAGGAATCCGTGTGAGCGGAGGAGTGCTTTCATTAATGCGACTTGATTGTACAGCTTAATTAGCCACACAATGTATGCAGCTGGAATTTCAAAGCAATTAAAATCAGCCGATCATTGTTTCCTGGGAAGGGGCATCCTTTTTTTATGTCTGGGTCTTCTGTGCATACCAGGTTCAAATATGTAAATGATGTAAAGACAGCATACTTCAGCAGTATTTTGTATTAGAAAATGCTGCTAATTTGCAGAAAGGCTTGTTAAAAAAACAAAACAATGCTAGCATGTCTATTTTGTGTAGCTTTAAATGTCATCGATGTACCTCAGTCACCAGAAAGACACAGATTCTGATCATTTGCATTTTTAAGTTCACAAACTAGTGATATTAGCCGATCCCTAAATGAGACAGTATTGAACTTGTTGAAATTTGACTGCATTGTTCATTTATCCATTTGTCTTGCATAGCAGCAAAGTATAGTGCTGTGAAAAAGTGTTTGGCCTCTTGATACAATGAGTCTTTCACATCGCTGTGGAGGAATTTTGGTCCACTCTTCTTTGTAGAATTGTTTTAATTCAGCCACCTTGAAAGGTTTTCATTCATGAATAGTCTCAATTGGATTTGAGTCCAGACTTTGACTAGGACACTTCAAAACCTTCCTTTTTTCTTTTGAGACATTCAGAGGTGGACTTGCTGTTGTGTTTTGGGTCATCGTCCTGCTGCCCAACTCAAGCGTTCTCGAGCTTCAGAGCACAAATTGATGAACATTTAAAAATTTCTGCTGAAGAGAATTTTTTTTGATTCCATCAATTACAGCAAGTTACTCAGTTCATAAAGCAGCAAATAGCCCCAGACCATTAACCCACCATTGGTCATGATGTTCTTTTTCTGAATTGCTGTGCTAGTTTTATGCCTGATGTATCGTGACATAAACCTTCCAGAAAGTTCAACTTTTGTCTCGCCAGTCCACAGAATATTTTCCCAAAGGTCTTGGGGATCATTAACATGTTTTTTGGCAAATGTGAGACGAGTCCTTGTGTTCTTTTTGGTCAGCTTGAACTCTCCCATGGATGCCATTTTTGCCCAGTCTCTTTCTTAGTGTTGAATCATGAACACTGACTTTAACTGAGACACGTGAGGCCTGCAGGTCTTGGGTTCTTTTTTGGCCTTCTGGAAAAGTTGTGTTGGTCTCGGATGATAATGGCTCTCATTGTGGTTCACTGGACTCCCAAAGCCTGGGAAATGGTTTTGTAACCCTTTCCAGAGTCAATGACTTTGTTTCTCAGCTGTTTCTTTTGATCATGTGTTTTTTGATATCTTTTAGCTTACTAAACTTTGTCAGTCAGGTTCTGTTTGTGCTTCTTAATTGATTCAAAGGTCTGTTGTAATCAGGCCTGGGTGGGGCTGGTGAACATAATTCATTAATCATAGTTAATTCAAGATTTTACAATGGGGGCAATTACTTTTTCAAACAGCATCAGGTAGGTTTGGATAGCTTTTTTTCCTTTAATAAGATAAGCAATCATTTAAAATCTTTGTTTTTGTTTACTCGGGTTATCTTTGTCTGATATTAAAATCTGCTTGATTATCTGAAACATGTAAGTGTGACAGTTACATAAAAAAAGAGATCAGGAAATGGGCAAATATTTTTTCACAGCACAGTATGTCCTTATGTCAGGTGTCATTTCTTGTAGTTTTTTTTAGCCAAAAGTTCTATGTAGAAGAAAAAAACCTCCTTGTCTGGCCTTCAAACAGCCCTCAAACCAAAACAAATGTGTTTTAATTTGTTAATTTACTTTGTCAGTGAATACGCGACTACACTGTCTCTCTTTCTGAAGAATCTGTGGCCTTGCAGTGAACTTGTTTATTAATTCCAGTTGCCCTTGGTTCAAAGAGAGAGCAAAGGGAGAGGGAGCCGTTCTCACATTAAGTGTTAACTGTGTTGTTAGATAGGGACTCATATGACCACTTTATTTCTCATTAACTGTGTAAAAACACTCGTGACTATGAGTTTTGAAGTGCTCTGTAAAAGTGGACAGCACATAGACTCTTAACAACGACGACGACAACAGCATCCTTACTTTCAATTTTGGGCTTTCCGATCACCTGTTTAGTGAAGCCCACACTGTTCAGCAGAGTGCTTGTTGATGCACTTGCTTTACATGCATCTCCCCTGTAATCATCCATACTCTCCATCTCACAGCTGTTCCAAAATTAACATAAATGCAGTTTCAAATCAAGCACCACTCATCACTTGCATAACTCTATAAGCAGCATGTAACTGAAAGCAAAATACACCAGCGAATGAGGGCTCCTTTTATATAAGCGGTGGATTAAGATGAAGGTTTAGTGTTATTGCAATCGTGCAGTTGCATAAACAGCACAAAGCCTCTGTCACATTTTGAAACTGTATTTTTAGATGCTCTCTGCAAGTATTCTCACACAGGACATCCACTAAAGGTTGGAGGTGGCTGTAGCTGCAGGTCACTGGAATATATGTGATATCTCCCCTTCGTGCTAAGAGCTGGACCAGTACTCTTAGGGTCAGAGTATTCTGGGTAATCTCTTTGAACTTAATTTGCCATAGGCACTGAGCCAGCACGTCTGTTTCTAAGCTACAGTTTTGGCACTGTGGGGTAATCATGAGACAACAGGCTAAAGTGGGAGCCGGATTAGAATATAAAAACATATTGAATAAAAGATAGAAAATGTTTTCTGATGAAAGCTTTCATAGTGTCTGGTCTCACGCTAGCTTTCTGCCCCTACAGCTCCTGTATTTTGTCCTGTGCATGATTGGCCTGGTCATCTCTGTGCTGGTCATGGCGTTTGCTGCCCACCATTACGAGCAAACCAGCAGCTTCATCTGTGAGCAAGATGTAGAAGCCTGCGTCTGCATACTCGATGAAGAAGATCTACTAGCTCGCACCTTCACTTACGAGGGAGTCAGTGACTGCGAGGTGATCACCGGTACACTCACACTTTACTTCCTGATCCAGATCTTCCTCAATCTGGCCCAAGCGCTCATCTGTGCCGTTGGTGCCTTCATCATGTGGAAGCACCGCTATCAGGTCTTCTTTGCTGGTCTTCAGATTGGCTCTCCCTCAACCCAGCAGTGGCAGAAAGTTTAATTGAAGATGGCAAAGCTCACGAGGTGCCTCTGGTCAGTCAGCTCAAGAGGGAGGTTGACTTAACTCTGGCGGACTGGAATATTTGTCTTTTTGTGTGCCTTGGCTTGTTCTCTGTCAGCCAATCACGTGGCAGCAGCTCAATGTATTTATGCTGGAAGTTGTATCAGCTTTGTAACAGCTTTTTGTATTTTATATAAGTAAAGTTCTACTTCCAGTTTCCAATTTTTAGTCCTTGAAAAGAAGTTGTAAAGTCAAAAGCAGCTTATTGTGTTTCATATTTTTGTTAGTTATGTTTTCATCTCATTCACAGAAATTTCATAACCACGACACCTAAAACACATCGAGTTCTTGTGCGATGATTCTCAATTACAGAATGAAACTGCCTCAAAAATTAAAAAAGGATTGTTCACACATTAGCAAATATTAGTAAGATGAATCTTAAACCTTAAAATGAATGCTTTATTTATTGTTACTGTTACTGCATAAAATCCCCTTTTATTAAAGCCTTGTTTTATATTATGTGCATTTTGAGGTTCGTTTTCAGGGTTTTTTTGATGAAAATCATTTAGTTTATTAATTTTGCCACTAAACATATGCAGCTCGCTAAATACAGACTTCACTCCCCTGACAAAAAAAACGTTATCAAAGTCCTTTTCAGCTGGTACAAGTAAACGCCACACAGTTCTGAGTGCAGTAGCATAACCTGAGCAGGCTACACTTCATAAGACTGGTTTCAGAATGAACTGGGCTGTGGTGGAAGGTGGCCAGCAGCCAGCATGAGTCAAACAGCCTGTAGGAGTGGAACTGCTGCAGCCACAAAGAGAGGAGGGGTGAGACGGGGTGAGGAAAGGGGGGACTCAGACTGGCAGCTGGACTGAAGTGACCTATGGTGAATCATTTCACAGTGTTTGAGCTGTGTTAGGAAGCGGGAAAAAAAATAAATGGTGGTTTTTATTTTTAAATGAAATACGTTTCTGTGTTATTTATTACTACTCTAGCAATATTTACCTGCAATCTCAACATGCTAAGCAGGAAACGTAAGCATGAGTCAGTTTCCATATGAATGAAATGTATGCCCAGAGGAAGAGTGTAACTAGTGCTGAATCAAATACACCCTACATTGTTTTGTCAGTGATAAAAGGTTAATTAACTGAAATCTTAAATTTTATGAATTAATTTCATGTGGATAAAAAAATGCCAGTAGTTACTCTTTCAAGACTGTCTTAACATATTTGGGCACAAATAGAAACCTTTTTGTCAGCTGTATGCAGTTGCAGTTTCCCTTTTTTTGTAATTACATACACAGGTACCAGGCACTTTAGGTAAAGTGTTGAGCTGCCTATTAACACAAAGGTTTAATCAGCCAATCACATGGCAGCAGTTCCACAGGTGTTGGTGTAATGGTGTGGGGGACATTTTTTGGCACACTTTGATTCGCTTAGTACCAGCTGAGCATCATTAAAATGCTGCAGCTTTCCTGAGTATTGTTGCTGCCTATGTCCATCCCATTATGACCACAGTGTACCCATCTGTTAATGGCTGCTTCTAGCAAGATAATGCACCATGTCACCATATTGTCATCTCAAACTGGTTTCTTGAACATGACAATGAATTCACTGTACTCAAATGGCTTCCACAGTCACTAGATCTTAATCCAATAGAGCACCTTTGGGATGTACAGTTGACAAATCTGCAGCTGTGTAACGCTATCATGTCAATATGGACCAATAACTCTGAGTCATGTTCCTAGCACTTTGTTGAAGCTATGCCATGAACATTTAAGGTAATTCTCAAGGCAAAAGGGGTCTAATCTAGTACTTGCACACTGAGCCCAATAGTGTCTAATGAGTGTATATAGATATCAAATGAAGACTGAACATTGCATTCAGAATAATTACTTGGTCTTTACATTAAAACATGTATTATTATTGCTGAAAACAGAGTAGAGTAAGCTTTACCTATGCTACCTGCAAGTTACGCCAATCTATACATCCATTCACAAGCCACAGCATATCCAGGCAGAAGGGCAGCCTACCATGATAATGTAAAACGTATAAGCAGGCACTGAAACTTGTTGTTCGTTAACAAAATATGTAGTGATCATAATTTACATGTGACTGCTCACATGTGGCTTTCCTCAAAGACTATGGCACAACTTAAAAAATATTAACTCAGTGTGTCATTTATTGTAGGAATGATTTATTCATTCTGTTTAATGATTTATTCACACATATTGCACGATACACAACTGTGTGTGTGTGTGTGTGTGTGTGTGTGTGTGTGTGTGTGTGTGTGTGTGTGTGACGGCAAACAATATTCTCCATGTGCTTGTTTTCTGTGATATGATGTCAATGCATCATGTGACCAGAAACAACTCAACTTCATTGCCATACAAAGGAAGTCACATGCCAGTCGTCATGAGGCCATGGTTATTTATAAAAATGAGTGTGATGAGGGACCTTCCACCCACCTCTTTGGAAGGTAACAGCTTTCTGTGTGGTCAGTTTGTCTTTCCAGGCAAAACAACAACAAAAAAGCATCGTCTGATATCTGACTCTGGTGGCCACTGATGCTGCTGAGAGTCTTTAGAGAAAACTGCAGAAGACAGAAGATCAATATGTGTATTGACATGAAGGAAAACGATGCACACTGCATCTCTAAAATAGACTGAACAACATCAAGTGTTTTTGATAATTTTACATGCAGATGCTCTTTATATCCAGCTAAATATGGCTTGATTAATTCTGTGCATTGGTGTCAAAATGCCTTCCAGGCACAGAGGTGTCTCAGATGTTGCCTTATATTTACTGATCTGGGTGTTTTCCTACTTGCTCTAGTGAATACACAAAAGCTAAGCATGTGACTTGAAGATGATCCAAATGTGTCTGAGGTTGTGTTCATAAAGTAAACAAAACACTTCTCATGTGCATTAAAAGGGCTTTGGTAATCACCAAGGATGAAGTTAAGCAGACTGTAGAGTCTAGGCTATTAGCCATTAATAGTAAATGGACATCAAAGTTAAATGGTTTCTCTCCAGGGTCACAGCATAAATATTAGCTGATCAAATTTAGGAAGTGATGCAAGGTGAAGCGGTGGTGTTACAATATAGCATCAAGAGTTTTGCCAGACAGCAGTGAGGGTCCTGATATTAGCCTCTCCCTCCTTTCCATTTCTGAGTGCAACACATTCCAGTGAAGCTGCACTTAACCCTTCTTGTCTGCGCAGTGACAGCTGCTCGCCATTATGGCACTGCGTGAACTAATTTTAATGGCTGTCACAGGCAGCAGGAGCAAATGCAGGCCTGCCAGCGTAAACACTGAACTGAAGCCAAGAAGGATGGGCTTCTCTGCAGAGGGTAAATGGCAAGACAGGATAAGAGACCAGTTTACTTTCTGAGACTTGTTAATCATTTCAAATTTCATACAGACGCACAGACAGACGCAGAGACGGGTTTGAGTTCACCACCTCCTCAAGTGATGACTGTGGAATTACCAGTGGGGATTTCCATGTGTGGAAACAAAGCTCAATGTAGCTAATGCTTCAGTTCATTAATGCCGTTAATATTTTTCTTCTTAAAACCATCACCGTTTAGCTTTTGGCGGGGTTAGTTTTTACACCAACATTTTCCAAATTACTTTTAACTATTTTTACATATCCAAGCTGAGGTGTTACAGCTTAATTTGTTAAAATAGGTGCAATTAATGAATAATTGCACCTATTTTGCTTTCCCACCACACGTTCACTGATAGTTAATTACTGCTCTAGAAATCCTGTACAATCTTTTATTTTTGTAGTTTAAAAACTATTTTTTAAGTACTGAATTAAACTTAAATAAATCTAATTAGATGGATGTGATTATTTGAAACTATTCATTAACCGATATGACGGATTGAAATGACAAGGCTATCTAATTAAACATTTGGTATCTCTGATTGCTAGACAGCTAAGCGTACAGATTCAACACCGCCCACCCATTTAATTCAGCTATTGCACATTTTGAAACTATAGACACTTAAATCCACTATTCAGGGAAATGGTTGCAAACTTTACAAGGTCAGGCAGCCATTCATCTCACACATGAAGAGCTGCAGACTTAATAAACTACTTGATAAAAATCTGATGATGATTCTGTATTGAATGAAAGGAGGCCTTATGCTTTTTTTTTTTTTTTTTTTGCCATTTTCCATCATATTTATTCATGGATACTTATATTATACATAGTCAAAGTCTCATTTAATGTAGACAACATCTTTACCAGGCGCAGACAGTCAGTGGAAAGTTAACTTAAAGGCAAAGCAAGTAAAACAGCTTGTTACAGACAGACGATGAACCACGAGGCCGCACTATACTTAGATATAAGCAAAATTAATAAAGATTATTTTGTAATTTGAATCACGCATAGCTACTCAAGTACAGCACAAGAATAAAAATACTGGGCTTGAAATGTACATAATTAGTCCCCTTTAAATACAAGGGGTGTAGCAAAGCTGGAAGAAGTAAATTTGTCATAACAGTCATGAAACTGAGCCGAAATATTAGCTCATCTAAAAGAAGACGTGACATCTTGCATCCCCCTCATGGACGAGCACAAGTAAGTT
The DNA here is from genome assembly GCF_057381915.1 of Diplotaxodon limnothrissa. NCBI lineage: Eukaryota > Metazoa > Chordata > Actinopteri > Cichliformes > Cichlidae > Diplotaxodon > Diplotaxodon limnothrissa. The sequence goes on from NC_140602.1 coordinate 8,216,296, forward strand.
AAGACTGGTGTACAGGGGCTCACAGTGAGTTATTACACTAAAAGACACTTTATAAAACAGTAGGAGATGGATGTTAGAGCAGATACAGTAAATTACAGTATTAGCTTACATCTCTATAAACACAAGGATGTTCATAACGTAACAAAAAACTGTGAGCTTACCATCTTCAGTCAAGATGTATCAATATATGATTTAAGACCATCAAGAAAGTTTTGCACAGGAAATAAGTTTATTCACATTTATATATATATGACATAGAAATCTGTAAAAGGCAACTGAAGTGGTGCGGTGAATGCGTATTTAAACAGAACAAAGCATTCAAATAATAATAATAATAATAATAATAATACCTCAAACCAACCCGTTACTGTTTGCAGTTAAAGGTTTTTACCCTTTTTTTTATTTTAAAAAGTGCACTTTCAGCAATCGCAATGTTCCATTTATAAAAGTTAACGAGTAAGGCAGCATGAGTCTTTTTTTTCCCAAAATGCAAAAATACTCGTCCAGTTATGAACCAACAATTTTCTCATAAATACCAACAAAAATCTAAAACGGTAAAATTCTTGATCTTAGTGTGCACACTCTTCCTCTGGAAGCCTGCGAGCCAATCATTGACCTCTGTGGGGCTGGCTGATCAGCACTATGACAGTGGTGGAGCAGAGGCCAAGACAGCTGTCCACAGGCCTGACAGCACTTAACCATTAACCTACCTTAACATTTCCCTCAGCTTCTGTCTGGCACGCTATCACTACATTGGAAGGTGTGTGCTGTGCCTGGTCAATCATTGACAGACCAGTTTTTCTGTACACAAGGGCCCTTATGGCTGAGTGGGCACAAAAGGCACACTGTCTCCAAATAAGGCCGTGTTTGTGTCACTTTGTGTCACAGAAAAGGCACTATGTCTAAAATTAAGCATCAACACTTGCTGGTCCCTTGCAAATTTTGACATCAGTAATTGTAGGTGTACATTTGAGTACAAGTGTTGTTCTCAAGGCTGCAGTTCATGTGTCTGCGTTTCTCTCTGGCTTTATAGTGAGCCAATAGCAGCGCTCAGTGAGTTGGAATGTGATGATTGGGCTGAGGAGGACCCAGGAATCCGAGCCTCTGTTTGTTCTTCCTCTGTTCTGTCATCTGTTGAGGAGAAGGGGAGGAAAACAAAAGCTGTAAGGTTTGTATATTCTGTATGTAGCACACACAGAAACTTGGTTTCTTGCCATTAATGTAGTAGTACAGTTTTATATATATATATATATATATATATATATATATATATATATATATGAATAAACTTGCAGTACATGTAGATTTCTCCTCCAAGAGTGAACAAACTGTTTTAGTTTAGACAAAAATCATTGAATTTGTCATTTCAGAAGTTGCACAGTTATTCTACAACATTCTTCTATCAATTTTAAATCGCCTGAGATGTAATCTTCTGCACGGCTGCATGAAAATAACCTTGTTCAACACTGCCGTTATGACTGGAAACTAAAATGTCCCTTGGAAACTTCATTAGAGGACACAGTCATGTGTGGGAGTGTGCAGAACTGTGACCTGCACAGTGGATGTATAAGAGTAAGTGCGTGTGTGTAAATGAATCAGAAATGCTGGTTCACATTTACAGTGGTTTCCAGTGTTGACGTCACAAATGGGGTCCATGGGTTCTGTGAGCCGTAAACTGTATATGCAAAATAAAGGGGGCGAAAAAAAAGCAGGCTGTGCAGAAAGCCACACTGCTAAGTAGCGACACACATAAACCTACACAGAGTCTCAGCTGTGATAGTGTGCAGAGGTCAGCAAAAGGTTGTAATGAAGGAGGAGCTGCAGGAGAACTTTCCTCCCAGTGAGAAACAGTCTTGAGTTCATATCTGGTGTGAGACCTGCAGACCTCCCTTGTGACTGCAGAGCTGTGGTTGGGCCTCACCTAACCCTCCATAAACACACTCACCTCCTGTGGCGTAAACTACACTTTCTGTTTACCATATAGGTGGAGTAGTATTCATGCTAACCCTATGATTCCTTATTAGTCAGAATAGAACCGGCAAACTTAGATTAGAATAGGTCCGCCTGCAGCTGACACAAAACAGATTCAAAGATAATGCCTTGCCATCTTTGTTCAACCGTGCTGTAATAAAAGACATATTGAGCTGTTACTGGGGGTTACATGAGAGATCCCAGCACACAGCGAGATGTTACCAACTTTACTGCTTGCAGAGGTCGACAGTAGCTGTTCTCTTTTTTTGTTGTTTTTGTTTTTTTTAGTGAAGTGTTATTCTGCCCCATAAGGAGCTGTTTTCACACATTAGGCAGAAGAGGAACAAGGACAGGCCTGTGACTGGAATCACATGCAGAGGAGGCAGGTGATGAGAGTGATCAGTCACACTGCAGCAGCAGTGCTAGTCATCCAAACAGCCAGAGGCTCACTGGCGGCTCTCAGTCGTGTCGACTGCTGACGTGATAGTCACCTGTCGTGCTGCGTTCAGTAGCAGAATCCATCTGCATGAATAAACTGAGAGCATAGGGACTCTGCTAAAGCTATGTCTTTTATGTGACCTCCTCCCCTGTTGGTGTTACGAGGAGTCATGTGATGTGGACTTCACAGCACATGCGTGGCAGTCAGCTACCGAACAAGACGCAGTTTTACTTTGTGCTATTAAGCAGTTACAAAGAGCACAATGCTCAGAAGAGACCTTTTCCACAAGAGCATGAAAAATGCCTGAAGTAGCATTCTACCTGTTCTTTGAGCTCAGCCAGCTGGCCTGAGAGCTGAGCCACCAGATTGGCAGTGTTCTCTAGTTTCTCCTGCAGAGACCGCATCTCATTTTGCTCGTTGTCTCCCTCGCTGCTCACCAGAGACATGGCTCTCATACGAGGGAACCAGTCCAAGTTCTTCTCCTGGAGGAAAGGGGGAGAGAGATGGTATGTATGAGAAACGGAGAGAAAGGTGAAAAGAATAAACGCCTGAAATAAAGCTGACTCAATAGGTCAGAAAGATGGAAGCAACAGTATGTTGGCACACATGCAAGATTTGCATAGACACGTCAGGAGCATTACAGTGCTGAAGCCAGACTGCAGGAGGAGAGTAAACACAGAGGTAGTGGTAAGTGAAGACAGGCATGGAGGTTTAATATTAATCATTTCATCAGAATGGAAGCTGCTCTCCGTTTTGCACCTGACAGTGTAAATTTTTTTAAGCACCATTGCTGTCTCTTGGATACAGCAGATAGCAATAATACACTAAATGAACAGTAACTGGCATTTCAATTCTCACCCACTCCATAAGCACACTGTTGATGCACACAGGAGATGAGTCACTGTCGTCTATCAAGAACACAACTGGGAGTATAGTGTTACTTATGCGCTCGCGCGCGCGCGTGCGTGTGTGTGGTCACATGCAAAACGCGGATGTTTATTTTCTGTTTTTCTAACAGCGCAGCAGCAGCAGAGCAAACACTCTGCAGCAACGGTATAAGAAAACAAGGCGCATGCAAACCTATAGAATTATGTAAAGCGTGACTGTGTTTGTCTCTGTGTGGGTGTGTGTGCTGTTCATTTGCTACTGCATGGATATGTACACAGAAAGGTGTGAGCGAGCGTGTGTGTTTTACAACACGCGTGGCTCTTGTGCAACGCTGAAAGTGAGATAGGTTTCACAGCGACAGACTGCCATCGGCTTATCTTATGTAATATTCTTTAGCCAGTTCTTCTGATAAAAATTACTTAAAAGGTGCTGAGAGTGGGATTTGACTGGCACCACGTTAAGTCTGGTAGGAGGAGTGAGGTATTCTCCCACCTTCTCTTATATAAGAATAAACCGCAGGGATAGAAAGACCGATCAGAGTGCGAGACGCTGAGGACAAAGAAGAGGGCATGTCGTCTGAGGGTGGACAGGGATGTGGAGCGTGTCGGTTATTTGTTTGCATTTCCTCATGTGATCGGTTTAACCACTCTGCTAGGTGAAACATTCGTATCGTGAGTTTACTGCTTTGTCCATTCCTCATCAACAATACAAATGGAAACTCTCAGAAACTGTTCATATCAGTTTTATATATGCTCGCAGTGTCAGATTTTTAACATTCAAACACTGAAAAACTGTTGTGAATTTGACAGTTGTATACAAAATACAAATTTCTACTATATAGACTGAAATCATAATAATAGCACTGGGAATACATGAGAAACTCTTAGTTACTTCGTTACCCAAATCATAAGTGAACCTTCAAAGTAATTTCAGTTTAGCATGCACATGCACTCACCAGAGACTATTAGTTTTACCTTGCTAGCATATTGGTATCACAGCATCACACAGTTGGTGCAGATTTGTTGGCCACTCATCCACGATGAGAATTTTACCACATCCCAAAAGGTGTTCTATTGGATTCAGATCTGGCAACTGTGAAAGCCATCCAGGTGCAGCAGACTAATTTTCATGATGAAGAAACCAAAGCTTTTGTGAACTTTGGCCCCAATTTTCTTTTCCAATTCTGACAGGCGTGGCACCCGGTGTGGTCTTCAGCTGTCGTAGCCTTTCTGCTTCAAGGTTCAGGCTCAGAGATGCTCTTCTGCATACCTTGGTTTGTTGATGGGTTATTTGAGTTACTGCTACCTTCATATCAGCTCAAAGCAGTCTACCATTCTCCTCTAATCTCTGGCAATAATAAGGCATTTTCAACTAAAGAACAAACAATCTTAGCATATTACTTTACAGATGGTTTGGTGGGAAAATCCCAATAGATGATTATTTTGTGAAATACTCAGACCAGCCTGTTTGGCACCAAAAATAATTCCATGTTCAAAGTCACTAAAATCACCTTTCTTCCTCATTCTGATGCTCAGTTTGAACTTCAGCAGGTTGTCTTGGCCATGTCTGCATGTCTAATTGCTCACTGGATATTTAGCAAGCAGCTGAAAAGGTGTAGCTAACAAAGTGGCCACTGAGTGTGTACACACACACACACACACACACACACACACACACACACACACACACACACACAGTAAGTAAAAGCATAATATATCCACTTTAAGAGATGCATCAAACAAGCCGTTTTCTAAAGGAAATAGCTTAACTTACATTATACAGATCAGAACAATTGTACCTAATGAAGTGGCCAGTGATGTTATAAACTTTGCATTTTTAGCATTTTGCTAGGCTTTAGCTGACGCCAACATGAAGTATTAAAATTATCACATTTAACTGGTGTTATTATATAAAATCAAAACGCCTCATCTGAGGGTTAGAAACAGAGAAAAAAGGGGCCTGGTGAAGAATGGAAGTGGAGAAATATGATCAAGTACACATATTACTAAAACTGGGTTTAAAACAAGGTTGAGTCTCTTTCACTGAAGTAGATTTATGATTAGGTGCCATTTAGTTGTGCTATCACATAAGCAGACCCTCTTCGCAGAATGTCAGCTTTTATTTTAAATGAGAGGCAACAGCCACTTTAAGTAACATCACTTATCTGAATCATTGTTAGCAGGTCAGTTTAAGTTGTCAGGTTACAGTTTGCTCCATTGGCCATTTTGCAGATATCTGAGTCAGATCACTCTGTAAATAAAAAGGTCCTTTCACTCCTTTACTGTACTTTGTTTTCTATTCCTGTTTTTTCTTTTAACCAGAACAGTCTGTTCACTACTCAGTGCTGTAAAGTATGAATTAAGTCATTCTATAAGAGCTTGACTGAAGATCTTTTCTGATTTAGGCTTCTGGCATCACAGGGGACATAAAATTAAAAAAGGAAAAAAAAAAAAAAAAAAAAAAAAAAAACACACAGCAAAGGCTGTGAGAGCTCAGAGACAAAGCTCCAACATCTGAGGACTATCTAAAGCTCACTCTTAACAGCTGGATTAAAAAAAACCTTCAAAAATGTGAACATAATATCATTTTGTATGTGAAGTCCCTCATGTTGCCTGAAGCATTGTTTAATTAAAGAGTTAAAGTTAAACATCCCACCAATGTTTTGTTGCTCTTTATTAGACTGTACAGTAATCCACTGTGGGCTATGCTGCACTGTCTCAATGAGTCAGGCTTTAGTGTCGCTTCATGATCAATTTAAACACATAACTGAGCGTGAATTTACAGACATTCATGTGCTTCTCACTCTGCTGCCGTCACCAGACCAGTGTGCGTTTATTTCATCCCGTACGGGTACATACTGTACATACAATCTGTAATATACTCCAGAAAAGTCAGGGTACTGATATAAAAGTGTGGGAACAACCTTAGATGTCACCAAAGACAAACAATGTATAATCAAATATCATCAACGCTCCAGGTTCCAACCACTGTGTTGTTGTTGTTGTTGTTGTTTTCTTTTTAAAAACCCAGGCTTAAAGCATAGGTTTTAATCATGAACAATAATGCTATCCATGTAATTCTACAGGATTCATTAAACTTCCTGACATATCTGAAGGTATTAGACATGCTGTAAGCATGGAAACAGACATTTATATACATACAGTACAATAAAAGGACATATTCATTAAAACAGTGCAGCCTACTGGGTAAAATTAGTAGTTGAGAGTCGCTGGTTAGCTAAAAGCATCTTTCTCAAAATTTATTTTTAATTTAAAGTATCTGTGCAGTAATGATTTTACTTGCTTTACTTTAATTATCAGTTAAGTATGCAGCACATAATTATTAAAGTGCTATGAAATATGTTTTTTGTATTATGTGTCACAACTCCATGGATCCTCTACCCTACACGCTTGACTTTGAGGTTAGTCAAGCTCAGTGAGGTTAAAATAATGGAGTTCAGCCTGAATGACGTAGCTGCACAACACGTCCTTGTGATCAGCAGCCACAGAAGAGTGTCAAAGTATACAATGACACAGCACACAACAGTGCACCAGACAAGCATACACATATCACTGACACACACACACACACACACACACACACACACACACACACGTTCTTGACTGGGACATTTAACAAAAAACCACAGCAGTACTTTCATCTCATTAAGCAAATTCTAACCTCTGTCCTCAGTTTACATCACAAATGCCGGCCCTTCGTTTGCTTCTTTTATTAAAGGCAATGCGTTGCATGTGTGTTATATCAGAAATAAAGGGTTCATGATGTGACAGTGACTGTGTACATGTGTACGTGTGTGTACGTGTGTGTGAGAGAGAGAGGGAGACAGAGAGAGAGAAAAAAAAAGAAAGGGACAGGGGAGCACGTGCCAGGCAGGGCTGAGCTATTAGCAGGCCACTTGAGATGGGTTATGTAACGCTGTGGCTGCTGCAGTACTTGCTGGGCCTGTAGTCGCTGTCATAATTTTACACACAAACACCCGCACACTGACTCACATCCACATGCACAACACCGTCAGAACAGTCACAGTGTAACAAGATCCTACTTTTTTTCTTCTTCTTTTTTTTTGGCTTTGCACCACATCACTTTATCCTACCAGATGAAATCATTAGTCAGGAGCTGCTTGTGTGTGCCTGCATGCATGTGTGTTTGAGGTCATCAGGTTACAGCTCTGTTCCATCACTGGGAGGGCAGTTTAGTTCATACAGCAGCTGCTGCCAGTGTTACCCTAAAACTGTAGTGAAGTAGCGGAGAATAGAGTTAAAAAACAAAAAGATCCAATTAGTAAACTGGCACCAGCAGTATTTCTACCTGAACATCACATCAAGCACAACTCTGTGTTGGGATGTGGAGAACACAAACGGTGCAAGCTGCTGCAGACATCTGCATCATGGACTAGCACTTCTCTCCAATTCAGCTGCTCTTTTACAGCTTACGTCAAAACACCGACGCTTTCTCTTATCAAGACTAAGTTGCTATGTGTGAGCAAGTGGAGCAATTTAATACAACATTTTAAGATGACGGGGCAGCAAAGAGACAGACTTGTTTAAAAAACAAAAAAGCAACAACGAAAAAACAAAACAAAACAGGAATCCTAATCAAGGCAGTACAGTCTGAAACATGAGTCCCATTATGCCCTAGCAGAGCAGTTTATTGCATTTTTTAATTAGATCCTTACTGTCTGGTATATGCTCACACAACTTGTGTATCTTCTGTTCAAAAAAATAAATCCAAAATAAGACTAGTTAAAAAGCTGAAGTTAAGGTAAAGTAAGCAAACAACTAATACCCTAAACATATACCAAACTTAAACTTAATGAATGTCAGAAGCTGAATGCATCAGACAGAAAAACTATTTCTGGAGATTTTAAAAATGTAAAACTCTGCTTTCAGTTCCCTGTGCAACCTGCACTTAGGTGAAACCTGCACCACCTGCACTCTGAGTACAGCACAACCTCTTTATATTTATTCTGACATGGTGGTAGGATTTTATATGAAAGATTGCAGTAAAGCATACAAGCGCTGCACAAACAAACTGTACGCAACAGGCTGTTTGTTTAGTTGTCCACGTGCGTGCGCATGTGACTGTGTGGGTTCTGCAACACTTAAGAGGTGTTAATATGTAAAACCCAAAAGAAGTTAGAAGTTCATTTAAAAAAAAAAAAAAAAAAGGTGATTCTTTACAAATCAATTTATTCACAATAATATTAATATTATCTCATTCTGAATTTTATGGCAGCAACATGTCTCAAAGTTCGGATAGAGGCAACAAGATGCTGGAATAGAAAGTGGTACTAAGTAGAAAGGGGTGGAACAACATGCAGCTGAACTTCTCAGAAGTAAAGATCGGTAAAGATTGCACCAATGTGCAAAAAACTACATCTAAAAACTGTGGAACAGTTTCAGAATAATGTTCCTGAATGTAAAATTGTAAAGATTTTGAACATCTCATGACCTACAATCAAAGGTTTTTTCATAATCTCTGTGTAAACGTCTGGATTCCTGTGATCTTTAGGCCCTCTGGTGTCAGTGCACTGAAAACAGGCCTAAACTGTCAAGGAAATCACTGTACAGCCTCAGAAATGCTTTAGTTCATGGTGTCATCCACAAATGCAGGTTAAAGAAAAAAGAAGAAGCCAAATGCAAACATGATCCAGAAATTCTGTTGCCTTGTCTGGGCCAAAGCTCATTTAAAATCGTCTGACGTAAAGTGGAAAACTGTGTTCTGTGATCGGACAGATCGATATTTGAAATTCTTTTTAAAGAGAGCAGGACCATCTGATGGTACGGGGGTGCATTAGTACCTATGGAATTGTCAGCTTGCACATCTGCAAAGGCACCATCAATACTGAAAGGCATACAGCATACAGATTTAAGAGGAACAGATGCAGATGATGTTGTTGTCAGAAAAAGCCTTACATATTTTTGCACATTTCAGCAAGAAAACATAATGTAGCCATTGAAACAGCATAGTAGAAGAGCCAGGTGCTGGGCTGGCCTGCCTGCCTTGAAAACATTTGGTGTGTCATGAAAAGAGAAATACGACAGACGGCCCAGGACTGTTGAGCCGTTAGAATCCAGTATCAGACAGGAATGGGACAGCGTTCCTCTCCAAAAATTCCAGCACCCAGTCTCCTCAGTTCCTAAATCTTCACACGCTCTTGTTAAAAGAAAAAGGTTGCTGTGTGCGTGCAAATTCAAAATTGGCTCGTGTTTCTTCAAATGGTGCATTTTCTTAGCCTAAACATTTGATATGTTTTCCATTTTCTGTTGACAATAAATTAAGGGTTTCTGAGATTTTGTTTTTAAGTAGAATTTACACAATGTCCTCACTTTTTTTTTTTAAACTGGGTTTGTAAATTCCTGACTCATCATTGCATCATCACCCAGCAATACCTTGGCCTGGCATCAGAGAACCGACCTGTTGGAAGACCTGCTGATGCATATTAATTCAACGTCTATCACCTGTTTGTTATGCAAATTGTTCATTATAATGCCACCATTCTTATGCCCATCACGGCTGAATGTTAATCACAAAATGTGCCATTGTGCTCCAAGGCTTCATTTGAATCCATTAACCTAACAGCAACACCTTTAGTTGCCCTTACATCCTTCAACTTCTTGTCTGTGTGTCAGTGCGGCAAGTTGGTACATTGATGATAATAGGCCTGGACTGGGTTTAATTACTATTTAACCACACTGTGTCCCTGCAGGTTAGGAGCTCAGTATGGTGAGGACTACCTGAGTATAGAACCCCATCTCTCTCCAGCAGCGAGGGGAAAGGAGAATAAATTGGGATGCCTGGCACAGTCCTAGAGGCTCAGTCTCATTTTTTGATCACTCGTCTGCTGTAGAGGATCACGCTTCTATAGCACACTGTGCAAGTCTGCTAACTAAAGAGGCTGTGCATCTTTAAGGCTCTAACACGAAGACATCTGTATGCTCATCTGCTTGGTGCAGCTTGCCAACAAAATATGAATTAGGGGGTGAAATGAATGTGTTTGTTTGTCCATATGTTCCTGGAATAATAAGGAGGCTTGGGTGTGTTTATGTACCACCTTAAAAATGTGCAGTCTCAAATTCCTAAATCTTTACACTGCTGTATGTCTCTTAAACGTGATCTGTATAAAGAGAGTTAAGCTATTTTGATCAGACAACAACTTGTGAGATGTACCTGTTAAAGTGGATCTATTACGCTTTGACTTATTGTGTGTGTGCGCATATACACTAAGTGGCCACTTTGTTAGGTACATCCGAAAAATGGCTGATTAACAAGCAGCCAATCACATGGCAGCAATTCAATACATTCAAGCATGTAGATGTGTTCAAGACAACACGTTCAAACTGAATATCAGAAAGAGGAAGAAAGCTGATATAAGTGACTGAGCATGGCATGGTTATTGGTGCCATACAGATTGGTCTGAGTATTTTAGAGAAATCTGCTCACACTCACACACAGAAAAAAAAACATGGATCCATCCTGCCTTATATCATCCATTCAGGCTTCCGGTGGTGGTGTAATGGTGTGAGGATGTTTTCTTGGCACACTTTGAACCCTTTAGTACCAACTAAGAATGGTTTAAACACTAATGTAACCCTAAACACCAAAGCCTAACCGAGTACAGTTGTTATTAACCATGACCATACCTTTATGAGCACAGTCTGCCCACCTTCTGACAGCCGCTTCCAGCAGGATAACTCGACATGTTAAAGCTTAAATCATCTCAAACTGGTTTCTTGCACATGACACTGTACTCAGACAGCCTCCACAGTCACCAGATTTCAAACCAATAGAGCACATCTGGGATGTGGTGTAATGGCAGATCCTCATCATGAATGTACGGCCAACAAATCCGCAGTAAATGTGTGGTGCTATCATGTCAATATGGACCAAAATCTCTAAGCAATGGCTCCAGCATCCTTTTGAATTTATGCAATAAGAATCAAGGCAGTTATGAAGGCAATAGAGGGTCCAACACAGTACTAGCAAAGTGTAATTAATTGTGCGTGTTCATATTAAAGCTGGCCAAAGTTTCAGATAAGGTTAGCATATGAGGACGAGTAGAAATGATCCCTCTGAGCGGCTCTATTTTTTCTACTCGTCACTGTAAAAGATCAGAGTGTGTCCGCTTAGCATCGTCATCTCAGACACAGAGCGCCGGCTGTGAGCACGGCAGCCCCAACCGCTTGCTGCTCAAATCTTCTTTTTACGAGAAGCTTTCAGTCAAGCTTTTTAAGCCCACTTAAAAAGTTTGTTTTATAAAGTGGGTGAACTGACACACTGCACCAAAGCCCAGCATAATATAAATAAGAATAATAACTGTTTTAGTAGATTCTGAGAATAAAAATATGGATGCGTAAATGAGCATAATGGGTCACATTTAAAGAACATAAATCTGCATTACAAAGATACACTGTAACCATTTCCTGTGTGTATAGTGTGTATATATTTGGCCTACTTACTGCAATCATTTTGTTTACGTAGCTCTCAGGACCAGTGTACTCGGTTGGATCCTTCACTCTCACCAGAACCATGAAGTAAAGGTAGTGCCACATGTTGTGTTCAGACTTGATATGCTCCTCAAAGGACACCGTTTTGTTATCAAATTTGTCTCTTTCCAACCCTGCAAGATTATACACATTAGCTCTGTTATGAATTCTACCTTAGACCATTTTGTCTATCATAGGCATGCTAGCTATACCACGAAGCTGTCTGTACACACCACAGATGAAACAACTGGTTTTGAGGATTTCTTCCTTCCCCTGTTTCTCACTCCTCAGGTCTGCAAAGGTGTCAATGATAACACCAAAGATGAGGTTGAGAACGATGATGATGACAACAAAGAAAAACAGAAGGTCGTAAACCACTCGAGCTGCAAATAGTGGCTCCTGGAAATATGGAAGAAACGCAGAATTTTATTTCAGGTTTTTCTTCAGACAGAACACACAATGAGAAAATGCCATTTTTCTGTATTCCCTGTATTCGTTTTCGGCTTGTCCTACCTCTTTGGAGGGTCTCCTGAGAATATCTCCCACACCACCTCCATTACGCAGGCCCTGGTTCAATACAGTGATTATACACATGAGCAGAGTGTCGCACACCCGCTCGGTCCCATCATCTTCACCTAACAAGACGAAAACACAGAGAAAAACATGTGATGGAAGAAATGGAGAGAGAGAGAGAGAGATAGAAAACCTATAAAAAGGGAGATTTTATCAAGAGGACCTTTGGTGTCTAATGGGATAAATGTGAACCTTTAAATTTGTGTTACATCTGGTATGAAATTACACAAGATTGGACTGACACGCAATACTGTTGTTCTTTAAAAGTTCTTCTTAAAAGGTGCTTCCCTTTTCCATCATTACATTCTGCTCATTTGATAAATTGTTTTTATTAATCTCACAGTGAGAATATTTATTTTTATATTAGTCTTAATTTTATTAAACTGAGCTAGAAGAGTTGAAGAAGATTTTAGTTCATGAAATGAAAACAACATTCAAAAACAATTTGACCTAATTCAGATAAAAGTGACTGATAATAAAACACCTCCAACTCCTACTGTAAATGAATAAAGCCACGCACAGCATGACTGCTGAGGAGAAAGAAGAGGTGAAGGATGTGGCTGAGATCACGTGTGTGCCCTTATGGCGCAGGTGATCCGTGGAGACGAAGGAGAACAAACAGGAGTAGGAGTCACCCGCCCTGCCTCATCAAGTTTCTTTGTGTGCACAAACTCAGTGTGTGTGCATGCGTACGTGCTTATGTCTCAGTATGTGTGTTAGTAACCTTTCAGGAAGTGATTACTGCTGGAAAGGTCACATACACGCCCACCACCCCAGTCAAAACACAAAATCTTAAAACTTATCCACTCCGTGACTTCCACCATGGGTAGGACATATTCAGTTTAATTTTACCCCAAAACCTACCAGGAACAGATGTGGGTGTAGAAGCAGGGCATCTCTCATTCAAACATGAGCCTGCAACCTCGCTGTTGCTCAATAAATCCCTTTTTCCTACAAGAACAACAAAAACATGGGAAGTTTGCGTCAGTGACAACAGCACTAAAAATTTCCATATGAAAGGTGACGATTAAATTATGCTCCTGCATTAAACCTTCTTCCCGCTAATTCTCATCAGCGCTGGTAGAAATCAGCAAGAAAGATATAGTCAGACATTATGTAAACTGAGGCAGCAGCTGCTGGGTGGGCGGTGAAGTGTTGCTGAAAAAACCTGAGCAAATCATTTGCACATCGGCAAAGCCCCGAGCAGCAGAGGAGCCGCACCGCCTGAGCGTGATCTGCTTGGGCAGACAGGCAGAAGAAAGAACTGTGCATCTGGACCAGAGTGTCACCAAAAGGGTGCTCCCCAGTTTTGATGAAGCTCCCTCACGTCGTATCTCCACTCAGCCTTCAGCTAACATACAGAGAGGCGTGAGCCCAGCTGGTTACATAACCCACCACTGCTCGGCTGTGTCTGCTGTGCTCTATTCAGTAAAACACAGGATGGCGCGGCCACCAGGTTATGCAACAGGTGCACATGTGCTAGCAGGATGTCTTCCTGACCATGGGTGCTGGAGCTCATTAACACTACCCACACTCTCCACAGTGTTTTCAAAACATGTGTCTGGGTATATAAATATATATATATATATGGCTTACTCTAGATGGTCGACAATTTCTATGGGGAGATTATACACAAGAAAATGCTGATTTGATCATTGTAATTAAGAAATTATAGATCAGATCAAAAGTGAAGGGAAAAAATGAACTCACTGGATCAACTAGCATCCAGCAACTCCAAAATGTGAACAACTTTGTACATTCCGTTCTATGATTTACACAAATTCAGAAAACGAAAACACAGCTCACTAACAAATCACAGATGTTCATGGCTGGAAAAGATTAAAAAAGAAGAGCAAACTTGTTTCAGTTCAACTAAGGATAACTTTCACGAAAGATAACAGAAAAATATACTGAGAGGAGCGCAAAGCGCAACTACAATCCAGTCTGGAGAATGAACAAAACTTTCCTTTTCCTCCTTACACAGTATAGACTTGAAATGAAGTTAAGAGAGATAATACATATCACCAGATATGCAATTACTGCACATACTACTAGAAGATTTGATCTTTTTTTACATTGTAGAAATTATTATTTATTTAATTGTTTAAACATTGCCAAACTGGAGCCATCAGTGCATTTTTAAAGGTTTTTAAGTATGACACATTCATTGGAAAGGTCAGGTATAAGTACTATGACTAAAATAGATGTGGCATTCTTGCAACTGATTTCTATTGCATCACATTTCTTGCAGTTACATCTGAAGATGTTGAACATCACCCATGTCTCACTCAGTGTTTTTTCTGCTTTCCTCATAAAAGTGGAAGTGAAACTGTCACTATTTGGTGTACTTTGCTTTAAATATCACACTAGACTGGTGATAAACATAAGCAGCATTTTTGAAGCATTATTTTCAAATGGCAATATCAAAGGATATCTTAAAGCCCAAGGAATTTACGACAGGGAGAAGACCACAGTAATGACTTCGTGTACTTTAAAAGTTAAAGTTTCTGACCTGGTGAAGGAAGGCGGTCCACCTCCATGCGGAAGTCGTCTTTGAGGAAGAGGAAGCCGATGATGGAGAAAAAGTAAACGAGAAAAACGGCCAGAACCGCTGTCAAAAAAATGGAGCGGCCATTTCTCGTCACACTCTTTATCACATTGAGCAGCGTCTCCTCTCGAATCACCAGGTCGAAAAGCTGCAAAAGGAGATCGTTATCTGTGAGCCATCAGCAAACATTCGGAGAACACTGTCACAAATCAAACGAGCTCTCTTACCAAAAAGCTGTAGAAGAACTCATGAACAAAGAGGCCCAGGACGCAGATGATGGCATACCACAAATGGTAGATAAAGAGCATGTCCATCACGACTGCTTTGTAGCCTCGAGTGAACGTCCCCTGGTTCCCCACAAAACTTACAAGAAACACCAACTTGTTGAAAAGCTGAAAATGGAATAAAAACAAAAAAAACTCGTACGTGTGAAGAGGCAAGAACAGACACATTCTTCAAAAACAAGCCTTTGTTCACTTACATTGACAGCACCGAGCAAAAGCAGCGCAGGGCCGAGGCCCATTGTGTAGATAGCACGCAGAATAAGGGAGACCAGGAAGAACCCGATGCCTATTGGTTTAGGTAAGACGGGAAGCAGTGCGGTGAAGACTCCCAATGCCACCCACAGTAAGATATTCCAGAATGGGGATAATGTGCCTGTGTGGAAGAATAAACAATCGAACAAGGCACAAAACATCAATGCTTTAAAGCACAACATCCCTCTAATGAATTATTTATCTGAGCTAAAAGCTTAACTTAGCAAACAGTCAAAGGAAACACTTTAAAATGTCAAACAACCATCCATGGGGACAGCATCAGTCAAAACAACCAACTCTTCTTCAGCTCACTGAGTAAATCAGCAGAGTGATGCTCATGGGTCTTTTGGAAACTGCAAAGTGCTGACAATTCATTGAGGAAGTATTTATCAGAAAGCCATCTTTAACACTTCTGTACGCCACAGGAACCACGTGTACAGTAGGTTTACATTTCAACAAATCACACCAAGGCAAACCAGCAAATACAGCAAGTTCTAGTAACATTTCGCAAAACCTAAAATCAGGTAATCTAACATTGCACGTAAAGAAATGAATTTTAAAGAGTAAAATAGGATGATTATTGGGTGATTTAACTTCATCTGATTAATTAGGTCTCAGGCTGACGCCAGGCTGAGGGCAATGACATGCAGTCGTATCAACATACCGATAAAAACGATTAAAGTCCAAGTTGTCCCACCTCAAAACGATATCATGATGACGTGTGAAGGATTTCCTTTAAGCACATTTTGTACACGCCTACTGCTTCTTATCCAATTAGATACTGTATGTTAGATAAATCACCAGCATTCATGAGACTGAGTGACCAAGGTGTTTAAATAAATGCAGCATCACGTGTCACAGAACACACATTTTCAGTCATAAAAAGAAAGCAATAATCATTAATAATTAACATTCCAAAAAAAGAGAATTGTTATAAACTTACTTTACTTGAAAATTAATACATTCAAAGTGTTCTTCCATAGGTTTTTAAAATTATTAAAACTGCTTGATAAAACAGCTGTAAATAGATAATTTTTTTAAAAAGATCTGCCTGTTGCTCATTGCGTTGTAGCTGATGGTTGGTGGTTGACACTCCAGGCAGTGGTTGCACAGGTTTTCCTCATGTCACATGTCTCATGCTGTATTCACCTCATTTGCCCATCTCAAAACTGAAATTAGTTTAAATAAATGGCCCCTTTGCCAACAGTTGCTTTAAAATTTACCACATTTCTTTCTTTCTTTTCATCACATAGCCACTAGTCTCTTTAACTCTCTGTGTGTACGCCTCTTTTTTTTTGCATGCTTGACTCCCTCATTATTTTAGTTGGATAATACTAATGAGTGTGTCTGCATTTGAATTAAAGAGATACGGCATAATTTAGCTGATATTAAGGACTTTTATTCTCCACATACATTTTCTCTAGTACATTTATGAGATGTTATTTCAGCACCAGGAGCTGTCCATACTATGCTCTATACAAATTTTACACAATGCACACAATAATTCTGTCTGCCTCATATGGTAAGTTCATCTCTACTTTGATATTGGCAGATGTATTGCAGATTAAATAGTTAATCCATGTCCAGTAGGAGCCATTTGAAGACCACTGCCTTAAAACATTGGTTTGCTTAGCAAAAGGTTTAAAAAAATGGCTTGAAATTACAAATTACAATTTGAGAAATATGCAGAAATTCTTACCCTCATCTTCATCGTCACCAAAAGGGTAGAATACAGCCACAGCAATGTTGAGCAGGAGGGCCAGGTAGAAGGAGATGCTCCCCCAAAGAGAGATGTGACGTGAGAACCAGAACAGAGCCTTATTTTCTGTGCAAACACAACAGGGAGCATAAGTACAGGCACACGAATTCAGCACACACCACATCACTGCAGGCCCTTCAGTTTACTGTGAAAATAACATAACCAGACTTGCTGGATGGGAATCGTGATTTGTCGTCCTGAAGCCTGTTCCTGCTGCCACCACCGCCACCACAATCATTATTATTTTCCAAGAACTGGATGCCGAATGTAAGGAAGACTTACTGCGGATCTTCTTCTGCCACCTCATCTCATTGTAGAGGTTGTCAAACTGGTGGAAGAAGTCATTAACCTTGCTGCCTTGGTCATCTCTCTCAGTGGTGGTGAACACAC
The DNA here is from genome assembly GCF_057381915.1 of Diplotaxodon limnothrissa. Classification (NCBI taxonomy): domain Eukaryota; kingdom Metazoa; phylum Chordata; class Actinopteri; order Cichliformes; family Cichlidae; genus Diplotaxodon; species Diplotaxodon limnothrissa. The sequence goes on from NC_140602.1 coordinate 8,233,907, forward strand.
GCATCTTTGACTCCTCAGTTAGGTACTCACAGATGTTAGGAACTGGAAACACTATCTGCTCCATGCTGCGGTCATTACGCACAATCTGATAACAAAGATTAAAGGTTTGGCTTACAGTTTTATAGTTTGACGAACGATTTAAGAGATTTTAGGATAAATGATAAATTGATGATGCGGGTTACCTCTATCTGAGCTGTGTGCTTCGCATAGTAACGGAGGGCATCATCCTTTTCCTTATCGTGGTCCATGCCTGACCCCAGACCTAACCCTGACCCAGGGGTGAGGCTCTGCTGCAAGATTTTGTTGTGCCTGGCCAACTAGGAATGAAGAAATATGATTAATATGAAGATATGATTTTGCTGCACTACACTGGATGATACTGTAACCAGTAATGAACCAAAACTAAACAAATATGGTTTACAAAATCTCCTCATGAGCGTTAATGTCATGGTCATTTTTATGGATTTTACAAGACATGACTGTGACTTTGGAAAACAAGAACTGGGTGCTGCTTTAACCTTGACTGAAATTTGAAATAGCCCATATGGACAAGAAATATTCCTTCTGGAGAAAAGTTTTATGGTCAGCGCAGACAAAGGTAGTGCCATGATGACAAGAGGTATGTTTCGCGGAGTAAAGGTGAGGCTTTCACACTAAGAACACTCAACTGCCAAGCATGGTGGTGGTAGCATTGTGCTCTGGGAAGTTTTGCTGTAGTACTGGTACACCGCACAAAGTGGATGGAATAATGAAGAAAGTTCTTTCACCTCACATTAAATTAACATCTAAATGGTTGAAAATTTGGCAAAATTGGGTTTTCCATCAGAGCAATGATCCCAAACACACATCAAAACTGGTTTTGGGATGGATAGACCAGGCTAACATTAAGCTTCTGGAATGGCCTTCCCAACTCCATGAACTCACCTCTATCGGAGGATTTTGGAGCAGGTCTAAAACCCAGGTGTGTGACAACCAATTTAAATAAATTCTGCCAAGAAGAGTGACCAAATATCTAAGCAGAATTATGCCACAAAATTGTTGATCACTATCAAAAGGTGTGTGTGTGGTCGAGATGCAACTTATTAAGAGATGTTTAATACATATATTTGATCACTGTTTATATATTTTTGAAAGTCCAAAATAAATGCAATCTTGTGCACCCGATTCTTGTTTTCTAAAGCAATTAAAGATGTAAAGTATACAATGATTCCACCCTGGAAAAAGCCCTAAATTGTTGTGAAATTCATACCCATGATGAGCCCACAACATCTGTAAGTAATGTCTATATACCGTTCAAATTCAAGCTTTATGGCCTTGTTTTTTGTAATAGAGCTAAAGCTGCCATCTCCCATTAAAGGAATTGAATTATTTCACAGTTTAAAAGTGATCCAGATCCCAACCAGAAACCAGCAACAGTTTCTTTCTTTCCCCACACTCTGCAGAGGTAGTTTTTATGTATCCTTGCTGATAAAAAGACATTGAAAAGGACACCTGTGGCACAAGAATTAATAGATGAGTAAGAAACAGGTTCTGGCCTTTTTCCTTTCCTGTGTTGTTTACTTGTTTTGTGTACACTGAGGTCAACTAGAAATCTAGGTTCAGTCAACAAATTAGATTTCCTTATTTTTTTCTGCTTCTCTTTTTAGGTGAGGAAAATTTAACATGGTTTGTGGAGTTCTGAATACTTGCTGAGGTTTTCTTTTTAATTTATTATATTTTAAACATCTATTTTACTCCTTTAAAATAGGCAATTGTAGAGAAATTTATGGAGAAATGTAGAGAACCATTTAGTTTGTGCATTCTATCTATTGTTTATTTTATATTATCAATTTAATTTGTTTATTTAGACAATCAGAAAATATATTTCAAAGCTGATGCACACATTTGTGTATTCCTGTTTTAAGCTGAAAGGTTATTTTTTTAAAAGTCAAACATAAAAAAAAAAAAAACTAACAAAAAAACAAACATGCACACTTCCTTGTCATGATGAAACTCGTCTGCTCTGTAGACCAAAATATCCTGTCTGACACTTTGCTCTAAAGAGACAGAAGTGAAAACCCACAAGACTTGGCTTGCTCTCAACAACTTACAAACAGCGTAGACAAAGACTGAGACACGTCAGATGGACACACACATTTAGAACAAAAACAAATTTCTCAGGGGTACAGTACTCCTTCCTCATTCCCTCGTTCCTGATCCCTGGACAAAGCAAACCATGTGTATTTAGTTGTGCAGCGACTACCTGCCTCAGTGAAAATGCCTAAAGCCTATCTGTCAGTAGAGCCAATGTCACAACACAAAAACTCATTTCAGAAAACTGTCAGAGCAGTTCTTTCAGAGAAGCACTCCTCCATCACTTGGCACTCCTGCACTGCACTGGCCCAGTGGTCATTAGACTAAAGCATCACTGCATTTCCTCTGTTTGTCTGACCACTTTAGACTAACTCAAGTTTAATCTTTTCTTTTACCTGGTGGGCCAGGATGTAAATGTTGTGTCCGACATCTTTAGGTTTGATCTCGTCTCCCATGCCGTCATCGTCGTCTTCACTCTGCAAACCCTGTTTGTAGGCGTCCTTCATGACATCCACCTGAAGCAAAAGTGTTTTAGAAGTCACCGTTTTTGCACCACACGTCAGGTGTAGTTTGTGTGCATGCAAGACCACACTCACCAATTCAGTGGGTCTCATCTTGTAGAGAATCTTCTCTGCGTTCTCACTGTCATGGCAGCTCTCCATGATAGCTAGCAGGAGCTTGGAGGCATTGTTCTATGATACACGTTTCAAAATAATCAGCTTTTATATTTTGATCAGTTACACAAAGCTGAATAATTGAAAGGAAAAAAACCAACAATACTGGTCAGATGCAGTTTTTTCAGAGTGCTGTGATTCGACTAAAGGGTTGTACTACTAAAGACATCTGCAGTCAGACAGCCAGTAAACATGGGCTTTATTTGCCCCATTGCCTTTTTCATCATTGCACAATTGTTATCTATATTTAATTAATACTATGCAGCAATGCAAGTATATAATAGGGTAATGGAAATGTGTTGCCTCCCAGACCTCTCATACAACTACTGCTCACCTTGAGTTGCAGCACCAGGTCCAGGCGATCCTTACCCAGGGGGTTGATGGCGTTGACAATCAGTGCTATAATAATATCAATACCATTTGACTCATGTTTAGCTATACAGCTCTGGAAAAGAAAAAAAATGGACATGCTGTAGTCAGTGTTGGCTACATTACAAAAAGAAAATCATTAATATAATTCATCAGAAGAAAGTGTCTGTGCTTTACAGGTAAATCCAAATAAAAGATAGTTTAAGACGGCTTACTACACCACAGCTCATGATTAAAACAGCGGTGTGATCACAAAGTGACCAGGTCCACTGTAGACAGACATTTATGCTCATATTCACACCAACAGTAGATTTAGAATCACCAGATTTCCTCCTCCTTCTAATTAGAAACCAACACAGACACAGGCGTAACATCCAAACTCCATACAGAAAGGCCCCAGCTGCTCAGCTGGTTCGAAACCAGAAATTTCCTGTTTCCTGTATTCTCAACTTGACTGGACTTGAACACATGAAATAAGAAAAGCTTTTCGCTACAGGTTTAACGATACTGTATGATGCTTCACATTTAGGAAAAGATGAACAATTTTTCAAATATATTCACAGTATTAGGCTCTATTAAATAAATATGTTGACAACTTGACTATCCAATAAATCGAGCATTTTCTCTCAACTAACCAGCCACCCTCCTCCTACCTGGTTTTCATGGCAGGGCCCCTGGCAATACTCTGTAATGGTTTCCAACGTTTGGAGAATCAGATCCACATTATACTCATTTATATAAAGTCCCAGCAGCCCTAGGCCTCCAGTGGTGCTCCCACAAATGCAGTCCAAGAACTGAAGAGTCTCACACACCAGATTGTAGTTAGTCTTGTTGTTCTGACTGCGCAGAAAGTTCTGGATTCAGAGCAGGAAAAAAAAAATATCAATCAGCGGTCATTTTAATGACTGGACTTAGAAGGGCAAAGTTCACAGAGCATCAGTACCTGCAGCTTTGAATTGTGGTTCTCACAGAGCAGCTGTAGGTAACGCAGGATTGGTTTCATGATAGATACAGCCGGGCTCATCTGAGTGTCTTCCGATGCCTCCTCAGTACCGATTATCTCACTGTTTTGGCCGAGGCCTTCAAGGTCAGGGTCCAGCTCTTTTCTGAAGGCTGAGAAGGCCTTTGAGGTCACTGAGGAGGCTTCTTTTAGCTGCCCTCGCATGTCGTCCCTCATGTGAAGCCCAGAATCTTTCCCTACAAAGAAAGGATTTATTGAAAAAAAAAAAAAAAAAAACACACACACACACACACACACAAACAGACACACAACACGATTCACTGTTTAACTGCAGGGCAGGAGCAAATTGCTTCCATTCATAAGTGCGGCAATTGTATTCAAGAGAAATTGATATGTGTGTATATATATATATTTATTTATTTACAGACGTTCACTGACAAGCAGGCAACAATTTAGTGGGTTTCTGTAGCATAAAAACACTCAAACTTGATACAATGGCCTTTTGATAGGATTGCAATGTGGGCTGTCACATGCTTCAGACATGTGACTGCTTAAACTGGGAACAACAGTTTCAACAGAAGTCAGCAGAGCTACAAAAATCATTGTGGATTTATCCACTACAACTGTTTTAAACTAAACTAAACTTGTAGACCTCAAACACTGTAAAAGCATTACTTTTTTCCAGTCTGTGGCTTTTAAATTCGCTCTTTCTATGGAAATGCCTGGATGTGCTGAGGACGTGAGCCTCATGACTCAGTATTGCACTTTTAAATCCTCATCGCTAGGTACCTCTGACATTATAACAGAGGTGATTCACTTCTAATGAACTTTGCTTACTTACTTTCAGCCTCCCTTTGACATTTTGACACAGTGGTTAGCTGCATTTTGAGCTCACAAACGTTATCTGGACATTATGTGGTGTTTTTGCTCTAATAAGTCAATAATGTGAAAAAAATTAAAAATACACCATCACCGAACGGTACCTTTTTTAACCCTGATACTACTGACATCACTGTCATCGTCCCTTCTTTTGCAGGTGACTTCAAACATGTTGACTGACACGGTGGCTCGAATCTCCTGCTGGGCCAAACGCATGCGGTCGTAGAAAACCTTGAAGAACCTCTCGGACTTTTTCTGCTTGTTCAGTTGGCTGTAGAATGAGTTCTAGTTGGGAGCAAAAATGGCCATGAGTATACTTCTAAAACATGTGGAGGAGAAGTACAGGATTCGTGTATCTGTGAAGCCAACCTGTATCTGTGTGTTTCCACCCCTGAGAAGGGCAATGCCCAGCTCGATGCTCTCCTTAAACAGTCGATCATTCTTGGTGTTGACGATGAGTTCAATTACCATCTCTGTTGCCCCAACATTGTCCAAAAGACACTGAATATCCGAAACAGTGGTGGCTGGCTTGTCAGCGTCTACCATGGGAGAACCTCCTGCAATGATGTAGAAATTTAAATTCTAGCTTCTGCTTCTCATGCTCTTTCTGAGTTAGTCTCATGTATGTTGCCTGGTTATTTTTGTGCTGCTGCTCTCCCTGCCTCTGGCTTTCCATGCATGCACATACCATATATAAATAATTGTAGATAGAAATAATCTCTTTTTGAGAAATTGAACAGGAAAAACTTTACAAATGTTTGATTATTTGTTATGCTCATCTACTATATTCCACACCTGCCTGGACCGAATATTTGTGGGATGCATTATAAACCTCTTATGTCTGCCAACAATTGTCAAACAGCATACTGCCTAAGAAACAGAGCACTGTCATTTTAGTTCCTGTTGTTTCCTCGGCTGTGAGTAGTTATTGCAGCATCTACTCAGTTTATTTGGGGTTCTCGGTACCTCCAGGTGACTGCTTGACAAAGCCACCAGATGAGCTGTTTCCACTCCCGAGCTCTGACTTGGAGAGGAGCTTTTGATTTCCAAAGTAGCGTGTGAGGAGAATCTTTCTCAAGTCGTTTCCCTGTAGAGACAGAAATCATAATGTTAAATCCATTTAAAAGTCTGACTGAGTATGAGCTTTAAACTAGGAAATTCACACATATTTAATAGATTTTGATAAAGCTTTTTTTCCCCTTTACAGAAAGGGAAAGAGGAATAACTATAAAAATGATCAAAATGAAGGACAAATCTTAAGAAGGGAACATTTGTGGTAAGGTGCATTCATTGGCATGAAATCCATCCGATCATCTCTCAGAGGGCTGAGCAGATTTCATCTCATTTCACCTAATAGGAATCATCGCCATCATCCCATGACACATTTCTGCCTTGATGGAAGCAGTGGTTTGCAGTATGACAATGCTCTTATCAACAAAGAAATTGGAGCTTGAGAGAGCATGACGGTTATAATGTTGTCCAATATCTTGATCCTATCTGAGCATTTATGAGAGATTCCGAGATAGCAGCCAGGGTGTGTTTGGAGAAAAGCAACCATAAATGATGACAGATGTTACTTTTATTTTTAGTTAATATTAGTCGGCAATGAAAGTCTCCAAACAGTTCAATTTTTAAACTGACATGATGAACCGCTGATCTTACCCCAAACTTTTTGGGATGAGGCTAGTTTTCCCTCTCTTATTGTGCAAAATAGGACCACACTGTGCTTCTTTCTTACACACACACACACACACACACACACACACACACACACACACCGTGTGCACATAAGCATGCAAGTGAAGACAAGTGGAAAAAGGTTATACAGAATGTGGTCATTTGCGTGCAAGGATTACTGATTCATATGTATAAAGTAATGCATTGCACAACACCAGCTTGCCTCTAGCAGCTCATTTATTTAATAACTGCATTTATTTTCTTTCGAATAAACATCTCTCTGTGTCTGCGACATTTGACGCAGATGAGCAGAAATGAGATTAAAAGATTCACGGCGACAATCGCCCTTCAGTGGTTGTGTAATCAAAGTGTGTGATTGGCAGGTGGATGACTTGCATTGTACATTTCACCACCTATTTTTAAAGAACAACAGGGAGAGCGATGGATGGATGAAAAGAAGGAAATATAAAGGGAAGATAAAGTATGTATGAACACTACATGTGGTCAGCACCTGTTTCTATGGTAATCCAACAACGCATCAAGGCCTTGTTTCATGACACCTTACCACTGGTATTGATCAAAAGACTTCAAGAAGAGATGGGTAAGGGGTGGAGTTAAAATTAATGGGCTGTAAGCAGCCATGTATGGTTTCCATGGAAACGTGTTAGCAGGCTAGCAGAAAGGCAGGTGCCTGTCAAAATAACAACTGAATACACTTGATGTGTTACACTCTGCTTGTGCCAGGTTAGACCCCCCTTTTGCCATCAGAACTCCTAATTTTTCATGCTATAGATTCAGCAGGGTGCTGGAAACATTGTCATCATGATGCAACTCTCCTGTTCCTCCTAGTCCCAAAGGTGCTCCATGTGATTGAGATCCGGTGACTTTGGAGACTATTTGTGTACAGTGAACTAATTGTCATGTTCAAGAAACCAGTCTGAGATGATCCGAGCTCTGTGGCATGCCACATTATTCTGCTGTGAGAAGCCATCCGAAGATTGGTGCACTGTGGTCATTAAGGGATAGACATGGCTAGAAATAGTACTCGGGTAGGCTGTGGTGTTAAACAAATTGTTCCTAGAGCCTAGAGTGTGCAAAGAAAATATCCTATACTACTAGACCACCACCACAAGCCTTAACTGCTGATACGAGGCAAGATGGACCCATGCTTTCATGTTGTTTATGCCAAGCATACAATGTTTAGCCAATCTTCTATCGTCAGATTTTAGTTAACCTGTGCAAATTGTAGCCTCAGTTTCCTGTTTTTAGCTGACAGGAGTGGCACCCAGTGTGGTCTTCTGTGGCTGTAGCCCAACTGCTTCGATGTGCTTGATGTGTTTTGCGTTGTGTATAGGTTGGTTGTAGGGACACAATTTTGGCTTCCCACATTTAAACACAGACAGTCTTGAAAATGTGTTATTTAAATCGAACGCAAAGCAAAAACAAAATGAGGCACTCCCCCACCTGACTAAATCAGCGCTGAACCACATCCAATCACAACTGTTCACTGCATTACGAAGCCTGAAGCTTCCTGGACTAGTCTAGACCGATAACACAATGTAAAAAGACAGATATATTAAAAAAAAATCGAATGACTGACACAGTAGAAGGTGAAGAGCTTAGCAAAGCGGATTTAGGGTTAGTGACATTGACCAAGAAGAGATTATATACAAAGAGTGTTGTAGAGTTGTTTCTGTGCCACAAAGCAACACAACTAACATAACCAGCGGCCTGAAAACTTACCACCAAATAATTAGTATAATTAATGCATGAAGGACAAGAGAAGCAATGCAATGGTTGCTAACCTGAATTGCTCAACATCAACACAGACATTCATAAAAGTGAGGCTGTATGGCACACCTCTTTGCTAACAAAGATGTACTGAAATCACTAACACAAAGCGTTCACTAAACATTTTTACTATTGAAAGCTTCAGGAATGCATTTGGGGGGTTTTCAAGATGGAAAAACTTGCAAAATGTTGCAGGAGAAAAAGAGATAGATCTCACAACAGTAAATTACTATGCTACATCACTCATGCAGGTCCAACAAATTTAGTTTTCTTCCAAGCGATGCACCGAATTTACGCAAACGAGGATACATTTTCTTTTGATGCAAAGATTTGTAAATGAACAGGAATGTAGCGCAACTTGGATGCAAAAACAGTGTTATGTTTAAGTGAAAGAGAATTTTTTTTTTTGCTCTGTCAGTTTTTTGTCAGTTAATTTTGACAATAATCGCACAGCCCTACTTGATTGTAATGAATCAGTATTTGTTGCCTTCCTATCAACTTGAAGCAGTCTGACCATTCTCCTCTGAGCTCTGGCATCAGCAGAACAGTCTCTGTAATCGCTCTGGGTGGTTGTGCAGAAAAAGTCACCTATATCGCCATTTCTCTCCATTCTGATGCTCCGTTTATAATAATAATGATAATACATTTTATTTATAGGCGCCTGTTGAGGATCCTCAAGGTCACCTTACATTAGTACAACAAAATAAAAACATAAGATAAAGTATGTAAGTATAAAAGCTAAGTAAGATAAAAATAGACTAAGACGGAGTCATGGTGAAGAATATGCAATTCTGAATGGATGGGTTTTAAGACACAATTTAAAAGTAGAGAGAGAGTTTGTAGTCCAGAGATCCAGTGGAAGTGCAAAGACTTCCAAAGACTCAGAAGGAAAGTCAGAAGGACGTAAGATTGAACATCGGGCAGGTTGCCATCAGGTCGCTGCCACATGACTGGCTGATGAGATATTTGCATTACCAAGCAGCTGAACAGGTGTACCTAATAGTTTTGAATATATGTGATCATTTTTAGGCTGTAATTATGCAACCTTTAGGCTATAAAATAACTAAAAGCTGAAATTGTTCATTAGGTGTTAACATTAATTAATTCAAAGTTTAAGTAAAAGTTCTGACTCCTGCTTCAATAATGTGAATATTTGGTGCGTGCTCTGAACGATTAGTAACAACCAATTTCTTTCTTTAACTGTCCTTTTAGTTTACTTATATTGTAAATCTTGTTTTATATTTGGTACTTTTAATTCTTTTTATGTAGCTTTTATGTTGAATCATCTATGAAGCACTTTGAACTGCGTCAACCTTCATGAAAGGTCCTATACAAAGAAGGATTGATTTATTCACTGACTGGCATTGTTGGTTAGACAAGTCACCTCACCTCACCTGACCTACAACCCTATAGACATTTAATGGAAATTTTTCCCATTCCATTTATCCTAATACTTGCATGAAAATAAATGCATTTCCTTTATTATACATTTCAGAATTTTGCAGTTTGTGACTGACGCACCAGCAGTTCAGCAATTATCTGGTCTCTTTGTTCCTTTGCAAGTTTCCCTGCTGTGATTGTCACACCTCCTTTAAAGCTGACACATACAGCTAATTAGTATTCAGATGTATATGACTCATTTGTGTAGCTGCCATTGTAAGTTGTAAGTAGTTGCTTCTTATAAAATTTTGGGTGCATTTGGATGTGTCAAATGTAGTGTGGTTCATCCAAAATGAAACTGAATTATCAAGCAGAAATAATGGGATTTCTTTTTTTCTTTTTTAAAAAAAAAAAAGCTCCAAACTGCAACCTTAAAAAAGAAAAGGTCTAATTATACAATATCAAGGCATCAGGCAAACGAGGTACCTCTATGTCTCATCACAGAGGCTGGCCAGATACAGTTCAGCTAAGCATCCTCAAACTAAGTGTACCGAAGAGCAAAGATGTGGATGAGCACGTGTAGCTGATGCTCCCTGTGTCAGTAAACACTCTATCTCATCTGCAGTCAGCAGAGACACTTGTCTGCCTGCACTGTCTGGCTGAGATGTCTCACAGAAACACAGACACACACCCACATAGACACACACACGCACGTACACACACACGTGCACGCACACACACACGTGCACGCACACACTTCTTGAACTGAAGGTGAGGATCCATTGAGTCAGTGTCTCTCATTTCCACACACCACTACACAGACACAATCCCAGTGCATCTCCAACCTCAGCACTACACTCTATAAGGCAATGCATCCCACTGCATGCTCCCTTGCAAACTAAACATGTTTGACTTTCCCCTTTTCCCTCTTGTAGGGAGAAGTTGAAAGGTGGGGGTGGTGACAGGTTTTTGGGGGGATTTTTTTGTCTCCCTTCTGGGTGATGCAGTGTGCTGGCACACACTGCAGCCAGCACACTGCTAGGTCTGCAGAGAGAAAGGAGAGGATAGAGGAAGCAGGATGGCAGTAGAGAAGAGTCAGCCCTGCCTGACTCATCTGCTTGTTGCTGCATTGACAAGAAAAACTCTAGTCAGGTGATGTAAGAGAGAGGGGGGGGGGGGGGGGGGGGGAGCAAGAGAGAGAGAGAGAGAGAGAGAGAGAGAGAGAGAGAGAACTGACAAAAGTAAGAGGAGGGTGGCAGGAGGAGGAGGAGAGGAACAAACAAAACCTAGCAATGAGCAGACAGTCGTGGTGTTTTAAAATGTGCACCGGCACGCCACACTGCGGCTCTGGTGTCCAAGCTGAGGATGAGCTGCCGATCCCCACCTCCAGCTTCACTCCCCCCCACCACCTCTCGCAGCTCTGCTGTCTACAGATTCCTGTAACTCCGGTGAGAAGCATGGATAAAAAGACACCGCCTGTTCTGTGCTTCTTTAGGTGGTCTGAAAACTCATGCAGGCATCAGAGGGCAGTAGCAGCTGTAAACCAGGACATACACTGCCTGGATGGAGAAGTTAGAGCTGCTGAGCTCTGATAAGGTCAACTGCAGCAGCGTGTCAGGCAGTGCAGGAGGACAATGTTCCCCAAACAAGGTTGAGATGAGAGGGGTGGAAGACTAACAGTCTTACTTTTTTCCTCCACAGAGGAATCCGAGTCGGTCTTTTATGAACAGAATGACTCAAGCACACAGTGGCATAGCACAGTTTCCCCACAGGCTGTGAGAGACCAACAACTTCACCATCACAAAGCTTATGTTACTTCAGTCAATACACTGATCAGTACAGTGTCAAACTGAAAATCTACCTTCTGTTATACAAAAACTCAAAGGGAAATTCGATCTTATCATGTACAGTTTAAAAGCACGCGCTGCATGCAATCTAATAAAAATTCCTGTTGTCTCTAAGGCGAGCTTGGAGCTGAAGGAGAAATGAAAAGCTTAAAGTGGGAACCTGTCATAATAAAATCCATATCAATATGTTTTATAAAGTGTTTTCTCCAAGATATTTATTCTTTTTTAAAAAGAAAATAAATTAAAATGTATTTCATTATTTCACATTTTTCTGCTATTCTACCACAAACACAACAGGAGCGCAGATGAAAAACAAAACACGAGGGAACATAGGGTGGTGTGCAACTGCCACCCATAACTGAGATCACTGGGTTCATCATTCTTTGGTGAAATTGTGGCTGGATGAGCTCAGGATTACCTAAAACTCTTGCCATTAGTCAAGTCCATTAGGGTGAACCATGTCTGCATATTTGCATTTCATCCCATCTCTTTTACCTGCTGCTGAATATGACATGTTCAGAAGTAGCTGTGGAGCGCTGCGTGCAAGGCCAAGAGGTTACAAATGGTATCTGGAATCCTGGAAGACACACGCATCAAGTGGTGCCATTTATGATTTCAAGCTGCAGTTCCACAGCGCATGAAATGCTTTTACCCAACAAACAAGCACATCAGCAAAACAAATTAAGCCCACATGTGAGAGCAATTGGTGAGAACGATTCAGGGAAATACAAGCATAAACAAGTAAACAAGCATTCGGTAACAGGTCTGCTTTAGGGAAGGCCTGACTTTTAACCAGCGGGTTTACGGTGGAAGTGTTATGTGTTATTCACTAATATCATTATGTACTGATTGAGTTTATTAAGGAGACTATGATGCTGAAGATAAGCTGACTGGCAAACAAGGCTCATCTGTTTTGCCTGCCTCACTGGAACTCGGGCAATTTAGTCGACATAAAAAGGCAAGCATGGGGAAAACATAATAATTTTTGAGAGCTTATGTTTCAGCCATGAGGCTTCTGAAAAATTACATCAGCATAAAAATAAGATTACATTTGGCAGAATCACTCATGGTTCTCAGAGAGCATGGGGCCATCTGATTTTTGTGATCCACGGACTTTGAGTCTATCAATTGCAGCGGATCAAACTTTTCCCTTATTCTAAGCTGCTGGTTACTGATGACACACCCTCGAGACGCTGACGTTTATTTTTGAGAGACAGAGTAAGGAATATTGCATTTATTCCAATCAAATACGGTTCAGGTGCTCAGATCCTTCTAAGGATAAATGGTTAATAAAGCATTTTTTTGTCCACCCTGTAATAAAAGGCTTTAACAGAGGTGTGAGCACATGTGAGATACCATGACATAAGAAATGAATCAAAAACTGAAGCAGATACTGAACGCTAACTGAAACACACAGTGTTCTTCACCAGACTCTTGTTTGTCTTGAGTATTATATCATCACTGGATGGTTTGTGTCGTGTTGTCCACCAGCTATGAGCAATAAACGCAAACACAATTTCAAATTCATGTCATTCCGGCTCTTTTCTTGTCATGTGCCTCTCAAACTACAAGTGACCTAACAACACACTATGAACTTGTGAAACTCTGTTTACACTGAAAACCACTGAGATTCATAGAAACACTTAGATACCATACGTAGGTAACTCAAAACCTCAAAATTCCTGCATGCTAAAAATAAAGACAATCTCTTTTTAGAAAATCTCAAAGGTAAATAATCTCATTGCACACATAATACATTTGTTATGTTGCTCATGTCAAGGTAAATCAGTGATTTAAAAGTAATTTTTCAGCCAGAACTAAACAAGAAAGGAGTCCGACAAATGAACGTGATGGTCTAGTTTCAAGCATCTTCAACTTGCAGATTTTATAAAGCTACACAGGGTTAAAAATAATTATCCACCCATGTTCAAGGTTTTATAAGAACAACTGGAGCAACTGAAATATTTTTGCTCAACCCACAGGAAGATTATTTCTAAGTTCAAATAAGTATAATTCAGTGTTTTAGATTCTAGAAGGATATCTTCTTGCAGTACAAGTGAAACTTTCTCTCTGTCTCTCTCTGCTTGGAACTAAAAGAGTTCAGCAGGCATCGTGCTCCAGTTCTGGAGGCATCTCTACATGGTGTACACAGACCTCCAGCGCCCAGTCACGGCCAGACTAGACAAAACAACGTGTCCTAATCCCTCATCGCCATGGAAACCAAAGCATAATGCTCCCCTAACAGACACCTGGCTGATGGATCGAGGGAAGCAAGGGCAAGAGGAACTGAGTAGAACCTCCTCAGCACAAGTTCACGCAGCAAAATAAAACTTTTTTTTGTATTAGATAAGTTAAACTTCACAAATCAAAACTATTTTGGTTAGACCTCTGCAATCTCCAACTTTCTGACTCAACTCAGCATGCTGTCTCAGCCAGAGTCCAGCCAAAGGTCAACCTTTACAATGTACGCATGAGCTCACGCAGCTCTCTGCCTGCCTGACCCTCTCCACCTAGAAAACCTAAAGGCATGGTCCATCATGATTCCCATCAGACAGACAAACAAGGAAAGGCCTGCAGTATGAGCTCACGCAGGGCAAGCCAGCATGACACTGCATGCCTGGGAGTGTGTGTGAGTCTGAGTCCTTGCATCTACGTGTGCGTTTGTGTGTGATGCGCTTAGCATCGAGAGGGTGGTAATCTGTAAATCTGCTTTGCCTTGGGCAGGTGGTGTGAAACTTGGCAAGCAAGACAGAATGAGAGACAGACAGACATCGTGTGAATGACAGATGAGTGTGATAGAGAGAGGAAAAAGAAACCACGTGAGAGTGGTTTAGATTATATAATTAGCTGGTTTTTTATTCCTATGTCACTTGTTTACATACTTATGCATACGTCTATATCAATTTAAAAAATATCTTAAATACAGGCTAGTAAAAGTTTAATCACAGGCTGCTAACATTTGTAACTGCAAGGATTTAAAAAAATATCTTATTGCTAACAAATCCCTGAAACCAGCAACCAGCTGATCCTATTATGAAGTATTCTCTGTGTAGCCGAAGGCGTTTACATCCTTCTCTTTCAACAGCCTCCCATTGTTGGCGAAAAAAAACTATTAAAAAACACATGAGCGTTTCCTTGCGTTGTAAATACTGGCTGGCATCAAATGTGTGCCATTAAAATCTACAGTGCTCAGCAGTTTTGGAGAATTGCTTCACTTCATTAAAGGAAAGAAAAGCGCAGATCATTAGGTTTTCTATTTATTTATTTGTTTATTTTTATAAGTAGTCCTGACTGATATCCACCTTAGAAAAGGAAAGAAAGCTAAATAAATCACTAAACTTTTTACCCCGAACAATACAACACAGACTTCCTGAGGGCAAGTGAGAGCACAAACATTTAAAGTGGCCTTTTACTGACAGCCAAAACAAGTGACATGCAGCAGCCAGAGCCAACACATCTCTGTGCAGTTACTGCAGATCTTGCCCTCTCTGATCAAGGCAAACACCTGAGCAGGGCCTGGGTGGGAGCAGGTGTGAGCGAGACAAAAAAAATAATATTATAATACTCAGGCGGGCAGACAGACTGCCACAGACTAAGATAAAGCGTAGAGGGAGCAAAGGAGGAAGACAGCGGCAGCAAGCGGACAGGAGAGTGAGAGTAAGCAGGGAGGGAGGGAGAACGTGGTGGTACACGTGACGCTGGCTCAGCCACTGCAGGCTGTTACGTAAGCGCACCCCCTGCCCTGTCTCCTCATGGACTGAGCAGACTCTGCTTCTCTCCAATCCCTATCCCTGCAGCCGCTGCCCACTTTTTTTTCTCTTTCACTCACATGGCTCCTCACATGGCTGCTTCCCTCGCTCCCTCAATGACTCTCCCTCCATCTCTTTCACTCACTCTCCTCCACCCACTCATTGCACCCCAGGGGAGCCACCAACCTCTACTGCCTTTGCTGTCACTCTGTCTCTCTCCTTCTGTTTTTGTCTGTCTGCTTGCCTGCCTGCCTCCCTCTGTCTCTCATTATTTCCATCAATCGTTTTTCTCTCTCTCTCGTGCAGTAAGGCTGCAGCTCCACACTCAGGGCTACGCGGATATGACAAAGAGAGGCCGCAAATACATGCTCGAGCACACTCATGCACACCTACACAAACTGACATTTCACATATCGTTACCGCACTGTCTGGCTTCTCCAAGCCGCTTTTAAAAAAAAGTGACTGTTTTTCCACTTTGAATTCCTCTTATCTTGTTCCACACAACTGTTGAATCATTTGCCTTTCAAATAAAAAAAATAAAAAAAGCGCTCCAAAAAAACAAAAAAAAAACAAAAAAAACACATAGCTTGGCTGACTGACACACAATACAAACACAAAAAGGAAAAGCAAAACTGACTCCTCAAGCAGCTGGAAGTCAAACAAGTTGCCGTGTACTATATTGAGCAACGTAGTCCTGACAGTATTAGTAATACCATTATACTGAAATAGAAGGTAAAAGAACATACATTTGTTCTGCTTTAATAAGCTGTGCCTTAAGTGGACTAATAATAATCACATGCATGCATGAAACATGCAAACGTGCTTTCCTACCACTTTTCTTTAAAACAAGACAAATGGAGCTGCAAACTGAGCAAAGCAGTGGACGATTAAAACAGGCCATGTCATGTTTTTGTGCGAACTGATAAAAGGTCTTTTACAGGAACGGTGCATCCTGTGTGAACTTCAGACTGGCACCTTCTCTCGCCACACAGCTGGAGCAAGAAGTAATTACAGGCTTGATGTTTTTGTACTTTGGCCCTCACCTTCCACCCCTGTCAATGTGAACAAACATGCGCGCTCTCGCACACGTAGCCACCTCTTTGAGTCTCCTCTACACAAATTTGCGTGTCATCCTACCAACTCTAGTCATTCACTTCCCGGGCCTCTGGCTGAGAGGGAGGTGCAGCAGGACAGGGGCTCCTGTACCCCCAACTCGCTGCAGTATTGATTTGTTTGTTCAGTGCGTTCCCCCACCACCACCTCCTCCTCCTCCTTCCTTTTCTCCCTCTCAGTGTGAGTGTGTCCTCAAGTGCCTCCCTGCCTTATGTAACACAGAAAGGCCCACAGCATACTGATGAAGGGGAGTCTGGGCTCTGGGCTGACAGACCTGAGAGAAAACAAGCACTACGCTGCACTGCTATAGGAGCACAGCATTGCCAACACATGAAGTTGAGGATAAATCCAAAGCAAACTTTTGGATGTTCTCACTCACGTAATGTAATTTGTATGCAAAGGTGAATGTGACATCCTAAAACCATTCACTTGGTGAACTTGTTAAAGTCACCTAAAGTGTCATGTACTCACAGATTGCTCAAAGCTTTCCTTCTTTTCCAGCATCTCTCTGAGCGTCTTCAGGATCTTCAGACACAATTTATCCTCTTTGTCCATCAGCTTCTTGGTGTGTTTGATTAGTCTGGAAGAGCGATAAGAGTTGCTGCGTCATTTTGGTTTCTGGTTAATGCACTCGCTTGCTCACAAAACAAGGCCACGCTTTAATGATCACCGCAGGTGAAATCTCCCTCTCTGTTCCCAGAGGGTGTCATAGAGAAGAAATAGTGAGAGCACCCTCAGAGGTTTGATGATGTGTCTGAGTATTTTTTACAAAATGTATTTGTCAATTCATGCAGGCCACTGCCACAAATACTGACTTTTTTGCTACCATGCTCTCATTCACTTCATTTAAAGCTGAATGTGGCTCTATGCAATGACGTTCATTTATCATTTAAAGTGTGTTTTGCAAGTTTATTCTTTTTTGACTTTTCCAGCATCTACACAGCTGATAAAAAGGTGAAAAAAACATTGTCAAAAACTGCAAATAACTCCAAATACTAACTTAGTCATGCTGCTAGTTTTCCCAATGGTCAGACAAACACTTTAAAATGTGGCCTGCAGGCTGTCTTTGTTCTAAGGACAGTTTATAGAGAGCTGCTTACTTGGACATAAAAGCTCCACCCTCACAGCGTAAACGAGCAGGCTCTGGAAACAGCAGTTCTGGGCTGTGCAGAACATCCACCAGCACAGAAAACTCTGCCTGAACCTTTGGACTGAACTGCTCCTCCAGATGGGACACAACCCCCTGCACAACACAACAGATGCATTAAAAATGCTGCAGCAGAGACTGTAGTGCTGATGAGCATGCATGTTCATACATTACGTAATTTCAAGGGATGGCAATGTCAGTTTGTCAGGCCACTACTGTGACTATTGAAACTTTCTATATACCCAGAGGATAAATTCTAACAGCTTAGCACAGTCGTTAGATCAAAATGTTCATTTGCCTAATATTCCTTCTTGAGCATGTTGCACATTATCATAGACTCAAAGCACTGCAGTGTCAGAGCTGCTAGCATAGATGTAGACTCCCAGTGTTAGAATAAAGGTTCACCTGCAGCTTCTCTATGATGTTCTTATAGTCAGGCCCACCCAGTGGCTCCTTGCGAGGTCGTGTACGTGCAGAGATCCTCCAATCTTTAGCTGCCCGCTGCACCATATTACTATGGAACTTGAGAGACAAAGTGTTGACCTGGCTGTCCAGATCAACAGGGATGGCTATGGACCGTGCCTTAGCTGAAGGAAGAACACGTAGAACATGTAGGAGATGTCATTGTGAGCTTAACTTTACAGTCATGCGAAAAGGGAGGCTTTCACAGGACTCTATGCAGCCCTATGGAAAACTAAGCACACACCAAGTACTGCTTGCAAACGTCAATGGAGTGAAGCAACACTGTAAAAAAAAAAAAAAAAAAAAAAAAAAAAAAAGAACGGGGCAAAATTCTTCCACAATGATGTCAGAGATTGTTAAAGTCATACAGAAACTAGTTACTTCAAGGTATAGCTGCTAAAAGCGGTTCCTCAAGCTACTGAGTCACAGGGTGTACTTAGTTTTTATAGGACTGCGTGGAGGTGTTGTGAAAGATCTCTTTTTCAAATATGTTTCAACCTCAAATGCAACCAAAGCCTAACTTTGGCTGATCCAGCAAAGGACAATGGAACTGTGCTGCACACGATTATGTCATATAATAAGTAAAATAAAGGACAATTGAAAAGCAACATTACAGCAATAAATATTGGTAAAAATTCAGATCAGCATATGCACTGTAAGATATGGATTAAAACTTTTTAAATATACAGTGAATGTGAAGTAATGAAACCATCTCCTATCGAGGCTGAAGAGCAAAGTTGCATCACTCACCCACATCGGACAGTGTTTTGATACAACTCTCAATATTAGCCTTCTGAGCTGAGCTGAGCCATGTGCAGTTGTAAATCCGGAAGGCTGACTGGAGGAGCTTGATGAAGATAGACTGGTTTGTCTACATGTTAAATAAAAGAAGAAGAAGAACTAGCAGGATGCTTTAACTTAAAAAGGCATAACCACAGAGAAATACAGAGGAACAATCAGATGGCATGACTTGAAAATTGAATGTCTCTGAGGTCATTACTGCATTACTGCTAAAAAAAAAATAACTCAATCTTTATTAAATATGTTCACCATAAAGTTATCCAAATCCATGACATTTGCATGCTTGTCAGGGGTGAAGAGATACCTGTAGGTTAGAGTGATTAACAGAGAACTGAGAGCTGAAGAAACCCTTGACAATGGCCATCACCGTCTCCGTCACATACTTCTCCAGGGCTAGATCTGCATGGCTACGCTCCGTTGTAGTGTTGCACACCTAAATTACAAAAATCATGAAGAGGAATATGTCTATTATCATTTCTTATGCAATAGTCTTGACACATACACAGGCTCATAAGGAAAGAAAAAGAGGTGAATGAACCTGACTTACACTGGCCATGTCCACCAGGAAATTATCAAAGAGCTTCCAGATATGGGAGGAGGTGTAGATCTCCTTCATTTCGACCTCTGTGTCCACATAGCAGTGATTCACAAAGTTCACATAAGCAGTTTTGACCTTAGGGCGAGAAATTAGAAAAAGCAATGTCCAATTAGTTTTTGAAGGCACACAGCACTGAAACATAACCAAAAATGTCTTTACAGAAGGATGGCGATATTATTTATCTTTACCCTACACCTCAATGTGTATTCTTATTGTGTCGTAAAACTATCTGGTCACTACCTCTGGTATGCAATTCACATCAGTGACAACTTTAACAATGTCATCCAGCGGCAGCAGGGAATTGCATTTCAGCTCAGTGTAGACGTTCTTTCCCTCGGTACAGGCAGCCAGCAGCTCCACGAGTGTGTTATGATACGCCAGAGCTCCATACTCATCGGCCCGCTCCCGCTCAGAGCCCATCATTTGCAACAACACCTGGAAAGACGAGCGGTCGTTGTAGAACACCAGCACGTCCTCACCAGCGTTCACCAGCTGGAAACGCAAACAGAGAACCCAAGAAGAAGAAAGGTTTAAGGAAGAGTCTCGCACACCGGCATTCATTTAAAAGTAAGCATCAAAAAAAGCCTTTCAATTTATAATTGATTCTTTGTGTAGTGCGCAAGTATTCTCATCTTCTCAAGTTCAGTGAAAACCAAACATGAAATGTTATGATTAGTAATAACAATCTGTCACATGTTAAATTTAAATAACCAGTTAGATGAGTGGCTGCAGTTATTAAGAAAAATACATGATAACTGATTTGGAGAACTTCCACATGAGTGTTTCCTGTTCATAAGATTATTTTTTTTCATTTTTCACACAAAAAACAAACAATAAAAACAAACCTCTGTCATGACTTTGTCCTGACATTTCTTTACATATTTTGTATCAGCCTTCACAATGGTTTGCAAAAACTTGAGGTACTGAACATGTCTTCCGTGCGTTTCGATGCAGTGGACAAAATGATGGACCACCCGCTCACTGATCTCATTGCACAGCTGGTAGTTGTTCATAAAGATGTGGCGCATCGTCTCAGCTTCCAGCAGCTGGAGAAAAGCAAAAGTTGTGAAGATGATAACGTTCACTTAAACGGCACACTGAATCATTCATCAAAAGAAACCATACGGCTGTCGCACTACTAGAAAGAGGACACCCAAAGGTATGCCAGCATGAGAAAAAGTGGAGCATAGTCATGTCTACACACCCCTGGAGTGAGGAAGAGGTTCAGCTGTTTATGTAGGAGAACTTGATTCTGATGGTTTCCTTTGCAAAAGTTTTGGAGAAATGTATGTGCCAGGGTCATGATGTCATTCATCTTGTCATCACTCTGTGAGAACATGGCACCGGGGAAATAAAAGATGATTAGAGAATCAGGAAGACATCCAGTAACTATGTTGCACACAGAGTGAAGCAGAAAATCATTGAACTGGCTGTTGTGTACACGGCTTACCTTCTCATAAGGGATCTGCAGCAGGTCCAGCACCACTGTATGAGCTCCCATGTTCTTCAGCAGCCTCTGCTGCTGCACGCGACTCTTCTTGTTGCCGTAACACAGCTTACTGAGCCGCAGCAGGATCTATAGATGAGACCCACAAATTTTTTTCTCAGATGCACAAGAGCCCAACAGACATTTTACAGGAACACACTTGAGATAAGGATGTGCAGCGCACCTCTTTTACTATTTTATAGTTGTTTGCCTTGTTACCGTCAATCTGAGGTTTACTTTCCCCATCCTGCACTGGGCTCAGAACAGCCTCCTGAGAGAGACATGAGACATGTGAAAACAGTTGTGCTCAATGTCCACTTTAAAACAGGTCTGTTTTTAATATGAAACAATCTTATCCCATCTCAGTGAGTTATTAAAGTGTGTTCAAAGACTTCCAGCACTCACGGAGATGCTCTAAAAATAACAGTAAAAATAAAAATTTGTCACACACAAGTGCCTAAATGCAGTTCCCTGTGAAGTCAGACATTTTTTACTAATTAAGCTAACAGAACAGTTGGACTTTTTCATTAGCTGTGAAGAAAAAACAACAATCATCGAAACCATTTACAGTGCAGAAGAATTACTGATGGCCCATTTAACACAAACAGTAATTTCTGAGAGAGCTGAAAATGTCATATCCAATTCTAAAACGTTACTTTTAGATGTTGCTTCTAGATGCTTTACTTTTAAATACGAGCACAGCACCTCAGTGTTTGGCTCTTTGGCCATCTTGGCAGCAAGTTCTTCACCGGTGTAGACTACACTCTTCTCCACCCACAGCTCTGACTTCTCAACGGTCAGACGCAGCTGGTCCAGATCCGACTTGATCTGCTTGTAGTTCTCTACATCCTGCTCTGACACGAGCAGCTGCACCTAAGACACACACGCGCACAATGAAGAGTCAGTCAGGGATATTCCTAAAATATGTATAACCAAAAGAAATTTCTATCTTCTAATAAGTCTCTGTGTACCACTTTGGAGTCAAACTGGCTCTGAGGCAGTTTTTTTTTCATCTGAGGAATCTCTTAGTGATGCATTTTAGAGCTGTTGGCTCTTTAGAGAACACTCCTCCTCCAAACTGATTACATCAACCAGTACTGAAAAAAATAATCGCTTAACTCAGAAAGTGCAACTGCTTTGTTGTTACCTGTTTGAAGGCCTCCAGCACCTCAGATCTCTGACTGAAGTGTTTAAAGAGGAGCTGCAGAGACCCAGATACCAGTGGGGGGTAATCTTGCATGATGAGATAGATCAGAACCCTCAAAAATGTCCGGCCATCCTCACCGTCCAGCTCCACCGCGCTCCACTCAGAGCTGAAGTCAGAGCTGTGCATATTTAAATTTTAATTTGCTTTATCTGAATGTTTGAAAGCATATTAAAAAACACTGGCATACATTTCCTGTCTGTCTCTACTGTCAATCTAATAAAGGCATAAATGCCCTAACAAATCATGCGGAGTCAATAAATAGGCACATGTTCACCTACCTTTCTACAAACATGCTCTCTGCTTTTTGTACAATCTCATCTATGTCAGGTTCACAAGCTGAAGACAAAAATAAAATGAAAGAAAAAGTGACGTGAGCAGACTGCAGTAATTAACACAGGATAATGTAATAAATAACTTTTCTGCATTTGCACGGTAAGAGAGGAAAGTCTCACGTGTTATTGGAGGCACATCGGCCAAAGACATCGAGCTGTCAGTTAAGGCCCTGTCCCCAAACGCTTTCTTGTAGATCGACAGTAAGTATGTGATCCTGTAATCCAACCTCACACTCAAGATGAACTGTCAGAAAAAAACAAAGTTCACAAAAAAAGTGTCAAGCACTGGAAAAAGAAAATGCAGCAGTGATGGTAAGCAGAACATATAGAAGTGCCACTGACTTGCAGGATCTCGATGATCTTTAGTTTTGTGTCCATCACCATCAAATCCTCATTTTCAGGCAGGAAGAGCACCTTCCCATAGCGTAGAGAAGGAGGAGAGTCAGGGAGGATGTGTGGCACACCTCGACTCATCACCATCTGAGTCATCATTTCACCAACACCGTGGATCGTTCGCAGGACATTGTTGCCTAAAGAAAATAAGATTTATACATGTCTCATTATGTGTTTGTGTGTGTCAAGTCAATTGAAGTTAGATTACGTTCATTAAAAGCTAGGAAAGTCAAGAGAAACAAAATGCTACACAGCTATGAAAAAGTATTTGCCTCTTCTTGATTTCTTAGTGTTTTCAGCATATTTGTCACATTTCACATCATAAAACTTTAAGCTATCCAAACCTACCTGCCCCATGTGAAAAAGTAATGAATAATAAATGAATTACTTTTTCACATATAGTCACATTAATGACAAATCATGAATCATGAATTAACTGTGATAAACCCCTTTTTTTTTTGGCAGGTATCGCAAACACTTGATTGCAGCTCTTGTTGCAAAGAGTGGCAAAACCAGTTATTAGGCTTAGGTGGCAATTGCTTTTTCACACAGGGCAGGTGGGTTTGGATATCTTTTTCTCCACTCAGTTAATTAAAATCATAATTTAAAAACTGCATTTTCTATTTAAACTGGTTATCTTTGTTTGATTTTACAAGTTGTTTAAAATATAAGGGGTGACAGATATTCTGAAAACCTATGAAAAAAGGAAAGGGGCAAAAACTTTTTCACAGCATCGTAGATGACCCAGATGTTTCTCCAGCTGAAGAAAAGTTAATATATAGTTAGTGTTTTCATGTCATTAAACCTCAACACCATTTGTATCTACCAGTCTGTTCACCAATCTTAAAAGTTTTAATTTTTGTTTAAATTCTGTCTGCATTGCATGAGCAGATCTGTCATTTCCTCTGTTCTCTGCATTTTTTAAATTTAGATTAAAAAAAAAATTCAAAGACACACATACAGTAATTTAAACACATAACTGCACTAACCGCCAGCCTCTGGGCCTTTGCTGAGCTTGTTCAAGGGGCTGGCCGGGTACTGGACAAAATCCAAGATGGACAGCAGAGTGCGCGTGAGGCGCAGCAACTCACTAAAGCTATAAAAACCAAAGTAAACCAGATTTCGAGCCAGGTTCACCACCTGAAAGAGAAATCAAACATGATCCATCATTAAAACAACCCAATAAAACCAGTAAATGAAAAAAAAAACATGCCAAAGTTATATCTGAAGTTTTGTTTATCCTACCTCCAATGTGAGTTCATTCTTAGCTTTTTCCTCAAAAGGATGAGCCTGGTTTAGCACATCCTTAAGATATTCTTCCACAAACTCCATAGTTGGAGCAAACTTCTTCTTCATTTCCTCCGTTGAGCTGTCAGTTGACTCATACTCAAACCTGTTGAAGCCATTAAAATCTACATGTAGTCACTCACAAATTGTACTTGTAAACACATATAACCCAACACGTAGATGCTCACTCATTAATGTTGATCTTGGAGGGGATCTCGGTCCAGAGGCGGGCATAGCGCACAGGAACCACGGACTCCTGTGGGTCACGATCCACATGCATATGCAACATGAGGCGGCAAAAGGAGGCTCTGAGGTTGTAGGGCAGGCAGTCGTCATACATGCACCGCAGGAGCAGATCCACAGATAGCTGACTGGAGATCTGGTTGATGGCTAGGTACTGTCGGTCCAGACACATTTTAGCAAACAGGTTTAACTGGTATCTGTGGAGTAGAAGAAGAAATTGTCAGAAAAAGGGGAAAATGGTTTCTGTGCACGCATTTGTGGAACTGAATGTTAAAGAGACCTGTAGTAGGTAATGATCTCGGCATCACACTTGTGGCTGGCCTTAGCATCCTGGGCCATGTGGCGGATGGATTTGCCATGAGGCTCCTTGTTGCTGTCGATCCAATAGAGCCAAACCTCCTCCTCCTCCCCCTCTTCTTGTATCAGAGAGGACTCCAGGTTGCTGGACTCTATGTTTGAGATTAGTCTTGGAAGGATAAAGGAGCGAGTGAGACATTAAGTAGTAGCTAGAAAAACTGCTCACTTTACACACTGACGTAGAGCTGCTGCTGCTGAAAATATACATTTCACAAGAGGTAGATGCTCTGGAGGAAACGGCAGTCTCGCACGCTGTGCAAAGGCATCACATATTGGAATTTTTTTATTTTTTTTTAATGGTTCGGGACATTTTAAAATATAACAATCACCAGGTGTGACTCACTTGGTCTGGATGAGGATATCTGCATTGGAAGGATTCAGCATGAATTTACAGATAAGCTCTTGTGTGATGGGGATGGCCGTCTTGTTGGACACACAAAGATCAGACAAATAGTCCAGAAATCTGTGCAAAGCAGAGCAGACATGAAATGCCGAGGTTTGTTCAAATATATATTTACATTTAAGATTAACCAGTATATATAAAAATAGAAGAAATAAAAGATATCAAGTAAGTAAGCAGCAGCTGGAAGAAAGATTTGAACTAATTTAACACTTTTCCAGCATTTTTTCCCTCCATGTAATTGTTCCCTGGGGTTGTTTAATATTTGGGAGGTCTGCTTGACTGACCTGGGTTCTCTGTTGCGCCTCAGCAGGTTGACAAAGGTCTCAATCTCTCTGGCTGTAATGTGTTTTTCCAGCAGCTTGCGGTTGTTGTGCACCAGTGCAGTGATCGTGTCTTCAGCCAGAATCTCATACCCGATCTGAGACTGCATGATTGTGAATTTTTTGGCTATATATTCCTGCATGAGGAAACAAACATGCGTTTATCAGCACTCGTAATGCAGAACGTGGTGAAATAAAAGTGTGTGTGTATATATATGTGTGTGGGTGAGACTCACCAAAGGACTTTTGTTTTATTAAAATAAATAATAATAAATAAAAAACTGGATTTGCAATAAAATTAAAGAAGGGAATGTTTTCATACATTTTGCTGTTTTGATCATCATAGCACAATTGTTGACTGAATGTTGCCATGTATTTTTTTTTTTTTTTTGAGACCTACTACTTCGATTGCGACCATTAACACATCAGTTGGGGTCCCCAATAGATTTTTTCAGACCATCTGGCAGAATCTATACTGGTTTCAGTCAAAAGCCACCTCTATCCTTAGCTACCTCACATCTTATTGACACTGTTAATGACCCTGATGACAACTCAATGAAAACTCAATATCAGCTTGTATGGAGGCCAGGGAACAACTTTCCTGGCCTGAAAAAAAAATAATAATAAAATAAATCAACAAAGTGCCAGAGACTTTGTTGCTACATGATTTTATTATTTTATTATTTTCCCCGCACTGGTTAGCTGATCAAACCCAAAAACAGCAACTTATATACAGCATGACAACATACCTGGTTCTTGCGATAGTCCTGTTGGGAGTGGCGTAGGATCCTGTAGCACAGGCTGAACATATACTTGTAGTGAGCATAGCGCTGGTCTCCCAGTTCCTCCAACCTTAGCATTGGCCCGTCGCCACTATCTGTAAATGAAGCCTTCAGGATGCCAAATATCTAGACAAGCAAAAACCACAATGCACTGATAAAGAACGGAACACAAAATGTTTTTATTGTAATTTAGCTGTATCATTCGTTGCAGTAGACTTTTGCACCGGGGCCTTTTTTAATACTTAGTACCAATCAGCACCTGTGTTTACATATTCCTGACCTGGGCAAGGATGTTTTGTTCCCGCATGAGTTTCTGCCGCTCCCGGTTGGGCGTGGATGTGACCACAGACAGAACGTCCTCTCCGTTGTTGGGCACCACACACACAAAGTAAACCAGGTCCTCCAAAAGCTTAGTCACAAACCTGAAATATGCACGAATGAAATATTACATCAGAACATGAAGTACGCACATCATCTGGTGTTACGTGTGTCGCGGTGCTTGCTTTTCTATACCTCCTCTCATTTTGAGTAATACTGGCGTTGAAACACTTCTTCACAGTGGACTCCAAGACTTTGTTTGCATCATTAGCAAAGTCCAAGTCTCTGACCTCTGATAGGGGAACAGACACAATGGCGAACGCTTCTTTGTCCTCTTTAGTAGAACAGGTGCCAATCTATTGTGACAGCCAAAAAAATATGTTAAGTAATCTATCCAGGGTTAGTGCGAGTGTGTGAGTGTGGCCATATTCAGACCTTGAGCATAACTGGACGCTCCTCATCTGCATCAATGGGGACGTTGGTGCTGGTCACCCAGGTGTTGGTGCACAGGTGTCTAAGTCTTACATAGGAGTTTCTGAGGAAGGACAATTTATTCACAGCATGAATGTCAGTTAATTATTTATCTGCGGTAAAATAATTAAAAGTGATCCATCCAGTAAAGTCAATTAACCTACATCCATTCTTAAATTGTTATTTTTAGCAGCAGCAAGACTTTGGGATACTGAAAGTCACAAATTCCCATTACAAAGCTAAAATTTCTGTTTTTTAACAGCTATTCCAACTTTTACTCCAATGGTTTGTGATTGATTTTTTTTTTTACAATTTACAGACATTAACCTAGAATGTGTTCCACTTATTGTGAACTGGAATAACCTTTAATAACGCTGTTTTACTCCATCCCCCATGAGTCACTATAATTATTACTAACAACAAAATTTAAGTAATCTCAAGAAAAAGGGTCAGAAGTTAAAATTAGAAATGGAAGATTTTCTGACATGAGCTACTGTGAGCCTCCTGTGGAAGTTAAAGCTGTGACCTATTTTCTTTAGCGTTGCCTCGCGTGGGAATAACTGACCTGGGCACGAGACAGTCGGCACGCTGCAGAGTGGTGGCATCCAGCTCAAACAGAGATGAAATGTCATTCCCATGAGGAACAGAAACCAAGGTGAAAGCAATCCTTTCTGCTGCTTGATTCTTCTTCTTTGAGTACACAATATCGGTCTCATTCTGAAGCGTACACACGCACATACACACCCACAAAAACAAAGGAAGTAAACATTTGTGTGTGCAGTTTAAAAGCTTATATGGCACAGGCAAGTTACTCGTCAGTCAGAGTCTGTTTCAACTATCAGACTCAACACAGCACAGCAAGCGCAGAGTCGATGCTGGTTTAACTTGAGAAAAAAAAGAATCTCTCTGCAGAGCTCGGCTACGCAAATGGGTCAATTGAAGAAAGTCGTACAGAGTGCAACTCATTAATACACAGGTTAACGGGGTTATTGTGCAAATTATCCTCCTGAACCATTGCATCAAAATGCTTATTTTTGTTGCTCAAACGTCTAAAAGTCAAAAGAAAATTGACTGAAAAGTTTTAAACTTTTAGTGACTCAAATTGTTCAAGTTTTTTTGGTTTGCTTGTTTTTTGGGTTAATGCTAGTTCCAGCTACTCATGATTGCTTTTAAATACAGCATGTAATATTGCATACATACAGTGGAGTTGCACAGGAAAGAAAAACTGTTTTTTTTATGACATTATACACAAAGTAATTAACAGGCTAACAGGCTCTGGATCGGACTGGTAACTCTCAAGTGTATTGAGTGACTTCATGTATGTAAATCACGATGTTCTCCAAAAGTTGATTTTGTTCATCTGGACGTAGCGTTTTGTGGGAGAAACGTTTCGTCACTCATCCAAGTGACTTCTTCAGTCTCAGCTGACTGCAGGTTTCCCCAAATCTTATAAACAGTACATTTGCACAATGACTGAAACCAGCCCAGTGAAGGAACAATGGGCTGGGAGGTCAGTTCCTTAATCTGAAGAAGTCACTTGGATGAGTGACGAAACGTTTCTCCCACAAAACGCTACGTCCGGATGAACTGAATCAACTTTTGGAGATTTACCTACCTGGATGATTGAGCATGCATCAAATCACAATGTTATTTTTATCCTGCTTTCCTGCACTTTCCTATTTTTTCTACACTTCACTACCATTCAAAGTCATTATCTTTAACTACTACTTCTTTCAGTTGCTCCTTTTTTAGGGGTCGCCACAGTGGATCATTTGCCTCCATATCACAACATCTCTAGCATCCTCCTCTGTTACACCAACCCTTTGCATGTCTTGCTTCACTACATCCATGAACCTCCTCTTTTCCTCTTGCCTGGCAGCTCCATATTCATCTCAGCGTCACCTCTGTAACCAGACCCGCCCCTCCAAAATACTAATTTCTAATCCTCTTACTCCCGTTCATCACCAGAGGAAAAAATCTTAGCATTTTTAAGTCTACTACCTCATGCTCAGCCTCCTGTTTTTTTGTTAGTGTCACATCTCTAAGTCATACATCATAGCAGGTCTCATTATATGTTGAAAACCTTCCCTTTCACTATCCTTCTGTCACAAATCTCCCTGTACACTTATTTCCACCTTTTCACCCTCCTCCGCACCCTCTTCTTCACCTCTCTTGTTCGCTGTAATTTCAGGAATTTAAACTAATCCACCTTCACTACTTCCACTCCTCAAATCTTTATCATTCCCTTATCTCCCCCCATCTCATTCACACCCATGTGTTTCATTCCTCTTCTCGCCAGTGCATTCCTCCACCTGCTACATACTCCGACTGCAGCTCACGTCCTCTGCAAACATAGTTCACTGGGAACTTAAATTAAACGAAAACCTAAAGTGCGAGTGCAAAAAAGGTAGTCTGGTTTTGTGAAAATAGCGATGAGAAAAAACAAATCAATGACAGTAATTCAGATTATTTCAATAAAAAAAATCTTCTTTTCTGTAGCTGCACTCAAAAAAACTTCGGATTACAAGATTAAACAGAAAGTTTGATTCAAGCGTTTCGTTGACTCTACAATTTTTCCACCCATGTAAAAACTTTTGATTGATCTGATAAACAGTTTAGCACTGAAGGCAGTAAAAAACTTTTTGTTGTTCTCCTCATGTGCAATCTAGCAAATCTACCAACATCCCAAGGCAATAATTCAAATTGTACTCGCATACCCAATGGAAAAAAGATCCAGTACATCCGGCTGCACAGTAAATATTCAGCCACGCTGAAATAAAATTGTAAGTATTGGCTCTGCACTGACATACCTAGTGTCAAGTTGTTGTGTTTTTCCATGCATACACCTAAATAAGACCTAATGTTGATTAATTGAGTACAAATTACACCGAAAACACAAAGAGCCGGGACTTCTCCGTGTGTTGCGTCAGACACTGCAGTACTTAGGCTCCTAAAGAGCGCAGATACTGCAGATAATGGTGAGGGTTAATTTCTCCCACTGTTCTCTGCATGTCAATGGGAAGCTCCCCGGAGCTGCCTCCATGCCTCAGCTTCTCCATCCTCCCACTCTCCTCCTCCCCTCCTCCACCTCCCCCTCCGCTCTGCTAGTGACTCACCCCACCAGCTTAGCACAGCCGAGTGGAGCAGAGCAGACAGCACGTCTGCCTCCCCTCCATCCCCTCTCGCAGGGCACCCCCACACACCCAGACGTTATGTAAGGAGCCCCCCGTGTGTCTGAAATTCAGCATGTGCATGAGAAAGTGTGCGAGACTGAGAGAGTTGGTGTGCATGCTCCTTGCATTACCAGAATACAAATGTGCAAGCTCGCTAAGAGCTGAAAGAAATGTCTAGATATAGATTTGGAGTTTGGCAGAGTTTGTGTGTGTGCGAGAGAGAAAGAGAGAAAGGAGCTGGTGGTATTGCATAACCAAATAATGGGGAGACAGAGAAGTTTGAAGTTGCAACGCATTTACCTTAAAAACACAGTTTGAAGTTTCTCTCGTGTTAATTAACTCGTCTTATTTCAGTTGAATTTAGAAAAAAGAACAAGAATTAAACGTGCTCTAAAATTCATTAATACTGACAGTGCCTTAGTATTAAGAATATATAAGCAAAATTAAAGTAAACCACAGTCTGATGTCAAGGGGGTGTGATAATACATGTAAATCAGCTTGTTTACCTGATTCACATCTCCTTTGGTCTCCACAGTTTTGGGTATGAATTCAGGGTTTACCTGCAGAGAGACGATGACCCGTCAGTGGCCTCAGATCTAGAAAGCTCTGATGACAGAGTCATTATCATCATCAACACCTAAAACAATCTATTCAACAGCAACGCAGGGGTGATAGTGGGCATAACAATGGGAACACTGCCACCTACAGCACATCATCTAAAATCCTCTTCAGCTGTGCTCACTCAAAACTGAAAAGCAGGTGCACTCAGCTTGAACAATAAACACCATATGATTATTAATGTCAGCTGATTTTTAAAAGCAGGTAACATAAAAAAAAACCTCAGCTGCCAGGTAATTTCCAGTCGCCAGGTGTTTGAAGCGGAAGAGACTGTTCCACTGTCCAGCTCCGCTCCGACAGGGGTCATAGTGCACAACCTGACATAAGGACACAAAATAAGAAGCTTTAGTTGTTTTTTTTTTATCAGAGATTAGCATGTTTTCAACAGTATCACTCCAAAGAATGTATTTCAGTGTCCAGCAGTTGAGAGGAGCTTTAATTATCTTGCTCACAGCTTGTATGTGAATTAGAGTACTGCACATATATTTAGACATATATCTGCACATTTAAAAAAAAAAAAAAAAAAAAGACAGCTGGTGTAAAAGCATTGAGATTAATTCGCTGAATGTAACACCGTGCGGTTACATGACCTGGAAGATTATGAACTAAAAGTCACACTGGCATAAATGCCTTGATTTTAAAGCTTTTGGTACGCCAACATCATTTTGCACCGCAGTATCAGAATGAGTCAGCGTCATCTCTTACACACTGGCAAGAACACAAGAATATTTTGTTTTCCGCAGACTGTTGCAACAACATGTCAGACACTGATACAGTAAGAGAAGTACATCCTGGCACAAACAGAGGGACAACAGGAACTTCAACTAACTGCAAGCTGATAAAGAGGAACATGCAGCACAACAGACGGGTTTATACAGAACTAAAGACGAGCACATGTCTTACATAAAGGGGAAATAATGTCATAAAGTCATGATTGAATGATCTTTTTTCATGGCAATTTTAATATCTGCTTATCCAAATTGTGCTGAGCACAGTTTACAAGTCAGGATTTTACTCTGTTAAAGCCGTGCCTGGCAGTTACTTAGAAGGAGAAACTGCCCCCTGAACGTCAAGTTACCCCGGGGCTGAATTCACCAAACATACTACGGTCACATCTTCAGTCTGTTCTATGCTTTACCTCAATCTCCCACAGAGCCTTGGAGCTGGTAGCAGAGGTGGCAGACTGCCGCAGTGTGGTCCTGAGAAAAACGTACTGATGATCCTTGTACTCGTCACAGGTTAGAAACTTCTCCTGCTCAGCATGAAACAACCTCACAACGTCTCCCTGACAGAGGACAGCAAACAAAAACATGAGTGCTACATAGCAGAAAACTGCATGTTACACATTTTAAGACGCATATAATGAATGTGGTTCCATTAAAAATAATGGCTAACAAGAATATAAAGAAAGAGGGGAGGAGACGGGGGAGAAAAAAAAAGCATACTCCTTTTAGGACATCGTCCCTGTAGTCACTAAACTTCATGAACAAGGTGACTTTCCAGCTGGTGTTGCAGTTAACAGCATTGACCTAGGGCATGCACACAAGTAGAAGACAATCGGATAAATAAGAGTCATCTGCCGAAATCACTATGATGATATAGTAATAATGTGACATCCTCCTTTTAATACCCCGGTGCTGATGAAAAACAATCCAAGTGCACTAGTCTCACCTCTTTGCAGCCAAGGTTATCCAAAAGCTCAATGTTACTGGCGTGAAGCGGCTGTCCGGCGTTCACTGGCATCAGCACCACTTTGTCTCCAACCACCACCTTGAAACCAATAGAACAGTCAAATTACAAAAAGAGACCCTGTTTTGTCAATTTCTTGCAGTTTTCCAATAGCTTAACAGGAAAGTAAGAATGCATCCATGCAAAGGGTTTTTCAAACATCCCCATTTTTTTTTTCTGGTCAAGGGTGCAGCAGCAAAACAGGCTGGGCTTCACTTGAAAGAGTGGTCGAGCCGTTCACAGCAAACAGATTTATTCATACCATGGCCAGAGGATGTGAATGCAGCATTCAAAAGACACGAGGACTTAAAAGTGCACTTCCCTTTGCTTACTTAACACATGCTTTCTAGTCCATAAAATAGAAAGCTGTAACAGACTCTACACGGTCAACTGTTTCTCCTCTTAAGCATCCACACACAAGCACGCTGTGGTATCAGAAACAGGTGGCCTGTGCTGTTCTGGAGTATTTGACAATATTTCAGCAGTGGCAAACAGCAGATAAAAAGCAAACCAGCTGACTAGATTTTTAACCTCAACCTGACAGTCTACGTGCATTCGAAATGGTGTTGCATCCATGCTTTTCCACAGTATTTTGTGTCAGACCTAACACATGTACACACATCATGCACAATCAGAAGCAATACCTTTAACCATAGGATGCTAAAGCCAAAGGAGAAGGACAAAATCAGAAATGTTACTTGAACAGGACAAACAATGAACTGACAGTCTAGACAGAGGGAATGTCAAGTTTTTGTACAGTACTTCATGTCTACAAAGAGCTGATGCCAAGGAGACAGAAACCTACATTGTCTCCTTCGCTGCGGAGCTTCCAGAAGGGCTGAATATAGAACCAGGAGCCCTCATTTCCAGCCGGGTCCAAAGAAACCCGCATGGCATTCTTCTCAAGCAAAGCAGGGAGTCGCTTATTCACCGTCAGGTACTTATTACTCTTTATGTGCAGGAGCTGAGACAGAAAAATTAGGCAGTTTAGACACTGGGAGAGCAGTGGAGGAGGATGTATTCAGACCATTTATCTATCATTGTTAGGGGGGGGGGGGGGGGGGGGGGGAATGAGTGTGAAGAAAAAAGTCCTGCTTTGAAAATGTTCCCAAGTAAACGTAGGCAGGGATATGCAGTGAAATGGTCTCAAGGTTTGCATCATAGTTACACAGAGAAAATGCTTCTTATGTTCAACCAGCAGGTGACTAAAACAACATAAACACAACATAAAAAATGTATGTAAAAATTATTCATATGATTCAGAAGAAAGAAAAACCCAGAAAATGCTAAAACCATGAAATATTTAACATTTTTGCTCAACAAATCTAAGTTATAATCTGAATAATCATCTGGCAAAATGTGTATACTGCAGGTGCAATTTCTGATGATGCTTCAGAGAACAGTGCTGCTTTAGGTCTGCCATCTCGTCTTTTTGTCCTCCACCCTGCACACCACGCTGATATTAGATTCAACTAAAGAAAAGTGGACAAATGATGTGTTTTTGAGAGCCTGCAAGTAACAAGGTGCCTTCATAGGTCTGTGTGTGTTAACAATAAGCAAAAACATTCCTCTGAAAATGCTCAGGTACAAGGACTGGACTGAATGAGCCATCCGCTCATTTGTAGGATACACGAGCTACTCCACTATGTTATTTAATTTGACTTCATTTGGAGACATTTCCTGAATTCACTGAACAAA
Organism: Diplotaxodon limnothrissa; assembly: GCF_057381915.1. Taxonomy (NCBI): domain Eukaryota; kingdom Metazoa; phylum Chordata; class Actinopteri; order Cichliformes; family Cichlidae; genus Diplotaxodon; species Diplotaxodon limnothrissa. The sequence goes on from NC_140602.1 coordinate 8,268,244, forward strand.
CGAGGTTCTAAATTAGCCCGTGCTTTGAGTCAATACAGACAAATTGCTTATCCATAAGGCGAGTTAACTAAGGTAAGGGAACAATGGCCGGTACCTTTCACAACAGCAGTTAAATGTGTGGTTTCCCAATCCAACCATGCAGGCAAGAGTTCAGCAATGAGTGAAATCAAATACCAGCATTGTTTTTTAGAAACCTGCCTGAGGTGTCAGGGGTTAGATGACAGTAACAGAAGCTGGGTAAACAATAAAACAAAAGGTAGGCTCAGCACACAACAGAGTGTAACACCATAGTTTAAGAGATTATCTCTACCTGGATAACACTGCTGTACTTGACAACTTCTCCAAGAAGTTTCTTGTTCTCTGAATCGTTCTGCTTCTGCTCCAGTTCTGCTGCATGCTGCGTAACGAAGCAGACGATTGTTAAAAAGGTATTACATACACATCCTTCCTCATTCCACATTTTGTTTACAAACGGAAAGGTTGTCCACACAAGATCAACGACCAACCCTACGCTACCATTTTTAAAAAATATGCTGGATGGTCATAATAAACTGAAGTATGCTCTCTTAACCTCTCTGCTCTGCTTCGTGTGTCACTGGTCAAGCAGAGGAGACCCCCGCGGTGAATCAGAGAGCAACGGAAAGAAAATAGTTCAACTGACAGCAAAACACAGTAGAGGCTCTCACGCTGAGGTCTAAAGAAAAATTGTATTTTACAGTTAAATTAGCAAAGTGATGTTAAACTCAATAATGATGTTGGCTTACTCATAACACATTGCGTCTTATCCTCACGTTGACAAATAAAGCTTAATAATTTAACACTCGGAGTCCAGATATCTGTACTAGATGGAAAAACTGGATTGGTGCATCCCTGATTTAAACTGTAATTAGGCATAAATTCATGCATAATTGCTTCCCGATTGTCATTTGAGCTCATGTGCCCAACGGCGGTTCAGAGTACCCGGTCTTCTCGGCGTCCCTGATTTGAGTTCTTGAAAGTACCCCTGCTGAGGGACTTCATTGCTTACATGGGCAACAACAGTGTGACCTAGAGGGCTGTGACTGGGAGGGGCGGCCTGTCCACTATAAACCCAATTAGTGTTTTCTGCTACAAACAGTCTGTCCACAGCAAACTCCATGTTCAAGAACAACAGGGTTTATAAGCGCACTTGGTACAAGGACATCCTAGGTCACACTCTGGTCAGGTTTTGTAATCATATCATTACATCTGTGGCCATGTTTCTTCTGTCTGTTCTCTGCTAATAGCCCCATTACAAGCAGAAAGAAAACAACTGCATACAAGTTAAAAAGTTCTGTAGAACTTTTAAGGCTTTGAAATGCTCATAAAATTAAAAATCCTCATACCTGTAACTTTTTAAAGAGTTCTCCTTGTGTGTTGTTGTTTCCTTGTTTCCCTTGTTTTGCCTTCCAGAACTGTTTCTGGGCCGAGTATCTGTTCATGGGACATACCTTGAAGAGGCAATCTGCAGAAGAGAAAAAAAGAAAAAGCAGTGAGGCTCACAGGACTCACCTGAGCCAGATAAAATGACACTCTAGCGTCTACATGTAGAGCTTGAAGCCTTGAAGTCATTTCAACACATCAAAGCTTATTTGTAACCCATAATGCAGTCTCAGAAAAGTCCAAGTTCACGTGTGTGCCCGCCCATGTGTGTGTGTATGACCAGAAACCAGTGTGACCAGTAAAATCCTACACACCTCTGAACTTTTTGGGTGGGTTGTTCAGGTCTCCAGCTTCAGGCTGGACAACACACCTATCATCGACAAGCCTGCAGAGAAGGACAAACATGAAATTGCATCAACATGATTACTATAGGTGTGTTATTACGGACTTAAACTCCTTTGAGAGCATTTTAATAAGCAGTAAACCACTCTATTATTGTGAGTGTGATATACTATAAGGTATATCACACTCACATGCAAATACATAAGGCAGAATCTCAAACTACAAATAATACCATGATTCGAATAGACAGTTTATAGCACTCCATGGGAAGAAAAGCTTTACTGTCTCTCTTCTCCATCACATCCATTTAATCCAAGGCAGTCCCAGTATCTGGATGTGTTTCTGGGTGGGGTTCATCCACGTTGTCAGTGCTTTGATCTCTGCTTTCCTGACCAACATAGGTAATGTGGTGTTGTGCTGAGATAAAAGAACTAGAATAAACTGACGTCAAAGTTTCTATGACTTTTACATGGGTCCGATTAAAACTGTAAAATAAATAGTGTCAGGATAATTTAAAATAAAGCTGTGAGACTGCACATTGAATTGGTCACGGAAGATCAGGCCTCTCTGTGAAGTCTTTTGTAGCTCATAAAGTGCACACTGAGCCACCTCCACCTGGGGAAACCATGTGGTTTCTGTTCAGAGTGGATAAGATAAGATAAGATAAGATAACCTTTATTAGTCCCACACGTGGGAAATTTGTTTTGTCACAGCAGGAAGTGGACAGTGCAAAAGTTATGAGGCAAAAATTAGAATACAATAAGAATAAATACAGTACACAACTGTACAGAATAGAATAAAATAAAATACTATATACAGTAGAATAAAATAAAATAAATATACAATAAGATAAAAATAGAATACAAATACAAATACTATATACAACTGAGTAAAAATACAACGATGACAGAAAGGATTATTGCACTTAGTATTATTGCATATGTATGGATGTGTGTGCTTGATCAGTTAAAGTCTTTATTATGGAGTCTGACAGCAGTGGGGAGGAAAGACCTGCGAAATCTCTCCGTCCCACACCGTGGGTGCCGCAGTCTCCCACTGAAGGAGCTGCTCAGTGCTGTCACAGTCTGCTGCATGGGTGATGAGGGGGCTTTCAATAGGTGTCATCCAGTTAACTGTCTTGTTCCCCCATATCCTCGCCTTTTATTTGCCACACACTAGACACGTTTCACTGAAAGGGTTAAGGGACACAGCAGGTCAGCAAAACTCGCCTTTCTGACACATCTGACGAGCACAGAGTTAAAGCTATGAAGTTGATGATGGCTGATAACTAAGGAAACAGAACCCAGTTCAGATTGAAAAAAAAGTATTAAGGAAAGAACAATTATAAGAATGCACATTCATCAACAGCCATTTAAAGTTATCTGATGCCATGAAGTGTATTCATTATGTACTATGGTGTCCTAAACTGGTTTAAATTGGTCCAGAAGCAGATCTTTGGCAGGCAAAAGCAGTGATCCCTTTTATTAAAAGTGTCCTTCTGCACACATCGTCTTTAAACTGCAAAATTTGGGCAACCTTTGTTAGCAGCCAGCACAGAGAGAGCTGAGGCTGAAGGTGCTTGTAAAAACCTTAATGGCTAAGAGCCCATTATTGAATCGGTGGGAAAAAAGCAAGCAGCGACAGAAAAAGAGCATCATTAAATAATGAAGGCTTATAACATTTCAGTGATTGTGGAGTTACAGGTTTTTCTTTTATGACTAAAATGCAACTTTAAGTTCCAGCTGTGAATTTCTTTGCCTCTTGTTGTGTACATAAGGAAGAAGACTCTGATATTTGATCTTACCAAACTACTGAACTAGTTACTTTATCTAAATCCGTATCCTGCCCATTGTTTGTTTTTATATATAGTGCCTTAAAACTATAAAGTGAAATTCCATTTCTTGCTGGGCAAAGGCACCAGAACATTCTGCAGAAGCAAAACTGAGACATGTGGAGAAAAAGGCCCTTTTGAGGCAAGAAGAATTCATGTAAAGTAAGCCTGTAAGGGAAATTATCACACTACCAAAGATGGTTTTTTTGCAGTATTTGTAGCATGCATACAGCTTTCACTTTCCCCGAAGAGAAATGCTAGCATTTTTTCTGCAGGCAATGACACCAGCTAATGAATTTCTAAAGACTCCATAATCATCCCATTCCATTTATCTCCTCTGCACCACATTTTGAGTTGCACAAGTGCATCCATTCATTCCGTCCGGTGGGGAGAAACATAATGCAATGCACAATTCCTCCAATTCATACAAAGCTGGCAGCTTTGCTAAAGAGAGCTGAGCCATTTCCCTTTTTAAGTCACGGCAGTCAATCAGTCAATCTACAGGCTGTGTATTGCTTCCTTCAACACTGTATCAAAGTTACATCTAAATGAGAAACAATAGAGCCCAACAGGAAGAATTATCACAAGGCTAACTGGCTAAAGAGAAGGGCTCTCTGGGAAAACTCATAAATAAGGAGGGCCGCAGAGAGCTGGGCGTTAGTACAAACAGAAAGACTCTGACAGTGCCTGACACTCTGTAACCAAGTTAAACATGAACCAAAGATAAATCTAGCAGGCTGGACACAGGGGAGCTAATTATAGCTATTGCCTGTGTTTAGTCGACTGAGAAAATAACACAGACAAAAAAACGAAATAGAGAGCATGTAATGCAAAGCAGCAAGTCTATGTAACTGCTGTTAAATGTTTTAAAGAACAGCGACGGGCAACAGAACAATGACTCATCTGCAAGAAAAGTGGATGCATGTGAACAATTTCAACACGAATGCATGTTTCAACTTGCTGATACCACGGTACTCTAAATGAGTCACACACATACTGATTAAACAGACTCTTCCAATGAATTCACTTTTGGTAAAAAGGTATGAATGTGAAAATGTTTGGGTTTTTTGGTGTTGCATCTATGCATCAGTTTCTACTGTTAGTTGCAACAAACTGGACTGATTGTTACGACACATTAAAATATGGGAAATCTGCCAGTTAAACTGCAAGACTTAAAAGGTCAGGTTGGTGATGTCACTTGGAGGTTAGCCAGCTTTTGAGAGTTTGCAATGACAGGTGTGGAACTAACAGATTTGATGTTATTTTATGCAAACATGGACACGGTTGGGTAGATCAGGTTTAATTGCATTGACAGGGGTTGCAGCTCTGGGAGGATCTTGAAGGCTCTTTGCTTTACTTGCTGCTTCTCTTTGGGCCTGAGTGAGCTCTGGCACAGCAGCGTCCTTGATAAAATTCTCAGGGCACCAGTCAAACTACGTGAGCTATTGAAAGCACCTTGGTGGTTCAGCTACCCAATTTCGCTGTGCAAGAAACTGCACAATGACAATATAAAGCTCTAAGTCTCTAAGTCTCTAAGAAAGGCTGATAAGAATTTAATTATTTTCCCTTTGCAACAATAGCAGGCGTGAACAATCGTTGCTGTGCACTTTTGCTTTTTTGAAACTTACAGCCTCTGTGTACCATGTAGGGTGCCGTCACTTCGATTTGCATTACCACACGCCTTAACAGTTATGGGAGCTTTTCATTTAAAAGTAAAATATCACAGCTTAGTTCACACCAGCAGATAAGTCAGGAAACAGCATTGCATTCAAGGGTTACACACAGTTCGGCTTCTATTTGCTCCAAAACTCTACAGATTATTTGAGCATCTGATGTGAGGTACCTGTTGGCAGGAATGACTTAAAGCAGGACAAAGGAGAGAGAACAAGAGTTGGGGAAAAGGAGAGAACATGGGTGGGGCAGAGCCATTCCTCAGGGCCAATCAGTGTTTCCACACTCGTTCAGCAGGCTCAGAGGCCAGAGTGTAACCCGGAACCACCGAGGCATTTCACCTTGCACTGAAGCTCTCAGCTCATGAGGGGCGACAACCAAACAAACTGTGTGTGCAGCTTCTTCTTTTTCTGCACTGCTTTCCAAAGAAAAGCTGTTTTATTTTCACCAAGTAAAACTGATAAGTAATCTACTGAGTGCAAGTGCTACAACATAGGAAGGAGTCAAAACCAATGGTTTCCTCATTTAAAAAAAATGATCCTGAATATCATTATAATGACACAATAAACACCAATAAATTAACAATAAATGACAAGAGCAAACGGGAATCAGTGAAAAGGTTTTAAATATCTAATATGACTTTAGAACGTTTTTCTTCTTTTTAGCCCCCACATTCACCTTGCACCCTCTCATGTTTATCTTGCAATCCACCAGATTCGTTTTCAATCTGTACATGGACTGCAAAGAGATGACTTCAAAGCATGTGCAACATATAGAGCACACTCATTCCTTCACCTAAACAGGAAGAGTCTAGTCCTTTATTTAAGTGAACACTATAAATATTTGAACATCATCCAAATAAGAGGTAGCCTAGAGCTTCACTCGGTGTCAATTTATTTTGTTAGACGTGGTCTATTTAACAGGAGGAGTGGCATTCAGGGTCATTGGACATTTCTTATCTTAACGTCAAATGAATGAACAACTACTCTTCCCTCAATCTGGTCACCCTGACACCTCCTCGTGCCTCTCTCTGGGCCCCTGAACCATATGTTGGTGACCACAGTAACAAGAATCCGCTCGCAGCCTCTCGCGAAGCGTACCTGGGCAACACGCTGGTTTGCATTCCTGTTAGATTTGCGTAAACGTGAAGAATTTCCTGAGAAGGAGCAGTTTACGCGCCGATGGGCCTTGACCGCAGGTCGCACTTTAGGTTTTCACTTGTTGGATTTGCATAAAACATACATTTGAAGAAGTTCATGCCTGATGTAAAGTGAAAGCAGTTTTTAAGCGTGCATACGGGAGGGTTAAGCCATGGACTCTTGAGTGATTAGAAATTGAGATAGAAAGGAGGAACGTACCCCAAAGTACTGATGAAGCCATTCACCGAGCCTTCCGCGTACAGAGACACAATGTCTCCAATGTGAAGAAAACTGGATCTGTGCTCTGGCATTTTCACCGAAGATATGTTTCACACTCGTTCTTGCTTTTCCATTTATGAACAAATCCACACGTTACAGCGCCTCCAGTTTGGCATCAGCCATCAGATTCGCCGTCATTCTTCCAGATCTGCCGCTCGGCAAAGTCGATCGAGTAAGGTGAAAGCGCAAGAGGAAAAACAAGCAGGCGAGTTTGAGAAAAGCGCTGTGTTTTTGCACTTAATCAACTTCTTCCTGTATGTCAGAGAGACCCGCAGTCTTCACATCCACTCTTCGGGGGGAGGAGACTGCCGCTGTCACGGCTGTGAGCAAATTCCGTTCAATGACAAGTTTTTTGGTTTTTGCTCAGAGCAGGCGCACTGAAAACACAAGTCATTAAATGGCGTTTTACAAGGAAATGCACTTGCATAAGTGTGCGGAAAGACACCTGTAAACATGTATCATAGCAGACACGGGGGAAAGTAATTCAAATATATTAAAATTATAAACTGGGCACAAGCCATGAGTATGTTTGTGCAGCTGGACAAAGATCCCACATTATAAATCACAAACTATCAGACTGTCGGATCTACCCGTCATCTCTGTTATCTTGATCAAAACTATTCATTTCCGTGTAAATATTCATATTGGTCTCAACACAGTGCAAACTTCTGACTGCTCAGCACTGTAATGGACAAACATGGTACTGCACTCTTTTGTAACCTATACAATTTTTGCGTGATTTCACAAAACTTCACAGTTTGACTCATTTGTGTTGAAGTATCTGCTCCTTCACTCATAAAAACTCGCATCTTCAGCAGCTTCTTGTTTTTACACATTTTTTTTTCAAATGAGCTTATAAAAGCCAAACGACAATGTCCTTTATTGTCATTGTACATGTACAACAAAATTGTGGTTACGTATAACTTTTGGTGATGGTAATAACACAAAAAAAACAACTAAAAGCAGCAAAAACTGCATTTATAAAACGAGTGGGGGAGTAGAAATTACGACCCAGCTACTCCAAAAAATGCTACTGTGAGCTATTTTTTTTTCTATCGAGCTACACTGGTATCAGTCAGCAGAAAAACCATCCAGAGTGACAGATGGTAAAAAATAATAATAATAATAGTTTATCCTAATTGAGCTTTTATGTTCACTAAAACAGAAGAAAGGAAAAAAAGCTCTGCAGATATTTTGAGAACCTGGTATGAAACTTGCTCATTTGTTTCTTCCTTGTGACTGCGAGCTTCACAAGGTCAGAGCCATCTAAAAGATCACATTCAGAAGATTTCAGACATTTCTGCAGCTGTTCTCTCTAAAACAACCCAACTGTCACTAAACTGATTTAGATGGATCAACTGCACTGTAGATGAGAGAAGATATAGGCATGGAATTATGGGGTAAAGTACACCTTTAAAGCAGTTGTTCCCAAATTTAAAAAAAAATAATAAAAACTTTCTGGCTTGTGTCTTTTTACTTGTTAGCAGTTCCATTGATTAGATGTTTCTCCTCCAAACTTTGAGGATAAAAATGTAAAATTACAAAATATTTAACCAAAAAAAGACATATATTTTAAAGAATCATATAAACTTGTGCTTGTTGTTCCTTTTTGTTCACCCTTTCTTATGCCATAACTATTTACATTTGGTTAAGAACCACTGAACTAAACCACCATGGTGCTGTTAAAACATAGTTATGTATCAGTACTAATAACGTAATAACATACACAATTATGTCATTCACAACTCAAAAAGGATACATTACACTCGATCCATCCAGCTGTCCTAGAGTTAGAGTTAGAAATAATCCGTGCTTTTATTTTATTGAGAGTAACTTCTTACAATGACTAAAATTAATATGACCATAGTGTTAAATTAAATTTAATCAATACTGAATGTACGATCATTATGGCACATGAATGTGAAATGGCTTAAAATGAAAGTGTCATTTGCCCATTTTATTGGGAAAGTTAAATCAGCAGCAGGAAATCAGCTGCAGTGGAAGAGTGGCAGGAGCTCACGAGGAAGAAAAGTTGTGGCGGTTTCATGTACTACCCATTCTTTTACACCAGGGGGCGCGCAAGACCCAATCTTAAAGAGTTCCTCCGGAAACGTCGCTCATGCAGCTCAGATGATTCACCCTGCATCGCCCCGTAGTGTTCACTTCATTGAACCAACAGGTGATTCAGCTGTTCCACTTTCTCTGTGTTAAATATAAACACCACCGACTGCTGTTTCATACTGGTTTCAATAACTGGTTCCTCATGGTGATTCAGTGCAATACAAAGCTAACTAATAACTAAAATAATAATGGTAATAACACAAAAAAATTATGAAGATTATTTCTGAAACTAGAAGAAATGAGTGGGTTGCATAATGTTAGGCTTTCCTTAATTTGATGCTGGCACACAGACAGTGACAGGCTAACAGCCTAAACTGAATAAACATAATTGGGAGCAGCACTTTATGCTGACAAATTTTTATTCCACCGACTGGGGAAAAAAATCCTGGACTTTTTTTTATCAAAAGCAGTGGTTTTAAAAAATGTAGCATCAGAAAAAAACAAACTAAATTATATTTTAAATATTACACTATTTTAAATATACATAGACCTAAAACTAGTGTCTCTAATGGAAATTAATATGATATTAATTTCTGATACTTGCTCACAATAATACATCCACAGTTGTGGTCTATATCCTTACACTTACCAAAAAGTTGAGGCATCTGAATGAACTGCGCATGTTACAGAGGTAGGTGGCAATAATTTAACATGAGGTGTACTAGTGAGGCAAACACTGACCGGGTGGCTTCGTGTAACTTGTGTGTGACATACTGGGCTGGAGAGAGAGAGAGAGAGCAGAGCAGAGCAGTCGCACCTTTCACAGCTCTGAACAATGAAACGCTCCACTCCTTCCTTCACTTCTCTCTACACGGACCAGCAGTAGGAGCTCCACTCTGGAGGAACAAATAAGAAATAACTTAATATTCGGCCTTGTATCCAGACATCCAGCAGGACTCCCCTCGGTCAGCCTTCACCGCGAGCTGTCGGTCCGAGTGGTCGCGAGGCACCGGAGGATGAAAGTAAACCAGGCTTGTTAATTTTTTCCCTCTTTCGGCGCATTTGCAGTCTCTCTCTTCACGTTAACGCGTTTATTTATTATTAAGACAAATCGTTGATGTGGTTAAATCGATACTTTTTTTGTCTTTATTCCCTTAACCTTTGTCCGCTCGTGGATGTGCCGAGTTAACTGCTCTTTCGGCTTTGAGTAAACAGTGAAAGGCAGTGTTGTAGTACATTAGGACAACGAAATAGTAAAAAGGAGAAAAGGCTACATCAATATGCAAAAGCAGGAGCAGATGGTAACCTGAGTCAGTAGAGGTAGTGCAAGGTGCATGGCCTCTTTAGCGCCACATTGCCAAGACCTCTATTGCCACACTGTGCTGTGACTCTGCTGTTGGATATGTGAGCTACTCCATCTGTATCGTAAACTATATAAACACACGATGTATTTTCAGGGCTTCTTTAGTGCCAGCTGACCTTTTAAAACTCATTTTTTGGATATAGGCTTGTGCCTGGTTTCATTTGCTTTTTTCTGATGGCTAACTCTCATCTTTTCCCAGCAGAATCAGGAGAAGTAAAGCGATGTGAACGGTGACTGGAATGTAGGATTATCATCTGAGCTCGAGTGGAAGGAGAAAAAAAATCAGACTATAAGATTACACATTTCCTGATCTATGCAGCCCTACAATGCCTTTGAGGTTGCAATGTCTTCTCTACAGCACGTTATTCTGCAGGATAAGGACACGGACAATGAAAAGAAGCTGGACTGGAGCTACATCGAATGGGCTGAAAATGAAGTTGTCACAACAGGTGTGGCGGATGCTGAGACGCAAACGGACTCGCCATCTTTTGAGCACAAAGAGAGCCAGACCAGTAACCCAGTCATAATGCACATAGATCTCAAACGGACACACTCCAAAATGAGACATTTGTCTTTGGTAAACCCAGACAACTCGGCTCCACCTTTCTTTCAGTTTGACCGCCAGGCTCCTGGACGTATCTCCACATCTCCCACCTTGAGGAGGATGAGGAGCACCCGACGTCCTCAGATAGATTTTAGAGAGCCTCACAGGATGGGGAGCACTCAGGAAGAGCAATCATCTGCAAGCACGGGATCCCCCATAAGTCCCCTGTCACCAGGACACCGAGTAGATTCACCTCTTGCAGCGAGCCCACTCTCTGACGGGGAGGCCGATCATCAGCCAGTGTCATCCTCAGGCCAACAGCGAAGCAGATCGCATAGATCAAAGACTTTTGACAACAGTATCACTTCTGTGGAACAAGAATGTCACAGTGCTCATCCTTTTCTTATTAAAGACAATGGATTTCCTGAGGATGAAGTTCAGGTGAGCTTTTACCACGTATTTGTAAATTTAGTGTTTGCATATTTACTCAGGAAAAAGACGATTTTTCATAACCTTCACACCAACCTCTTCCCCATCACCACACATAAATTTCCTGTAATCTACTGCAGATTTTTTTTTCTTTTTTGGCAAAGTCTAAAAATTAAATGGTTGCACATTCCTTCCTTGAGGAAAACCTTCATTCCCTCAATTGGCCTTGCCTCCCGCAGTGGTCACTCACAATGCAAGCTTTTGACAGCAAATGAATCAGCAGTTACATGCACTGACAGCTCTGACCAAGCCCACTGCCTGGAGAGCCCTGGGAAGTGCTCTCCTCGGGCCCCTATTCACCGCAGTCAGCAGTCACCTAATAATGGAGGGGTCAGTGAGCGATGGAAAAAGATAATGGGGAGATCTATTCATCAGCTCACGGTATTCAAGCGAGCCGATCCTCAATAGAGCACCGGCATTCTCCTCCAATATCAGAGGCTTTTGAATGCAAGCGACCACTTAAAATACAGATTCAAATTTGAATGTCTTTGAAAGTGATATAGTGGTGTTGTTAGCGGCAGGAGGTCTGTGAACCCTCTGCTTGGTCCTGACTGTGGAGCGAGACAGTGTCGATGTGGCGTGTAGTATAACTGCTGATTTGGAAAGATGAGGTCACTAACAAAGTTCTTTTTTCTTACAGGAGAAGGAATCCTGCCATGATAGGTAAGTGTACCTTGGACTGTTTTGCATGTTATCTGTGTTACCCTATCGTAAAACTCTTCCTGGAACGGATACAGCTGTCACATATGGTTTCTTTTTTTATTTTTGTCCTTCTGTTTCACCTGCTCACAAAAACAACCCAAAATCCGAGCTACAACATGTCAGAGTGCCTCTGAGTTGTGTGCTCTCTTGGTGCTTGAGAGCAAGCGAGGATGATTGGACCTTTGCTTTGAGGATCCCTGTTGTGCACTCATTGTCACTCGTGTCTTTGTTAATGCTTCATAAGCTTGGTGGGTTAAGTTTTGAGAGTCCTATGGTTATGTATGGGCTCATTAAGGCTGTTTTCCCTTACTGCCGCCCACACCCCTCCTAATAGGCGTCCAGGCTCTTCCCCTCACCGGATAATTAGGCAGCTATTGTCCCTGTAATTACACCCTGGCACTGTGCCTCTTACAGTGACCGGGCCTTTGCGAGCCTTGGTTGGGACAGTCTTGTTTGGGAGCATCATTATTTCTCTTGTTATGCATGAACAAAGCGGCCATTTTTACAAGTGCTCTCTGTAGCAGAGAGGCGGACAAAGAGAAAGCTTTCTGAGCTGCCACAAACCAACAGGATGTCATTGTGAGGATGCTGTGGAATGAACTGCAAGGCGACACTGGCCTGGTATGAAGAGGTAATCGTACCTTTCGTGCCACATGTCCCCTCAGGTGCTACTGCCGACTGTTATCTGTCTCTCTGTTCAGCATCTTTACATTGATCTGGACGTGGGTGTTGTATCAGTTTACCAGGAAGAAAACGGCCCATCCAGTGAGAGCAAAGAACAGTTGGTGCTTTCACAGTTGAACAAAAGTGTCCTAGAGGAAAAACGTACCAGGTTACCCCCGCTCAGTTGTAGACTGACTTATCCTCCAAGTGTATGAGTTGGCCCTGCAGCTATGTGGCCTACATGTGCACTCGAATTAGTCTCGTAGGGTACTTTTGCAACTGTGCAGCCACAGCAGCAAGAATGCAGGTCCTGTGTGAGGGGATGTGTTGCACCGTGAGGGGAAGAACACTTCCTCCTTCAATCTAATGAAGAAGTTTTACATAAATTGTTCCTGCATTTTCTTCCCCTTGCTTTTACTTCTGCTCCACTGTATTGTATTGTCAATCTAAACAGGGGCATTAGCCCTCATCTGTCAGTCACACTTCCTTATGGTTTTTAGCCACATTGTGTGTTGCTGTTATCTGCCCTTAATCTGTTACTTTCATCACTACTGATTCCTGCTTAAATTCTCCTTTTTGAAGTCAAAGGCACTAAAATATTTAAAAGCCAAACCGCAGAGTGTTGACGTGGGTCACTGACCGCTTGTCGATCAGTGTCAGCGTGTTCAAAGTGAGCCTTAGCTTTAGCAGAACCAGCTCGTCTGGCTACTTTGCGTCCTTTTTTATGGCTGTATGCAGTCATGTTTAACGACTGCAGTTGTCTATTTAGCATTGGGACGGTTTAATGTCATGCTGTCACCAATCAAGTTCCTCCTTTTGGGCTTTTACAACAAATGAAAACATTTCCATGGCCGTGCCCTTTCTGGATATTTAGCCTGCATATTCCAGGGTCAGCTTCCATTGCTTATGAAGATTTATCACTGGGCTTTTAATTTTTAATTTCAACATGTGAACGTCCATTTTTGCTTTCAGCAATAATCCCAGAAGTGCAGCAGCAGCAGAGGATAAGTCAAAACACTTGAGAACAGTGGCCGTTTAAGCCCTGCCTGAGGCTGAGAGGCAGGCCTGTGTTTTTCCAGCCACAGCCATGCCTCAGTTACTAACTGTGAAAAGCAGACCAAGCGGATTATAACTGGCACACACTGACAGCTTGCCTCCTTCCACACAAATAGGGCGATCCATTAACAAGCATCTATCCACGGATAACCAGACACATAACACTTATCCTATGTTAATCGCCGGGTTGCTGCACAATGCGGATGGTATTTCAGTGGTATCCCAACAATGTAAAACCACAAATAGGAATTCTGTAATTTCCTGTTGCTTGTATGATTTCCATTCTTTTAGAATATAATACACTTACAATGGAGTAATAATCATTGAACTGTACATTTCTGATGTCTGATGAGCTTTTCTTCTTAGTATGAAGAACTCGTTTTTGGTTTTTTTGGTTGTTTTGTCTTTTCTTTGTTTGCGTATTTGGATTTTTTTCCATCTTAAATTGTCCACCTGTCCGCTTTTGTGTCCTCAGGCTTTATCAGAGGAGACGGAGCTCCGTCGTCGTGAGTTTGCCCGGCTTGGATGTTTCTCCAGGAGATCTTTTCGTGTCCAATGGAGCAGCTGACTTACTAAATGACTCAAACTTCGCAGGTACCTCTGTCAGTCCCAGCAGATTGCAGTCTGCCCTCTGTTTAGGTGATGCTTGCTCATGAACTAGTATGGGTCTGTTATTGAGTCAATATGTCTATTGTTGTAATGCTTCACAGCAAAATGAACTTCCTGCTTCCTGCTTGGTTGTATCGTGTCCTTTCTTGTTGTTATGGTGATCGACTCAAATGTGTGCACAACAGCTAGATTTTTTTTTTCAGTTTACTTTATGAATTTCCATGAACTTTTTATTTTTAGACGTGGGACTCACCAGGCACGCCACCATACAATATCATCGCAATTTTTAGGCATGCGATATCCTGAGTATCTGCTAATTACATCCGTACCTGTTTTATCCAGTAACACAAAGATAAAGTTATCTCACTTCACTTATGTTTTTTGGCTGCAAAATGAGGTTGCTAAGCATACCAACACCATCAATAAAACCTCCCATAAATGTTACCCTAATGCAGAGTCAATCTGCTAATCACTTTGATATCAATTAAGTTTGCTCGGCTAACGTTATGTCAGATGATGGTGCATGAGATGAGCCTTCCTGTTTATAGTATTCTCAGACTATTTAAATTTATGACTAAATTATATTTATTTGGTATTCCTGTTTAGATGCAAGTAAAAATACTACAAAAATACTGCAAAATGTTTTTTCCCCACCATTATTGATTATTGAAATACTTGAAAGCTACTTTGACTAAATGTTTAATTTAGTACTTTAATAAAAGTTTGTTTTTTTAGCTGAATTTCAAACCTCAAACTAAGTTCATTAATGATTATAATTACTTTTTTATAATGAAGGTAATGGTTTTATAGCATTAAATTTATTCAAAGTCAAGATTATTGTAAGTTACATCTTATTTTATTATTACATCTTTACTAAAAGTGTGGTTTATAACTTTATCTACACACCTATAAAACAGACAGACTAGAGATAATCTGTAGAAAGTGCTATATAGAGTTATGAGTAGACATCAGTCTAGTGTTGTTGTGTCGTAAAGGGAGCATTATTTGTATTTCTAGAATTTAAAAAAAGCAAAAGGACAGAACTTGTGGTGGTCACTTTACAAAAAACAAAAGATTTTTTTGACATTTTCAGCAAGCTGTGATTGGCACTGTCATGTGCGTATAACTTAAAATGCTCACGCTTCTTTTCACTGTCACAACTTTTACAGATACCAAGAAGTCAAAGTGGCCTTTTTCGAGGCGTAGTACGGTAAGTGCATTTGTATTTCTGCTAGTCATCGATGTGTGTGACTGGTGCCAGTGGCATGCTTGTAATTTGTTTTGATGTACTTTGTTTTAGGAGTGAGCAATTGGTTTGGACATTGTTCTCTGACCCACTTCCCAAAGCAGATTAGTGTGTTTCCTCTTATCCCTTTTGGCCCACACAGCTTTTTGTAATTGGTCAACACTTGAAATGCAGAACTTGAGCCAAACTTGTTAATTTAGTTTTGAAACTGCTGGGTTGTTATGTGAACAGATATTAACAACAATTAGGCACACACCCTTTTTTCTTGGCTAGTGCACAGCCCTAAAAATCTGCCTAATGTGTTGCCTATTTTTTTTTTCCCTTTCAGAGTAAAGGCAAGCCGCAGACATGCACGGTGTCAGATATTGAGAAATATCTCTCAACTGCACAGATTCAAGACTGGAGAAACTTGGAGCTTCAGAGATATAAGGCAAGAAATGAGCACTATTAGCTGCTGTTTGTTTTGTAAATCATCGTGTTGGTTCTGTACGTTCACTGACTTTGTGATCCAGGCTTAGCCATCCAGATTCCCAAGTCAAATACAACTCAGTGTTTGCCAGATGACTCAGAAATGAGAAGCTGACAGTTACATGGAAGCTCCTACAATGTTTGAATGACACAGACTGTGTAAGAACCAGAATTTCTAGGCAGTGACTACACAAGTCGACCTGTATATGTACACAAACAAACACTGATGTACTCCTGAATCTATAATAGTGGCAGATGGAAATTTACAGCCATAAAATAAACACGTTTGCTGAGATTTCTGTGGAGGATGCAGCCTTTACTTTGAGTTATAGCTTCTTGTCTTTTTGTGTATCTGTGAGCAGGACTACTCTCTGGCTGAGTTCCTGCAAGACCAGTCTTCCCAGGTCAGTGCTTCCTCTGACCCGCAGGGCTTCAAGAGACAAGAGACCATCTGGGAGCTCTTCACCAGCGAGTGTGTTTACTTCATGGATCAACTCATGGTTCTCAAAGAGGTGACTCTTTCCCTACAGAGCCTCACAATGCACACATACACACAATCACAAAAACACACACAGGATCACAAATAAATAGACCAAACCCAAATGCAACTGAACACCTGCTTCTTTGTATTCTTCTCACTGAATTCCCGCCTTTGGAGTTCGTGTAAAAGTCTCTTTGGATTTTCCCCGTCTTTCCACCAGTGGATTTGAAATTTAATGCTGGCATGAGAGAGACCTTGAACCTATTCTCTTTCTGCTTTCTTTGTGCCTCTCAGGTGTTTTCGGCTACGCTCACAAACCTGCAGGTGACCAACTGCCTGACTGATATTGACTCATGGAGGCTGTTTGCGAATCTCAATGAGCTTTGCCTGGTGAGAAATGATGCAAATCATTTGCATGAGGAGTTTGTGTAAATCATTTTTAACAACAGTTGCTTTCATATCCTTAAAACAACATGGTTTGGTGTCACATCAACATAAAGTTACTATGAAAGGGCTAATGATGAGTCGTTACAGCTGTATTATTTTAAAATGCTAGCTTTTTATTTAAAGCTTATTTAATGGTCAGCAAAAAATAATGTGGTGTAAAAAACCTTTGTTAACAATTATCTTAACATAATACCTCGGTGATATTATAAAAATGTCACATGGCCCTGTGGTGACATTTGACACTGTTTTCTGCTCCAGGTGAGCTCAGGTTTCCTAAACAGCCTCCTCCGCGTTATCAAGAACATGTTGGAGATTACTGAGGGTGGCAGTCCCACCCTGCTGGATCTGCTGGGGAAGGCAAGTTTGATTCACATTTGGACTCTGTGACAGCAGTGTTCACTATCCCGCTGATAAGACAATCAAAATAGATAGAAAAAGTATGAATGATATGCTCATCTGGATTAATTATTATATAATCCTTAAAGTATTTTCATAAACAGCTTTTTTTTTCAAAGACTTGAAAAATAGCTGCATAGTTTGAATTTATTAACCTTAAGCTCTTATTTGGGAAGCATTCTTATTTTCTTCTAGCTATTAAGGATCAGCTGGACTTGATATAATGTGCAGAAAAGCCAAAATGTAATATTCTCGTACAGTTGAGGTCAAACATTTAAGTACACTGATCATTTTTTGGTAATTTTTTATGATTTCTTTGGACTGTTCATTTTCCAGGGTAGGCTGATTGTATAGCATATATCTTTAATGACTTCAAAAAACAAGAACTGGGTACACAAGTTGGACTTTATTTTGGATTTTCTCTAATCCACACGGGATTAAAAATGCACATACAGGTATTTAATCGCTCGTTAGGGTGGAATTTGAGTTCATTTAAATTGCTTGGTTTGTTGGCACATACCTGGCCTTTAAGCATAGCCACATGAGAGGAATTTGTTTAGGATGTTCAAGAACAACTTAGGAACCACCGAGGCTCCAGCCTGCTATGAACTGGTAACTGCACAAGCGTTTTACATCACCATGGACTGAGAGAAGCTCCTGCTCTAAAATCGACAGCTTCAAGCTGGACTAGATTTCTAGCTGCCCACATGGACAAAACACATTCCACAGAGTCTTATAGCCCAATAATCAAGTGTGATAACTAGTGCCCGGGAAAGTGTCCCCTTAATGCAGATGTTTTTTATGAGAACACAAATACACAGCTGAATTTACTTTCTTTCTTTCACGATGCTCTCACTGACCAAATTTAGCATGCTTGCATTTAAACTGTACTTTGAAATCTACGTATGTGCTTTGTTATTATCTGTTCCATCTTCCTTTCTCTCATGACAAGAGCGTGTTGAAAATATGGCATCTTCAAAGCTCGCTGAGAAGGGAAAAGGTTACCTAACTCTAGTTACAATTACATAAAATTATTAAAAGTTTAACAGAAACATCACAGGACAATCTTAGACGCATGTATGCCATTACAAACACACACTGGACATTTTTGTGCGTGCATGTGTGCATGCGGCATCCTCTTTGTGCTTTTTTACGATATGTTTATCTGCAGCTTAACAGCTGATGCGACCCAGCAGCCTGTATCCCAGTGTTTGTCTAACACTACTGTCTGCTGGCAGGCTTTCCAGGAGAGCATATGCCACTGCCTGCAGACGTATTGCCTCAACTACTCCACGGCTCTTCTGTATCTGGACAGTCTGAAGCCCAGAGAGGACTTTGGGACTTACGTGAAGGTACAGGAGAGGTCTTACTGGTGTGTGTCTGTGTGTATGTGAGCGTGCCAGTCAGCACAGTGGGAAGGACGCTGTGTACCATGACAATGCAGCAGGTGTTGTGTGCCAATGTGAGAGAGGACTCACAGGAGCATTGGTGCCCAAATAGCAAACAATCAGTTCAGTGTCACAGCAGCCTGCCAATGGGAGGAATGTCACCGTTTGTACCTTGTGTAACTTTCCCTGTCATCATGCTGGCGTGTTTGCTGGAACTGTCACTGTGTTTGGTCTTACATATAATTTCTTCTCACAGGCATTTCACTGCCCATCCTCTCCCTCCTTCCCTACAAAGTCAAGTCCTTTCAAACATTTGACCTCACTCGTTCTGTCACTGTACCCATTCTTTGTCCCTCCTTTTTTCTCCTCAGTGGTGTGAGAGGAGCAAGCAGTGCCGAAGGCTTCACCTGCGTGACCTGCTGGTGGCACCGCTGCAGAGGCTAACTCGATACCCGCTGCTGTTGCGGAATATCGCAAAGAGATGCCAGAAGGAGGACGAAGCCCGAGGGCTGGAACTTATAGCAGAACAAGTGGATAAATCGATATGTGAGCACTGAATTCGAAAATTCCCTTCTGTTATCAAAATGCTCTCCTTTTGATTTCGGCTGACCTCATTAGGAGACTCTGCTTGGCTAGATTTGCTTTTACTGTTTCAGTCCTGCTAAATTAAAGCGCCTGCACAGGTCTCGTCACCTTGCAAAATGAATGTTTTGAGTCAGGCGTCTGAGTAATGTTAATCAGCTGATCATGACTCAGGTGTTTCTTCAGCACGACGTGTTTGCCTCCTGGTGGTTTACAAACATATCTAGATAGAAGGGCTTTTTAAGTGGACGTAAGTCTGTCAACATAAACAGGCCAGCTAGTATCAGTGCCTGTCAGCACACAGGTTGCATGCTTTGGATATCAGCCAGGAGGCCTTGACCATTTATTTTTCACTGCAAGCCTCTGCTTGCAGACCTGTTTTGGCGGTTTATTATATAACTGGAAGGACAGGCTGTGGGAAATTGTTGAACCAATGCCATGAGAATTAAGGCAGCTCAGGGGCCCAACCCTGTACTAGAAGGGTGTACCTAATAAAGTGGAAATGTTCTACAGCCGTTCAACTCAATGTCATGTTGCCGCGTTGAACAAATAACCGTACCAAACGAAACTGCTCAGGGTTCAGAAATCTTTAATTAAACCTTGTCCCATAACCATTAAAAAGGTGTGTTTTACCACACCTTTTAAAAGGTTATGATTGTGTAAAGCGTAGGTGACAATGAGTATTGTAATCACAGCTAGGATGTGTAGACCAAAGTCCTCTGTGGGTGTGGGGGATATTTACTGTAAAAGCAGAGACAGCTGAAATCTCTCACGATATGGTCACGCCCATGTACGGCATCACTGTATAGCATTATAAATGAATGTAATCATTATGCACTTTGGTACATTATAAAATGCATATTTTACATAGGTATATGTTACGTAAAATAAAAGGCATAGGAAATGTAGCAGGAGTTTTGTGTGACGTGTCAGACATGAATGAAGTTGTCAGTGACCAATTTGAGTCTGAGGACCTGTTTTTGTCCTTAATGACATTCAGTCTCCTGTCCTCTCTGTTTACAGGTGATTTAGAAGGAAAGGTCAAATGGCTGGATAACTACCAGAAAGTGAAACAGTTGAGAGATGCCCTGGTTTGGCTGCCTGTATGGGAGAGGGACAAGCGTGCTTTCATCCCTGAGGTCTGTCCTGTGTTTGTGTATATATTGCTATTTGGGTGTGTTTGTGTCTTCAGGAACTGTGTTGAAAGAGCAACGTGTCACACAGATGTGCCAACACTTTATCCTCCAGTGCCTGATGATCATCAGATAAACTGATCAAATTATCAGAAAATCAGATCTGAAAGCAATGAATAGCAGTATTTAGAGTTTTACAGTGTCATTTGATAATAGTTCAGTTTCACATCTTTAAATATTAGCTTCAATTTGAATGGGAGGATGACAGCGGCACTATTCTTCTTCTTCTTCTTTTTTCCAAGAGAGTCTTTCTTCCCTGTCATTGTAGGTGGATTAACACTTCTGTTTGTATTCTCTTCATCTGTAGTTATTTTATCTTCACTTTCTCTCTGCCGTACATGTGGCAAGGGAATGGGCTTTGCATACAGAGCGAAATAGAAAGAGCAGCAAACACTTGGTGTAAGTGAGAGCAGTGAAAGGAAGACAGTTAATGAATAGCTTGATTTCATAGCACTTATACTAAGGTAATAAGTCTGTCATCCAGGTGCAGAGCACGCTGTGAAACAGAAAGACTCAGACACCAGAGGAGAGAAACTTGCATGTGTGTAAATGCACTTATTTTTTTCCCTTTTGTTTTAATGGGACCAGCCCACCCAACAGTTGTATGGGGAAAGAGCTTCTACTGTGAAACCACCTCCCAGTTTGTATTTGGAAGACAGATACCTTCTAAACTGATTAAAACATTCCTTTTTGAAAAGTTAACTTATAGTTGCTGCTATAGTTTTGCTGCTACAGGCTTCTGGGAGATTTCCTGTCATACACTGTGACACACATTCTCTTCCGAAATTTGTGTTTTGTCCTGTCAGATTTTTTTTTCTCTTCTCTTTCTCCTCACCATGAACCAGTTCCTTGATAGCTGCCCCTCAGTGAGCCTGGTTCTGATCCGGAGGTTTCTTCTTGTTAAAAGAAAGCTTTTCCCAAGTGCCTGCTCATAGGGGGACTGTATAATTGTTGTAGTCTTTGCTTTTACATTGCAAGTTATATAGTAAAGCATAAATTGCCTTGAGGAGGACTATTGTGATATGGTGCTATATAAACAAACCTGAACTGAAGTGAACACAGATAGCAGTGGTAGAGAGTTGCGATGTGTAAGTCTTACATGTAAATGACTTGTTGCATATAAGTATTGTGAGCATTTAACTATCGTCAGTGCTGACAATACTTATTTACACCCGTGGTACTGGTAGTGTCAGCATGTAACCGTAGTTAAATGTGACCACAGTTTTGAACATTTAGTTCTTTCCGCCATTGTCATCTGTTTATGTGAACGTGTTTGTTTTTGTGTGCTACCTGTTTGCAGCAGCTACCTGTAGCCCTCACACAGACAGCTCATCTGCATTTGAAATACCAAAGATGCATCTTAAATTAGACACGAGTGACTTGCTCTTTCGCTATCATGCGCATACCTATTTATTAATCCAATAGTATGCAGTTAAGACGTGCTATGCTTAAAGTGATATGTACATGTTACTAGTAGAGGGCCAGGGTGCTCATTCAGAAGCCAACATGCTGAGTTGCTGTCAGATTAATGGAAAGACCGATGTGTCTGAAAAGCGCTAAAAGGTGAAAATGTTTTCTAATGTGACTTTCTTTCTTTTAGAATCTGAAACATCTTCTGAAGGCTGTCACACTGGATAATCTGATTTCTCACAGGAGTCTGCTGCACGAAGGGAAACTCGTCCTCACAGGTGTGTCAGCTGGCATAAATCCAACACATTTCACACGCTTCCTGCTTCGAATTGACTAAAAACTTTACGTCGTCTTTCTGTGGTTAATTCCCAGAGAACGCAAAGCTCATAGACGTCTATATGTTCCTCTTTGATGAATTCTTGCTGATTACAAAGATGAAGAGAAACAAGAAGGTGGGTCACTCATTAACCTTTGCTCACTCTAACCTAGGCTAGTGATAGATATTTAGTGCAAGGATGCCTTAACTACATATCCCTCATAACTTCATATATATGTCCTGACATCCTGTGCAGAGGTCCATAGGTCCAGAGCAGAATCCTCTGAAAAACCTGGAGCTGGATCAGATGCTGAAGGAGGGATGCACCTTCACGGTTCTCGACCAGCCAATCTCTCTAGATCGACTCCAACTTAGAAACATCGATCAACTTAATGCCTCCTGTAAGTAAAATTTTTAAGATTCAACTAATTGAGTTTTCTAGCTCTAAACCCATTTTTTATAAAATACATGTTTGTAGCACATCGTAGCAAAGCAGTCAACAGAATCAAAATATCCTTCAGGGTCACGTCTCTCTGTTTATGTTTGCATGCCATGTGGTGCATTGGTGTTATTAAATGAAAGCATTTGTACTTTCTTGACAGCATCGGGGTTGCCTCATTCTTTCATAGTAATGCACCAGAACCGCTACCAACAGTGTATTGGTGCATTCATCCTGCAAGCTGCGTCAGAGGCTGTCAAGGTAGATCAATTCAACTGTGAATACCTGAAATGTTTCCAAAGAGAGCATGCAGAACACAGATCACATTATGTTCAGAAGAACAATGTGTCATAAGTTTATCCAAACATTTCTGCCTTGTGCAAAACATCATTGCAAGATGTGAACTCTTCAGAGGCCTGAAAGTGAAGCTAAAATATTTTAAATGATTTCTAAATTCAGTTTGTATGCATGTCTGTTCAGATTTATTTATAGTAAAAAATTCATAGCTATACATTTAATCTTTTTAAAGGTTTCTGTTATTTTGGTTTAGATGAACAATGTATAGGAAAATAAAAATAAATTGCTGTATTGTTTAATCTTACTTGTGTGAAGCTGTTTAGGACAGCTTACAGCAACAAACATTACAAAGAAATAATAAACTATACAATTTATAATATTATCAGTTAATCAAACTGGTAAATCTGATATTTCTCTTTCTAAACATTTTTTCCCCACCAGAGAGTATGGATGTCAAAGATAGAGGGCGCAGTGACGGCGCTGCTGAAGCAGGACTCTCAGCAGGCACGAGTAAAGAGCTCCTCGCTGTGGCTGGAGTCTTCGCAGATATGACCCATCAAGCAGAACTAGAAGCCATGTGAAAAAGTTTCTACTGTTAATGTGCACTTCACTGCCCCCTGATGTCTTGTAAATGACTGCACTAGCACTAGGATGATTTTGTAAACGGTTTGACTGTGAAGGCAGCTGCTACAGTAGTGTGAAATAAACATCTCATCATGTAGTAAAACGTTGGGTTTAGCGTTCCACACATCATTTCATGCAGTTTTTAAATTGTCTGTGAGCTATTGATCACTTCTGATGTTTTATAGTGCTTCATACAGTACTGTGCAAAAGTCTTCAGCCAACCCTAATTATTTAATATTTTAAAAATAGGATATAGGTGCATTCTAAAGAGCTTGAAAGTTTAGTATGACCACTGCAGCTTGATCTCTTAGGCACGCTTTTTGTAACTTCTTACAGTCCTTCAGGAACAGTTCTCCAGGCTTCTTGAAAGACATTCAAGGCTCTTCTTTTGATGTTTCTCACTTTTGTTTCATTTTCTGTGCAGACGATCCCACACTGCTTTAGTAATGTTGAGGTCCAGGTTTGTTTTTATATCCAGGTATGGTTTTACTGCACTGACAGTATGTATCATTGTCATGCTGAAAAATGAAGCCGTTGCCAATTAGATGCTTTCCAGGTGTTATTGCATAGCAGATGGTGGTGATGGTATTTTCCTGCATTTATAATACATGTACGATTAATTCTGACAAGATCTCAGACACCACTGGCTGAAATGCAGCCTCCACCGTGGTTTACAGATGGCTGTGGACCTTCACTGCCGCTCCTCTCTCCTGAGCTCCTTTCAAATTGTCATCAATACGTATAAACTAAAAGAAAATTTGGATTCAAGACCCATTACCACTCATTTTCTATCTGTTTGCCTTCCTTAATAATGGCTTCTTGACAGCCACCCTTCACCAGTGCCAGATCCAGTATTTGCTGGATTTTCCATCTGTTCTTCTTTTGTCATCCACTCATCTTTTTAAGGACATACTGCACAGCATCCAAGATATGCCAAGTTCCAAGTAGTCTGCTAGCTGTAGATATTACACTGGTTCAGCCCTTTTTATGGTTGAATGATTCATAGCACACTCTTAAGTTCCTTAACAAAAAAAAAATTGTCTGAATTGTCAGGTTCAAGGATAGGACTGAAAATTAGGAAAACTTTGAAAGACCTCCAGAAAGCCTGGAAGAGGAAGAATATTAATTATATTAGCAAAATATAAAGAAATGAGGGGTGGTTTCAGACTTTCTGTATTTTATCACAGCATGGATTCGATATTTGAGACAGCATGGAAGAACATCCAGAATTCATTTAAAAAACTACTTGATTAATCAGTGTAGTGGGAAATGTTCACTGAATGAACATCGGGTTCAGATGTGATTTGCTCTTTCAGTCATTTGCTGTTTGTTGGTGCTGTGTGCATTTCTCAAACTTCAGCGCTTTTAGAGGCTTCGAGAATCATTCCTGCAAAGCGACAAAAACATGACACGGTAAGATACAAACATACTGCAGGTTTTATTTTACGTTTGCCATGACAATTAGAAAAATCATCTGGTGCATGTGAACATAAATCACTTCCCTCATCCAGCTTCAGTGAGCCAAAGTCACGTCGACGCTGCTAAAGGCGAGCGGTGACGTGCAGGATGTTTGCGTGAAAACACACTTTCACAACCGCCAAATATGATGACTAAACAATGGAGAAACGTGTGAGCCACAGGCCAGTAAAGTCATCATGCATGATAAGTGAGAGCAACACAAAGCAAGCCACAATTCAGTGTCTTCACGTTTGTGGTGCCGTTTGGTAAAAATGAGTAAGACGCCGATGAATCCACACAGTTTCACCGTTATCATGTTTCTACACCCACGAGTGTTATATAGATTTTATTTTTCTCTTTCATTACAAACATTTACAAAGATGACAGCCTTAGTATTAATGAGCAGTTGAGTACAGCGGTGCTAGAAATGCCGAAGCCTGTATAAAGTCGGTGGTCCTATGTTTGTAGCTGAGCTCTCATACGAACAAGCCCAGAATACGATAAGGTGCAAATCATCTCTGTAGAGTTTCGGGTCTGTACACTATAATAGATCAGTCACAAAATCCCTCATCGAATGCAGGCAGAGATACAACATTTGTGATGTCTATCATTCAGAAATAGTGCTTTTCCTGGGCCAATCTGAGGTAGACATAACAAAACCACTGAAGCAAAAAGACTGGTGTTTTTGAAAGATGGCAACTGAGACAGACATTCTTTTGTAATGAGCATACAAGCATAAGAGCTAACGTAGTAAGTCTGAAGCAAGCTGCTTGTTACATCGTGACCTTCTCCAGTCTACTGACAACTGCACAAAAGATCTTACCAGGAGCGATCAACAATTATAAATTAAACAAAGCAGGAATCAACTTTGACATTGTCCTCAGCAGCAGACACGTTGGACAGAGAGCCGTCAGCAACCGCTGCTCCTGAAAGCAGCACCGAAGCCCCCAAGAGCAACATGCCGGAGAGAAGCTGAGATTCTGAGCAGCCGACATTCATACAGTGCATTTCAGCATACACAGCAGGCCTAACACTAAAATACACACTCTGTTACAGCAACTTCACACACACACACGCGCCTCCACAGTTATTGCTTGAAAGCAGAACACGCATACAAAAACACACAACTCCAGCCAGTAGGTCAGTGCTGCTGAGTGGAGACAAGCAGCAAGGAACAAAAAAAAGTTAACATGCAGGCACCTTTAAGTCTGCAGAAAGCACCACGATTTGAAGAAAATAACACGTTAAGAGTAATGTGGCACAGGACACAACAAAACAAAAACACGACTTCACGTAAAAAAAAAAGCCTCTCAGATTGCCACATATGCCGTTTTCAAGATAAAAATATGCAACCCCGT
The DNA here is from genome assembly GCF_057381915.1 of Diplotaxodon limnothrissa. Classification (NCBI taxonomy): domain Eukaryota; kingdom Metazoa; phylum Chordata; class Actinopteri; order Cichliformes; family Cichlidae; genus Diplotaxodon; species Diplotaxodon limnothrissa. The sequence goes on from NC_140602.1 coordinate 8,294,497, forward strand.
GACTTAAAAATGACGACACGTCGAAAAATACTGATAAATGAAACAAAGTCAGGGCTTAGACCTCGGCTGTATTCCTGCTGCACACATTCTTTGGTCATGAATACATTAAATCCAACAGACTCACAAACGCTCTGCCGCACAAAGGAAACGCGCAGTAACTGATCCGAAGGTCTGTACAGAAACACGCTGGTGCACGAGTCTTTTGACGGAGGGTTTTTCTGATTTTTAAGATTAAAAATCCCTAGAAGGATGTTTAATCATTTCCACTGCGCAGTGTTGTAGACAACTTATTTTTTTATAGATTGCTGAAATCCTGAACCCAACAGGGTTTCACAGCCTCGTTTTGCCAGCAACTAAGTGTGTGCGTGTTTTTTTTTACACTTTGAGAGGTGACGTATAAAAAAATGCAAGATCGCTTAAGTTTTTAAGAGTTTTCTTGCAACAAAATTAGAACTCACATATCTTTGTGATGGGCCTGCTGCAGAGCTTTGTAGCGATAAAAAGCAAATACTAGTTAACTGCATTTACCTTTGCAGGGCAGATTACAACATCACTTTTACAATACTCACTTTTGCAGTGTCTTAACAAATATGATGCCAAACATTTCACAACGTATGCCTTATAACTTACTAGTGGGATACGAACTTAAAAGAAATGGTAGGTGTTTTGATTTTCACTGTCTCCGCTCTCTGGCAGTCCACAGGAGTAGCAAAGGCACAAAAACAGATACAGACAATCCCAACCAGTCCTACCCCGACCCATCGCACGGCTCCGGTGTTTCCTCAGCAAAAATCCTTTCCTCGTTACCCTCCACACCAGAGTCAGAGGTCACATTCAGGTGGGAGTCTTTGCACAGCGTCTGTCCTTTATAGTGCACATTAAAAATGACAAAGACATGCCTTCTTCTGCCCATTGGAATAGAAAGGGTAGGGTAGGGATGAAGGGAAGGGTAGGGTAGGGATGGGGGGAGGTAGGAGTGGGCGGGTAAGTAGGGTTAAAGAAATGAGAGGGGGGAAAACAAAAGAAAATCAGCCTTGGAGCTCCTCGAAGCATGTCTCACACACGCGTACTGGCTTTTTAGAGGATGGAGTGAGGGCGTTCCTTGACGAACACTCGGCACAGAAGATGTTTCCACAATGTCTGCAGTGGTGCTGGACATTCAGAGAGAAGAAGAGAGGCTCAGGGTAAGGAACGACTCAAACGTGCTCTCTTATGGGTTAAAAACAAAAATAATACCCACCTTCCTGACTGTGACGGTGAAGCCTTTCCCACAGGCCATGCAGTTCTGCACTTCATGATCCTCAGCCCACTTTCTGGTCAGACTCTGTGACTGTTTGATCTAAAAGGATCAACAGAAGCTGGCACAATCAGACAACGTCTAACTTTATCGCTATGATAAAGAGCCTCCTTTTTCATCATCTCATTATTTTAGAATTTCTGAGTTTTGGTGCTGACCTGAAGCGACTGGTTCTCTCTGCCGAGCTCCTGCATGGCAGCCGTCGTGTCATCCAGTTTCCTCCTTAGCTCCACCACTTTGGCCTGGAGCTTCTCGATCTCACCTTCACCCTTCACGCACCTGAAACACAACCGTAGAGTGACGTCATCTTATTTAATGGTTTAAGCTTCAAAATGCATTTCCTAAATGGGTAAGATGATTTCATTTGTTAGGAGGTGTGACAGTTTTTTATAACTACATCATCACATGAATATAAAACGCTTTTAAACATCATTTAAAGTTTTCTACTATAAGCTAAGTTTAGCATTCAGTTCCTGATGGGCCCAATTACATGTTTTCATTTGTAAGGCATGACTGAAGCTCGTGATGGTCACATCCACAGCCACGCAGCTGATCTGCTACCTGTCTGCTGCTCCAGCCTGTGGGTGGCTTGGGAGTGGAAATGGTTTAAGTGCAGAGACCAACCAAATCGAATTAACCATCTGCTGTGACGCCATGAGAAGGATTGTTTTTTTATTTACACTTTTTCTTAAAATAGCCTATTTTCATGGTTATGTTTCTTGGATATTATCTGCATCTTTTTGGGGGCATAATAAAACCTGCATTTTAGAAAGTGTGCCTGTGCCTGTACATCCTTGGTTGTTTGGCTCCTGACAGCTACTGAATTTTACTTGGAAATGAGGCGTATCAGCTTTTCATAGTGTGGAGTTTTATTCAGTCCAGCTCAACAATCTTTCTGTTGTTATAACTGCATTTTCACCCTGAAACTGATCTGTAGGCAATTTAACAAAGACAAGCTCTCGGTGTATTAAAAAAAAAAAACATTATAGAAAGTGGATATATTTCGACTTGCACCTGCTGGCTGATATTTATTTTGTTCATTATTTTTTTCCTTTTAGAGAATTTCCCACTTATTTTTGATTTGCTGTGCATAAAAAAAACATTGAGCCAATTTAAACTTATGGAGTTTAAAGAGTTTATAAAGCACTGAGGATGGTAACATATACAGTATTATTTCTTTTTTCTTGGAACTGAATATATGACCAATAAAATACTGTGAATGGTTCTAAAAGCAGTGAATTTTCAAGCAAAGCAAAGTGTCAAAGGTCAAAGAGAAGTAATATCAATTCACCTTTCCAAAAGAGCCCGTCGCTCGTCCTGGTTGTTCTGCACGGTGGCCTCCAGCACAGCGATTTCTCCTCTCAGCTCATCCGTCTGTTTCTCGAGTTCGCCGACTCTCCGCTGGCTGCCCTGCCATTCCCTCTTCAACGTGGCCACGTTTTCATTCAGGGCTGTCACCTGCAAACCCATCTTAGCTTCTGCCTCCTCCCCACGTTTCACCTGCTCTTGCCATCTCTTCTTCTCTGCTGCCTTTTGATGGAAGAATTGACCGTGTCAGAGAAAGGAATAAGAAGGGAAGCGCCTAATACTGTATTTCTTGGGATTTGGGAGCCTACCAGCTGATCCTGAGCGTCCCTGATTTGAGCTAGGAGCTGCTCCTCCCTCTCACTCCTGCCGTCCTTGGTGGTCTGGTGCTCCTTCTGCTCCTGCTTGAGAGCACCCTGTGCTGCCTCCACCTGAGCCTGCAGCTCAAGTTTCTGCTGGATCAACAGCTGTTTGGCTTCCTGCAATTCGCCGAGCTCCTGAGAAGACACAGTTATGGGCATCGAATTGGTCAAGTTTCAGTGACAAAAGAAGCAATAACTCATCTGTGATCTCTTCACAGCTATGATGTCAAATTGCTGGCTAGAATGCTGCCTTGCGGCATCCCTGACACACCAACATGAGAAATATCAGTATGAGATATATCAATATCTAATATCTTAAATCTTAAGACAAACACTGCTGCTTGTTAAGCAGCGTGACTGACCTTCTCGCTCTTCTCTGTTAGCGTTTTTAACTCTGAAGTCAGCCTGCTGTTGTTCTTCTCCAGGACACTCTTTGCTTTGTTCAGCTCCTCCACATTGCTCTTCTCCTTGTCCAGCTCCTCCTTAACTTGACCCTGAATCAGTTGGCACGGTTTAGATTAAATGAATTGATAACTGTGAACATTTAGGTGTTAATAGTTTCCCAGACCTTTTGCTTCTGCAACTCCTTCAGGGTTTGCTCCTTCTGTTGGAGCTTCTCGTCCCGTTTGGCAAGCTCCTGCTCCAGCGAGCTACGGGCTGATTTCAAGTCCTGGATCTGGGACTCTAAGCCTGACTGATGGGTTTGATTAGCAGCCAGCTCCTCCTGAGCCACGCTCAGTTTCTGCTCAGACGCCTGCACACAGAAGAAGTTTGAAAGTCACTTAGAATCACTCACTGCAAAATCCGTGAGTATAATTTAATACATTTCAATCTGAGACTGAGAATCACCTGAAGCTGCACTATAACAGCCTCGTCTCGCTTGCATTAATGTACCTTGAGATCCTGACGGAGGGCAGAAACCTCAGAGTCTTTTCCGTACACGTCAGACTGAAGCTTACTGATGTTTTCCTTGCTTTGCTCCAAGGCCTTCTGCAGCTCTGCTGTCCGGCTCTTCTCGGAGGTCAGCTCCTGGCCGAGCCCTGACACCTGTGCCCTCAGCTTATTTTCTTCTTGTGCCTGGAGATAACAGTTAAAGTAACAGACTGTGATGGATTGTCCACTGTTACAGAGCTCAACTCATTGAGAATGACTTGTTTCAGTATAGAAACACTGACCACAATGTTAATGAGGAGATGTACAACGCTTGTCTCTTTTCTTAGTTTAAAGACAGTACTTACTTTCTTGACACCAGCTTCCTTTAGCTCTGTCACTTGGCCATTCAGTTTCTTAATCTCTTCTTCCAAAGATCCCTGGGTCATCTTCAGTTGCGTCCGCAGTTTTTCCAGCTCGTTCTCCTTTTCCCTCAGTGTCTCCCGAGTCTTTGTGTGCTGCTGTTCTAATGAGGTCAGCTGCACTTTCAGCTGCTTCTCTGACTGACAGTTTCAGAAACAACAGATGTTTATGTGTTGGATTTTAAAGTCTATAACATTTGATATTGCATTTTCTTTTTAGACGCTTACCTCTCTCATCTGCTCCAGCTGTTCTTTGGATTCCTTCATTGCCTTTGTGATGGACTCATTATTTTTCAGAAGCTCCTGTCTTGCTTTTTCATTAGACTTATCCTGGGGAGAGATGGAATCATGTGAGTAATTGTTTCCTAGAATTTCTCACAGGCTGCAGATTAACCAAACCTACCTTCTCCTCTATAGCTGATTTATGGTTCTTCCTCTCAGTGTCCAGTTGACTCTGACTCTCTTTCAGTGCCTTGTTAGCCTTTCCGAGACTCTCCTGAGTAGCTGCAAGCTCCTTTTGTTGAGCCTTTTTTCCCTCTTGGGCCTTTTGTAACTCTGCTGCCAGACTCTGAGCTTTTTTATCCAGCTCTGCATGCTGAGACTTTCCCTCCTGGGTCACCTTTTCCAGGTTTGCCTTCAAAGTAGCAATCCCCTGCTCGGATTGTGCTAGCTTCTGTTGGACATCACTCAAGGTACCTGCCTTTTTCTTTAATTCCTCCTGCAGACTTGTAGCACTTGGCAGAGGAAAGACAGGAGGTTATTCAATAAAACACAGAAAAATCAGTAAAATACAGTTACTCTGAAAACTAAAAAGCACAATCTCTCACCCTGCTTTCTCAGTCTCCAGCGAGCGTTGTAGCTCCTTGGCTTTCTTTTTAACTTCCGAACTTTCCTTCTGCAGCTGCTGCAGTTCCTGCTGCGCCTGATCCCGTGCAGCCTGCATCTCCCCTACCTGTGACTCCAATTTCTATTAGAATAAAAAACCACGTTAACTTATAAAAGCAATACATGGATGCACTTTCTAGGTGTTACATCATTCAGATCAAAAATAAATCTCTTAAACCGAGAACTCAACGCAGACCTTGCCGAGTCCCTCCAGCTGCTCTATCCGCTGCTCTGAGGCCAGTAGCTTGTCTTTGCATTCCTTCAGACTGCTTTCTAGTTGTGTGCACTGCTCTTGTCTCTCTTTGAGCCTTTGGCCATGATCCTCCAGGTTCTTCTGAACCTTATTCAGCTCCTAAAAGGGACAGCAAGGCAGAGTGAAGGACAGCAGCAATAAAAAGTTGAGCAGAGGTGGAACAGACAAAAAAAAAAAGAAGCACAAAGTCAAATGAAACTGTGAAAACTGTGTTTCACTGTTTCGGTCTTCAAAGGAAAGAAATATGACACATTACAAAGGAAGCAGTGGGGCGCTTTAGCCAAATTTTAACACCAGTGGTACAGAGAGGAAGCTAACCTGCTGCTTGTCCTGTAGTGCATGTTGGGCAGACTCCAGGCTGTTCTCGAGGTTTGCTTTCTGTGCAGCCTTAGCTGCCTCTGCAGAGAGCAACAACTCTGTCTTTGCCTTCAGCTGCAGAAAAACAATCTGTTATTCTCACTATTTAAACTAAAGACACAACGTAGTGTGCTTGGATCAGTTAAGCAGCACGTGTGCAACACACCTATATCAATATCAACACATTACAGTCAGACACGTTTA